>NC_135234.1:664867051-665492051 GCF_051348905.1 Ranitomeya variabilis
ACTGATAGGGAATTTAAATTATGAGCTCCATTGGGGACAGTGATGATCATGTGTGCAAACTGTAAAGTGCTGCGGAATATGTTAGTGCTATATTAAAATAAAGATTATTATTATACTAGATGGTAGCCCAATTCTAACGCATCGGGTATTATAGAATATGTATGTAGTTTATTTATGAAGATTTTAGAATAATACATTGAATACACAGGATTTGGCTGGCCGCGACCAATTAGCGAAGCGTGGTTCAAATCCCAAGCTAATTCACGTAGTTCATAACACAGGCCACGTAGTGCATAACACAGGCCACGTAGTGTATAACACAGCCACGTAGTGTATAACACAGCCCACGTAGAATATAGCACAGCCATGTAGTATATTGCACAGCCCACGGAGTATATTGCACAGCCCACGGAGTATATTGCACAGCCGCGCAGTATATTGCACAGCCCACGCAGTATATAGCACAGCCCATGCAGTATATAGCACAGGCCACGTAGTGTATAACACAGGCCACGTAGTGTATAACACAGGCCACATAGTGTATAACACAGCCCATGTAGTGTATAACACAGGCCACATAGTGTATAACACAGCCCACGCAGTATATAACACAGGCCACATAGTGTATAACACAGGCCACGTAGTGTATAAAACAGCCCATGTAGTGTATAGCACAGCCCACGTAGTGTATAACACAGCCCATGTAGTATATAGCACAGCCGGACTGCGCCTGTCGCTGATTGTTCGCGGCCAGCCACGTAGTTTATAGAACAGCCACGTAGTATATAACAGCCCACATAGTAAATAGCACAGCCACGTAGTATATTGCACAGCCACGTAGTATATAGCACAATCACGTAGTATATAGCACAGGCATGTAGTATATAGCACAGCCAAGTACTATATAGCACAGCCATGTAGTATATAGCACAGCCCACGGAGTATATAGCACAGCCCACAAAGTATACAGCACAGCCCATGGAGTATATAGCACAGCCACGTAGTATATAGCACAGTCCACGGAGTGTATAACAGCCCACATAGCATATAACACAGCCACGTAGTACTGTATATAACAGCCCATGCACGCAGTATATAACAGGCCACGTAGTGTATAACACAGCCCACATAGTGTATAACACAGCCCACATAGTGTATAATACAGCCCACGAAGAATATAGCACAGCCATGTAGTATATTACACAGCCCACGGAGTATATTGCACAGCCCATGGTGTATATTGCACAGCCCGCGCAGTATATTGCACAGCCCATGCAGTATATAGCACAGCCCATGCTGTATACAGGCCACATAGTGTATAACACAGGCCACGTAGTGTATAACACAGACCACGTAGTGTAAAACACAGGCCACGTAGTGTATAACACAGCCCTCGTAGTGTATAACACAGGCCATATAGTGTATAACACAGGCCACGTAGTGTATAAAACAGCCCATGTAGTGTATAACACAGCACATGTAGTGCATAACACAGCCCACGTAGTGTATAACACAGCCCACGTAGTGTATAACACAGCCCACGTAGTATATAGCACAGCCACATAGTATATTGCACAGCCCACGCAGTATATTGCACAGCCACGTAGTATATTGCACAGCCCACGTAGTATATTGCCCAGCCCACATAGTATATTGCACAGCCCATGTAGTATATTGCACAGCCCACGTAGTATATAGCAATGTGGGCATCATATCCCGGTTAAAAAAAGAATTAAAATAAAAAATAGTGATATATACCTTCCGTTGGCCCCGGATCCAGGTGAAGCAGTTACCGACGTTCCTCGCGCGCTCAGGTCTCAAGAGTGCATTGCGGTCTCGCGAGATGATGACGTAGCGGTCTCGCGAGACCACCACGTCATCATCTCGCGAGATCGCAATGCATGGAGCGGTCACCGGAGCCTCGCGAGGAGCGGGGAAGGCCTGTTCTGGATCTGAGGGGCCAACGGACGGTGAGTATATAACTATTTTTTTTTTTTTTATTATTTTTAACATTAGATCTTTTTACTATTGATGCTGCATAGGCAGCATCAATAGTAAAAAGTTGGTCACACAGGGTTAATAGCAGCGTTAACGGAGTGCGTAACACCTAGGCATAACGCAGTCCGTTACCGCTGGCATTTACCCTGTGTGAGCGCTGACTGGGGGGGAGTATGGACCAGGCACTGGCTGCGGGGAGTAAGTTGCGGCCATTTTGCCGCCGGACTGTGCCCGTCGCTGATTAGTCGTGGCTGTTTTGCCGCGACCAATCAGCGACTTGGATTTCCATGACAGACAGAGGCCGCGACCAATGAATATCTGTGACAGACAGACAGACAGACAGAACGACAGATGGAAGTGACCCTTAGACAATTATATACAGTAGTAGATGGACCAATAGCCACGAGAAATTCACAATGAATTGCTTAACGGGGTTTTCAAGCAGATCCGCTTCAAAGTCCACAACAAAGAGTGTTTAAATAATATTTGAAGCAATATTTGTTGTCTATTTTGAAACTGATTCTATTTAAAATTTATGTAAAATACTCTCTGGGATCTCATTGTTACACATTTGATATAGCTTCATGAACATATAATATAAGAATATACATGCATACACATATAGCAATGTCAATGAAATAACCTTGGCATTTTCGATTTTCTATTGTTATCATGTAATCCATGCTTTAACATGTCTGTTGGAAGGGCAACACAGCACAGCAGTGGGAAAAACACTCTGGTTATGCTCTGTGTTTCCAGCGGTTCTCCTCAAACCTCTAATTGTGTCAGTGTGTATTATGTTTTGGAATATTTAGTGTAATCCCTGTTGTATTATAGAATTCCAAATGTCAGCTAGCTTCATATAGGATTTACAGTAAGATTGAATTGAAAGTGTCGCTTCTTATAACAGGGAATGTGTTTGGAATTTGAAAACAGCTGTCCTCAGAATACTTAGCGCACTGCGTATTAGTCACACAAGTTCTTACATGTATTCTGTAAGACGTTCCTTCTGGAAAGACTATTGATGATATGTTCATTTATTAACATATACTGTACAATTGCAAATAAAATGATTCACTCCTAGAGATAAGCAAATGCTTTAAACTTCAAATTTACCTGTTTTGCTGAATTTGTTCCCAAAAACTCAGTTTGTGACAAATCGACTAATTAATAATTACAAGTACTGCAAACCCTCCAATTGCCCTGAAAAGATGTATCTAACACTTTGAGATCTCCTAGAATTATATGCAACCCATTTCAAGCTCTTTCGTGTAAGCACATCCTTAGCAATGTACAGTAAGTGACCTCAACATATATGGCTGTGGAAAAACAGATGGTAATTGGTGGTAACAACAGTCAGTTAAATAACACACCACATTGACAGTCTTTTCACAATGGAAAAACGATTAACAAATTATCAATTTTTGGAACAGATGCCATGTTGGTTTTTAAACCATGTTTTCCTTTAAGAACCTGTGTTTTTTTGACAAGTGGTAGTCCAAACATTATCCATTTTTAGAGGGTAGCAACAGGTTTATTGTTGTTTGGAAAATTAAGTAATAGCTTTTAAACAAGCCGTAAAAGGATCATTCTTTCTATTGAGGAGCAGCAACAGTGTTGCTGTTTGGAAAGTAAAGAAGCCCCCAATACTATACTTATAGCACTACAAGGTGCCCTCAAATATTTTTCAAAATACTTTATAATATAATAGCTCCTAAGGGTGTGAATGCATTTGAAGGTATGATACCCTAAATTACGTGATAACTCAGAATAGACCCCTAAATAATTGAAATGGCCCCCCTACAATATAAACCAGCAGTAAATGAACACAATTATTTATTATGTATATCCCTTTTCACATGTAAACCACCATGGAATAAATGGTGCTACAATAATAAATAATAATAATAATTATGACAGTTTCAGGGTTTTTTGGAGGAAGTTTTTTTTGTATTGCAAAAATGACCTGTTAACGTGATTCTACAGTTCAGTACAATTATGGTAATACCAACATTCTATGGGTTTTTTCTTCTTTTTTTTAACTGTAAATGGTGAAAAACAATTGTAAAAAAGTTTTTATTATTATTATCATTATTATATATATATATATATATATATATATTCTGTAGAATGTAAGCCCGCAAGGGCAGGGTCCTCGCCCCTCTGTATCAGTCCGTCATTGTCAGTTTGTTTACTGTAAGTGATATCTGTAACCTGTATGTAACCCCTTCTCATGTACAGCACCATGGAATCAATGGTGCTATACAAATAAATAATAATAATATATATATATATATATATATATATATATAGCACCATTAATTCCGTGGTGTGTATATTAGAAAGGGTTACATCAAAATACAAATATCACTTACAGTAAACAAAACTAACAATGACAGACTGATACAGAGGGAGGAGGACCCTGCCTTTGCCGGCTTACATTCTACAGAATTATGGGGAAGAAGACAGTAGGTCAGGGGTTGCAGTAGCTCCAATGGTGTTGAGGTGGCCGTGTGGTCATTACAGGTTGTAAGCTTCTTTGAAGAGGTGGGTTTTCAGGTCCCGTTTGAAGGATCCAAATGTGGTGGATAACCGGATGTGTTGGGGCACAGAATGCCAGATGATGGGGGATATTCGGGAGAAGTCTTGGAGGTGATTGGGTGAGGAGCGAATAAGTGTGGAGGAGAGAAGGAGGTCTTGGGAGGACCGGAGATTCCGTGAGGGAAGATATTGAGAGATTAGTTCGGAAATGTACGGAGGAGAAAGGTTATGGATGGCTTGGTAGGTCAGTGTTAGTAATTTAAACTGGATACGCCAGGAAATTGGGAGCCAGTGAAGGGATTTGCAAAGAGGGGAAATAGGAGTGTAGCGAGGAGAGAGATTAATTAGTCAGGCAGCAGAGTTGAGGACGGACTGGAGAGGTGATAGAGTGTTAGAAGGTAGGCTACAGAGGAGGATGTTGCAATAGTCAAGGCAGGAGATGATTAGGGCATGCACAAGCATTTTGGTAGAGTGAGGATGGAGGAAAGCACAGATTCTGGAAATATTTTTGAGCTGGAGGTGACAGGAGGTGGTGAGAGCTTGGGGGTGCGGTTTGAAGAATAGGGCAGAGTCAAGGGTTACACCGAAGCCGTGGATTACCGGGACAGGGGAAAGTGTGAATTAATTTATTGTGGTAGATAAATCAGGTAGGGAGGGTATACAAGATGGAGGAAAGATAATTAGTTCACATTTGTCCACATTGAGTTTGAGGAAGTGAGTGGAGAAGAAGGAGGATATGGCTGATAGACACTCTGAGATTCTGGAGAGCAGAGAGGTGACATCTGGGCCAGAGAGGCAGATCTAAGTGTCATCAGCATACAGATGGTACTGGAAGACATGGGACTTTATGAGTTGTCCCAGGCCAAGGGTATAGATTGAGAAGAGAATGGGTCCTAGGACAGAGCTTTGAGGGAGCGAGATGAAGAGGTAGTATGGTTGTGAATCACGTGGAGTTTATTACAGATGGAGTGGGCATTCCAGAGTGATCCAGAGAGAGGGAGCAGGGTGGTGGGCATCAAGGGCACGGGTTTGAGTGGCAAAGATTTCAGGTTTATGTTGGGTTGGGAGCAATAGAAAGGGGCAATAATGGGAGGTATGAGATGTGGTGGTCCAGGATTGGGAGATATATCGCCAGCAGTGAGAAGTAGAGAGAGACAGAGCAGGTGGGAGAAGGATAGTGGGCGGCTTGTTTTGTGTTTTATTAGGAGAGATCTGAGGTTGAGGAGCAGGTCAGCGGAGGTGGTCAGGTGGGGAGGCAAGATTATTACTTGGTTAGAGGTTGCTGGGGCTTGGGGATGGTGAAGGAGAGAGAGGAGTAATGGAGCCTAAACTGTTAAAGTGTATGTCAGCATGATGAGAGTAAGTGTGGAGGAAAAGAGAAAGAAATTTAGTATATTAAATAACCATGGTTAGGCAACCTTCTGTTCACTTCTGGCTCATTTCTGGCATATTTCTGCTGTATCCTTTTAGAGACACCCTTATGGAGACAGACCACGGTCAAAACAGACCTGTGACTATGAATTCTTAACAAGCTAAGTGTACATGAAATAGGCCAGGTGTGATCAGGAGGGAGGGGCAGCAGGGGGGCTGATCAGACACAGGGGGATTAATTAGAAGTCAGAAGGGAAAATGCAAAAGGAAATAGTGAGATCCAAATGGAAAGATAAAGCCAACTGTGTGTTAGCATCAAAGAATTAAGATGAGAAAACATGCAGGAAGAAAAAACAAAACAGTAATAGCAGACGGAAACAGGGTGAGTGGGATCAGGAAAGATGGGTGATGGTTATGGGATTGCAGCCAGTGGACATACCAGGAATAGCAGATGGATACAGGGTGAGTGGGATCCGGAAAGATGGGTGATGGTGATGGGATTGCCAGTGGACGTATCTGAGAATGAAGCAGATCGATTGTCAGATTGATAGCAATAATGAAGCATAGTAATAATAATGAAGCATCTATAGCAGGGGGTTATTTTTCTGGCGTATTTCTGCTGTATCCTTTATTTTTGCCCGTAAGTTTGTAAAAACAAACAATTTTTGAGACCCATAACATTTTCATTTGTTTATTGATGGAACTGTTATTTGCATGGCATTTGCATGGCAAGCTGACTTTTTTTTATTAATGTCATTTTACAGTACACACATTTTAATTGCTTTTTATTGCATTTTTAGGGAGCTGTAGTGACCAAGAAAATCCGCAATTCTGGCTTTTTTTTTTCCTTCATGACATTTACCTTATAGGTAAAACAATTTCAGATTTTGATAGATTGAACCTTTACAAAAGTGGCAATGGGGAATATGATAATTTTCTCATTTGTTTATTTTTTTTTATAACAGGAGAAACGAGCAGTGAGTCAAATTTTTGTATTTTTTTAATTTTTGTTTAATAGTTTTAAAACTTTTTTTATTTTAGTCTTCCTGAGCCACTTGATTTTGCAATTGATTGATTGTGTTAAGCAAAGTATTAGGGTATGTTTCCATGGTCTGAATTGGCAGTGCCTTGCACGCGGCTCCATCCAAAGCGCTGCCAGCTTTTGTACGCACGGTGATTCCGCATGTGTTCATTGAACCTTGTGGAATCACCGCATTCTATACACAGGATGGTGATTTTTATCTTGTGGAGAGAGAATGTCTCCGCAAGATAAATAGATATGCTGCTGTCTAAAAAGACGCACCGCCTGTGCGTTTACACAGGGAAGCCGTTGGTGTCCCTGCACACATAGTGGAGATGGGATTTCATAAAATCCACTCCGCTATGCTGTAGTGCAATGCCCCAGAGTCCTGGTCGTTGCAGTAATACCGTTCTCCTCTAGGGGGAGTGATGTTACGTCTGAAGGCAATAAAGGAGATCTTTTTACCAGGTATAACATACAACACAACACACTTCACACTCCAGCCCACCAGGGGGAGCTATGCTCCTATTACTAGGGCACTCCTCACAATTAGGTAAAACTGGTGGTCTGGATAGGAAGTTAGGCAAAAGCTGACTGGGCTTCACCCAGGCAGCACCCTGTCAGGCAGCCAGAGGGGAAGGAGGAACATCAAGGAGCTGCAGACAGAGAGGTCCCTGACAGGGGTGGGATCCTGTCAGAGGCCGAGACAGAAAGCCACGGAGCTGCGCCTGCCCCACGTGCGGCAGCATCCTAAGAAAGGACACGAAAGAGAATTGTATTGCGGAGGGTGAGAAACGAAGTCATAGCACAAGGAGAGGAATCCAGAAGGAGTTCTGCCCTGCAAAAGGCTGCCTCCTTTCTGAGGCACAGAATCCAGTAGCCGGATCACCAAGGGAGTAATTGTCTCCAAGCCTTACTTCAGAGACCGGCAGGACAGGTAATTCCATGTTACCTGCCCGACCCATACCCAGGAGGCACGGTGGCAACTTGTGGGGGCCGGGGCGTGATAGAGTCCCTGTAAAAAGCCTCAGGCCACCAGTCATATGGGTTTGTCCTATCCATTCCATCAGGGGGACAGAGAGAAAGAGAAATAACATCTAGAACACCAACATCAGTTGTGAGGACCTTACCGAGAAGCTCAGCAGGGAGGTACTACAACACCCAGGCGCTAGAGGAAGGCTACTGATTTCCACCTGGATAAGGGGACTCTGGATTTGCCTTCAGACCGGCCGAACTCTGCCTACCCTGTGGTCGGTACCCTGGATTGTGGATGCTGAAGCCTTTAGTAAAGGTAAAGAGACTGCAACCTTGTGTTCTCGTTCTTCACTGCGCCTCACATCATTCACCATCTTCACTCTGGGAAGCCCTGGGGATACACTTCACCTGTGGGAAGGTACACCATCTAGCTGCCATTACATCACCCCAGCGGACCCCTAAGCAGCGTCGGTCACCCTGACCGAATACCACAGGTGGCGTCACGAACATTACCCCTTTAAATAACTTCCCCCATTTCACAATGGGTGTTCCACTACCTAGGGCCACAGACCGGGTCAGCCACGTGACATCCCCACCGAGAACCGAAGGACCCAGTACCAAGTACCCCATAGCCCTACTGGGGGCACTCCAGTAACATCTGGCCACTGTGGGTTGGATCCGCAGCGAATACTGAATGTGGAAACATACCCTTACAGTATGCAAACAAGTCACAGTCTCCTATGAAGGCCTGCCTGCACTTCAAGGAGAGACAAAATAGTAGTGACAAGTCTTAAAGGGAACCTGTCACCCCCGAAATCGAAGGTGAGCTAAGCCCACCAGCATCAGGGGCTTATCTACAGCATTCTGGAATACTGTAGATAAGCCCCGATGTATCCTGAAAGATGAGAAGAGGTTATATTCTACTCACCCAGGGGCGATCCCGGTACGATGGGCATCGCGGTCCGGTCCGGGGCCTCCCATCTTCTTACGATGACATCCTCTTCTTGTCTTCACGCTGCAGCTCTGGCGCAGGCGTACTTTGTCTGCCCTGTTGAGGGCAGAGCAAAGTACTGCAGTGCGCAGGCACCGGGGAAGGTGAGAGAGGCCCTTCAGGATACATCGGGGGCTTATCTACAGCATTACAGAATGCTGTAGATAAGCCCCTGATGCTGGTGGGCTTATCTCCCCTTCGATTTTGGGGGTGACAGGTTCCCTTTAAGCAGGCCCCTGGCTGCCAAGGCTATACATAGATCATATCACGGATGACCACCCCATTGATTGCCGCTGTCAGAGACTGAGGGTATGTGCACACGTCCGGATTTCTTGCAGAAATTTCCTGAAGAAAACCGGAAATTTTCTGCAAGAAATCCGCATTTTTTTTTTGCGTTTTTTTTGCGTGTTTTTTTTTAGCATTCTGCAAGCGATCTGTAGCATCGCTTGGAAAACTGACTGACAGGTTGGTCACACTTGTCAAACATAGCGTTTGACAAGTGTGACCATCTTTTTACTATAGATGCAGCTTATGCAGCATCTATAGTAAAAGAGAGAATGTTTAAAAATAATAAAAAAAAATAAAAAATGCTTATACTCACCCAGACGATCTCCTCAGCGGCGTCCGTTCCTCTTCCTATAGCTGGTGTGTGCGCGCAGGACCTTCCATGACGTCACGGTCACGTGAGCGGTCACATGACCGCTCACGACCAATCACAAGACAGTGACGTCATCACAGGTCCTTCACCGCACACCAGCTACAGAAACCGAAGCGGCAGCATGCAGCAGAGAGGCGGGAAGACATAGAGGGTGAGTATAGGACTATTTTTTATTTTAATTCTTATTTTTTGACCAATTATATGGTGCCCAGTTCGTGGAGGAGAGTCTCCTCTCCTCCACCCTGGGTACCAACCGCACATAATCTGCTTACTTCCCGCATGGTGTGCACAGCCCCGTGCGGGAAGTAAGCAGATCAATGGACTCCTAGGTGTGCGGAATCCCCTGCAATTCCGCATTTTAATGAACATGTTGCTTTTTTTTCCGCGATGCGATTTTTTCGCGGAAAAAAAGGCTACATTTGCACAAAAAATGCGGAATACACTGAAAATAATGGGAGGCATATGTTAGCGTTTTTTTCGCGTTTTTATCACGTTTTTATAGCGAAAAAACACGAAAAAAACGCGAAAAATACTGAACGTGTGCACATGGCCTGACAGCAGCATCTAAATGATTAACAGCAGTGATTGGTGCACTCCTGTTATAGACAGATGCTATTCCACACACCCACACCTGCTCTATATTAAATGTGGCATTTCAAGTATGAGTATTTAGGGAGGGATTTCGCATTTTATCACCCCCTGAGAGATACCTCAGACTGACGAATGAGACGAGATATCTTACCATACATTTCCCATTACAATGCCACCGCTGCTCTCATCAAGTCCCCACCCCCAACTTCTGGACCCCATAATAATAAAAAATATATACCTCTTAATCCTTATCCCTCATCCACCACATCCTCCTTTGGTTTGTCTAGCAGTGGGATGTTGAGCAGAGCGATCTAGTGATGTCATAGCGCCACCTTACGTCCCCTGCGTGGTGATGGACTCCAACCGTTCGCAGGCAAGAAGTAGCCTGCAGTCTCCCAGAGAAGGTGGTGGAGCAAGGAGTTGATGGCTCTGTGCTATGTGTTCTGCCACAGCTGTTAACAGTATCAGTGTCCTGATGATGCCAATACAGTTAGGCCGGTGTCACACTCAGCGTAGGGAAATACGGTCCGTATTTTACGGCCGTAATACGCAGAAAAAATCCAGAAATCGTGATCCGTATGTAATCCGTTGGCAAGGTGTGGTCGCGTATTTTGCGCATGTAATGTTGCGTATGTAATCCGTATGACATTTTCCACGCAACCTGACAAAATGGACATTTTGGAAGCTGAAATTAATTTAAATCAGCATCAGCAACCCTATTTAAGGCCTCTACAACAGGTGGCACCCTCCCATATGGCCATTTTGTGGTTGTGCATCTGTTGGTGTGTTGCGGTAACGTTTGCACCATGTCTGACCTACTGCACTTCACCCCAACTCAGCGGGTTTTGTTTAACTGGGTCTTGTTGCGTCGGTTTGGCCAGCCATGCCCTGTGATTGTAGATCCGCGAAGGAGAAGAATGTGGGTGCATCCTCTTTTGACCCAACGCCTCACTAAAGGCCATTTTCAGAGGCTCTATACAGCTCTGCGTGCACATCCTGATAAATTTTACCTATACTGTCGAATGACAATACCAACATTTGATATCTTGTTGGAGACAGTACGTCCAGGACTCACGTATCAGGACACCAGGATGCGAAAAAGCATATCCGCAGAGGAGCGTCTTCTCCTTACCTTACAGTATGTATTCAACATCCTCACATACTGTATGTTGATGATGGTTTTTTTTCTGGGTTGTTTGCTATCAGCTATTTTAAAATATATGTCCTTTATTACTGCATGTGCAGGGAAAAAAAAGAGAGATCGAATTGAAATGCTCTCTGATTCTTATAAATAACGGGCGAATGGTTTTCCCAATATAGAAAAAACCACATGGGCATATAATGGCATAAATAACATGTGTCGTTCTACAGGAAATTAATTGCCGTACCTGATGGGAGATAGCACCTAATTGTATCTTATTACTGGTCATGTGGAAGGAACAAAAATTACAATGGCCGCATTTATAGTTGCCTTTAAAGGCTGCCTTTTCCAGCCAATTATCTTGCTCACTCACAAAACAATTATGGACTAATAAGTCTTTCAAATTCCTACTGTGGCGAGATGCAAACAAGGGACCTGTCATGATTCTCAATGGCGAGAGAACATAGCCCAGCATATATGAGAACTAGCTCTTGGAAGATGGAAACTATACTGACCATGAACTAAACCTGCCGCACAACTAGAAGTGGCCGGGTAGCATGCCTACGTTTTTTTTATCCCTAGATGCCCAGCGCCAGCCGGAGAACTACCTAATCCTAGCAGAGGAAAAGACAGTCCTGGCTCACCTCTAGAGAAATTTTCCCAAAAGGCAGACAGAGGCCCCCACATATATTGGCGGTGATTTTAGATGAAATGACAAACGTAGTATGAAAATAGGTTTAGCAAAAATCGAGGTCCGCTTACTAGATAGCAAGAAGACAGAAAGGGCACTTTCATGGTCAGCAGAAAACCCTATCAAAACACCATCCAGAAATTACTTTAAGACTCTAGCATTAACTCATAACACCAGAGTGGCAATTTCCGCTCACAAGAGCTTTCCAGACACAGTAACGAAACAGCAGCTGTGAACAGGAACAAAATGCAAAAACACACAAGGACAAAAGTCCAACTTAGCTGGGAGTTGTCTAGTAGCAGGAACATGCACAGAAAGGCTTCTGATTACATTGTTGACCGGCATGAAACTGACAGAGGAGCAAGGTTATATAGCGACTCCCACATCCTGATAGGAGCAGGTGAACAGAGGGGATGATGCACACAAGTACAATTCCACAAGTGGCCACCGGGGGAGCCCAGAATCCAATTTCACAACAGGGACCATTCTCAACCATTTGTGATAAGTCTGCATCTTTACCCAAAATATACCAATTTTTTCTAATAATGGACCTGATGTAACTGTCCATGGGGCTAAACTTGAATGAAAACACAAAATTATTGCTTTTCCCTTTTTTCTTCGTGATAGGAGAAGTAATACTACTATCGCTGGCGGCTTTCTGTAAGGCTGTATCAAGAATTGGACGGGGATAGCCCCGTTCCTCAAATCTTTTAGTTCTTGTGACTGTTTTATAAATCTGCTAGTTTTACTATTAATTCTCCTTTAACTCTTAAAAATTGACTGAATGGGAGAGATCGTTTAGTATAAGAGGGATGAGCACTATTAAAATGTAGAAGCACATTAGAAGCTGATGGTTTGCGAAACACTTCAGTGTGTACTAACCCTTCTTGCACCATTAATTTGATATCCAAAAACTCTAACGCAGCCCCCCTAAAACCCGATGTGAATTTCATATTCATGGTGTTGGAATGGCCCAGGAACTCCACAAATTGTGTGAAGACCTCCTGGGATCCATCCCACACCATGAATATGTCGTCCACATACCTCAAATAAAGCTTTAAATGCTTAAGAAAAGGGTTGCTAGATGAATAAATAAATCTTTCTTCGAAGACTGCTAGAAAGAGATTGGCTAAAGTACAAGCCTCTGGCGTCCCCATCGCGGTCCCCTCTAATTGTATATACCAGGTTTTATCGAACTTAAAGGCATTATTTTTTAATATAAAGACAAACCCTCACAAATAAAATTGATGGTGTTCGTGTCTGTGGGTGTATTAACTAAAATGTCTCTTACAGCTTCCACCCCCATATCCTGCGGATATCCAGGCTTTCTATATCAATGGAGGTTAAATGGAAGCTCTCCTGTCACTCGAAACCCTTCAATATACGCAAAAAATCTTTTGCAGCCTTTACATAGGATGGGACATCATGTAACAATGGTCTCAATAGCCAATCTAGATAGCGGGACAGCGGCTCTGTTACAGAGCCTATCCCCGAAACGATGGGATGACCTGGAGGGCAACTTAAAGACTTGTGCAGCTTCGGTATATGATACAGAAAGGGTTTCAATGGAAACTCGGGAAAGAGTTTCTCTGCCTGTTTCACTGATAGTACTCCCATTTCTGTGTAATTTCTCAAATAAGAACGCAAGTGGTTTTTAATTTTTTGGGTAGGATCGCTTTTTAATTCCATATACGGTAGGTATTTTTATCTGTCAATTATCTAAGGGCTTCTGCTATATAGTAATCTTTTCTCAAGAGCACTGTATTGCCCCCCTTGTCTGCCACTCGTATAATTACATCTGACCAACTTTTTATTTCTTTTAGTGCAGACTGTTCACGGTATGTTAAATTAGGAGGACATTTATCATAAATAAGTGCTTCCATGTCTTTATTAATTTGGGACTCAAAAATGTCAATAAGACTACCCGGAGGAACAGGAGGCATGAAGGTAGACTTCACCCCTCCTCCAAAAAAAGTACTTGAAGAAGTCTCGGTATTAGTAGAAAATGGAATAGAATCAGTCAGGCTTAATAATAAACGAGCATCTTCGTTGATGGTATCAGCTGAATCTGTGCCTGCCGAGAAACCCAAAGGACCCACCGTGCACGGAATATCAGCTGAACATGATGTCTGTGGAGTCTTTTTATTTGTTGCTAAATATTTAAAAAGGTGAATTTTTCTCACTGCTTTGTATAAATCTATTTTAAAGTCCACCAAGTCGAAATTTTCAGGTAAGCAGTAATTAAGGCCTTTTGATAAAACAGAATAATGGGCTGGACTAAGAACATGATCCGTGAGGTTGATAACTGAGCCAGTTGCCATCACGGCTGGGTTGGTGATCTCCATGAGACATGTTTCCTCTTGTGTTGAATTCTTCGTTTTATTCCTTCTGCCGCCCCAGCGTGTTCTGCGTCCAAAGGGGCAACTGATAAGGATGATGAAGGTCGATCAAGAGTTGCGGAAAAACCTGTCGCTCCTTGGATGTCATCGTTGCCACTAGAATCAGAATCTGTGGTGAGGTAATCTCTTTTGTTTTTTCTAAAGAAATTTTTATTCTTTTGGTTTCTTCTACCATATCTGCGGTTCCCTTGTAAGTAATTAGATTTGTTCCAAGAAAATATTTTGCCAGACTCGAAGTCGCTTTTGTCACGGATAAATTTATCTCTTTTACGTTGTTTTATTTCTGATTGCAAATTAACCAATCTGCTGTAAAATCTCTTCTCAAAAGCAGACCACTGAGTTTCTGATAATCTAGTTTTAAGTTCATCTTTAGTTTTAGCTAAATCCATCTTAGTAACTTCATAATTCTTTACATTTTGCTGAAAAACAAGGGCCAACAAATCCTGCGAGCATTTCAGTAAAATTTTTTCCCATTCTTTAAAGAATTCGGGATTGTCTTTAAACTGAGACATTTCTTTCCATACACGGAGACCACGAGGCATTACATGCCCATGTGGTTTTTTCTATATTGGGAAAACCATTCGCCCGTTATTTATAAGAATCAGAGAGCATTTCAATTCGATTCGGACAGGTAAGGGTGCTCCACAGCTAATCAAGCATGTTAGACAGGTTCATGCGGGCAACACGGATGTGTTGGGATTCGCAGGCCTAGAGCAGGTTAGTTTACCTCAACGGGGCGGGGACCTTCATAGATTGCTTCTGAGGAGGGAAGGAGAATGGATTTTGCGTTCAGAGGCAATGGGTCCATTGGGCTTAAACGAAAGAATAGATATGGCAGTTTTTCTGTGATTGTTTTCTGGAAAATTCTCTAAATTTTTCCCTTTTGTGTAATTATTTTGTTGTAAAAATCTTTTTTGTGACTTTTTTCAAGAAATATTTATTATTTATTGTTGTTCTTAAGTTTTCCTTGTGTTCTAAGTTTATGATGTTTTATTGTTTTTTTATATATTCACATGTTGTTCAGGTATACTTTGGTAGGTGGGTTATCGTATTAAGATGACGTCAGGTTTTGGGCGGCCCCTTGGACACTGGCAGCTTAAGGGTGCCTTCCCACTTCCTCTCGCCATTAGGACCCGTGGAAGCGCAGCCGCGTGAAACGGCCATCGTCCTTCTTGTCCTCGTTCTCCCTTGTTTTTCCCTGCACATGCCGTAATAAAGGATTGTTATCACAGGATCAGTGAGTGCACCATCGCATTTTTTTCTTTTGTATCATTGCTTACTATCAGATGAAGTGCACCCGAGAGTCTGTACAGGCAGTTCTGGCATAACAGCAGCAACAGCATTCATTTGGGACTATAGCTGTTATGACCCCAATGGCGAGGGTCTCAGAGATATCAGCAAGTCTGCGAAGTACAAAAATCCAGCTCATAGGGCAGTGGTAACTGGGTTGACCATATATCTACTCCTAACGCCAACCCTAGAAGTAGCCGGGGAACATGCCTACGTTGGTCGCTAGATGTCTCGCGCCAGCCGGAGAGCTAACTACCCCTAGAAGAGGAAAACAAAGACCTCTCTTGCCTCCAGAGAAAGGACCCCAAAAGTAGGATACGAGCCCCCCACAAATAATAACGGTGAGGTAAGAGGAAATGACAAACACAGAGATGAACTAGGTTTAGCACAGAGAGGCCCACTTACTAATAGCAGAATATAGTAAGATAACTTATATGGTCAACAAAAACCCTATCAAAAAATCCACGCTGGAGATTCAAGAACCCCCGAACCGTCTAACGGCCCGGGGGGAGAACACCAGCCGCCCTAGAGCTTCCAGCAAGGTCAGGATACAGATTATACACAAGCTGGACAAAAATAGCAAACAAAAACAAATTGCAAAAAGCAAAAAAAAAGACTTAGCTTAATGAAGAAGGAACCAGGATCAGTGGACAAGAGCACTACAGATTAGCTCTGATATCAACGTTGCCAGGCATTGAACTGAAGGTCCAGGGAGCTTATATAGCAACACCCCTGACCTAACGACCCAGGTGAGCATAAAAGGAATGACAGACATACCCAGAGTCAAATCCCTAGTAGCCACTAGAGGGAGCCAAAAAGTAAATTCACAACAGTACCCCCCCTTAGTGAGGGGTCACCGAACCCTCACCAAGACCACCAGGGTGATCAGGATGAGCGGCGTGAAAGGCACGAACTAAATCGGCCGCATGCACATCAGAGGCGACCACCCAGGAATTATCCTCCTGACCATAGCCCTTCCACTTGACCAGGTACTGAAGCCTCCGCCTGGAGAGACGAGAGTCCAAGATCTTCTCCACCACGTACTCCAACTCGCCCTCAACCAACACCGGAGCAGGAGGCTCAGCAGAAGGAACCACAGGCACAACGTACCGCCGCAACAAGGACCTATGAAATACGTTGTGAATGGCAAACGACACCGGAAGATCCAGGCGAAAAGATACAGGATTAAGGATCTCCAATATCTTGTAAGGACCAATAAATCGAGGCTTAAATTTGGGAAAGGAGACCTTCATAGGAACAAATCGAGAAGACAGCCACACCAAATCCCCAACGCGAAGTCGGGGACCCACACCGCGGCGGCGGTTGGCAAAATGCTGAGCCTTCTCCTGTGAAAACTTCAAGTTGTCAACCACATGATTCCAGATCCGCTGCAACCTATCCACCACAGAATCCACCCCAGAACAGTCAGAAGGCTCCACATGTCCCGAGGAAAAAAGAGGGTGGAAACCAGAGTTGCAGAAAAATGGCGAAACCAAGGTGGCAGAACTAGCCCGATTATTAAGGGCAAATTCAGCCAACGGCAAGAAGGTCACCCAATCATCCTGATCAGAAGAGACAAAACACCTCAAATACGCCTCCAGAGTCTGATTAGTTCGTTCCGTTTGACCGTTAGTCTGTGGATGAAAAGCGGACGAAAATGACAAATCTATGCCCATCCTACCACAAAAGGATCGCCAGAACCTGGAAACAAACTGGGATCCTCTGTCCGACACAATATTCTCAGGAATGCCGTGCAAACGAACCACGTTCTGGAAGAACACAGGAACCAGATCAGAAGAGGAAGGCAGTTTGGGCAAAGGAACCAGATGGACCATCTTGGAGAAACGATCACATATCACCCAGATGACAGACATGCCCTGAGACACCGGAAGATCCGAAATGAAATCCATAGAGATGTGTGTCCAAGGTCTCTTCGGGACAGGCAAGGGCAAGAGCAACCCGCTGGCACGAGAACAGCAAGGCTTAGCTCGAGCACAAGTACCACAGGACTGCACAAATGACCGCACATCTCTTGACAAGGAAGGCCACCAAAAGGACCTGGCCACCAGATCTCTAGTGCCAAAAATTCCCGGGTGCCCTGCCAACACAGAGGAATGAACCTCGGAAATGACTCTGCTGGTCCATTTAGCAGGCACAAACAATCTGTCAGGTGGACAAGAGTCAGGCCTACCAGCCTGAAATCTCTGCAACACACGTCGCAGATCTGGAGAAATAGCTGACAGGATAACTCCTTCCTTAAGAATACCCACAGGTTCAGCGACTCCAGGAGCATCAGGCACAAAGCTCCTAGACAGAGCATCGGCCTTCACATTCTTAGAACCTGGTAAATATGAAACCACAAAGTCAAAACGGGAGAAAAACAATGACCAGCGGGCCTGTCTAGGATTCAGGCGTTTAGCAGACTCGAGGTACATCAGATTTTTGTGATCAGTCAAGACCACCACACGATGCTTAGCACCCTCGAGCCAATGACGCCACTCCTCAAATGCCCACTTCATGGCCAACAACTCCCGATTGCCCACATCATAATTTCGCTCAGCCGGCGAAAACTTCCTAGAGAAAAAGGCACAAGGTCTCATAGTAGCACAACCAGGGCTTCTCTGCGACAAAACGGCCCCTGCCCCAATCTCCGAAGCATCCACTTCAACCTGAAAGGGAAGTGAGACATCAGGCTGGCACAAAACAGGCGCTGAAGTAAACCGGCGCTTCAACTCCTGGAAAGCCTCCACGGCAGCAGGAGCCCAGTTAGCCACATCAGAGCCTTTCTTGGTCATATCCGTCAACGGTTTAACAACGCTAGAAAAATTAGCGATAAAACGACGGTAGAAGTTAGCAAAACCCAAGAACTTCTGAAGACTCTTAACTGACGAGGGTTGAGTCCAATCATGAATAGCTCGAACCTTGACTGGGTCCATCTCCACAGCAGAAGGGGAAAAAATGAACCCTAAAAAGGGAACCTTCTGTACACCAAAGAGACACTTTGAGCCTTTAACAAACAAAGAATTTTCACGCAAAATCTTGAAAACCATCCTGACCTGCTCCACATGCGAGTCCCAATCATCAGAAAAAAACAGAATATCATCCAGATAAACGATCAAAAATTTATCCAGATACTTCCGGAAAATGTCATGCATAAAGGACTGAAAAACTGAAGGTGCATTAGAGAGCCCAAATGGCATCACCAAGTACTCAAAATGACCTTCGGGCGTATTGAATGCGGTTTTCCATTCATCTCCTTGCTTAATGCGCACAAGGTTGTACGCACCGCGAAGGTCTATCTTGGTGAACCACTTGGCACCTTTAATCCGGGCAAACAAGTCAGACAACAGCGGCAAAGGATACTGAAATTTGACAGTGATCTTATTTAAAAGCCGATAGTCAATACAAGGCCTCAAAGATCCGTCTTTTTTAGCCACAAAAAAGAATCCCGCACCAAGAGGGGAAGAAGAAGGACGGATATGCCCCTTCTCCAGAGACTCCTTGATATATGAACGCATCGCGGTATGTTCAGGTACCGACAGATTAAACAGTCTTCCCTTAGGAAACTTACTGCCTGGAATCAAATCTATTGCACAGTCACATTCCCTATGAGGAGGCAATGCACTTGACCTAGACTCGCTGAAGACATCCTGATAATCAGACAAATACGCCGGAACTTCCGAAGGCGTAGAAGTAGCAATAGACACGGGCAGGGAATCTCCATGAATTCCATGACAGCCCCAACTTGACACTGACATTGCCTTCCAGTCCAAGACTGGATTATGGGTCTGTAACCATGGCAACCCCAAAACAACCAAATCATGCATTTTATGCAGAACAAGAAAACGTATCACCTCCCGATGTTCAGGAGTCATGCACATGGTAACCTGTGTCCAAAACTGCGGTTTATTTTCTGCCAATGGCGTAGCGTCAATACCCCTAAGAGGGATAGGATTTTCTAATGGCTCAAGAACAAAACCGCAGCGCTTGGCAAATGACAGATCCATAAGACTCAGGGCAGCACCTGAATCTACAAACGCCATGACAGGATACGATGACAGTGAGCAAATCAAAGTTACAGATAGAATGAACTTAGGTTGCAAATTACCAATAGCGACAGGACTAACAACCTTAGTAAGACGCTTAGAGCATGCTGAGATAACATGTGCAGAATCACCACAGTAGTAACACAAGCCATTCTGGCGTCTATGAATTTTCCGCTCATTTCTAGTCAGGATTCTATCACATTGCATTAAATCAGGTGCCTGTTCAGATAACACCATGAGGGAATTTGCGGTTTTGCGCTCCCGCAACCGCCGGTCAATTTGAATTGCCAGGGCCATGGAATCATTCAGACCTGTGGGAATGGGAAAACCCACCATCACATTCTTAATGGCTTCAGAAAGGCCATTTCTAAAATTTGCAGCCAATGCACACTCGTTCCACTGGGTCAGCACGGACCATTTCCGAAATTTTTGGCAATACACCTCAGCCTCGTCCTGGCCCTGAGACATAGCCAGCAAGGCTTTTTCTGCCTGAATCTCAAGATTGGGCTCCTCATAAAGCAAACCGAGCGCCAGAAAAAACGCATCAATATCAGCCAATGCCGGATCTCCTGGCGCCAGCGAGAAAGCCCAATCCTGAGGGTCGCCCCGTAAAAAAGAAATAACAATTTTCACTTGCTGAGCGGAGTCTCCAGAGGAACAGGGTCTCAGGGACAAAAACAATTTACAATTATTCCTGAAATTTCTAAACTTAAATCGATCTCCGGAAAACAGTTCAGGAATCGGTATCTTAGGTTCTAACATAGGATTTCTGGTAACATAATCTTGTATGCCCTGCACACGAGCAGCAAGCTGGTCCACACTTGTAATCAAGGTCTGGACATTCATGTCTGCAGCAATCACAAGCCACTCAGAGGTAAAGGGGAAAAGAAAAAAAAATGAGAGAGAGAAGAAAAACTCAGAGCTTTCTTTCTTATAATCCCACTTCTGCAATGCATTTAACATTTAATACTGGCCTGGCAAACTGTTATGACCCCAATGGCGAGGGTCTCAGAGATATCAGCAAGTCTGCGAAGTACAAAAATCCAGCTCATAGGGCAGTGGTAACTGGGTTGACCATATATCTACTCCTAACGCCAACCCTAGAAGTAGCCGGGGAACATGCCTACGTTGGTCGCTAGATGTCTCGCGCCAGCCGGAGAGCTAACTACCCCTAGAAGAGGAAAACAAAGACCTCTCTTGCCTCCAGAGAAAGGACCCCAAAAGTAGGATACGAGCCCCCCACAAATAATAACGGTGAGGTAAGAGGAAATGACAAACACAGAGATGAACTAGGTTTAGCACAGAGAGGCCCACTTACTAATAGCAGAATATAGTAAGATAACTTATATGGTCAACAAAAACCCTATCAAAAAATCCACGCTGGAGATTCAAGAACCCCCGAACCGTCTAACGGCCCGGGGGGAGAACACCAGCCGCCCTAGAGCTTCCAGCAAGGTCAGGATACAGATTATACACAAGCTGGACAAAAATAGCAAACAAAAACAAATTGCAAAAAGCAAAAAAAAAGACTTAGCTTAATGAAGAAGGAACCAGGATCAATGGACAAGAGCACTACAGATTAGCTCTGATATCAACGTTGCCAGGCATTGAACTGAAGGTCCAGGGAGCTTATATAGCAACACCCCTGACCTAACGACCCAGGTGAGCATAAAAGGAATGACAGACATACCCAGAGTCAAATCCCTAGTAGCCACTAGAGGGAGCCAAAAAGTAAATTCACAACATATAGCCATTTGGAGGTTAGCGGTGCCATGTCAATTTTCTTCTGTGCATTAAAATATATGTGTTACTTAGGAGAAAACCTCAAGAAAAATATATATTTTTAATGTTCTACTTATGGACACTAGGTAAATATCGATTAATTTCATTGATATTCCTGTGTTTTTTAGTAAACAACATACTTGCGCTTTATCATGTTTTCTCTAAACTATGGTTACCTAACTAATATGTTTTTTTGTGTCCTTTCAGCTTCCTGTCAACTGGCTTGTCTTATGCGGGACTACACCTGGAGTTTCTCATTGGTCGCTACACGATTTCTGGCATTGTGCGCTCAACATGTATTGAAATATGGGAGAAACTACATGAACTTGTCATGCCTCAGCCAAAAATGGCTGATTGGCTAAAAATAGCCCGTGGGTTCAATGACACTTGTGACTTCCCACACTGCATTGGAGCTCTGGATGAGAAACATATCAGGGTGCGTAAGCCGACGAACTCTGGGTCCCAATTCTACAATTATAAGCAGTTTTTCTCTGTAGTTCTGTTAGTTGTAGTTGACAGTAAATACAGGTTTATAATTGTAGACATTGGGGCCTATGGACGAACAGGAGACTCAAGGGTCTTCAATTCGTCCATTATGGGTCGGCAGCTACGTGAAAACCAGTTAGACCTCCCACCACCACAACTCCCAGGCTCCAATGCTGAAGCAGTGCCATATGTTCTTGTGGGAGATGAGGCCTTCCGATTGACAAGGAATGTCATGAGGCCTTATCCCAGGCGCAACCTGGATCACCGGCGGCGTTTTTAACCCCTTTCTGACATCTGACGTACTATCCCGTCGAGGTGGGGTGGGCCCGTATGACCACCGACGGGATAGTACGTCATATGCGATCGGCCGCGCTCACGGGGGGGAGCGCAGCCGATCGCGGCCGGGTGTCAGCTGCCTATCGCAGCTGACATCCGGCACTATGTGACAGGAGCGGTCACGGACCGCCCCCGGCACATTAACCCCCGGCACACCGCGATCAAACATGATAGCGGTGTACCGGCGGTACAGGGAAGCATCGCGCAGGGAGGGGGCTCCCTGCTTGCTTCCCTGAGACGATCGGTACAAGGTGATGTACTCACCTTGTACCGAGCGTCTTCTCCCTGCAGGCCCCGGATCCAAAATGGCCGCGGGGCTGCATACGGGTCCTGCAGGGAGTACTTCCGGGTCAGGGTCCGGAGCAGGCTGCAGAGCAGCCTGCTCCGATGAAAGTAAGATCGCCCATCTGACAGAGTGCTGTGCAAACTGTCAGATGGGCGATCTGTGATGTCCCCCCCTGGGACAAAGTAAAAAAGTTAAAAAAAAAATTTCCACAAGTGTAAAAAAAAAAAATTAAAAAAAATTCCTAAATAAAGAAAACAAAAAAAATATTATTCCCATAAATACATATCTTTATCTAAAAAAACCAATAAAAGTACACATATTTAGTATCGCCGCGTCCGTAATGACCCAACCTATAAAACTGTCCCACTAGTTAACCTCTTCAGTGAACACCGTAAGAAAAAAAAAAAAACGAGCCAAAAAACAACGCTTTATTATCATACCGCCGAACAAAAAGTGGAATAATTCGCGATCAAAAAGACAGATATAAATAAACATGGTACCGCTGAAAACGTCATCTTGTCCCGCAAAAAAACGAGCCACCATACAGCATCATAAGCAAAAAAATAAAAAGTTATAGTCCTCAGAATAAAGCGATGCCAAAATAATTATTTTTTCTATAAAATAGCTTTTATCGTATAAAAGCGCCAAAACATAAAAAAATGATATAAATGAGATATCGCTGTAATCGTACTGACCCGAAGAATGAAACTGCTTTATCAATTTTACCAAATGTGGAACGGTATAAATGCCTCCCCCAAAAGAAATTCATGAATAGCTGGTTTTTGGTCATTCTGCCTCACAAAAATCGAAATAAAAAGTGATCAAAAACTGTCACGTGTCCGAAAATGTTACCATTAAAAACGTTAACTCGTCCCGCAAAAAACAAGACCTCACATGACTCTGTGGACCAAAATATGGAAAAATTATAGGTCTCAAAATGTGGTAACGCAAAAAATATTTTTTGCAATAAAAAGCGTCTTTCAGTGTGTGACGGCTGCCAGTCATAAAAATCCGCTAAAAAACCTGCTATAAAAGTAAATCAAACCCCCCTTCATCACCCCCTTAGTTAGCGAAAAAAAAATAAATTAAAAAATGTATTTATTTCCATTTTCCCATTAGGGCTAGGGTTAGGGTTAGGGCTAGGGCTAGGGTAAGGGTTAGCGCTAGGGTTAGGGCTAGGGTTAGGGTTAGGGTTAGGGTTAGAGCTAGGGTTAGAGCTAGGGTTAGAGCTAGGGTTAGGGCTAGGGTTGGGGCTAAAGTTAGGGTTATGGTTGTGGCTAAAGTTAGGGTTAGGGTTGGGGCTAAAGTTAGGGTTATGGTTGTGGCTAAAGTTAGGGTTAGGGTTGGGGCTAAAGTTAGGGTTAGGGTTTGGATTACATTTACGGTTGGGATTAGGGTTGGGATTAGAGTTAGGGGTGTGTCAGGGTTAGGGGTGTGGTTAGGGTTACCGTTGGGATTAGGGTTAGCGGTGTGTTTGGATTAGGGTTTCAGGTAGAATTGGGGGGTTTCCACTGTTTAGGCACATCAGGGGCTCTCCAAACGCCACATGGCGTCCGATCTCAATTCCAGCCAATTCTGCGTTGAAAAAGTAAAACAGTGCTCCTTCCCTTCCGAGCTCTCCCGTGCGTCCAAACAGGGGTTTACCTTAACATATGGGGTATCAGAGTACTCGGGACAAATTGGACAACAACTTTTGGGGTCGAAGTTCTCTTGTTATCCTTGGGAAAATAAAAATTTGGGGGGATAAAAATCATTTTTGTGGGAAAAAAAAGATTTTTTATTTTCACGGCTCTGCGTTGTAAACTGTAGTGAAACACTTTGGGGTTCAAAGTTCTCACAACACATCTAGATAAGTTCCTTGGGAGGTCTAGTTTCCAATATGGGGTCACTTGTGGGGGATTTCTACTGTTTGGGTACATCAGGGGCTCTGCAAATGCAACGTGACGCCTGCAGACCAATCCATCTAAGTCTGCATTCCAAATGGCGCTCCTTCCCTTCCGAGCTCTGCCATGTGCCCAAACAGTGGTTCCCCCTCACATATGGGGTATCAGCGTACTCAGGATAAATTGGACAACAACTTTTGGTGTCCAATTTATCCTGTTACCCTTGTGAAAATACAAAACTGAGGGCTAAAAATCATTTTTGTGAAAAAAAAAAATTTTTATTTTCACGGCTCTGCGTTATAAACTGTAGTGAAACACTTGGGGGTTCAAAGTTCTCACAACACATCTAGATAAGTTCCTTGGGAGGTCTAGTTTCCAATATGGGGTCACTTGTGGGGGGTTTCAATGTATAGGCACATCAGGGGCTCACCAAAAGCAACATGGCGTCCCATCTTAATTCCAGTCAATTTTGCATTGAAAAGTAAAATGGCGCTCCTTCCCTTCCAAGCTCTGCTATGCGCCCAAACAGTGGTTTACCCCCACATATGGGGTATCGTCGTACTCAGGACAAATAGCACAACAACTTTTGCGGTCTAATTTCTTCTCTTACCCTTGGAAAAATAAAAAATTGGGGGCAAAAATATCACTTTTGTGAAAAAATATGATTTTTTATTTTTACGGCTCTGCATTATAAACTGTGAAGCACTTGTTGGGTCAAAGTGCTCACCACACATCTAGATAAGTTCCTTAAGGGGTCTACTTTCCAAAATGGTGTCACTTGGGGGGGGTTTCAATGTTTAGGCACATGAGGGGCTCTCCAAACCCAACATGGCGTCCCATCTCAATTCCAATCAATTTTGCATTGAAAAGTCAAATGGCGCTCCTTCCCTTCCGAGCTCTGCCATGCGCCCAAACAATGGTTTACACCCACATATGGGGTATCAGCGTACTCAGGACAAATTGTACAACAACTTTTAGGGTCCAATTTATCCTGTTACCCTTGTGAAAATAAAAAATTGGGGGCGAAAAGATAATTTTTGTGAAAAAATATGATTTTTTATTTTTACGGCTCTGCATTATAAACTTCTGTGAAGCACTTGGTGGGTCAAAGTGCTCACCACACATCTAGATAAGTTCCTTAGGGGGTCTACTTTCCAAAATGGTGTCACTTGTGGGGGGTTTCAATGTTTAAGCACATCAGGGGCTCTCCGAACGCAACATGGCGTCCCATCTCAATTCCAGTCAATTTTGCATTGAAAAGTAAAATGGCGCTTCCTTTCCTTCCGAGCTCTGCCATGCGCCCAAACAGTGGTTTACCCCCACATATTGGGTATCAGCGTACTCAGGACAAATTGTACAACAACTTTTGGGGTCCATTTTCTCCTGTTACCCTTGGTAAAATAAAACAAATTGGAGCTGAAATAAATTTTGTGTGAAAAAAAGTTAAATGTTCATTTTTATTTAAACATTCCAAAAATTCCTGTGAAACACCTGAAGGGTTAATAAACTTCTTGAATGTGGTTTTGAGCACCTTGAGGGGTGCAGTTTTTAGAATGGTGTCACACTTGGTTATTTTCTATCATATAGACCCCTCAAAATGACTTCAAATGAGATGTGGTCACTAAAAAAAAATGGTGTTGTAAAAATGAGAAATTTCTGGTCAACTTTTAACCCTTATAACTCCCTAACAAAAAAAAATTTTGGTTCCAAAATTGTGCTGATGTAAAGTAGACATGTGGGGAATGTTACTTATTAAGTATTTTGCGTGACATATCTCTGTGATTTAAGGGCATAAAAATTCAAATTTGGAAAATTGCGAAATTTTCTAAATTTTCGCCAAATTTCCGTTTTTTTCACAAATAAACGCAAGTTATATCGAATAAATTTTACCACTAACATGAAATACAATATGTCACGAGAAAACAATGTCAGAATCACCAAGATCCGTTGAAGAGTTCCAGAGTTATAACCTCATAAAGGGACAGTGGTCAGAATTGTAAAAATTGGCCTGGTCATTAACGTGCAAACCACCCTTGGGGGTGAAGGGGTTAATTTGAGGCTTTTCAGGGCGTGTAGACTGGTGGAGTGTGCCTTTGGGATTCTGTGTGCCAAATGGCGTCTCCTCCAGTCTGCCATTCAGCTGAGTGAGGCTACTATTAATGAAGTTATTAAAGCGTGTGTTGTTTTGCACAATTTTACTAGACTTCATGATTGTCCGTCATCTGTTCTTGAAAGAAGAAGAAAAAGGTTGGACTAAAAACAAGGCCTGCACAACCACATGTAATAGAAAAGTAATAACAAACCTTTATTAAACACCAAAAACAATATAAAAACAATTAAAAACAGGCGCTTAAACATAACACATCCCCATTCATGGATAGTATAGATGCCAATAATTAAATTATCATGTGTGCCAAATCACTCCATCTAGAGCAATAACATCTCACAAACACTGGAGGAAATATAATGGTAGCAACAATACCTATCCCTCATAGAATCAACTAGCAAACAGTGCTGTCCCAGACCACAAGTAATTACCCCTATGTATTGTAATCATACAACCTGATTAATAGTCCAGGGAATGTCTCGGGGTAGTAACAAGTATACAGTCATGTATAAACAGGACGGTGAAAAGATGTGGGGTCCAAGATGCATGAAGCCTATATAGTAAGGCAATTATGAGGAGGGAAAGCACCGAAAAAGCTACTGAGCCCAGGAGCAAAAAATGGCATCTACGTCATGAAAAACCATAGAGGCCGGAATGGGGTATGGGAGAAGGACCCCACGCGTATCGCTGCCGCAGCAGCTTCATCAGGGAAAGTGTGCTGACAGTGAAAAAGCAAGGTTTAAATATAAGTAATCATCAGGGAAAAGACCTACCGCTGTGCTGCAGTGAGGAAGGCAGGGCGCACATGCCGGAAGAAGCGCTGACTGCACGGAGCAGTGACCCGGCGGAAGTATAGAGAATCTCCATGGAGATGAACCACGCGTGCGCATCTATGACTCGAATCAGAGTCATATTGCGCTTGCGCAAAAGGGGGGGGGAGAACAGCAAGGGGAGCAGACACGATAGGTGTAGTGGGGAGGGAGCGCAAGGCTGTGACCGCATGACAAGGCGCACATAAATGAATAGCAGCAGAGCTGAATATAAATAAAGCACCTGAGGAGAAGAGGACGTGGTTATTATAATAAATGAACATAATACATTAGTCCTACATCTATACATCACAATCCATAGGGATACATATATATATAATCAAACATTCAGGTTATGAACTGAATGATAGCGAATTTGACCAATTAACCGCCCTTAAAATAATTTAAAGAAAAACCCATATAATACTGAGTGTCTTTAATTATTTATACCATTATCACCTCAGTGAGGATATAAATATAATTAGAGAAGCATATACAGTCAGTTATACATAGTTCAAATCCATGAGTCCATGTAACCGAGAGCTTTCCCCTCCATGATCCCAATGGTAAGGCAAAATCCATGGTGAAACAGATACATAGTCCTCCAATACGGTAGACAATATGACCACCCAATAGCCACCAGTGTCCTCTAATTTCACTATCTGTTCGATCGTCAAATTCCAGCGGATATAGTTTTCAACCACAAAAGGGAATATATACATCATTTTGATAGTCATTGATGAAATCTTGAATTTGTGATCCTTAATATATATTCATCCTCTCAGTTAGATCCAGAGAATCCTTATCAGGTCAACAGTAGATCCCATCATCCCACTCATATCACGTGGTATCCAGGCAATAAATCCCATAGACCTAGTGGAAATTAGCAAGGGAAGAGTATTACCAACAAAATATACTCTGCAGACACATAGTACGTACCATATCCTCATAAACTAGCCCAGAAAGCCCGTAAAGAGGAGCTCCTCATTCAATCCCATAGGCGTAACTGAGTGCAATTGAAATATCCACCTAGACTCGATTTGCAAGAGAAGCTTCCGTCAGTCATCTGTTCTTGGTGAAGAAATGTTGCCCAATGTGAGTAGCCTTACACCACATGGCCCTTCTCCGCGTCGTCCCCTTTCTGGAATCAAAGTGAGAGATATTTTCACAAATTAATTTGTTTCTCCTCAGGATGCTACTCCCTGGCAAGATTATGCTGTTTCTCAGTTGTGATTTCCTTATTTTCAAAATATATCACCATAAAATATGTTATGCCTACAGAAACTGTACTCTGTGTGTTGTATTTACTTCATTGCCAGATGCTTATGAACAGAGCATATGTGTGTGATGTAAGAATGATTGTCCCACAAACGTCAATAGGCTTTTGACAACATTTTTTACTTAGAGCAAAAGCCTTTTGTTGTAAACCATATTTGTTTCATATGGTTGTTTTTTTTTTTTTTTGGGTAAACCACAACAGAACAAACTGTAATTACAGCACAAAGTTAACCAGAACATGGTTACGCGTAACAAATATACCCAAAAATAACTTAGGGTTACAATTTTCTGTAAGTTGGTGGAGGTGATGGCGGCAGCTCAGGGTCCTACTCAGGTGGCCTTTGTTGGGCCAATTGTTCTTCACCCTGTGTGGATGCTGTGTGTGGCGGATCCAAATACAGGCCTTGATCATATTGGCCAGTTGTGTATTGGCCATAAGGGATTCGTCTCTGGCTCTCATGCTGATGAACATATTGGCTGGACTCATAGCCACCCCCAAAATGGCCATGTCGTCCAAACCCAAGTTGGGACCAGCCTACAGCACTGAGTCTGGAAAAGTGGGCATATTGGGAAGGTTGGTTGTAGGCTGCCATATGGTACGGTGCTGGCCTTGGTTGATTTGGGTTGGGAGGGGTTGAGGTGTAGGCACACCTGGAGGAGTTGCTTCAAATCCTGATTGACCATGCACCTGTTGAGTTCGTGGAAGATGCAAGAGGTTATGTGGTGAAAGCTGCCTTCTCTCAATAAATTCAAAAACCTCATAGGGGTCATTTGGGGCGGTGCTTAAATCAATCAGGATTTGAATACACCCTCTCACACGTATCCTCGCCTCACGGGGAAGGGGACAAAGCTACCGGGCCAGGCTGCGAGCAAAGGCCTCCTCACCATCATCCATGGCTGCCCTGGCCAAATAATTGAGGACCCCAGCGTCCACATCCCTCCTAGTGGCTTGCAGCTCTCTCCTTCTGCGACCTCTGCGTAAAGGCTCAGATGCCTGTGGGGAGGACACCAGTGGGACAGTAGGGCTGCTGCTTTGTCCATGCTCTTCCTGGCTTACAGGATCAGGTGCTGCTGAGGGTGGTGGTGCTGCATCTTGGAAACTTGTTGCTGTCTCTTGATGCAGAAGCCGATGGTCCAGGAAGGATGGAGCTAGAAGAGGCCAAAGATGGGCCTGCCACCTCTTCTTCAACAGCAACCAGATCTATGTCAACCTCAGAGTCCGTCCCGGTCTCCCTCTCAGTGATGTTGGACTGTGTTCTGGTAGGAAAAAAATAAAAAGAATACCCCAAATTAATAGTTGAGTCATTTTCTAACATAACTTTATTATACATCTGTGACCTCGTCTCCTGATAATTACCTACACGCAACCTCCGATCCTCACAAGATCTCCTTCTCTACTCCCCTCTTATCTCCTCTTCCTACAATCGTATACAAGATTTATCTTGTGTATCAACCCTACTCTGGAACCCTCTACCACAACACATCAGACTCTTGCCTACCATTGAAAGCTTCAAAAAGAGCCTGAAGACCCACCTCTTCTGACAAGCATATAACCTGCAGAAACCACCGATCAACCAAACCACTGCATGACCAGCTCTACCCTCGCCTACTGTATTCTCACCCATCACTTGTAGATTGTGAGGCTTCGCGGGCAGGGTCCTCTCTCCTCCTGTACCAGTTATGACTTGTATTGTTTAAGATTATTGTACTTGTTTTTATTATGTATACCCCTGCTCACATGTAAAGCGCCATGGAATAAATGGCGCTATAACAATAACAATAATAATAATAATTGTGTTGTGATGTTTTTACTTACTGTCTTAGATCCATACTGGGATCCAAAAAAGAAAGTCGATCGTAGTATATGTACTTTCGCTTTTTGGTTGGAGCTGCTGACCCACTTCTTGCCCGCTGCTGCCTTTCCCGCCGATATTGGTCCCTGATGCTGCGCCATCGTATCATAACATCTTCCACTGCAATGACATGGTAACAAATATTCTATAAGCTCATTCTGCACATTGCTTAAAACAGTTGGCATTGATTGATCATATTTTAACGATGCTAATAAAATGCCTTCTTAAAGGGACACTGTCACCTGAATTTGGAGGGAACAATCTTTAGCCATAGGGGCGGGGTTTTTGGGTGTTTGATTCACCCTTTCCTTACCCGCTGGCTGCATGCTGGCTGCAATATGGGATTGAAGTTCATTCTCTGTCCTCCGTAGTACATGCCTGCACAAGGCAATCTTGCCTTACACAGATGTGTACTATGGAGGACAGAGAATGAACTTCAAACCCATATTGCAGCCAGCATGCAGCCAGCGGGTAAGGAAAGGGTGAATCAAACACCCGAAAACCCCACCCCTATGGCTAAAGATTGTTCCCTCCAAATTCAGGTGACAGTGTCCCTTTAAATGATTTTCCTAAAGTTTAAATTGCTTAAAAGAGCAAATACATTATACACAATAAAATGAAACAACACAAGGACATGGTCCACTCCCCTCTGTACTAGTCTGGCGTTAACAAAAATAGTACCCAATGCAACATCTAAATTATCTATGTACGTAAACCCTTTCTCATGTTCACCATCTTTGTTTTTGGCAAAAAATTCAAAAAAATAAAGCAGACTAAGCCAAAAAATAATCGGCCTGAAATCATGTAGGTAAAGCATTTTTCAAGGTTAATTAATGTCGCAACATGAGTGTACTTACAAAGTTGTGTCTGCTCCGCACGTGTGCGTTGGGCATAATCTGGGAATAGGATCCCACAGATGGTCCTCCAAGCTGCCTCTTTCCTGGCCCGGTTGGAATAGTTTGGACCCCGCTGGTCCCAGATTTCAGGCCTTTCTTGGACCAGGAGGAGGAACATATCAACATTGATGATGCTTGCCATGCTGCTTGCAACTCCGTGAAGGCGAGCACCAGACTTCCGGAATGTCTGTCTGGCTTTTTCAGCTAATTAGCATGTCTGAGCTTCCTGATTGAGGGCTTTGCACATTTCCTGGCACCTGGAGATGTCTGGCGTATTTCTCGCAAGTCACACTGCTGGTCCGTGTGTAATCCGTATTTTTCTCGCCCCATAGACTTTCATTGGCGTATTTTTTGCGCAATATGCTGACAAACGCAGCATGCTGTGATTTTCTACGGCCGTACAAGACCGTATAATACGGATACGTAAAATACAGCAGATAGGAGCTGGGCCATAGAGAATCATTGTACCGTGTGCCATCCGTATTTTCTGCGCCTCTCATACATCCGTAAAACTCGCTAGTGTGACGCCGGCCTTAAAACTTTTACAGGATGATGCAGCCCACTGAGAGTCCTCTCAGACTGCCGTCTCAGGCGGCCCAGATAAACTAACTGTATTACAGCTCATACAGTTGTGGCCAAAAGTATTGACACCCCTGCAAGTCTGTCAGATAATACTCAGTTTCTTCCTGAAAATGATTGCAATCACAAATTCTTTGGCATTATTATCTTTATTTAATTTGTCTTTAATGAAAAAACACAAAAAAGAATGAAGCAAAAAGCAAAACATTGATCATTTCACACAAAACTCCAAAAATGGGCCAGACAAAAGTATTGACACCCTCAGCCTAATACTTGGTTGCACAACCTTTAGCCAAAATAACTGCGACCAACCGCTTCCGGTAACCATCAATGAGTTTCTTACAATGCTCTGCTGGAATTTTAGACCATTCTTCTTTGGCAAACTGCTCCAGGTCCCTGATATTTGAAGGGTGCCTTCTCCAAACTGCCATTTTTAGATCTCTCCACAGGTGTTCTATGGGATTCAAGTCTGGACTCATTGCTGGCCACCTTAGAAGTCTTCAGTGCTTTCTCTCAAACCATTTTCTGCTGCTTTTTGAAGTGTGTTTTGGGTCACTGTCCTGCTGGAAGACCCATGACTTCTGAGGGAGACCCAACTTTCTCATACTGGGCCCTACATTATGCTGCAAAATTTGTTGGTAGTCTTCAGACTTCATAATGCCATGCACACGGTGTTAGGGTTTGCGGAACGCACCGAATATATTTATTGATGGGATTGGTGCGTTCGCAACCCGGGATCCACCGTGCAGGAAAGAACCTGCTGCTAAGTGAATGGCGGCACAATATGGCGGTATGAACCAGCTCTGTTAGCTTCACAGAGCGGCTGAGAAAGCAAAGCTCTGTGCCCTGTTAGACTCTCACAGAGGCACAGGCTAACTACCCAGATGAGAGCAGTCAGTGGTCATGCATACACACAACACTCCTCGCCGGAGGTGCCAGCATTCTAGGGCTTATTTCAGCCAGGTCCCTGAATACACTCATACACAATCTCCTTGCCGGAGGTGCCAGCATTCTAGGGGCTTATTTCAGCCGGGTCCCTGAACACATTCAAACACATGACCACAGTGGCGCAAAGCACGTAACTTTGGAAGATACTAGCGCATGGCCGTGCGGCCATGCGAGCCTTAAATAGCTGCAGCACATACAGGACCTTCCTAAAAAGGACCAATGAGAGACTGCAACAGAGCCTGCGTACCTACAGGACCTTCCTAGAAGGACCAATAGATTTGGCTGCAGTACCTGAGCATGTGACCCTTGATCTCCACTGAGAGATCTTACCCTGGGCATGCTCAGTGTGTGCAAAGCAGGACTTAGTCCCAGAAAAGCCTGCTCGCCGCAGATCAGTGCTGGGTACAATAGCAGAGCCTGGAGAGGCAGCAGTAACCCTTTGCACAGAATCAGACTCAGTGATACGCCGGGACCGACGTCTCCGCTGAGCAGGCTCCACTGCGGCCGATGGAGAATGGGAGACTGCAGCAGACACGGATCGAGATTCCCCCTGTTCAGCAGAGGAAACTCGACTCCTAACACACGGTCAAGCAGTCCAGTGCCAGAGGCAGCAAAGCAACCCCAAAACATCAGGAAACCTCCGCCATGTTTGAATGTAGGGACCATGTTCTTTTCTTTGAATGCCTCTTTTTTTCTCCTGTAAACTCTATATTGATGCCTTTTCCCAAAAAGCTCTACTTTTTTCTCATCTGATTAGAGAACATTCTTCCAAAACGTTTTAGGCTTTTTCAGGTCAGTTTTGGCAAACTCCAGCCTGGCTTTTTTATGTCTCGGGGTAAAAAGTGGGGTCTTCCTGGGTCTCCTACCATACAGTCCCTTTTCATTCAGACGCCGACAGATAGTACGGGTTGACACTGTTGTACCCTCGGATGTCAGGGCAGCTTGAACTTGTTTGGATGTTAGTCGAGGTTCTTTATCCAACATGCGCACAATCTTGTGTTGAAATCTCTTGTCAATTTTTCTTTTCCGTTTACATCTAGGGAGGTTGGCCACAGTGCCATGAGCTTTAAACTTCTTGATGACACTGCGCACAGTAGACACAGGAACATTCAGGTCTTTGGAGAAGGACTTGTAGCCTTGAGATTGGTCATGCATCTGCAGCGCCCCAGAGTCCTGGTCGTTGCAGTACTGTGGCTCCGCCGCTAAGGGGGGCTATGGTACGTCTGATGGCACTGAAGGAGTTCATCTGACCAGGTATCACATACACCAATACATTTCACAGTCGGGCCTCCAGGGGGAGCTAAGGGTGCTATTTATTAGGCCACTCCTCACCGTGTGGGTAAACTGGGGGTCAGGCAGGAAGTTAGACAGAAAGCTGACTGGGTTGGAACCAGGCAACACCTTGTGGCAGAGGGTGTTGTGGGGGAAGATTCGGTAGGGTCCCTGTCAGGTTTGGGACCCTGACAGAGGCCTGGCAACGAAAAAGAACGTCACGGGACCGTGCCTGCTCAGCATAGCGGCGGTGCCCTAAGAAAGGATCAGAAGCGAGATATATTGTGCTGAGTGAGAAACGAGATCAAAGCAAGAAGGAGAATACCAGTAGGAGTCCTGCTGTAAGACCGAGGCAACATCCTACTGGGGCGCACAACCGGCGGCCGGAACGCCGAGGAAGTATTACTATATTCAGCTTCAGGCAATACTTCAAACCAACGGCAGGACAGTCAGTCATAGGAGGGCAGTCTCACCTAAATCACCTATGCAGACATAGGGGGCAACCTGTGGAGAGGGGCGACTCTAGGGTCCCGGAAGAGCTCCGAGCCTACCCGTCATACGGGTGCGTCCCAACCATAACACCGGGAGGGACGGAGGATTAGCAGAACATCATCTAATCGAGTTGTTGTGAGGGAACACGAGAAACAGACACAACAGTTGTGGGGACTATCCCGTAAGCACAGCAGGGGAGGACCACAACACATAGCGCTAGCAGGAAGGCACAGATTTCCACCTGCAAAGGGAACTCTGGAGGTGCCATCGGACCGGCCGGACTTGCGCAGCCTGGTGAACCGTATTCCGGACTGAGGACCCAGAGACCGTCAGTAAAGAGGTAAAGAGACTGCAACCTGGTGTCCTTGTTATTTACTGCACCGCACCACCACCACCATCTACATCTATTATTTACTGTATGCCCCTCAGCAGGGTCACGGACCGGGCCTAGCCACTGTGACAACCCCAGAGCAGAGACTCAGAGGCCCGGTACCGGGTACCCCTCGGCCCTGCGGCAGTGGGGGCGCTACACATGCTCACAATTTGGTTTCTCAAGTCCCCAGACAGTTCTTTGGTCTTCTTTCTTTTCTCCATGCTCAATGTGGTACACACAAGGACACAGGACAGAGGTTGAGTCAACTTTAATCCATGTCACCTGGCTGCAAGTGTGATTTAGTTATTGCCAACACCTGTTAGGTGCCACAGGTAAGTTACACAGGTGCTGTTAATTACACAAATTAGAGAAGCATCACATGATTTTTCGAACAGTGTCAATACTTTTGTCCACCCCCTTTTTTATGTTTGGTGTGGAATTATATCCAATTTGGCTTTAGGACAATTCTTTTTATGTTTTTTTCATTTAACACACATTAAATGAAGATAATAATAACAAAGAATTTGTGTTTGCAATCATTTTCAGGAAGAAACTGAGTATTATCTGACAGAATTGCAGGGGTGTCAATACTTTTGGCCACAACTGTATGTTCCATAATGTTTTTTTTTTACTATTCCTACCTTTATATGCAATGTTTTTTTCAGCTTTCATTTCCTATAGGTTTGGCATCTCCTACATGGGAAAAAAAATTAATTGTTATCTTTTAGATAACTATGCTCCAGACAGACTTATATTGCAAATATTGCAAGTTCTATTGTTAACCATTTTAGATGTCTCTGGTAATAATGGTCCCAGGACTTTATTTGTTTTAAAATTATCTGAGCTTTTTTTTAAAAAAATCACCATAATTGTTTTTCATGTTATTAAGAAAACAGGATTTTCTTCTTTTGTTCTGTTGTTGTTCAATTTTTTCAGATGTTACTAATTGTTTTCCATCCATTTTTCCAACTTCAATTAGGTTTCGTAAACGTTTGGATTTCTTTTTTTTCTAACATTCCAAATAATCTTGCTTTGTACATTTTTTTCTTATTCATCTGATTTTTTGGAACATTACAAGGCCAAGGTGCATTATGGCAACTTTTTCTATAAAATCATTGCAATCAGTGGGTTTAAAAATTGTTTTACTACACATTTCATTTTCCATGAATTGTATTGTCCAAAAACTTTACAATAATAAGCTAATGTCCCAAGACAACTTTACATTCCAGGTATTTTGATGTAAACCAGAAACTGAGCTAACTTTTCCTGTACTCCTTCCCAAATAATGAGACGAAAGTCTCCTCACACATCACCATAATGAGATTAGTATAACTGGGGGCAAATTTTGTCTCCATGCCAATGCCGGTCTCTTGAAGATAATATCACTCCTCCCAATAAAAACAGTTGTGGGTGATCTAAAATTCTATACCCTCCAAAATACAATTTTTCTGTGCATCTTTCATCACAGATTTGATGTTCAAATAAGATTTTAATGCATCCAAACCCAAATTATATGGGATAATTGTATGCAAAGATTACATAGCGACAGTGCATAAGAGCAAAGTAGCATTCTATATTGTTCATTCTATTTTCCTATTTACATAATTTAAGCTTTCCAGGTACAATTCTATAGTTTTTATATATCGTTGCAGAAAATAATTAAGATACTGTAAGTGTCCAAGTTAGCTGATAAAGAATTGATACCAAATACAATTAGTCTTGAGGGTTAATCTTGTGTATTTTTATGAACATATCAGACTCTCGCCTATCATGGAAACCTTCAAAAAGAACCTGAAGACCCACCTCTTCTGACAAGCCTACAACCTGCAGTAATCACCGATCCGCCATACCGCTGTACGAGCAGCTCTATCCTCACCTACTGTATCCTCACCCATCCCTTGTAGATTCTGAGCCCTCGCTGGCAGGGTCCTCTCTCCTTCTGTACCAGTCATGACTTGTATTGTTTAAGATTATTTGTACTTATTTTTTATTATGTATACCCCTCCTCACATGGAAAGCGCTATGGAATAAATGGCGTAATAATAATAATAATAATACATTACGTTTTACTCTTACTCTTTCATTATAATTATACTATTAGATTTTAAAATATCTAATAAAGTCCTAAGTTATTTCTGATACCATTTAATGGTCTTTTTGGTTTTAATTTTTTATATGTGTCTCCATGTGGCTATCTTTTGGTTATTTGGTCTCCCTCCATGACCACCACCTGCTCATCCTCCTCCTTCCTCCCTCTATTCTATATCCTGCTGTATGTAACTTTGTCATTGGGCATCCCCCCACAATGCCAGGGCAACAGTGAACATGTAAAGTTGCTGTTCTTCCTTAATTCTCTGATACATCCTAACGAGTGTGAGAGCAGGATTTATATTTATCTATCCTGACTCCATCTTGGCTTCTTTATACATGTATCTACTTCCTTGCAATATGGAGGCTATGATCAGTTAAGGGACCTCAGGAATGTGTTTAAAGACAGAGATAACAGAGAAAAACTAAACTAAAGGGGTTAGTACAACACCTAGACCCAAAAGCTGGGTGTCAATAATGTTAACTTAGCCAATTAGAAGTATGTATTGTGACAAAGTCACTAACAAGGTGCTGGAGGGGAGATATGTTTTGCTGAGGCTGTTGGCTTCAGTAATTTAAAACCCAGAAGTTTCCCTCCAGCACATTAAGTGTGGAGAGGGGTATATTAGCCATTTTGCTGAAGGGCTGGGTATTTGTGGAGAACCATAGAGCGTGTGGGAGGTTGTCCACCTTATCTCTACCCAAGGGTGTGTTCTGGGGCTTAAATAGTCAGACTGCAGAGGCAGTCAGTATTCAGTAGGGCTGGAAAGAAGAATTCTAGGTTTTGTGTCCTGAGGAGGAAAAACTGAACCAGTGTGTGGTTATTATCCGGACCGGGCAGATCCCCGCAGATGCAGAGACTGTATACCATTTTGTCTTGTGTTTCCTGTTTTGCCCGAAGGGCTGTGTTTATTATCACATTGGTTTATGCTGCCTGTATAATAAAGCAACTGTAGATTTAAATAGAGTGTTCCCATTTCTACCTCCGTGTATCCCTAAGGGTACCGTCACACAGTGAAATTTCCATCGCTACGACGGTACGATTCGTGACGTTCTAGCGATATCCATACGATATCGCAGTGTCTGACACGCAGCAGCAATCAGGGACCCTGCTGAGAATCGTACGTCGTAGCACATCGTTTGGAACTTTCTTTCGTCGCTTGATCATCCGCTGACATCGCTGGATCGTTGTGTGTGACAGCGATCCAGCGATGTGTTCGCTTGTAACCAGGGTAAACATCGGGTAACTAAGTGCAGGGCCGCGCTTAGTAACCCGATGTTTACCCTGGTTACAAGCGTAAACGTAAAAAAAACAAACAGTACATACTTACATTCCGGTGTCAGTCCTCCGGCGTCTCAGCTTCTCTGCACTGTGTGAGCGCCTGCCGGCCGGAAAGCGAGCACAGCGGTGACGCGGTGACGTCACCGCTCTGCTTTCCGGCTATGGTGCTTACACAGTGGAGAGAAGCAGAACGCCGGGGGACAGGCACCGGAATGTGAGTATGTACTGTTTTTTTTTTTTACGTTAACGCTGGTAACCAGGGTAAACTCTCCCGCTTGAGATTTGCTGCTTGATGCGGAGGAGCAACTCACCCATTCTATGGCTTTTGTCACACATGATCATAAGCTGTAAAACAGCCTGGCATTGCTTAAGCTTACAAGTACAAAAAGACAGAGTGGTGAGTGGATGCAACATTCTGCCTTGTTGTTGTTGTAAATAGGGTCACGTCCACTGTGGAAACTTCGTTGCCTGTCATGATTGCTGTATTACATCACTGCCACTGGAAACATTGATCCAATGGGCCATGAAAGACATGTACTCACCGGTTCCATAATTGTTACTCCACGTGTTGGAGATGTAATGCACTTCCATTTTTAATGGAATGTCTAAAGAGCAGTCCACATTCTTTTGCACATGAGAGCACAAAGCAGATGCCCTTTTCTACAACAAATAATTGTGGCTGAATATTTTCTAGCGACGCTCAGCCCACGTCATCAAGGCATTGAAATCGATTAAGAGATATGACATTAAGTGCATCTTAGCAACTTGTCCATGTGGAAGTTGATTTGGAACACAAGTGAATGACTCGCACCATATTGCTGTTTACCGGGTACACAATCACATATGGATATTTGACAGTATGACAGCGAAGGAAAAGAAAGATTAGTCAGAATAAGCAGAAGAAGATGTTGATGATGATGACACCAACAAAGTTCTTTGCTCATATTGCTGGCCAGCTAGGTTTTCCCATATGAGCAGGTAATGCTGCTTCATGTGCTGAGGGAGAGCAGTACGTATTAGACTATTTGAGCCATGACGTCCATGATTCATTTTTCTTCTGAAAAGCCTGCACACTGCAAAAAGATTCATTCACTAAAAACATGGAAAGAATTCCTACATCTTTCAGACATTGTTGAGCCTCCTCTATGAACAGATTTTGTGGTATCAGCTGCTTTCAAGCTGACCGCAGAAGAAACAGATCGGTCCCTGAAGATCTTGTGTTTGAACATCGGCCCTGCTCTTTATTACCCAAGCCACAACCTTTGTACTCTGATGACATCACATTTTCATCACCCCAATCTGGTTTTCAGGTTCTACGAATCACAGAATCAATATTAATATTACTGACACCATTAACAGTTGTCTAAGTGTGAAAAGTGTCCTCTGTTTCCCCTCCTGATTTCTATCTCTAGATTTATCCTGACTCAGAGTGCCTCTACCAACTCAGTTGCCACTTACAGTGTTCCTACTGCCATGGCTCACAGGACCAACAACATGGCTAGAAAAATGAATCAAGTTCTCCATCTCTTTTGCCCCCAACTCAACCAAATATAAACACTGACTGCTCATGTAGCGCCCCCACTGTCGCAGGGCCGAGGGGTACCCGGTACCGGGCCTCTGAGTCTCAGCTCTGGGGTTGTCACGGTGGCTAGGCCCGGTCCGTGACCCTGCTGAGGGGCGTACAGTAAATGATAGATATGGATGGTGGTGGTGGTGCGGTGCAGTAAATAATGAGGACACCAGGTTGCAGTCTCTTTACCTCTTTACTGAAGGTCTCTGGGTCCTCAGTCCGGAATACGGTTCACCAGGCTGCACAAGTCCGGCCGGTCCGATGGCACCTCCAGAGTTCTCTTTGCAGGTGGAAATCTGTGCCTACCTGCTAGCGCTATGTGTTGTGGTCCTTCCCTGCTGTGCTTACGGAAAGTCCCCACAACTGTTGTGTCCGTTTCTTAAGTTCCCTCACAACTCGATTAGATGATGTTCTGCTAATCCTCCGTCCCTCCCTGATGTTACGGTTAGGACGGCACCCGTATGACGGGTAGGCTCGGGGCTCTTCCGGGACCCTAGAGTCGCCCCTCTCCACAAGTTGCCCCCCAAGACTGCATAGGTGATTTAGATGAGACAGCCCACCTTTGACTGACTGTCCTGCTGTTGGTTTGAAGTATTGCCTGAAGCTGAATATAGTAATACTTCCTCGGCGTTCCGGCCGCCGGTTGTGCGCCTCAGTAGGATGTTGCCTCAGTCTTACAGCACGACTCCTACTGGTATTCTCCTTCTTGCTTTGATCTCGTTTCTCACTCAGCACAATATATCTCGCTTCTGTTCCTTTCTTAGGGCACTGCCGCTATGCTGAGCAGGCACGGTCCCGTGACGTTCCTTCTTGTAGCCAGGCCTCTGTCAGGGTCCCAAACCTGACAGGGACCCTACCGAATCTTCCCCCACAACACCCTCTGCCACCAGGTGTTGTCTGGTCCAACCCAGTCAGCTTTCTCTCCTAACTTCCTGCCTGACCCCCAGTTTACCCACAGTGGTGAGGAGTGGCCTAATAAATAGCACCCTTAGCTCCCCCTGGAGGCCCGACTGTGAAATGTATTGGTGTATGTGATACCTGGTCAGATGAACTCCTTCAGTGCCATCAGACGTACCATAGCCCCCCTTAGCGGCGGAGCCACAGTACTGCAACGACCAGGACTCTGGGGCGCTGCACTCATCTCATCCATTAACTCACCTGGAAGAAGTTGTTGAGGGAGACTGTGCAGATGATGTCACTGTCAGGGGTGATATCATCCTGCTGCTAGACGAGTCATGTGCCATATTATCCATAAAATCCTCTGCTAACTTTTTTATATTTCTTGGTAATGCTACCAGAAGCCGGTATTTAGCTATGCATAATGTTTGGAATCGTTAATATCCCCTAAATATTGCTATACCAAGTATTTTAGATGTTTGTCATGAACAGGTGGAATAATTCTGAGACTGTTGTAGTCAGTAAACATGCCATTTTGTGATTTTGGAGAAACCGCTTGTTTTATTAGCTTTCATGAGTTTTTTTAAATTGTTCTTGTCTTATTGGTTTAGTGCCAACAGCAGAAAGTTTGTAAATTTTGTTATAAGAAAAAGAGGGACATCCAGCTATTTTTTGCAGTAAGGACTGAGATTCAGATCCAAAGATGTAGGAAAAGCTCTCACATTTATTATTTTTTCTATAGTACTGGGAATGTTCTGCTTTATTGATTTCTACAAAATGGCTTCATATTCCTATCTATTTACTATTTATACCACGGAGCCTGAGTAGTTTTTCATCCAAGCCGATTCCCTGGCACCTTCCCTGACTGTGGGTAAGCTGGATTAGAATTTCTTATTCATTAAATGTTGTTATAAACCTAATTTCCAAATTATCCCATTGCAACCAAATGAATCATTGCAGAAGATTTTTCAGCAGTGGGGTGTTAGGGGTCGAGTTCCCGCCTCTGCACAGGGGGAATCTCGGGCCATCTACGCTGCGGTCTCCCATTCTCCTCCTGCCGCAGCGGAGACGTCGGTCCCAGCGTCTCGCTCAGTCTGACTCTGTACAAAGAGTTACTGCTGCTTTTCCTGCTTCTACCATTGAAGTCAGTCTTGGGCAGCGGCGAGCAGACGCTTCTGGGACTAAGTCCTGCTTTTCTCGCTCTGAGCATGCCCAGAGTAAGATCTCTCAGTGGAGATCGAGGGTCACATGATCAGTTACTGCAGCTTAAGGCCATTGGTCCTTCAGGAAGGTCCTGTAGGTGCTCACGCTCTGTGGCAGCCTCTCATTGGTCCTTCTAGGAAGGTCCTGTACGTGCTGCAACTATTTAAGGCTCGCATGGCCGCACGGCCATGCGCTAGTATTGTTCTATGTTATGTGCTTTGCGCCAGTGTGGTCATGTGAGTTTGTGTTCAGGGACCCGGCTGAAATAAGCCCCTAGAATGCTGGCACCTCCGGCGAGGAGATTTTGTGTGAATGTATTCAGGGACCTGGCTGAAATAAGCCCCTAGAATGCTGGCACCTCCGGCGAGGAGTTTGTGTGCATGCGTGACCACTGACTTCTCTCAGTTGGGTAGTTAGCCTGTGCCACTGTGAAGTCAAACAGGGCGCAGTGCTTTGAGTTTCGGCTACTCTGGGAAGTAACAGGGTTAACTCATACCGCCTTATACTTCCGCCGTTTGCTAGCATCAGGTTCTCCTGCACTGTGGACCCCGGGCTGCGAACGCATCAATTATAATAAAACCGCTATATTTACTCGGTGCGTTCCGCTAGCCCTAACATGGGGTATAAGGCATATGTACACACCATGTGTGTTTTCAGTGATTTTTTAATGCGTTTTTTATGCAAATTTTCAGCTGCATTTTGCAGTACTAGCAAAGTCTGTGAGATTTCAGAAATCTCATGCACATACCTTGGTTTTTTTGTCATCGGTATTTTGTGCTTTGCATGTTTTTTGCACAATAGAGGATATCACTTATTTTGGCATTTTTTCTGCGTTTTTTCTGTGTTTTTGACCCTTTGACATAAGTGGGTGGTGAAAAAACGCTGAAAATCTGCACCCAAAAATGCAGGCATCAGTTTTTTTTTCTTGCACTAAACTTTACCAGCATGCACAAGAGACAAATGTAGCATGACAGAAACAGAGGAAAAAACGCACAAAAACCACAGTAAAAATCAGCAAAAAAAGGACCAAATCCTGCGGTTTTGCTGCTGCTTCTTTCCTGCCAAGAAATCAGGTTTTGCTGCAGAAAAAGATGCAAAAAGGCCTAGTGTGAACATAGCCTTAGCAACACTAAAATCTACTGTGCTATAGTTAAAGGGAACCTGTCACCAGGATTGTCCAATGTGAGATAAGACCACCACCTTTCAGCCATGATATAGAGAATTATAATATGCTGTATATATGCCTCCAATCCAGCCTACAACAAAAGAAAATCACATTTTATTATACTCACCTACGGGGTGGTCTGGTCCAATGGTATCGCAGGTCTTGGTTCGATGCTGTCCTCCTTTTATGCTTCATGTAGATTACACGTCCTATTTCATCCACAAAGTGTCCCCGGCTTCGTGCTTCTCTGCTCTGTCGAGGGCAGAGTAAAGACCTCACAGAATGAGGACGGCATGGAAAGAAGAAGGGATAACCAAGACCAGCGACGCCCATCGGACAGGACCGCCCTATAGGTGAATATAATAAAAGGTGTTTTTCTTTTGTTGCAGGCTGGATTGGGGGCAGATATACAGCATTAAAGAATGCTGTATATCAGGCCTGAAAGGTGGTGGTCTTATCTCAGATGGGACAAACCTGGTGACAGGTTCCCTTTAAGATGATATAATAATGCAAAATTCTAGTCCTTAAAAAAAAAATCTACTTTTTATCAATTATATTAACATTTTTTAAAACTTGCTGATTTACCTAATACTTGTCATTTGCAGACTATAACTATTCTTCAAAATAGTGCCAAGAAAGACATTTAGGTCAAATTCTAATGCCAAAATAGAGTAGTTACTCCAACGCTCCTTTGCGAACATTGCTTACATAAATGTGTTAGCCAAAACAGTGTTCATACAAATGAGCCAAGTACCATATCCTTATAATATGAGCATTTATAGCATTGGATTTAAGAGGTGGAACCTGACATGTATTATTATTAGGGAATTTACTAAGACGAACATTTCATACACCAGTCTAAGCCCAAGGCATGCTTAATAATACAACAAAGTTATTACGAGGCACAGGTCTCTTAATAGATTTATAACATCTAGTTTGTGCACCAGAAAACTAAATCTGCACTATAATGCACACTGGTCTGCAAAAAAACTGTATTAAATCTAACTGTATTGGATGACAGAAGATCTGCCTTTTCTCACTAAGCCTTGTCCATTTCTTAAACAAAATGATGAACACAAAGTAGAAACCTAAAAAGTTCTTGCCCCTAAATATATATCTTTTCAATACCAGTATAAAGTTGGCAATTAACTACCCACTATACGTTTATAGGTCAGACCCAAATTTTAACCAAATTTCCCAAAATACTGGAAGGTTATTTAGACTCTGGTGAAACTTGTTATAGACAATAATTGGGAGGTTATCGAAAAGTAGTACTGAAAGTAGACACAATGGAACACAAGAATCTAAATGATATAAAATGGAGTATGAAAAAAAAAACAAGGGGTTAAAATACAGCACAAGGATGTGAGTAGGATTAATATGGAAGATCCTTAATTGAAAGGGTTTTTTCTAAATGATTCCCTTTTCCCATGAGCAAACTGAAGAGCCTCAGGCATCTCCAGAAAAAATAGACCCGGAAACATTTTCTTATTTTGGAGTAGATTGGTATGAGCCGGGTGCAAAGGTTAAGAACTGAGGGCACAAAACAAGCTGCAAAATTATATTCAAAAACAAAACAAAAAGAGCTTGTGCCCAGTCAGAAACTGAGAGAAAGACAAAGAAGGATTGCTTTAACCCTACAACGGCCAAGCATTGCCCTTAAGCAGAAGATTGAAAACAAGAGTGGATTCTTGGAAGTTGCACACAATAGGCCTCTTCATTTTCCTTTCTTGTCAACATGTGTTAGATTTGGATATCTAAAAATATAATCCCTTTTCTCATAAAAACACAAGTCATACAAATAGATGGCATATCACATTCGGGCAGCGGCAGTGAACTGTTAGACGGCATATGTTTATCGGTAAAGATAAGATGTTCCAGGAAAAAGTATTTATTTGATTTCTTAATGTTTGAACTCGCCATAGTTACAATCCTGTGGAAAAAGGTCCATTAAAATATCACCATAGAATCCAGGTTGCCAACTGTGTATACATTCTAAGACAGCTAATAAAAATAGGTCACTTTTTTAACAGTGTACATAAAAAAAATAGAGTACCGTATTTTGCAGATTATAAGATGCACCAGAACATAACATGCACCCCAAATTTTGGGGAGGAAAATAAGAAAACAATGCTTTTAATAAAATGGTGGTGCATCTTATAGTCTGCTTTTACGGTAGATTACCGGGGAGGGGCGGCTGTGGTAGAGTGGGGTCCCAGAAGGCAGGGTCGCTGCTCATGGAATCTGACAGCAGTGGCATGAGTGGCACGATACTCTGGAGTTTGGGCTGGGAAGAGGGGGTGATCGGTGGTACAAGGCTGCTGTGGGGCCTGAGCTTTCACAAAATGTCTGGAGTCCCCACACTTACCATCCTTTTCAATGCTGTGGACTTCGGGAAAATGATCGCTGGAGGCAACGCATGCACAAATTAAGATCTTGGCAAGCGAGATTTCAATCTGTGCATGCACCGCATCCGGCAGCCATTTTCCCAAAGTCCACCACAACAACCTCGCAACAAATGCCCTATCCTCCCTGCCCAGGGCATGCAACATCACTCCACTCCACCGCAGCCTCCCCTCCTGGTAAGCTACATTCTGAGTATAAAGTGCACCACCATTTTCCCCCTTACATTTTTTTTTTTTTTTGGGGGGGGGAAAGTGTGGTACCATAAGGCAAAGTTCACACTAGGAATTTTTGCTGTGATTTTTTTCTGCAGCAAAATCTGCACCCTTGGCAGAATAGAAGCAGCGTCAAAAACGCATGTTTTGGTGCATTTTTTGCTGCGTTTTTCAGGATCCCAAAGTTCAGCTTTGCTTCCAGCACAGAATCATGAACGCAGGTCACCAATACAAGACATATGTTCATGAGACAATACACATACAAATGCAATAGCTGAGGAGGAGAATTGGTCTGGAATTTATTTACCCTAGACATTTGCAGTGCATTGAGTTTGCAGGACACTGTTTAACTTTCACACTGTGGTCTGCCATTGAGTTGCTCAGGCATTGTGCCATCTCACACCTTGGTCAGCCATAGGCATTCTTCAATCTCACACCTTTGTTTAATTTGTACACAACACTAATTTAATTAAACTGTTCAAATCACAACTGCCATTTCAGGTGACCAAGACAAGATGGAAAACCTGGAAAAAAAAAATCACAAAAATAAATGGGTTTCATATACTGCTGTACTTGCTTTTTTTAATTACCCATTGTTTCAATGTGTGAAAAACGCTGAAAAAATGCTGAATGAAATGACATAATCTATGTCCAAAAAAGCATGCAAAGCACAAAATGCTGATAAAAAGAAAACAATGTGTGTGCATGAGATTACTGAAATCTCAAAGGCTTTGCTAGTACTGTAAAACACAGCTGAAAATTAGCAGAAAAATGATTGCTTGTGTCTATAACTCCTTCGCGTGCGGGCTCATAGATGTGAGAGTCGAGCAATGTGGCTAACACAGCCGCCAGCCAGAAGCCGCTATCAGCTGTTTGAATATGCGGCAAGAGTGGGAGCGATGTCACGTGTCACGAGTATGTCAGAGCTTGACCCAATATACATCCACACTGGGTGTTTGTACATAATCTGCAAAAAGTTTAATCTGTATGGAGTAAAAGTAAAATTTTAATTACACATTGTGACTAGTGTTGAGCATTCCGATACTGCAAGTATCGGGTATCGGACCGAGATCCGATATTTTTGTGATATCGGGTATCGGTATCGAAACAACATTAATGTAAAAATGTGTAAAAGAGAGAATTAAAATAAAAAATATTGCTATACTCACCTCTCCGACGCAGCCTGCACCTTACCGAGGGAAGCGGCAGCGTTCTTTGTTTAAAATTCGCGCTTTTCTTTCCTTTACGTGAGTCCCGGCTTGTGATTGGTTGCGTGCCGCCCATGTGACCGGCACGCAACCAATCACAGCAAGCCGTGACGTAATTTCAGGTCCTTCAGGATTTTAAAATTACGTTCCGGCATTGTGATTGGTTGCATCGCAGTCACATGGGAGACGCAACCAATCACAGCAAGCCGTGACGTAATTTCAGGTCCTTAAGGATTTTAAAATTACGTCCCGGCTTTGTGATTGGTTGCGTCGCAGTCACATGGGAGACGCAACCAATCACAAGCCGTGACGTCACGGGAGGCTGGACACGCGCGCATTTTAAAATGGGCGCGTGTCCAGCCTCCCGTGACGTCCCGGCTTGTGATTGGTTGCGCCGCGGTCAACCAATCACAAGCCGGGAGGCTGGACACGCGCCCATTTTAAAATTTTAAAATGCGCGCGTGTCCAGCCTCCCGGCTTGTGATTGGTTGACCGCGGCGCAACCAATCACAAGCCGGGACGTCACGGGAGGCTGGACACGCGCCCATTTTAAAAAGCGCGCGTGTCCAGCCTCCCGTGACGTCACGGCTTGTGATTGGTTAATGGCGGCCATGTTGCCGGGACGCGGACCAATCACAGCAAGCCGTGACGTAATTTCGTCACGGCTTGCTGTGATTGGTCCGCGTCCCGGCAACATGGCGCCGTGACCAATCATAAGCCGGGACGTCACTGGAGGCTGGACACGCGCGCTTTTTAAAATGGGCGCGTGTCCAGCCTCCCGTGACGTCCCGGCTTGTGATTGGTTAATGGCGGCCATGTTGCCGGGACGCGGACCAATCACAGCAAGCCGTGACGTAATTTCGTCACGGCTTGCTGTGATTGGTCCGCGTCCCGGCAACATGGCCGCCCTGACCAATCACAAGCCGGGACTTCACGTAACCAAGTAAAAGCGCGAATTTTAAACAAACAACGCTGCCGGTTCCCTCGCTGAGGTCCAGGCTGCGTCGGAGGGTGAGTATAGCGATATTTTTTATTTTAATTCTTTCTTTTACACATTTATATGGATCCCAGGGCCTGAAGGAGAGTTTCCTCTCCTTCAGACCCTGGGAACCATCAGGAATACCGTCCGATACTTGAGTCCCATTGACTTGTATTGGTATCGGGTATCGGTATCGGATTGGATCCGATACTTTGCCGGTATCGGCCGATACTTTCCGATACCGATACTTTCAAGTATCGGACGGTATCGCTCAACACTAATTGTGACATTTCTTTTCTCTCTTGAACTTTATCTATAATTTACTGGTGGTGTACACCAATGTGTAATCTTGTCCTTCAGCTGGCCTCCAGTCTCAACCGGCCGGCCCAGCACCCCAATTGTAAATTTCTTTCAATATCAAATCAATATTATTTTTCATCCATTGCATGAGACCTCCAAATGAACTGTAAAATAATTGAATGACTGAGAAAGATTAGTTAAGATGCAGACACTACTGCTGGCAGCACTCATTTTCAGCGATGATAGTTGCCGTTCTGTTCATCTATGTCAATTTGCAGGCTGCAGGACCCATCCAACTGAAAAGTGTAGAACTTATTTTTAGTTGAATTTCTGCCAAGTGCCACACTCAGATGATTTCAATTCTGGCCAGATGGATCATACATCGCTTTATGTGTGAGCTGCAAATTGCTATTAGAGTCCTATGAAACCTTGTTCTGATCCTCTGTAGACTTAGGGTATGTTTCCACATTCAGTAAACCCAGCGCTTTGGACGCAGCGGATACCCCGCTCCGCCCAAAGCGTCGCCCCCTGTTGTACGTGGGGTGATTCCGCATGTGTTCATTGAACACATGTGGAATCACTGCATCGTATTCATAGACCGGGTATTTATCTTGCGGAGATGGAGCATCTAAGCAGGATAAATAGACATGCTGCAGTCTGGAAAGACGGGCAGCATGTTCAGTTATGCAGGGAAGCCGGGATTTTATAATATCCCCTCCACTATGCTGTAACATCTGGCCACTGCGGATTGGACGCTGTGGATGTACGCAGCGTCCAGTCCGCAGCAAATCCTGAACATTTCCTGAGCATGATAACATAGCCTTACATTGTGAAACCCTCATTGATCAGGCTGGTCAGAATTGCAGCTACTTGAAAAAAAGAAGAGGATTGGTGCAAAGCTGGAAACTGGAATAGACTGCGATTGGTAAGTATTTGATGACACTTGCAGTACACATATTTACATTGGTTTAGCAAATAACATTTTTACATTTTTATTAAGAGTACTTCTTGAAGTTAATACTAGGGTTGAGCAACTTTTACTTTTTTGGGGTCGAGTCGGGTTTTGTGAAACCCGACTATCTCAAAAGGCGAGTCGAGTGCAATTATTGCGAAAAGTCGGGGATCGACCGAAACACAATGCAAGTCAATGGGGAAGCATAGTCGGCATTGAGTGGGGGCCAGGAAAACACCTACAGTGCCCATTTTAATGGCAAAAACATCCATTCTTGTTTCTGAAGCTTGTTAATCTTAATTGACAAGCTTAATAATAATAATAATAGTTGGGCATTGGAAATTGGGGGTCATTTGGCTAAAGTTGTGGGGGTAGGGCTAGTTCAAGTTTTTAGTGGGCCCAGGAAATGTGGACTACGTCACGGCGGTGGAGCAGTGAGATGTAAGTATTTTAAGTTTGCAAGTGCTGTGATCCTGAGCAAGCACGGGGGGCCCACTCGTTCGCATTGGCACTGGCACAGGGCCCCTCGAAGTACGGTGGTGTGTTTGCACGGTGGGGGCGCCTCCCACCGGCAGCGACACTTCTGCGTACTCTGAGGGGCCCTGTGCCTGTGACGTTGCCAACAAGTATGCCCCCCCACCTGATGAAGGAACCTGCACTTTCATCTGCACCTTCCTCTTTGGCCCTGTGTAAGGTGGTATAGTATGCGGGAAGGGGAACCTGACTTTCAGCAGGGTCAGATTGTGGCAGTGTAGCGTGCAAGGGGAATGTAGTGGTCTGGGTCAAAGTACCACAAGACTCATCTAGCACTGGCTGGGCAATGGGCAGGATGAGGATGAAACACAGATATAGGCCCAAAGAATAAAGTGGGCTAAATGCAGTTCAAAATTGGTAACAGGACTAACCAGGCGGCATTGGTTCGTTCAGTGGAGTAGAAAACCCAGGAGCGGCAGACACCGTTTTAAGGGCCCAACCACAGTAGTAGGCCCAATGCAGTTTAGTATTACAAATAAAGGCCGAAAGCCTGAAGCTCGGGAAAACAAAACAGGAGAAAACCCAGGAGCGGCAGACACCGTTTTAAGGGCCCAACCACACTAGTAGGCCCAATGCAGTTTAATATTACAAATGTAGCCCGAAAGCCTGAATATTGAAGCTCTGGAAAATAACACAGGACAACACCAAGGTGTGGCAGACACCGTTACTAGGCCCAACCAAAATAGTAGGCCAGCTGCCGTGTTATATAAACAACAACTTAATGAGAGCCTGAAGGTTGAACCTCAGCTCTGTTCAGTGGAGAACAGAAAGCAGCGGCAGACACCGTTAGTAGGCCCCAACCACACTAGTAGGCCAACTGCAGTGTTATATTAACAACAATTACTTAATGAGAGCCTGAAGATTGAAGCTCAGCTTTGTACAGTGGAGGACAACACCAGGGAGCGGCAGACACCATTAGTAGGCCCCAACCACACATATTAACAACAACTACTTAAAGAGAGCCTGAAGATTGAAGCTCAGCTTTGTACAGTGGAGGACAACACCAGGGAGCGGCAGACACCGTTAGTAGGCCCCAACCACACATATTAACAACAACTACTTAAAGAGAGCCTGAAGATTGAAGCTCAGCTTTGTACAGTGGAGGACAACACCAGGGAGCGGCAGACACCGTTAGTAGGCCCCAACCACACATATTAACAACTACTACTTAAAGAGAGCCTGAAGATTGAAGCTCAGCTTTGTACAGTGGAGGACAACACCAGGGAGTGGCATACATACACCGTTAGTAGGCCCCAACCAGAGATATTAACAACAACTACTTAATGAGAGCCTGAAGATTGAAGCTCAGGCAAGTAAACCTGGAGAACACCTTTGAGGCCAGACACCGTTAGTAGGCCCCAACCACACTAGTAGGCCAACTGCAGTGTTATATTAACAACTACTTAATGAGAGCCTGAAGATTGAAGCTCAGCTTTCTACAGTGGAGGACAACACCAGGGAGCGTCAGACACCGTTAGTAGGCCCCAACCACACATATTAACAACAACAACTTAAAGAGAGCCTGAAGATTGAAGCTCAGGCAAGTAAACCTGGAGAACACCTTGGAGGGCCAGACACCGTTAGTAGGCCCCAACCACACATATTAACAACAACTACTTAATGGGAGCCTGTAGACTGAAGCTCAGCTTTGTGCAGTGGAGGACAACTGTAATGGGAGACAGACACAATAAGTAGGCCTAAATAAGTAATTAGGCAAAATGCTGTTCAAAATTGGTAAGTGGAGTACAATGCAGCATAGCGTGGTTCAGCGGAGGAGGGCATGTGTAATTAGTGGCTCTGACACACGAAGTAGGCCTAAAATAAAAATGAAGGCTATATTAAGTTCAAAATTGGTAAAAGGAGTACACATGTGGCATAGCTGGGTTCTGTGGTGTAGGACAACTGTTATGACAGGCTTACACAGTTCCTAGGCACAAATAAGTAAGTAGGATAAATGCAGTTCACTATTGGTAACAGGAGTACACAGGCGGCATAGCTTTGTTCAGTGGAGGACAACTGCAAGGAGTGGACTGGCCGAGACAGACACAGGTAGTAGGCCTACAATGGAAAGTAGGCTCTATGCAGTTTAAAGTAGGTTACAGGGGTACACAGGCAGCATTGGTGTGCTCAGCGGAGGACAATTCGAAGGAGGGACCGCAGACAGAGTTAGTAGGCCTAAAATAACAAAATAGGCTCTATGCAGCTTCTTTTACGTGGCAGGGGTACACAGGCAGCAGTGGTGTGCTCAGCGGAGGACAATTCGAAGGAGGGACCGCAGACAGACTTAGTAGGCCTAAAATAATAAAATAGGCTCTATGCAGCTTCCATTAGGTTACAGGGGTCCACAGGCAGCATTGGTGTGCTCAGCGGAGGACAATTCGAAGGAGGGACCGCAAACAGACTTAGTAGGCCTAAAATAACAAAATAGGCTCTATGCAGCTTCCTTTACGTGGCAGGGGTACACAGGCAGCAGTGGTGTGCTCAGCAGAGGACAATTCGAAGGAGGGACCGCAGACAGTAAGTACTCCAAAAAACTAAATAGATGTCAATGTCTCGCCAAACAAAAAAAAAAAAAGGGGGGGCATACTTCGGTACAGGGGTGGGCTCCTATGCTGACTTTCAGATATTGTAATTTGGCGCAAAGTATTTACTGTTGTAAAAGTAGGACAGGGCCCCTGCCTATTTTAAATAGCATCATACATGTCAACAAATTGTTATTGTCAGTGCCAGGCATTGAAGGATTTCAGCGCATAGACTAAACAGTGGTGGAGCAGCGAGAGATAATTTTACAAGTGGTAGAGCACTGTTTGAGCTGGGGGGGGGACACTCTCTCGTGACCGGCAGTACAGGCCCAGGGCCCCTCATGTTACAATGGTGTGTCTGACGTTGGGTGCGCGCCACCACCGCCAGAGACACTTCATTGTACTATGAGGGACCCATTGGCAGTGCCGTCGACCAAAAGTGGGCACACCCACCTCTTCAGACAAACGGCACTCTGACGGGTGCTTGCGCCAAGTGGCGAGACCACGGCCCCGTGGGGGGAGTTAGGCCATTTATGGAGGTGTAAACATGTCATATGCTGTACAAACAGCAGCTGCAAATTAAGAGATTGGAACAGTCAGTAACACCAGTCCCAAAGCAAGACCTTTTTTCAGGAAAGCTAGGTGTCAGCCGGGAAAGGTGGGGCAAAATAATTCGAAATCCATGAGTGGTTCATTTTAATGAAGGTTAGATCATCAACATTTTGGGTCGCCAGACGAGTCCTTTGTTCGGTCAGTATTGAACCAGCAGCACTGAATACTCTTTCTGATAGCACACTAGCTGCTGGGCAAGCAAGCTCCTGCAATGCATATTCAGCCAATTCAGGCCAGGTGTCTATTTTGGATGCCCAGTAATCAAAGGGGAATGATGGTTGAGGGAGAACATCGATAATGGAGGAAAAATAGTTAGTAACCATACTGGACAAATGTTGTCTCCTGTCACTTTGAATTGATTCTGCAGTACCTGTCGTGTCTGCAGTGATTGCGAAATCACTCCACAACCTGGTCAGAAAACCCCTCTGTCCAACGCCACTTCTGATTTGTGCACCTCTAACACCTCTGCCCTGTTGCTCCCTGCAGCTCGTGTGAGACACACCGGCGCTGTGTGCTGGGAATGCCTGAATCAAACGGTCTACAAGAGTAGCTTGTTTGGTTGCCAATATTTGTTTGAGGTTCTCATGTGGCATGATATTTTGCAATTTGCCTTTATAGTGAGGATCAAGGAGGCAGGCCGACCAGTAATCGTCAACGGTCATCATTTTTATAATGCGAGGGTCCCTTTTGAGGGTACGCAAGGCATAATCCGCCATGTGTGCCAATGTTCCAGTTGTCAAATCTGTGCATGTGCTGGGTTGAGGAGCACTTTCGGGCAAATCAACGTCACTTGTCTCCCTCAAAAAACCAGAACCCGGCCTTGCAATGCCAGCAGTTTCTGTTGCCCCCTGAGAAGCTTCCTCATCCAAAAAATACTCATCCCCATCATCCTCCTCGTCCTCCTCCTCCTCTTCGCCCGCCACCTCGTCCTGTAGACTTCCCTGAGCAGACAATGGCTGACTGTCATCTAGGCTTCCCTCGTCCTCGGCTGCAGACACCTGCTCCTTTATGTGCGTCAAACTTTGCATCATCAGACACATTAGGGGGATGCTCATGCTTATTATGGAGTTGTCTGCACTAACCAGCTGTGTGCATTCCTCAAAACACTGAGGGACTTGACACAGGTCTTGTAGCTTCGACCACTGCACACCTGACAACTCCATGTCTGCCATCCAACTGCCTACCCGTGTATGTGTATCCTCCCACAAATACATAACAGCACGCCTCTGTTCGCACAGTCTCTGGAGCATGTGCAGTGTGGAGTTCCACCTTGTTGCAACGTCGATGATTAGGCGATGCTGGGGAAGTTTCAAAGACCGCTGATGGTTCTGCATACGGCTGGAGTGTACGGGCGAACGGCGGATGTGCGACCAAAGTCTGCACACTTTCAGGAGCAGGTTGGGTAACCCCGGATAACTTTTCAGAAAGCACTGCACCACCAGGTTTAAGGTGTGAGCCAGGCAAGGAATGTGTTTCAGTTGTGAAAGGGCTATGGCAGCCATAAAGTTCCTTCCGTTATCATTCACTACCTTGCCTGCCTCAAGATGTACAGTGCCCAGCCATGACTGAGTTTCCTGCTGCAAGAACTCGGACAGAACTTCCGCGGTGTGTCTGTTGTCGCCCAAACACTTCATTGCCAATACAGCCTGCTGACGCTTGCCACTAGCTGTTCCATAATGGGACACCTCGTGTGCAACAGTGGCAGCTGTGGATGGAGTGGTCGTGTGACTGCGGTCTGTGGACGAGCTCTCGCTTCTGCTGGAGGACGAGGAGGAGGAGGGGGGACGAACGCCTACAGCCAACTGTTTCCTAGACCGTGGGCTAGGAAGAACTGTCCCAATATTGCTGTCCCCTGTGGACCCTGCATCCACCACATTAACCCAGTGTGCCATGATGGAGACGTAACGCCCCTGGCCATGCCTACTGGTCCATGCATCTGTTGTCAGGTGCACCTTTCTACTCACAGATTGCCTGAGTGCATGGACAATGCGGTCTTTTACATGCTGGTGGAGGGCTGGGATGGCTTTTCTCGAAAAGAAGTGTCGACTGGGTAGCTCATAGCGTGGTACAGCATAGTCCATCAGGGCTTTGAAAGCTTTGGTTTCAACTAACCGGTAGGGCATCATCTCTAACGAGATTAGTCTAGCAATGTGGGCGTTCAAACCCTGTGTACGTGGATGCGAGGATGAGTACTTCATTTTCCTAACGAGAGTCTCATGTAGGGTGAGCTGGACTGGAGAGCTGCATAGGGTGGAACTAGCGGGGGTGCCGGTGGACATGGCAGACTGAGAGAGTGTTGGTGATGGTATTCTTGCTGTTGCCCTACATACAGTGTTTCCTACCACGAACCTGGTGATTCCCTGACGGCTTTGGCCTTGCGATGAAACCGCCACATTTACTGTAGGTGGTGAGGTAAACGGTGGGCTTACAGTGAGGGAAGGGATGTAGCGTTGCTGACTAGCTTCATTGTGAGAGGGTGCTACAATGTTAAGGGACGTTTGATAGTTAGTCCATGCATGCAAGTGCATGGTGGTTAAATGTCTACGCATGCAGCTTGTATTTAGATTTTTAACATTCTGACCTCTGCTGAAGGTCCTTGAGCATTTCTTACAGATGACTTTGCACTGATCATTTGGATCTTGGTTAAAAAAATACCAGACTGCACTCTTCCTACTATCGGATACCTATTCAGGCATTGCACACTGAGCTACTTTAACCGGATTGCCACGCTGTCCTACAACTGGTTTTGGTTTTGCCACACGTTTTTGACCAGATACGGGCCTGCCAGATGGAACCTGTTGCGATGTTGATGCCTGCTACGGCTCCTCCTCCTCCGCTTCAGAGCTACTGCCGCCTGCACCCTGTTCCCACAATGGCTGCCAATTGGGGTCAACAACTGTGTCATCTATGACCTCCTCTTCTATGTCCTGGGCACCTTCCTCTGGGTCACCGTGTAAGCCGGTGCTATAGCGTTCGTGACGGGGCTTAATAGTGTCATCAGGGTCAGATGCTGGATCAGTACACTGCGAGGGCAATGTTCTGATCTGAGTCTAAGGAACAGCATAATAATCTGGCTGTGGCTGTGCATCTGTGCACTCCATGTCCGATTCATCTTGTAATGGGCATGGCCTGTTAACAATTTCCCTTTCTAACCCAGGAACGGTATGTGTAAATAGCTCCATGGAGTAACCTGTTGTGTCGCCTGACGCATCCTTCTCTGTTGTACTGGGTGAAGAACACAAGGAAGCGACTTGTACCTGACCGGGAACATCCACTGATGACGCACTGCTTTTACATTTTGCACTTTCCGAGGAGGCGAAAGAGCTAGAGGCAGAGTCAGCAATGAAAGCCAAAACTTGTTCCTGCTGCTCCGGCTTTAAAAGCGTTTTTCCTACTCCCAGAAAAGGGAGCGTTCGAGGCCTTGTGTAGCCAGACGATGACGCTGGCTCAACAACTCGAGACTTAGGGTCTATATTGATTTTTCCACGACCACCTGATGCTCCACCACCACCACCACCACCATCATTACGAGCTGGCAATGACCGCCCTTGGCCACGACCTCTTCCACCAGACTTCCTCATTCTTGGAAAAATTAAATCAAACTAACAACCGTTATGTGGTCCTGTACAAGCAGGTAGAAGGTGTACGTAAACTTGTTGTGAATTAAAAGCTCCTTTTTTTATGTGTGGGAGAATGCTGGAAAAAATGGGGCCCACTGTATTACACTACACAGTTTGATTGGCAGAAAGAGGCTGGCAGATATGCCACGAACAGGACTGACGCACGCAGATGCACACACTGGTAATAGAAATCTCACTCTTTATTTGTGGGAGAATGCAGGATTTAATCAGGCCCACTATATCACAGTATATTTTCTGTGGCAAAAAATGAATGACAGATACCACAGACAGCACTGGCACAGATTTGGCAAGATTATTCTCCCTTTATTTTTTTTATTTTTTTTTTTGATATGGGAGACAAGTGAATAAATCAGGCCCACTATATCACAGTATATTTTCTGTGGCAAAAAATGAATGACAGATACCACAGACAGCACTGGCACAGATGCACAGATTTGGCAAGATTATTCTCCCTTTATTTATTTATTTATTTATTTATTTGATATGGGAGACAAGTGAATAAATCAGGCCCACTATATCACAGTATATTTTCTGTGGCAAAAAATGAATGACAGATACCACAGACAGCACTGGCACAGATTTGGCATTCTTAAGGCAGAGTCCTCAGCAAGGTGAGTGTGACGGGTGACGTGGTGCAGATCCAAACACTGTCGGCACAGAAAGAGTCAAATCCAGGTATGAAGTAAACACAGGAAAGTCCGGAACAAGTCCACAAGTTCATCCCAGGTGTGGCATGAACACAGGTAAGTCCAGAAATTAGTTCTCAAGTTGATCCCAAATATGGCATAAACACGGGTAAGTTCAGAAACAGGTTCACATTAAAGTATTATACTGGTGTTGTTTCCAACAGCTCCCACCGGGGGGAGTAAATGAAGGATTAAGTAGCAACACACAGTCCCAAAACAAAGTTCCAAAAACACAGTTCTTACCAGAAGGAGTGAACCGAGGGTTAAGTTCCAAGTCAGCAGACTAATGATAACCTAGAGAGTGTAGCTTACAAATGCAGGAAATGTCCAGAGCCAGAGGTAGAGACACACTCAGAACCAGCAGCTGAGCTGAAGGAGAACAGAATCAGAATACTCCAGCAAAGAGGCTGACACCTGACCCTGGTTTTAAACAAACGAACAGGAAGTAGGGCAGACAAAAACAGCAAACTCCATCTTAACAAAGGGCAAAAACATTCACAAGGTGACTTAGAAAACCCGGAATACTGACACTTAGTGTATGTAAACGTTTGACTTTGCAGTAAGTAATAAAAATGCCTTAAAACATTCTCTCATTATTCTGACATTTGGCAAATATTAATAATTATGGTAATCCTAATTGACCTAAAAGGTTTATTCTGATTTCATGTCAGATATTGAAAAAAAACATGCATGTGTGCCTTTTTACATCGTGTATGCAAGCTTCTGGTTTCAACTGTATCTATCTAAATTTACTATTAATATAAAGTTCAATGTGTCATGACAAAATGTATCTCAAAATCACTTAAATAAATGAAAGCATTCCAAGATTATTACCCCAATGAAAATTGGGGTGGTCTCTATAAGGCCAAAGCTGGATTATTTACAGTACTTATGGGATTCTTGGTGTAGTTTTGAAGAATCACTGTTTTATCTGCTGCAGCTCTGCTAGTCTTCTCACTGATGAACTTCTACTATGTAGTTTTCTGCATTTACAACTGGCTATATCCCCGCTGTCCACTATTTCTATGCACTTTCCTACTAATACATAGTGTAGACAGAAAGCTGTCAATCAGTGGAGTGTGTGGGTGTGATGACACATAAAGTGTCACTGACACTGATGCTGCCCAAGAGACACTATCAGGGGGAATGTGAATGAGCACAGGGAGTGCAGGCAGAAGGCATGCAGTGCACAAGGATCCCTGAGCACGGGACCTGGCACTGAGTGATCACGTGACCGGGGGCAGAGCCACTGCATGTGAGTGCAGGGAAGGACACAGAGCACCGGTAGCACAGGGCAAAGAGAGTAAACGTGGCACGCGCAGTGCCTAGGGACAAAGCAAAGAGTAAACGGGGAGAAGCCAAGGGTGTCAGATAACCAGGAGAGACAGAGCAGTACAAAGCAGGATACAGAGGCAGAAGTCAGGGGACAAACCGAGTTATACAAAGCAAGGCACACAAGCACAGAGGCACATGATTAAGGACAAGTCTCCTGGGTCAGCAACCACTAAAAGAGTACACGGAAGTATCACCGACACTAAATACAGGTACTGCCAACATTAAATAGCCGCCCCAATACCAAAGAGAGGTGGCCTGAATTAACCCTGACCTGACCAGGATGGAGGCGGAACCATTCTGTCCAGAGTCATGACAGTGGGTTTATGCAGAACACATATGTAAGAGGGCTAGCAGAACTGCAGCAGATTAAATTGTAATTTTATCTAAACTACAGCAAAAACCTAGATGAATATAGTGTATCTATCACTATTCACTACTTTATTCTGCCCTCAGATTGGGAAGAAGCAGAAACATGGTGACAGATTCCCTTTCACCTCTTCCTGAGAGTAGAATCACATGCACATTGAAAGTCATGGACTGATCCCACACTATCCAGGGCAGGTGCTTGAAAAAGGGGAGGATCCCTGAAACATCACCACAGGTGCAGATTTATTCAGTGTCAAGTAGCGTCTCTGCTCTTCATACTGTCAGCTCGTCTGAGTGAAGACAACTATCTATACCAAACTTCCGTGTCTTGCTTAAGGTTGAGTGGACCCATGGAAGCTCGCGTTCTTGTACCCCACCTGAACTTTATTCTAAAGTTCAGTTCGGGTACCAAAACTGTACTCAAACTTGAACCAGAACCCAAACCCCATTGGAAACAATAAGGACCCAAACTTTGCTGGAAAAAAATCTTCTCTCTCTCTCTGTAACGGACTTCCCCCAGAACTCCGAACATTGCAACTGACTTCTGGGAGAAGACCGTGTTCGGCATTTAGCATTGGACAGTAATTGTCCTGTATGAACCCCGAACTTAAAAGTTTGGGTTTGTTCATCTCTAGTCTACTCTTTATCACTGTGGTGAATATGTTGGATGTGTAATTGCATTTATACTTACCCCATGTAAATTCTCTGATAAGTGATAAAAGAAGTATTGCTTTAAAAATACCACTTTATTTGTTTTATAACTGTCACAAAAGTGACTAAAGATAGCTCCAATTGTTGCTGTTTAACCATTGAGATGCCGCTGTCAATCTCCCACAGCAGCATTTAAACGGTTCTGAAGTGCATGTGTGCCTGTTACTGGGCTTCATTGGTGATTGTTCATTTCACTATAAACTGCAATCAGACTCGGAATGGCCCACAGTGGAGAAAAGGGGACAGGTGAATCCCCTGGTGGGCTCATGTACCAGAGTAGGCACTTAACCCCTTTTGTATGAGCAGCATATGGCACAATGCACTTGATTTACAATGTACAGACAGAAGCATCTCATCATTCATTTAACAAACTACCCAGTTTATAATAATAAACAATATTTTTATTTCTATTGCACCAATATATTCCGCAGCACTTGACAACTTAGAGGGGACATTTGCAAAATATATTAATTTATTATATAGAAGCAGAGGTTTATTTGTGAATGAGGACAAAATAACACTTGCCTGTAGGTGAACAGTAGCCCCCAATGTTACTGGCGGGACTTTGTTATCCCCTGTCCAACACTGTTGTATGTATCCCACAATGGTACCAATAAAAATTACAGTTTGCTATGTAGCAAAAACAAGCCCTCGTGCAGAACCATTTATGAGAAACAGAAAAGTTACAGGTCTCAGATAATGTCGAGACAAATGTTATATATTTTTTGTCAAAGTTCAGATTTTTTAAAAAACACTGCATGTATTTGGTGTCAGCATAATCATACTTGCCTGGAGAGTCATGCTACCAGGTCTTTTTTACTGCATATTGAATCCCTAAAAACAAAACCCAATACTTTTTTAAGTACAGTATATACTCGTGTATAAGCCGAGTTTTTCAGTACATTTTTTTGTGCTGAAAACACCTCCCTCGGCTTATACACGAGTCATTGTCCCAGAAGACGGCGGGGGAGGGGGAGCAGTGGAGCAGCAGATCACAGGAGGCAACCTGTGCCTGGTGCTAAAGAGAAATGAATATTCACTGCACTGGCAATGAATATTCATTTATTTTCTAGCGCGCACAGTTGCAGCCGCAGCCGCCGGCTTCCAGCAGCTGCCGGGCTATCACAGGTGTCCGATCATTAAGGTAATGAATATTCACCTCTTTCCACACCCATAGGCATGGAGAGAGGTGAATATTCATTCCCTTAATGAGCAGGGACATGTGATCGCTTGGCGTCAGGAGCTGCTGGCACTGGAATGAGATGCTGCGAGAGCGCGCAGGGAAGGTAAGTAGGATGTGGTTTTTTATGCTTTTCTCATGGGGGCCACGCAAGCAAGGATAGGGATGAGGAACCATGTTTGCAAGGATGGGGATAAGGAGACATGCATGCAAGGATGGGAATAAGGAACCATGCAGACAAGGATGGGAATAAGAAGCCATGTAGACAAGGATGGGGATGTGTTGTGATTTTGCTTTTTGCTCCCTCTAGTGGTCATTAGTGATTTGACTCTGGAGCTTCTGTCTTTTCCTATATCCTCACCTGGGCCGTTAGTTCAGGGGCGTTGCTATATAAGCTCCCTGGACCTTCAGTTCAATGCCTGGCATCGTTGAAATCAGAGCTAATCTGTTGTGCTCTTGTCCTATGATCCTGGTTCCTGTATTTCAAGCTAAGTCTGCTTCCTTGCTTTTTGCTTTTGTTTTGTTTGGTATTTTTGTCCAGCTTGTTCCTATCTGTATCCTGACCTTTGCTGGAAGCTCTAGGGGGCTGGTGTTCTCCCCCCGGACCGTTAGACGGTTCGGGGGTTCTTGAATCTCCAGCGTGGATTTTTATAGGGTTTTTGTTGACCAGATAAGTTATCTTGCTATATTCTGCTATTAGTAAGCTGGCCTCTCTTTGCTGAACCTAGTTCATTTCTGTGTTTGTCATTTCCTCTTACCTCACCGTTATTATTTGTGGGGGGCTTGTATCTTGCTTTGGGGTCCCTTTCTCTGGATGCAAGAGAGGTCTTTGTTTTCTTCTCCTAGGGGTAGTTAGATTCTCCGGCTGGCGCGAGTCATCTAGCGATCACCGTAGGCATGATCCCCGGCTACTTCTAGTGTTGGCGTTAGGAGTAGCTATTTGGTCAACCCAGTTACCACAGCCCTATGAGCTGGATTTTTGAATCTCGCAGACTTACACGTTCCTCTGAGACCCTGTCCACTGGGGTCATAACAGTATGCCAGGCCAGTATTAAATGTTTAATGCATTGCAGAAGTGGGATTATAAGAAAGAAAATTTTGAGTTTTTTTTTTTCCCCTCTCATTTTTTTTTTTTTTTTTCTTTTCCCCTTTACCTCAGAGTGGCTTAAGCTTGCTGCAGACATGAATGTCCAGACCTTGATTACAAGTGTGGACCAGCTTGCCGCTCGTGTGCAGGGTATACAAGATTATGTTACCAGAAATCCTAGGTCTGAACCCAAAATTCCGATTCCTGAACTGTTTTCAGGAGACCGATTTAAGTTTAGGAATTTCAGGAATAATTGTAAATTGTTTTTGTCCCTGAAACCTTGTTCGTCTGGAGACTCTGCTCAACAAGTAAAAATTGTTATTTCATTCTTACGGGGTGACCCTCAAGATTGGGCTTTTTCGTTGGCGCCAGGAGATCCGGCATGGCTGATATTGATGCGTTTTTTTCTGGCGCTCGGTTTACTTTATGAGGAACCCAATCTTGAGATTCAGGCAGAGAAAGCCTTGCTGGCTATGTCTCAGGGCCAGGACGAGGCTGAGGTGTATTGCCAAAAATTTCGGAAATGGTCCGTGCTGACACATTGGAACGAGTGTGCACTGGCCGCTAATTTTAGAAATGGCATTTCTGAGGCCATTAAGAATGTTATGGTGGGTTTTCCCATTCCCACAGGTCTGAATGATACCATGTCCCTGGCTATTCAAATTGACCGGCGGTTGCGGGAGCGCAAAACCGCAAATTCCCTCATGTTGTTGTCTGAACAGACACCTGATGTGATGCAATGTGATAGAAAAACCGCAAATTCCCTCATGGTGTTGTCTGAACGGACACCTGATTTGATGCAATGTGATAGAATCCTGACTAGAAATGAGAGGAAAATTCATAGACGCCGGAATGGCTTGTGCTACTACTGTGGTGATTCTACACATGTTATCTCAGCATGCTCTAAACGTATATCTAAGGTTTAGTCCTGTCACCGTTGGTAATTTGCATCCTAAGTTTATTCTGTCTGTAACTTTGATTTGCTCACTGTCATCTTATCCTGTCATGGCGTTTGTAGATTCAGGTGCTGCCCTGAGTCTTATGGATCTCTCATTTGCTAAGCGCTGTGGTTTTATTCTTGAACCATTAGAAAATCCTATCCCTCTTAGGGGTATTGATGCTACGCCATTAGCAGAAAATAAACCGCAGTATTGGACACAGGTTACCATGTGCATGACTCCTGAACACCGCGAGGTGATACGTTTTCTCGTTCTACATAAAATGCATGATTTGGTTGTTTTGGGCCTGCCATGGTTACAGACCCATAATCCAGTCCTTGACTGGAAGGCTATGTCAGTGTCTAGTTGGGGCTGTCGTGGTATTCATGAGGATTCCCTGCCTGTGTCTATTGCTTCTTCTACGCCTTCGGAAGTTCCGGAGTATTTGTCTGATTATCAGGATGTCTTTAGCGAGTCCAGGTCCAGTGCATTGCCTCCTCATAGGGAATGTGACTGTGCAATAGATTTGATTCCAGGCAGTAAATTTCCTAAGGGAAGACTGTTTAATCTGTCGATACCTGAACATACCGCTATGCGTTCATATATCAAGGAGTCTCTGGAGAAAGGACACATCCGTCCGTCTTCTTCCCCTCTTGGTGCGGGATTCTTTTTTGTGGCTAAAAAGGACGGATCTTTGAGGCCTTGTATTGACTATTGGCTTTTAAATAAGATCACTGTCAAATTTCAGTATCCTTTGCCGCTGTTGTCTGACTTGTTTGCCCGGATTAAAGGTGCCAAGTGGTTTACCAAGATAGACCTTCGTGGTGCGTACAACCTTGTGCGCATTAAGCAAGGGGATGAATGGAAAACCGCATTCAATACGCCCGAAGGTCATTTTGAGTACTTGGTGATGCCTTTTGGGCTCTCTAATGCCCCTTCAGTTTTTCAGTCCTTTATGCATGACATTTTCCGGAACTATCTGGATAAATTTTTGATCGTTTATCTGGATGATATTCTGTTTTTTTCTGATAATTGGGACTCGCATGTGGAGCAGGTCAGGATGGTCTTTAAAATTTTGCATGAAAATTCTTTGTTTGTCAAGGGCTCAAAGTGTCTTTTTGGTGTACAGAAGGTTCCCTTTTTGGGGTTCATTTTTTCCCCTTCTGCTGTGGAGATGGACCCAGTCAAGGTCCGAGCTATTCTTGATTGGACTCAGCCCTCGACAGTTAAGAGTCTTCAGAAGTTCTTGGGTTTCGCTAACTTCTACCGTCGTTTTATCGCTAACTTTTCTAGCATTGTGAAACCTTTGACGGATATGACCAAGAAGGGCTCCGATGTGGTTAATTGGGCTCCTGCTGCCGTGGAGGCTTTCCAGGAGTTGAAACGTCGGTTTACTTCGGCGCCTGTTTTGTGCCAGCCTGATGTCTCGCTTCCCTTTCAGGTTGAGGTGGATGCTTCAGAGATTGGAGCAGGGGCCGTTTTGTCGCAGAGAGGCCCTGGTTGCTCTGTTATGAGACCTTGCGCCTTTTTCTCTAGGAAGTTTTCGCCTGCGGAGCGAAATTATGATGTGGGCAATCGGGAGTTGTTGGCCATGAAATGGGCATTTGAGGAGTGGCGTCATTGGCTCGAGGGTGCTAAGCATCGTGTGGTGGTCTTGACTGATCACAAAAATCTGATGTATCTCGAGTCTGCTAAACGCCTGAATCCTAGACAGGCCCGCTGGTCATTGTTTTTCTCCCGTTTTGACTTTGTTGTCTCGTATTTACCAGGTTCAAAAAATGTGAAGGCCGATGCTCTTTCCAGGAGCTTTGTGCCTGATGCTCCTGGAGTCGCTGAACCTGTTGGTATTCTTAAGGATGGTATTATCTTGTCAGCTATTTCTCCAGATCTGCGACGTGTGTTGCAGAGATTTCAGGCTGATAGGCCTGATTCTTGTCCACCTGACAGACTGTTTGTGCCTGATAAGTGGACCAGCAGAGTCATTTCCGAGGTTCATTCCTCGGTGTTGGCAGGTCACCCAGGAATTTTTGGCACCAGAGATCTGGTGGCCAGATCCTTATGGTGGCCTTCCTTGTCTAGGGATGTGCGGTCATTTGTACAGTCCTGTGGGACTTGTGCTCGAGCTAAGCCTTGCTGTTCTCGTGCCAGTGGGTTGCTCTTGCCCTTGCCTGTCCCTAAGAGACCTTGGACACATATCTCCATGGATTTCATTTCTGATCTTCCGGTGTCTCAAGGCATGTCTGTTATCTGGGTAATATGTGATCGCTTCTCCAAGATGGTCCATTTGGTTCCTTTGCCTAAGCTGCCTTCCTCTTCCGATCTGATTCCTGTGTTTTTCCAGAACGTGGTTCGTTTGCACGGCATCCCTGAGAATATTGTGTCAGACAGAGGATCCCAGTTCGTTTCCAGATTCTGGCGATCCTTTTGTAGTAGGATGGGCATTGACTTGTCGTTTTCGTCTGCTTTCCATCCTCAGACTAATGGACAGACGGAGCGAACTAGTCAGACTTTGGAGGCTTATTTGAGGTGTTTTGTCTCTGCTGATCAGGACGATTGGGTGACCTTCTTGCCGTTGGCTGAGTTTGCCCTTAATAATCGGGCTAGTTCCGCCACCTTGGTTTCGCCGTTTTTCTGCAACTCTGGTTTCCACCCTCGTTTTTCTTCGGGTCATGTGGAACCTTCTGACTGCCCTGGGGTGGATTCTGTGGTGGATAGGTTGCAGTGGATCTGGAATCTTGTGGTGGACAACTTGAAGTTGTCACAGGAGAGGGCTCAGCGCTTTGCCAACCGCCGCCGCGGTGTGGGTCCCCGACTACGTGTTGGGGATTTGGTGTGGCTTTCTTCCCGCTTTGTTCCTATGAAGGTTTCCTCTCCCAAATTTAAACCTCGTTTTATTGGTCCTTACAAGATATTGGAAATCCTTAATCCTGTATCCTTTCGCCTGGATCTTCCTGTGTCGTTTGCTATCCACAACGTGTTTCATAGGTCCTTGTTGCGGCGGTACGTTGTGCCTGTGGTTCCTTCTGCTGAGCCTCCTGCTCCGGTGTTGGTTGAGGGCGAGTTGGAGTACGTGGTGGAGAAGATCTTGGATTCTCGTCTCTCCAGGCGGAGGCTTCAGTACCTGGTCAAGTGGAAGGGCTATGGTCAGGAAGATAATTCCTGGGTGGTCGCCTCTGATGTTCATGCGGCCGATTTAGTTCGTGCCTTTCACGCCGCTCGTCCTGATCGCCCTGGTGGTCGTGGTGAGGGTTCGGTGACCCCTCACTAAGGGGGGGTACTGTTGTGATTTTGCTTTTTGCTCCCTCTAGTGGTCATTAGTGATTTGACTCTGGAGCTTCTGTCTTTTCCTATATCCTCACCTGGGCCGTTAGTTCAGGGGCGTTGCTATATAAGCTCCCTGGACCTTCAGTTCAATGCCTGGCATCGTTGAAATCAGAGCTAATCTGTTGTGCTCTTGTCCTATGATCCTGGTTCCTGTATTTTAAGTCTGCTTCCTTGCTTTTTGCTTTTGTTTTGTTTGGTATTTTTGTCCAGCTTGTTCCTATCTGTATCCTGACCTTTGCTGGAAGCTCTAGGGGGCTGGTGTTCTCCCCCCGGACCGTTAGACGGTTCGGGGGTTCTTGAATCTCCAGCGTGGATTTTTATAGGGTTTTTGTTGACCAGATAAGTTATCTTGCTATATTCTGCTATTAGTAAGCTGGCCTCTCTTTGCTGAACCTGGTTCATTTCTGTGTTTGTCATTTCCTCTTACCTCACCGTTATTATTTGTGGGGGGCTTGTATCTTGCTTTGGGGTCCCTTTCTCTGGAGGCAAGAGAGGTCTTTGTTTTCTTCTCCTAGGGGTAGTTAGATTCTCCGGCTGGCGCGAGTCATCTAGCGATCACCGTAGGCATGATCCCCGGCTACTTCTAGTGTTGGCGTTAGGAGTAGCTATTTGGTCAACCCAGTTACCACAGCCCTATGAGCTGGATTTTTGAATCTCGCAGACTTACACGTTCCTCTGAGACCCTGTCCACTGGGGTCATAACAGGGATGGGGATGAGGAGCCATGCAGACAAGGATGGGGAAGAGGAGCCATGCAGACAAGGATGGGGATGAGGAACCATGCATACCAGGATGGGGATGAGGGGAAAATGCATACCTGGCTTATACTCAAGTCAATAAGTTTTCCCAGTTTTTTTGTGGCAAAATTAGGGGCCTCAGTTTATACTCAGGTCGGTTTATACACGAGTATATACGGTACATTAAATGATAAAATGAATCTTGCCATTCAAAATTACAACTTATCCCTCCCAAAACAAGCACTCAAAAGGCTATACTAATAGGGAAAAAAAAACTACGTTATGGTTTTGGGAAGAACAGTGAAAAAAAACGAAAAAGGAAAGATTAAATTAGTCTGAGTATGAATGGTTAAGGGATTAATCATACTGGACACAAGCATAAGACATAATAAATAATTGGAAAACCTGATAAAATTGAAATACAACTGTCAAGTCATAAAGTAACATAGGTACAATTGCATTTTCATTCATGCCTGCCCTGCTGAACAACTAATATTTTCTGCTACTTCACAAGCTGTCCTGCAGAAGTATTACCGTTGCAGATGTGAAAACTGACATGCCGGTTTTAATAAAGTAAATGTAAAAATACGACTTATATTTCCTTTTCACATCAGTGTCAGTGTTATTACACTTTTATAGGTAGCCACAAATGCATGATAAAGTCAGACTGTTATTTCCGTTATTTGCTTAGTCTGTACAAGCTGTGAGCACGCCTAGGTGTCTGCAATGGCCTCACCCACAATAAAGCTGCTTATTATTATCCTCATACAGGAGGAGAGAACTTTCTGAAATGTAACATAGGTCTAATGCACTAACAAATTATTTTGTTGTTATCTGCGGAGATACAGTAAGTATCTTGGTAATATTATTCAAATGTCATCAATGCGCAAAATCAAACTGATGTCTTTGAGCAATGGGGCCCCTTTATGGTGCTGGAATTCATCTTTTCACACATCCTGGGAAACAAGGGCCAGGATTCACTTGGATATTTTACCATCTTCTCCCACTTCCTATCTGGCTCACACCAATTTCTTTACAAGGTTACATGCAAGACTAAAGTGCCCATGTATGTAAGAATTTAAAGGGAATCTGTCAACAGGATTCCACCCCACAAACTATTTATACGTGCATGCACCTCTCTAAAAGTTGTTAGCAGGATTGCACCCCACAAATTATTTATTTGATCGAGTAGCTCTGTAAAAGTCCAGCAACATCTTTTCTTCGCCAGTCCCTTCCCCCATTGCTGAGAAATCAGGTTTTGAATTGATTTGTAAAACCTCTGTCACTCCAGCTCTATTCCCCGACCAGTGCAGCTGCCTCCCCTTGTTTGGCTGACAGCTCCTTTGTCTGAAGCCTCACAGCATAGAAGCTACCCTATGATAGACTCTGTGGGTGGACTAAAATCTTCAAACTTATTTCAGGAACATAATATATAAAGGAAAGCTCAGTAGTAAAAGCCAACTTGGTTTTCGACCAGTTCTTAATCATGGTTTGCAACCATGATTAAGACCATTGGGTCGAAACGCCTTAGCTTTGCTGACTGGGCTGTCCAGTCAATAAAATAATTAAATCAATTTGAAGATATTAGTCTACTCACAAAGTGCAGGATATCTTTTCACCTTTAATGTCTGACAAGCTCATGTGGCCATACTCCTGTATGAGGATTATACTGTAAGGCTGGTGAGCTGGAATCCCCATTCCCTACGATTCTCTCCACACGCCACTCATCCTATATCAGCACAGAAACCCCACATAACCTGAAGGCAATTGCTTTGGAAATGATTTTGTATGAATATATTTGACTAGATGGCAGCCCGATTCTAAAGAATCGGGAGTCTAGAATCCATATATACTTTATTTATTCAAATGTAAGAATAATACAATTAATAAATAATAGTAAGAAAGAACAAAAAATGGCTGCACTCACCAGCTCTTGACAATTCTTGACAGTACGGCACATTTCTGATTGGTCGCTCGCGGCAGGCGGCAACCAATCAGAAAAGTGCCGCGCACCACGAAGGCATATATCTTTGTCCACCCTGAGCGGGTGTAGGACGCTGGTGATGTCACTTATCTCCGGACATTATCTCCGGACAAAGCCACGGAAGTTGGCACAAATTGCCGGAAGTAGTATTCTAGGCAATTATATATTAGATTTTAATGTTATCAGTGTTTACCATTGAACGTTTATATTGTATTGTCCTGTCACCAGCCATGTGTACGATTATCGGCCGAAAGCCTCTCTGGAACCAATAATCACCCCATGTAAAGGTATCTTTATAAGTTAAAGATTCAGAATACTATGACTTTTATCATATCCTGAACAGTCAAGTTTTTTATAAACCGTTAAGGTTTTCTGGTTGAAGTAAAAAAAACTCTGAGTGTTTACAGTTTGAAACCATAAAATGTTGAAAAATTATGTCATTCTTGAGTATATCACTCAATGGTGCTCATAAACGTGTCAAATTTGATCTATAATATACTTTAATATACGTTACTTTAATCTTTAATATACTTAAGAACAGGGCCCCAGACATCACACAGGGGGTCTGAAACACCGCACAGTGGTCCAAAATATCGCTGTGCTCTGCCTGGGGCCCCATATGCTGCCTGGGGCCCCTGTGCTCTGCCTGGGGCCCCATATGCTGCCTGGGGCCCCTGTGCTCTGCCTGGGGCCCCATGTTCTGCCTGGGGCCCCTGTGCTCTGCCTGGGGCCACTGTGCTCTGCCTGGGGCCCCATATGCTGCCTGGGGCCCCTGTGCTCTGCCTGGGGCCCCATATGCTGCCTGGGGCCCCTGTGCTCTGCCTGGGGCCCCATAGGCTGCCTGGGGCCCCTGTGCTCTACCTGGGACCACTGTGCTCTGCCTGGGGCCACATATGCTGCCTGGGGCCCCTGTGCTCTGCCTGGGGCCCCTGTGCTCTGCCTGGGGCCCCATGTTCTGCCTGGGGCCACTGTGCTCTGCCTGGGGCCCCATAGGATGCCTGGAGCCCCTGTGCTCTGCCTGGGACCACTGTGCTCTGCCTGGGGCCCCATATGCTGCCTAGGGCCCCTGTGCTCTGCCTGGGGCCACTGTGCTCTGCCTGGGGCCCCATATGCTGCCTGGGGCCCCTGTGCTCTGCCTGGGGCCCCTGTGCTCTGCCTGGGACCCCATGTTCTGCCTGAGGCCCCTGTGCTCTGCCTGGGGCCACTGTGCTCTGCCTGGGGCCACATGTTCTGCCTGGGGCCACTGTGCTCTGCCTGGGGCCCCATAAGCTGCCTGGGGCCCCTGTGCTCTGCCTGGGACCACTGTGCTCTGCCTGGGGCCCCATATGCTGCCTGGGGCCCCTGTGCTCTGCCTGGGGCCACTGTGCTCTGCCTGGGGCCCCATATGCTGCCTGGGGCCACTGTGCTCTGCCTGGGGCCCCATATGCTGCCTGGGGCCCCTGTGCTCTGCCTGGGGCCCCTGTGCTCTGCCTGGGGCCCCATGTTCTGCCTGGGGCCCCTGTGCTCTGCCTGGGGCCACTGTGCTCTGCCTGGGGCCCCATATGCTGCCTGGGGCCCCTGTGCTCTGCCTGGGGCCCCTGTGCTCTGCCTGGGGCCCCATGTTCTGCCTGGGGCCCCTGTGCTCTGCCTGGGGCCACTGTGCTCTGCCTGGGGCCCCATATGCTGCCTGGGGCCCCTGTGCTCTGCCTGGGGCCCCATATGCTGCCTGGGGCCCCTGTGCTCTGCCTGGGGCCCCTGTGCTCTGCCTGGGGCCCCATATGCTGCCTGGGGCCCCTGTGCTCTGCCTGGGGCCACTGTGCTCTGCCTGGGGCCCCATATGCTGCCTGGGGCCCCTGTGCTCTGCCTGGGGCCCCATATGCTGCCTGGGGCCCCTGTGCTCTGCCTGGGGCCCCTGTGCTCTGCCTGGGGCCCCATATGCTGCCTGGGGCCCCTGTGCTCTGCCTGGGGCCCCTGTGCTCTGCCTGGGGCCCCATGTTCTGCCTGGGGCCCCTGTGCACTGCCTGGGGCCACTGTGCTCTGCCTGGGGCCCCATATGCTGCCTGGGGCCCCTGTGCTCTGCCTGGGGCCCCATATGCTGCCTGGGGCCCCTGTGCTCTGCCTGGGGCCACTGTGCTCTGCCTGGGGCCCCATATGCTGCCTGGGGCCCCTGTGCTCTGCCTGGGACCACTGTGCTCTGCCTGGGGCCCCATATGCTGCCTGGGGCCCCTGTGCTCTGCCTGGGGCCACTGTGCTCTGCCTTGGGCCCCATATGCTGCCTGGGGCCCCTGTGCTCTGCCTGGGTGTAGGACACTGGTGACGTCACTTATCTCCGGACATTAGCTCCGGACATTAGCTCCGGACATTATCTCCGGACATTAGCTCCGGACATTATCTCCGGACATTAGCTCCGGACAAAGCCACGGAAGTTGGCACAAATTGCAGGAAGTAGTATTTTAGGCAATTATATATTAGATGGAATTGAGTGTATACTTAGCAAAGCATCTTCCCATGCCAGCAAATGTGTCACAATCTCATCCATTCTTGATGAACTGGGAGCTTTACAAATGCCCCATGGGTTGAAACACCAGCTCTGTGAATGATTTCATTTGCAGACCTGCATCATAAATGTCTTCGCCATGAGGTGTGGTGTTAGATGAAAATCTCTCCAAGGACAGCAAGTGAATGGCCCATGGAAGTAAAGATTCCCACATTTTCATAATGTGATTATATGGAAAAATAATTCAGGTTTTACTGTTTGTAAAGGTCTGAGGTCTGTTCAGATTAAAAGAAAGTTGCTATATGTTGGGCATAGCTGTGATATTATGGAAACTCAGCTTGCTTTTAAGTAAAGGAAAAAACAAAGTAATCTGGATAGCAATACATTGTTGCGGATTCGTGTGCGGACTTACCGTGGATTTCCTGTATTTTTTGGGCAGATTTCAACCTGCTTTTTACCACCTGTGGAATCCTATACAGGAGCAGGTGTAAAACGTTGCGGAATCCGCAAAAAGAATTGACATGCTGTGGAAAATACAACGCAGCGTTTCCACGTGGTATTTTCCGTATCATATGCACTGCGGATTTGGTTTTCCATAGGTTTACATGGCACTGTAAACCAGATGGAAAATGGCTGCGAATCCGCGGCGGCTAATCCGCAACGTGTGCACACGGCTTGAGAGTGAGAAAGAGGCCAGAACGAGGCTCCCACCGACTTACATTGACTAATACCTCTGCGCTGCTCCATGAAACATTGGAGCCTCGGACAGGTCACAAACTGCAGAAGATGGAGCTGAGCAGAGACAAAAACAGATGAAGACGTCAGACAGGGGGCAAGGGATGTGGATTTTCAGCACCGCTCCAGCAATTAAATAAAAAATGATGCTGGAGTGGTGCTGTAAATGTGATGCAGCTCTTGGTTACTGTATGCGGGCTCCTTATACTAATACTCATAAAAGACCCAGGTGGTATGTATCAATAGCCCCCTAACCCCCCCCCACCCCCAATCTCCAGCCTCCCCAGACAGCAAATATTACATGATGGAGTACATGTAATATCAGAACAAAACATAATATTCAGCCACCAGTGACCTGTCTCCCCTCCCCCACTTCAGCCCCAATACCCCCATCATCTCACATCCACCCCCTCAGTGCCTTGTCCCACCTCACCCACCTTCTGCCCTCACAGCACCCAAATGGTCTTACATTCACCCTCCAGTGTCCTGTCTCCCCTCCCCCACAATACCCCCCATAGTCTCACATTCACCCCCCAGTACCCTGTCCCCCTCACTCACTTTCAGCCCCCATAATACCCCAACGGTCTCACAGTGACATACCTGAATTTAAGAAACCTAATAAGTTCCATCCCCACTTACTGATAAAGTTTGCACTGCAGGCAGGACCAGGAAGTGTAAGTGAAATGCAAGGTGTGGACACTAGGACCCAGCGTGCCTGAGCCACTGTGCTAGCCAGCTTGCAGAGTCTGTCAGACGGGAGCAGACATTATACTACTCTGCTCCTATGCGGTGTTCTGCCTCGTCACAGAAGTGGCCCTGGCTCCCAGTGGGCCCCTTCATGTGACAAGGCCCGGGGCCCCCTCTGCCCCCCAGTAGCTAAGCTACTGGATAGGTGTCTTATAGACACCTCTCCATTATTAAGCCATGGGTTTGATATCACCAGGCAGGGCCGCCATCAGGGCATTACTACCCTTACTGGCTTATGGGGCCTGTTGAGCAGAGGGGCCCGCAGTGGGCCCCCTCTGTTCTGCTCACTGGGCCCCAGTGGCTGGATGCCACTGGCTCAGTAACTGCCCATGCGTCCTCAGACGCATGGACAGTTAAAAGTGGTTTCCATGCAGGAGATTCCCACATGGCAATAGGTTAACAGCCACCGGCAAATCACAGGCCAGTATCTGACCTCAGCGGTCACGCTGCCAGTGTATCACATCACTGTCTTATGCCGGAACAACTCTGCGCACCTCAGGTGTATCTAGCCAAGGACATCGCTGTTTCTCGGTCAGGTAAGGAGAACCTTTTTTTATTTTTTTGTAAAGCCGTGGTATGGGGCTGCATTAAACCCCTATGGGGGAGCATTATATTATGGGGGTGCATTATACCCTAATAGGGGAGAATTATATTATGGGAGTGCTTCATACTCTAGGGCTGCATTATACCCCTATGGGGAAGCATTGTATTATGGGGGTGCATTATACCCCTATGGGGCTGCATTATATCCGTATGAGGGAGCATTATTTTATGGGGCTGTATTATACCCCTATGGGGTGCATTATACTATGAGGTTGCATTATACCCCTATGGGGGTGCATTATAGTATGGGGTGCATTATACTGCTATGAGGCTGCATTATACTATGGGGGTACATGATACCCATATGGAGGAGCATTATATTATGTGGATGCATTATACTATTGGGGTGCTTTATACCCCTATGGGGCTGCATTATACCCCTATGGGGTGCATTATACTATGGGGTCACATTATATCCCTATGGGGATGCATTATACCCCTATGGGGGTGCATTATAGTATGGGGTGCATTATAGTATGGGGTGCATTATACTGCAATAAGTGACAAAAAAATGCATTTAGAGAATTAAAGGAAGTAGGCAGTGATGAGGCATTAAATAAATATAGAACATTAAATAAATTCTGTAAAAAGCAAATCAAGGCAGCAAAAATTGAGACAGAGAGACTCATTGCCAGAGTGAGTAAAAATAATCCCAAAATATTCTTTAACTACATAAATAGTTAGAAACTAAAAAATGATAGTGGTGGCCCCCTTAAAAATAGTCTAGGTGAAATGGTGGATTAGGATGAGGAAAAAGCCAATATGCTAAATGACTTTTTTCATCAGTATTTACAGAAGAAAATCCCATGGCAGACAATATGACCAGTGATAACAAAAATTCCCCATTAAATGTCACCTGCTTAACCCAGCAGGAAGTATGGCGACGTCTAAAAATCACTAAAATTGACAACTCTCCGGGCCCGGATGGGATACACCCCTGAGTACTGCAGGAATTAAGTACAGTCATTGATAGACCATTATTTTTAATCTTTAAAGAATCCATAATAACAGGGACTGTACCACAGGACTGGCGTATAGCAAATGTGGTGACAATATTCAAAAAGGGGACAAAAACTGAACTTGGAATTTATAGGCCAGTAAGCTTAACCTCTACTGTGGGTAAAATCCTGGAGGGCATTCTAAGGGATGCTATACTGGAGTATCTGAAGAGGAATAACCTCAAGACCCAATATCAACATGGGTTTACTAGGGACCGTTCATGTCAGACTAATCTGATCAGTTTCTATGAAGAGGTAAGTTCCGAACTGGACCAAGGGAACCCAGTAGATGTAGTGTATATGGACTTCTCAAAAGCTTTTGATACGGTGCCACACAAAAGGTTGATACATAAAATGAGAATATTGGGGATAGGGGAAAATATGTGTAAGTGGGTTAAGAGCTGGCTCAGGGATAGGAAACAAAGGGTGGTTATTAATGGAGCACACTCGGACTGGGTCGCGGTTAGCAGTGGGGTACCACAGGGGTCAGTATTGGGCCCTCTTCTTTTTAACATATTTATTAATGACCTTAATAAGCAGAATTTCAATATTTGCAGATGACACTAAAATCTGCAGGGTAATCAATACAGAGGAGGACAATTTTATATTACAGGAGAATTTATGTAAACTAGAAGCTTGGGCTGATAAATGGCAAATGAGCTTTAATGGGGATAAATGTAAGGTTGTGTACTTGGGCAGAAGTAATAAGATGCATAACTATGTGCTTAATTGTAAATCACTGAGCAAAACCATCAACGAAAAAGACCTGGGTGTATGGGTGGATGACAAACTCACATTTAGTGGCCAGTGTCAGGCAGCTGCTACAAAAGCAAGTAAAATAATGGGATGCATTAAAAGATGCATAGATGCTCATGAGGAGAACATAATTTTACCTCTATACAAGTCACTAGTTCGACCACACTTAGAATACTGTGAACAGTTCTAGTTTCCAGTGTATAAGAAAGACATAGCTGAACTAGAGGGGGTGCAGAGAAGAGCGATCAAGGTTATTAGAGGAACGGGGGGTTCTGCAATACTAAGATAGCTTATTACACTTGGGGCTATTTAGTTTGGAAAAACGAAGGTTAAGGGGTGATCTCATTTTAATTATAAATATATGACAGGACAGTACAAAGACCTTTCTGATGATCTTTTTAATCATAGACCTAAGACAGGGACAACGGGGCATCCTCTACGTCTGCAGGAAAGAAGGTTTACGCATAATCACAGATGCAGATTCTTTACTGTAAGAGCAGTGAGTAGTGTTGAGCGATACCGTCCGATACTTGAAAGTATCGGTATCGGAAAGTATCGGCCGATACCGGCAAAGTATCGGATCTAATCCGATACCGATACCCGATACCAATACAAGTCAATGGGACTCAAGTATCGGACGGTATCCCTGATGGTTCCCAGGGTCTGAAGGAGAGGAAACTCTCCTTCAGGCCCTGGGATCCATATTACTGTGTAAAATAAAGAATTAAAATAAAAAATATTGCTATACTCACCTCTCCGACGCAGCCTGGACCTTACCGAGGGAACCGGGAGCCTTCTTTGCTTAAAATGCGCGCGTTTACTGCCTTCCGTAATTCTAGGCATTCAGGATTTGAAAATTACGTCACGGCTTGTGATTGGTCGCGTGCCGCCCATGTGACAGCAACGCGACCAATCACAACAAGCCGTGACGTAATTTCAGGTCCTGAATGCCTAATTCTAGGCATTCAGGATTTGAAAATTACGTCACGGCTTGTGATTGGTCGCGTCGCGGTCACATGGGCGGCACACGACCAATCACAAGCCGTGACGTAATTTTCAAATCCTGAATGCCTAGAATTAGGCATTCAGGACCTGAAATTACGTCACGGCTTGTTGTGATTGGTCGCGTCGCCGTCACATGGGCGGCACGCGACCAATCACAAGCCGTGATGTCACGGAAGGCAGTAAACGCGCGCATTTTAAGCAAAGAAGGCTCCCGGTTCCCTCGGTAAGGTGCAGGCTGCGTCGGAGAGGTGAGTATAGCAATATTTTTTATTTTAATTCTTTATTTTACACATTGATATTAATCCCGATACCGATTCCCGATATCACAAAAGTATCGGATCTCGGTATCGGAATTCCGACACCCGCAAGTATCGGCCGATACCCGATATTTGCGGTATCGGAATGCTCAACACTAGCAGTGAGACTATGGAACTCTCTGCCGTATGATGTTGTAATGAGTGATTCATTACTAAAATTTAAGAGGGGACTGGATACCTTTCTTGAAAAGTATAATGTTACAGGTTATATATACTAGATTTCTTGATAGGGCGTTGATCCGGGGAACTAGTCTGATTGCCGTATGTGGAGTCGGGAAGGAATTTTTTTCCCCAATGTGGAACTTACTCTTTGCCACATGGGTTTTTTTTTTGCCTTCCTCTGGATCAACATGTTAGGGCATGTTAGGTTAGGCTATGGGTTGAACTAGATGGACTTAAAGTCTTCCTTCACCCTTAATAACTATGTTACTATGACAGCTATGGGGCTGCATTATACCCCTATGGGGGAGCATTATACTGCTATGGGGCTGCATTACACTATGGGGGTGCATTATACCCCTATGGGGGAGCATTATACCCCTATGGGGAGCATTATATTATGTGGATGCATTATACTCTGAGGGTGCATTATACCGCTATGGGGCTGCATTATACCCCTATGGGGGAGCATTATATTATGGGGTGCATTATGCTAATAAGGGGCTGCATTATACTATGTGGTGCATTATACTGCTATGGTGCTGCATTATACCATGGGGGTGCATTTCACCCCTATGGGGGTGCATTATACCACTATGGGGATGTATTACATTATGGGGTGCATTATACCACTATGGGGCTGCATTTGGCCACTATGGTGCTGCATTATACTTCTATATATAATTATGGGATGCATTATACTACTATATATGACTATGGAATGCATTATACTACTTCATCTGGCGTGGTATAGAGGGTGGAGATTTATTGGGGAATGTGCTCTAGATAACTGTGTTATTTTCTGCAGAGGCGAGTCCTGGCTTGAAAAAGTGATAGCGGTCTGAAATGAATGAAGAAGAAAAGCGAAGATGAAGGACTTCAACTAGAGACATCACCAGTGAGTCAGTGTGTTACCTGTACACTTACACTATATGCTGTATGCTATATACAGATCTCATGTGTATAATGTCACTGGTGATCACTGTATTACCTGTACACGGACACTGTATAGGGCACTGTATACTAAGTACAGATCTCCTGTGTATAATTGCATTATTATTGTGGTTTTTTTTATTAATGATCAGTATTGTAGTATTCGGTCACTGTGGTGGTAATATGTGATCTGGTTATGGTGTGATGGTATTTGTCTCTTGTATGTGCTATTATTTGATCACTATATGCTGTTAATATGTGGTCTGGTCATGGTGTAGCGATATTTGTTCCTTGTTTGTGATATTATTGGTCATTTTAAAAATTGAAAAATAAATAAAAATATACCTAAAATTGCATTGGATAGTTTAACAAATGTTTAATAAGTTACAGTAGAGTACAGCCCTGCCAAAAGTGTCTACCTTGTAGTGGTGGCGGATTAAGAAATCTTTTGGCCAAAACAAAAGCTGCTGGCTATGTATGTAATCTGGTGATGGAAACTGTTAATGGGTGATTGGTGAGGACATGGTGCAGAAGTGGAGTTTTTCAAGAGAGGGTGGTGGGACTGTGGACGGTTCGAGGGGTGGAGGCGAGGCTAGGGTGGAGCCAGGGCGGAGTTTCAAGGGGGCCCCAAAAATTTTGCCAGCATGGAGCCCCGAAATTCCTAGTGGCAGCCCTGTCACCAGGCAATACAAAGGTGACATCAACCCCACAAATATGAACCCCAATTGCCACCGCTACAGGGCAAGTGGGAAGAGCCGGGGCAAAGCGCCAGAATTGGGACATCTAATAGATGCACATTTCCTGGTCTGCTGTGGGATAATATATTGAGGCGGAGGGGTCAATATCTATTGACTCACACACCAGGGCCATGGGGTACTCGTAACCGAGTCGGACAGTTCTTTAGGGAAGCCACGGGGCCGTGACCCGACTCCGTGACCCTGGCTGTGCCATAAAATGGGGAATATGTGTATGGGATTTAACGTGGCGCCAACTGTGGTGTTCGCCAAAGGATGGCCAATACTGCTAAAGGAGACTGCTGTGTCATGATTCCCCAATGGCATGGGAACATCAGAAGCACAAAATAACAGACTAGCTCTCGGGTGATGGAAACTCAAGCTGACCGTGACCTAAATCTACCACACAACTAACAGTAGCCAGGGAGCATTCCTACGGCTGCCTAAATGCCACGCGCCAGCCGGAGAACTAACTACGCCTGGAAGAGGAAGGAACAGACCTGGCTTACCTCTAGTGAAATTCCCCAAAGATGATAGTAGCCCCCACATATATTAACGGTGAGTTCAGAGGAAAAGACATACACAGTATGAAGGTAGATTTAGCAAAGCGAGGTCCACTTACTAGATAGAGGAAGGATACAAAAGAGGACTTCACGGTCAGCTGAAAAACCCTTTCAAAAACCCATCCTGAGATTACTTTAAGACTCCTGTGTCAACTCATGACACAGGAGTGGCAATTTCAGTCCACAAGAGCTTCCAGTAACAGGGAATGACAAAACTGTAAACTGGACAAAAAATACAAAACAAAAAGGACAAGAGTCCACTTAGCTGATCAGCAGACTAGTAGCAGGAACATGCAACTGAATGACTCAGGTTACAATGATGACCGGCAAGGAAGTGACTGGAGAGCAAGGCTAAATAGGGAACTCCCAAAACTGATGGAAACAGGTGAGCTGAGGGAGAAAAGCACACACAAGCCTCCAGTACCACCAGCCACCACCAGGGGAGCCCAAAAAGCGGATCACAACAGTACCCCCCCCTTAAGGAGGGGGCACCGAACCCTCACAAGAACCGCCAGGGCGACCTGGATGAGCCCTATGAAAGGCACGAACCAAATCCGAGGCATGAACATCAGAGGCAGTTACCCAAGAATTATCTTCCTGACCATAGCCCTTCCACTTAACCAGATACTGGAGTCTCCGCCTGGAAATACGGGAGTCCAAGATCTTCTCTATAACGTACTCCAATTCACCCTCAACCAGCACAGGAGCAGGAGGCTCAGCAGAAGGCTCCACCGGCACCTCGTATCTCCGCAACAACGACCGATGGAACACATTATGGATAGCGAAAGATGCCGGGAGGTCCAAACGAAAGGAAACAGGGTTAATAATCTCCAAAATCCTATAGGGACCGATGAACCTAGGCTTAAATTTAGGAGAAGAAACCCTCATTGGGACAAAACGGGAAGACAACCACACCAAGTCCCCAACACGAAGGCGAGGACCAACCCGACGCTGGCGGTTAGCAAACCGCTGAGTCCTCTCCTGGGACAAATTCAAATTGTCCACCACTTGTCCCCAAATCCGATTCAACCGATCCACCACAGCATCTACTCCAGGACAATCCGAAGATTCCACCTGACCAGAAGAAAAACGGGGATGAAACCCCGAATTGCAAAAGAAAGGGGAAACCAAAGTGGCAGAACTAGCCCGATTATTAAGAGCAAACTCCGCCAACGGCAAAAAGGCAACCCAATCATCCTGATCCGCAGACACAAAACACCTCAAATACGTCTCCAAAGTTTGATTAGTTCGCTCCGTCTGGCCATTAGTCTGAGGATGGAAGGCAGACGAAAAAGACAAATCAATGCCCAACCTGGCACAATGCCCGCCAAAATCTAGAAACGAACTGGGTACCCCTATCAGAAACGATATTTTCAGGAATACCATGCAAGCGAACCACATTTTGAAAAAACAAAGGAACCAACTCAGACGAGGAAGGCAACTTCGGTAATGGCACCAAATGAACCATCTTAGAAAAACGGTCACACACCACCCAGATAACAGACATCCTCTGAGAGACAGGAAGATCAGAAATAAAGTCCATAGAGATGTGCGTCCAAGGCCTCTTTGGAATAGGCAAGGGCAACAACAACCCACTAGCCCTACAACAACAAGGCTTGGCCCGAGCACACACATCACAAGACTGCACAAAAACACGCACATCTCGAGACAGAGATGGCCACCAGAAGGATCTAGCCACCAAATCCCTGGTACCAAAAATTCCAGGATGACCCGCCAGCGTAGAAGAATGAACCTCCGAGATGACTCTACTGGTCCAATCATCAGGAACAAACAGTCTACCAGGTGGACAGCGATCAGGTCTATCCGCCTGAAACTCTTGCAAAGCACGTCGCAGATCTGGGGAAATAGCGGATAATATCACCCCATCCTTAAGGATACCTGTAGGTTCCGAATCACCAGGGGAATCAGGCTCAAAACTCCTAGAAAGGGCATCCGCCTTCACATTCTTAGAACCTGGTAGATATGAGACCACAAAATTAAACCGAGAGAAAAACAACGACCAGCGCGCCTGTCTAGGATTCAGGCGCCTGGCAGACTCAAGGTAAATCAGATTCTTGTGATCAGTCAAAACCACCACCTGATGTCTAGCACCCTCAAGCCAATGACGCCACTCCTCAAATGCCCACTTCATGGCCAAAAGCTCCCGATTACCGACATCATAATTTCTTTCGGCGGCAGAAAATTTTCGAGAAAAGAACGCACAAGGTCTCATCACTGAGCAATCGGAACTTTTCCGCGACAAAACCGCCCCCGCTCCGATCTCGGAAGCATCGACCTCAACCTGAAAGGGGAGAGAGACATCGGGCTGGCGCAACACAGGGGCAGACGAAAAGCGGCGCTTAAGTTCCCGAAAGGCCTCCACAGCGGCAGAGGACCAATTGGCAACATCAGCACCCTTCTTAGTCAAATCCGTAAGAGGCTTAGCAACACCAGAAAAACCAGTTATAAATCGACGATAAAAATTAGCAAAGCCCAAGAATTTCTGAAGAGCCTTTAGAGAAGTAGGCTGCGTCCAGTCACAAATAGCCCGAACCTTGATAGGGTCCATCTCAACAGAAGAAGGGGAAAAAATGTACCCCAAAAAAGAAATCTTTTGAACCCCAAAAACACACTTAGAACCCTTTACACACAGAGAATTCTCCCGCAAGACCTGAAAAACCCTCCTGACCTGCTGAACATGAGACTCCCAGTCCTCAGAAAAAATCAAAATATCGTCCAAATACACAATCATAAATTTATCCAGATATTCACGGAAAATATCATGCATAAAGGACTGAAAAACTGAAGGTGCATTAGAAAGGCCGAAAGGCATCACCAAATACTCAAAGTGGCCCTCAGGCGTATTAAATGCGGTTTTCCACTCATCCCCTTGCTTAATTCGCACCCAAATTATACGCCCCCCGGAGATCAATCTTGGAGAACCACTTAGCCCCCCTTATACGAGCAAACAAATCAGTAAGCAGCGGCAACGGATACTGATATTTGACTGTAATTTTATTCAGGAGTCGATAATCAATACAAGGCCTCAGCGAGCCATCCTTTTTAGAGACAAAGAAAAACCCAGCTCCTAAAGGTGAAGAAGAAGGACGAATATGTCCCTTTTCCAGGGACTCCTTAACATACTCTCGCATGGCAGCATGCTCAGGTACAGATAGGTTAAACAAACGACCCTTTGGAAATTTGCTGCCTGGAATCAGATCTATGGCGCAATCACACTCTCTGTGGGGAGGGAGAGAACCAATTTTAGGCTCCTCAAAAATATCCCCAAAATCCGACAAAAAAGCCGGAATCTCAGAGGGAATAGATGACGAGATAGAAACCAAAGGTATGTCCCCATGAGCCCCCCGACATCCCCAGCTTAACACAGACATAGTTTTCCAGTCCAGTACTGGGTTATGAGATTGTAACCATGGTAATCCAAGCACTATAACATCATGTAGATTATGCAACACGAGGAAGCGAATCACCTCCTGATGGTCTGGAGTCATACGCATAGTCACTTGCGTCCAGAACTGTGGTCTATTACAAGCCAGAGGTGTAGAATCTATACCCTTTAGAGGTATAGGAACTTCCAGAGGCTTCAAATCAAACCCACAGCGCCTGGCGAAGGACCAATCCATGAGACTCAGAGCGGCGCCAGAGTCCACATAGGCATCCACGGTAATAACTGATAATGAACAAATCAGAGTTACAGACAGAAGAAATTTAGACTGTAAAGTGCCAATAGAAACAGACTTGTCAACCTTCCTAGTACATTTAGAGCATGCTGATATAACATGCGCGGAATCACCACAGTAGAAGCACAAGCCATTTTTGCGCCTATAATTCTGCCGCTCGCTTCTTGACAGAATTCTGTCACATTGCATTTTCTCTGGCATCCCTTCAGAAGATACCGCCAAATGGTGCACGGGTTTGCGCTCCCGCAAACGCCGATCAATCTGAATCGCCATTGTCATGGACTCATTCAGACCTGTGGGCGTAGGAAACCCCACCATGACATCCTTAACGGCATCAGAAAGGCCCTCTCTGAAATTTGCCGCTAGGGCACACTCATTCCACTGAGTAAGCACAGACCATTTACGAAATTTTTGGCAGTATATCTCAGCTTCATCTTGCCCTTGAGACAGGGCTATTAAAGCTTTTTCAGCTTGAATCTCCAAATTAGGTTCCTCATACAGCAACCCTAAAGCCAGAAAAAACGCATCCACATTGAGCAACGCAGGATCCCCTGGTGTCAATGAAAATGCCCAATTTTGAGGGTCACCTCGCAGCAAAGAAATCACAATCTTAGCCTGCTGAACAGGATCTCCAGAGGAGTGAGGTCTGAGAGAAAGGAATAATTTACAATTACATTTGAAATTCAGAAACCGAGATCTATCTCCGGAAAATACCTCTGGTGTAGGAATCTTAGGTTCAGAAATAGGAGTACGTATAACATAATCTTGTAAATCCTGAACCTTCGTAGCAAGATTATTAAAACCTGCAGCCAAACTCTGAGGGTCCATCCTTAAACCGGAGAGATCAGAGCCATTCAAGGGTTAGAAGGAGAGAAAGGCAAGGCTGTAAATAGAGCAGAAATACAACTGAGCCAACTAAGTAGCAAACATGAGAGGGAAAAAAAAAAAAAATCTACAGACTTCTTTTACTCTCCTTTCTTCTGCCAATTACTTTAACAGCGGCCGGTCATACTGTCATGATTCCCCAATGGCATGGGAACATCAGAAGCACAAAATAACAGACTAGCTCTCGGGTGATGGAAACTCAAGCTGACCGTGACCTAAATCTACCACACAACTAACAGTAGCCAGGGAGCATTCCTACGGCTGCCTAAATGCCACGCGCCAGCCGGAGAACTAACTACGCCTGGAAGAGGAAGGAACAGACCTGGCTTACCTCTAGTGAAATTCCCCAAAGATGATAGTAGCCCCCACATATATTAACGGTGAGTTCAGAGGAAAAGACATACACAGTATGAAGGTAGATTTAGCAAAGCGAGGTCCACTTACTAGATAGAGGAAGGATACAAAAGAGGACTTCACGGTCAGCTGAAAAACCCTTTCAAAAACCCATCCTGAGATTACTTTAAGACTCCTGTGTCAACTCATGACACAGGAGTGGCAATTTCAGTCCACAAGAGCTTCCAGTAACAGGGAATGACAAAACTGTAAACTGGACAAAAAATACAAAACAAAAAGGACAAGAGTCCACTTAGCTGATCAGCAGACTAGTAGCAGGAACATGCAACTGAATGACTCAGGTTACAATGATGACCGGCAAGGAAGTGACTGGAGAGCAAGGCTAAATAGGGAACTCCCAAAACTGATGGAAACAGGTGAGCTGAGGGAGAAAAGCACACACAAGCCTCCAGTACCACCAGCCACCACCAGGGGAGCCCAAAAAGCGGATCACAACACTGCTGGGGCTGATGGTGAAACAGCTGGGATGGTCCTGCTCTCCACAGGTGGAGCGGGGCCCCAGGGCTACCAGTTCCATTTATGTCAGGCTTCTTGTACCTTGAGGTGCAGGACTCGGTGCAAGAGATCACTGAATGACACAAGGGCTGTAGTTTTCTTTTTCCTTTACTTGATGGTTGATAGTACAGACAGGAGTACTGGTAACAGATCGTAATGGAGAGTCGGGCAGCCTGGAAGCAATTTTTGGATACACCTGGCCAGGTAGGTATGGAGGCCTTCCTTCTGCGCTGTCCTCCCGTTTTCCTTGCTGCCTAACAGCTCACCCCCCTGCTGCTAACTGTCTCTCTCCCTTTTTTAAAAAAACTCACCGTTGCCCGCATGGCCGGCAGCTCGAGCCTATCACAGGATCAGCTCCTTTGTGTCGGCTCCAGGCTCTGGTATGCTGCTGTGCCACCGGGTATTAGATTGGGCCAGGTGACTTGCAGTCCCCCGCCCTCCTGATTTAGTTGCCGGAACTTCAGTACCCATGCGACCACGGACTCCGGTATCCGGTTCCTAGCGCTCAGCTCTGGGGCGAGTTTAATCACAGCTCCACTCCCCAGGTTCAGCTCTACTTTTCTCCTACTGACACCTAGTAAGGGGACCCCTCCTTGCTTCCAGGCATGACATTATTCCCTATGAGGGAGGCAATGCCACTGTGGCAATCGGACTTCTGGGGTGCCACATTTCCCCCTAGTGAAATTCAGTACTCCTGGACTGAGGAAACAAATAATAAACAAATTAACAAGTGAACAATCATAACTATTTACAAGATTTCAAAAACAAAAATTACAAAAACCAAAGCTCAAAAATAGTCCTGGTGATGAACAGTCTATGCGTCATTGTCCAGTGTTCATTCCTGAGCCAGGTTGGTAACTATATACAGGTAATGTCCTGGTCACAATGAGTCTAGCGACCCAATCGTCCATTAAATCAAATAAAATAGGAATGCTCAAAAGAGTTCTTACAGAGTCTTTGTAGGCTCATATGCTTGACGGTTACCTACTTATATTACATATTTACATGTCTTATTTACACAATCTAATTTTATACGGAACCTTATGGGGATTTTACCTAGGGTACTAATGGTACACCTTTGTAGCACTGGTACTGGTGTAGTGCGCTCTCTATTGGCTGCGCTACAGGTGACTCTACGTAGCACGGGTATACATGATGTTCTATGACCACTGATGCTTACCGTGGGCATCACAGATTCGCATCTCTTTCTGGCACTGCTAGCATGGGGAAAGGTCAAAGAGGAGGACACGACTATGGCCTGGTTCACCCTTGTCCAATTTGTAGGGAACTCCCCAAGTACTGTGAAGATCTTTTCCTCCACCTCTTCCATTGGCTGAGGAAAGTCTTGGTCTTCAATCCTTTCCTTTAGTTGGTTAGGGCATGGTTGTAGATGATCCCTTGACACTGCCGCTGAGGTTTCTCCTCCATCTTTACTGATGAGGCACACCTTGGTGTTATCAAAGTCTGAAGGTAAAACAGTGTATGGCTCAGCCTCCCACTGGTCGTCTAGTTTGCGAACTCATATCTTCCTTTTGAGTACTTGTTTTCCAGGTGACAAGAGAAATGCAGGGGTGTGCAGATTATAATTTCTTTCCTGCCTCTGTCCTGCCTGGGGCACACTTCTCTCTACACATTCTTGCACCTTGTGATATTGCTGCTGCCGCTCCGTATCCCAGTCTGCATCTGGTGATGTCATCTTAGGAGTTAAAACTCCCATGTCCAAGTCAATGGGTAACTTGCCAGGTCTTGCCCTCATCAGGTAGGCGGGTGTACAGTTGATAGAATTCACCAGGATGTGGTTATATAAGTCTACCAAATCCAGTAACTTCTCTGGCCACAGGCCCTTCCAGGGGCAGAGTCTTCAACAGGTCTACAGGTCTTTTACTACCTGGTTCATTTTCTCACATGACCCGTTGGTCTGAGGATGATATGGTGAGGTTCTTATTTTCTTGCAGCCGTACAGGTTACAGAACTCCTGGAACACTCCTGCTTCAAAGGCTGGGCCTTGGTTGGTAATCACTCATTCAGGGTAACCATGCGGGCAACAAAAGTGTTGTTGAAATGCTTTGGCTGCCGTCTTCACCGTCTGATCCTTCACTGGCACTACAACCAGGAACTGGGAGTAATGGTCTACTATGGTGAGGGCGTAGATATAGCCTGACCGGCTTGGGGCCAGCTTCAGGAGGTTCAAGGCTACCAGATCAAGTGGTTGTTTGGTGACTATGGGCTATCACGGTCTTTCTGTCTCAGGTTGCATGGACCACATTCTCAACACCATTTCTCGATTGCTTTCCTCATGCCAACCCAGTAGAATCACTCACGTAGCAGGACTTCCAACTTCTTCCACCCGAAGTGTCCTGCTCCATCATGGTACACTTCTAAGACCATTGGCACATCCCGCTTCAGGACTACCACCTGCCAGACCAGTTCGTGAGTTTGGGAGTTGACGATTCTCCGACACAGCTTCCCATCATAGATGAATAGCTTGTCCTTCTCCTTCAACAACCGTTGGGTCTCTTGTGAAGCATCTGGACCAGGGTGCGAATCAGCTTGTGTCAGCAATTCCTTTACTAGGTGGACTGCCGGATCGCTGTCCTGTGTTTCTGCCCATCCATGGTGGGGCAATGGGTTAATTGTTGCCTCTTGCATGGCATAGCGCTGGTCTCTCACGCAGTGGGAGCACTGGGCTGCAACGGGATGCTGGAAGCATAAATAAAGAGAATCAAGAGTTTTTACGTATAAAAAGTATATATTTTTTATTTCATATAATTTAAAAAGATTTTTTTCCTTTTTATAATAAGTACAAAGACAATCTGTCAATATGGACGAAAAGATGATCCAACCAAGTAAAAGTACAGTATAGACGCTGATATACAGGACTGACTTTGTGCTGATTTTCTGCCCAATATGCATATACACAGTAATCTAAGGTAAATATAATTTAAATACAATTAGCAACACCCAGTATATATTAATGTCAATCGCGCTATTGCGCTAATACAATGTAATTATAGGTGTCACATTTTGTTTTCAGTAGGCATATACACAATGATCCAAAGTGGGCTTAGTTTAAATGAAAATGCCAACACCTAATGTAATTTAGTAATAATCGCGCAATTGCGCAAGTTCAATGAACCCATAGGTGTCACACTACATTTAAAGAAAGATCGCACATAAACATATAACAATTTGCAAAGGTTATTTACCCATGTTATAAAGATGTCAGTCCTGGCAGCGTTCGCTGGTAACTTGATTTCTTTGAGTTCCTCTGGGTCTTCTCCCCCATCCGGCAAGTTGGGCATCCTGGACAGCGCATCAGCATTAGCATTTTTATGCCCCGCCCGGTATTTGATGGTAAACTCATAGCTGGACAGCCAAGCCATCCATCACTGCTCCAACGCACCTAGCTTTGCCATTTCAAGGAGGGTCAGCGGATTATTATCCGTATAAATGGTGAACGTCGCTGAAGCCAGGTAGTGCTTAAAGTGCTCCGTTACCACCCAGACTATGGCGAGAAACTCCAGTTTAAAGGAACTATAGTTGTCAGGGTTCCTTTCCGTGGGATGAAGCTTCCTGCTGGCTTAGGCAATCACTCTCTCTCTGTCTTGCTGTACCTGGGACAGCACTGCTCCCAATCCCACGTTGCTGGCATCCGTATATAGTATAAAGGATTGGCCATAGTCAGGTAGGCCAGGACTTCGTCTCCCGTAAGAGCCATCTTCAACCGAGTGAAGGATTCTTCCTCTCTTTTACTCCACTCGAATGGAGGACTCAGGTTCTTGGCCTTCTTGGACTGGCCTATTAAGAGATCCTGCATGAGTGCCACTATCTTGGTGAAGCCCTTTATGAATCTTCTGTAGTAACCTACCAGCCCGAGGAACTGCCGCACTTCCTTGATAGTGGAGGGTCTTGACCAGTCCATGATCACGATGACTTTTTCAGGGTCTGGTACCACACCTTCGGCGCTTACCACGTTACCTAGGTACTGCACCTTGGGCTTCAGCAGGTGGCACTTGAATGGCTTTGCTTTCAGGCTAAAACTGGATAAGGCCTCAAACACTTCAGCCAGGTGCTCCAGTTGGTCTTCGTATGTCTTTGAAAAGACGATGACATCGTCCAGATACAACAAAACAGTTTCAAAGTTTTATGTCTTAGGCAGAATTCCATTAACTACTGGAATGTTCCCGGGGCATTGCAGACCCCGAATGGCATGCAGTTGGACTTGTAGAGGCCCATTGGTGTCGTAAATGCTGTCTTCTCTCTGTCTTCTTCTGCCAGTACCCACTGGTGAGATCTAAAGTGGAGAAATAGTTAGCGGGTCTTAGTGCAGCTAGTGATTCCTCAATTCGTGGTAATGGGTAGGCATCTTTATGTGTAATGCGGTTAATCTGCCTGTAGTCAACACACATCCTCATTGTACCATCTTTCTTTCTAATGAGAACTAACGGAACTGCCCAGGGGCTACAACTATCTCTGATTACCCCAGCCTCCTTCATCTTCCATAACATACCCTTGGTACATTGATAGTGAGCTGGGGGTACAGGCCGGTACCTATCTTTAATGGGCAGATGATCTCCGGTGTGGATATGGTGTTGGACCCCTTTTACCTGCCCAAAGTCTAGAGGATGTTTGCTAATGACTCGCTCATATTCTCGAACCACCCGGTAAACCCCATGCTTTTGGTGCAAAGGGGTGGCTCCTGACACCAATCCTCCAGCTGCCCCTAAGAGCCCAATGGCTCTTAGGGGCAGCTGGAGGATTGGTGTCAGGAGCCACTGCCTCTGTCCTCTGCCTGGTCAGACTCGGACGGAAGCAAGGGATCCACAGCATTTATTGCATTACTACTGACAGTGAAGAGCTTAGCAAGGGTGGCTAAGCAGACATTGACTACTTCTCTGGCTGTCAGGATGATGGGTCTACTATCAGAGTACATGGGTTCTACCAGAGCCTGGTAATCTTGACCGCTGAGGCCTATTGCTGTCCGACAAATCAACGTTTCACTCCTAGGGGGTATTGCAATGGGGAATGGATCACTCACTCTGACACTGTCGACTTCTCCACAAGACAGCTCTACCTGTTGTCTCTGCATCAGGGCTCTGATTTCCTTTTGCAGGACACGCTGCTGAATGGAACTGGCGGTCTCGGCTACCTGTTGCAACAAAACAATAATTTCTCCAAGAAAATTCTCTATTACATTGGTGCCTAGAGTAATCATAGGATGGCATTCTTGTCTGTCAATATCAACTATAATCAAACTTTGCGACTGCAATTCTACTCGGCCAACCTTGATGGTCACCTCCTTATGCCCCACCTGAGGCAAGGGCTGACCATTGCTGGCAAAGATGTTAAAGTGTTCATCTGGGCTGCGAGTAATGTCTGAATCAGCTCAATACCCTTTAAAAAGGATATATGGCATCGTTGTCACCTGGGAGCCAGTGTCCAATACAGCGTTCATCAGAATGCCATTAAGTACGACGGACAGGACCGGCCATCCTCCAACATACTTGTCTCGCCAGCTTTGTGGGCCCGGTCATCTTACTCCTGGGGGTTGGCCCTCTGCCCCAGTGGTTGCTTATTTAAATTACAGAATCGTGGGATGTGCCCCGCCTTGTTGCAGCTGTGACAGATGGGTCGTCCATCCTCGTCGTAGCCATCGTTGTCTCTACCTCTGAACGGTGGGATTCTCCTCTGCTGTCACCATGGGACATCATCTGGACTGGAGGCCAGCTGGATCTTCTCCTTTGGGGACATTTGCATGCACTGCATGGTTTTGGTTAGTGCAGCCACACTTTTGGTCAGCTCCTGGACCTGGAGATGTAGGCCTGCAGAAGAGTCATTATCTAAGGGTCTGCGCATCGGCCTTCACAGGTGTCGGGGAAAAGGACGCTGCCTCCTGGTGGTATGTGATGGCTGAATGCTGGAGGGGTGCAGTGCCACTTGAGGTTGGTTGTCATAGCACCCGGATGGCCTGGTCTTAAATCGTGCGAAGTCCAGGCCAGGGTTTTGTAGGGCCATAATGCGCAGCTGTGTCCGGTGAGCAGTAGAAAGGGGCCCCTCAGTAAACTGCTCGGTTAGCAATCTGTCTTTGTGTTGCACACTGTCAGGGTCTACCTTTTTAATGGCCTGCAGCGCCTCTTGCAGGCTTAGGGCATAGTCCCGTACTGTCATGATTCTCAATGGCGAGAGAACATAGCCCAGCATATATGAGAACTAGCTCTTGGAAGATGGAAACTATACTGACCATGAACTAAACCTGCCGCACAACTAGAAGTGGCCGGGTAGCATGCCTACGTTTTTTTATCCCTAGATGCCCAGCGCCAGCCGGAGAACTACCTAATCCTAGCAGAGGAAAAGACAGTCCTGGCTCACCTCTAGAGAAATTTTCCCAAAAGGCAGACAGAGGCCCCCACATATATTGGCGGTGATTTTAGATGAAATGACAAACGTAGTATGAAAATAGGTTTAGCAAAAATCGAGGTCCGCTTACTAGATAGAAAGAAGACAGAAAGGGCACTTTCATGGTCAGCAGAAAACCCTATCAAAACACCATCCAGAAATTACTTTAAGACTCTAGCATTAACTCATAACACCAGAGTGGCAATTTCCGCTCACAAGAGCTTTCCAGACACAGTAACGAAACAGCAGCTGTGAACAGGAACAAAATGCAAAAACACACAAGGACAAAAGTCCAACTTAGCTGGGAGTTGTCTAGTAGCAGGAACATGCACAGAAAGGCTTCTGATTACATTGTTGACCGGCATGAAACTGACAGAGGGGCAAGGTTATATAGCGACTCCCACATCCTGATAGGAGCAGGTGAACAGAGGGGATGATGCACACAAGTACAATTCCACAAGTGGCCACCGGGGGAGCCCAGAATCCAATTTCACAACAGTACCCCCCCCTCAAGGAGGGGGCACCGAACCCTCACCAGAACCACCAGGGCGATCAGGATGAGCCCTATGAAAGGCACGGACAAGATCGGAGGCATGAACATCAGAGGCAGTGACCCAAGAATTATCCTCCTGACCGTATCCCTTCCATTTGACCAGATACTGGAGTCTCCGTCTGGAAACACGAGAGTCCAAGATCTTTTCCACAACGTACTCCAACTCACCCTCAACCAACACCGGAGCAGGAGGCTCAACGGAAGGCACAGCCGGTACCTCATACCTGCGCAACAATGACCGATGAAAAACATTATGAATCGAAAAGGATGCAGGGAGGTCCAAACGGAAGGACACAGGGTTAAGAATCTCCAATATCTTGTACGGGCCGATGAACCGAGGCTTAAACTTAGGAGAAGAAACCCTCATAGGGACAAAACGAGAAGACAACCACACCAAGTCCCCAACACAAAGCCGAGGACCAACACGACAACGGCGGTTGGCAAAAAGCTGAGTCTTCTCCTGCGACAACTTCAAATTGTCCACCACCTGCCCCCAAATCTGATGCAACCTCTCCACCACAGCATCCACTCCAGGACAATCCGAAGATTCCACTTGACCGGAGGAAAATCGAGGATGAAACCCCGAATTACAGAAAAACGGGGACACCAAGGTGGCAGAGCTGGCCCGATTATTGAGGGCGAACTCCGCCAAAGGCAAAAAAGCAACCCAATCATCCTGATCCGCAGACACAAAACACCTCAAATATGTCTCCAAGGTCTGATTAGTCCGCTCGGTCTGGCCATTAGTCTGAGGATGGAAAGCAGACGAAAAAGACAAATCTATGCCCATCCTAGCACAGAATGCCCGCCAAAATCTAGACACGAATTGGGTCCCTCTGTCAGAAACGATATTCTCCGGAATACCATGCAAACGAACAACATTTTGAAAAAACAGAGGAACCAACTCGGAAGAAGAAGGCAACTTAGGCAAGGGAACCAGATGGACCATCTTAGAGAAACGGTCACACACCACCCAGATGACAGACATCTTATGAGAAACAGGCAGATCCGAAATAAAATCCATCGAGATGTACGTCCAAGGCCTCTTCGGGATAGGCAAGGGTAACAACAATCCACTAGCCCGAGAACAACAAGGCTTGGCCCGAGCACAAACGTCACAAGACTGCACAAAGCCTCGCACATCTCGTGACAGGGAAGGCCACCAGAAGGACCTTGCCACCAAATCCCTGGTACCAAAGATTCCAGGATGACCTGCCAACGCAGAAGAATGAACCTCAGAGATGACTCTACTGGTCCAATCATCAGGAACAAACAGTCTACCAGGTGGGCAACGATCAGGTCTATCCGCCTGAAACTCCTGCAAGGCCCGCCGCAGGTCTGGAGAAACGGCAGACAATATCACTCCATCTTTAAGGATACCTGTGGGCTCAGAATTACCAGGGGAGTCAGGCTCAAAACTCCTAGAAAGGGCATCCGCCTTAACATTCTTAGAACCCGGTAGGTAAGACACCACAAAATTAAACCGAGAGAAAAACAACGACCAGCGCGCCTGTCTAGGATTCAGGCGCCTGGCAGACTCAAGGTAAATTAAATTTTTGTGGTCAGTCAATACCACCACCTGATGTCTGGCCCCCTCAAGCCAGTGACGCCACTCCTCAAAAGCCCACTTCATGGCCAAAAGCTCCCGATTCCCAATATCATAATTCCGCTCGGCGGGCGAAAATTTACGGGAAAAAAAAGCACAAGGTCTCATCACGGAGCAGTCGGAACTTCTCTGCGACAACACCGCCCCAGCTCCGATTTCAGAAGCGTCGACCTCAACCTGAAAAGGAAGAGCAACATCAGGCTGACGCAACACTGGGGCGGAAGAAAAGCGGCGCTTGAGCTCCCGAAAGGCCTCCACAGCATCAGGGGACCAATCAGCAACATCAGCACCCTTCTTAGTCAAATCAGTCAATGGTTTTACAACATCAGAAAAACCAGCAATAAATCGACGATAAAAGTTAGCAAAGCCCAAAAATTTCTGAAGACTCTTAAGAGAAGAGGGTTGCGTCCAATCACCAATAGCCTGAACCTTGACAGGATCCATCTCGATGGAAGAGGGGGAAAAAATGTATCCCAAGAAGGAAATCTTCTGAACCCCAAAAACACACTTAGAACCCTTCACACACAAGGAATTAGACCGCAAAACCTGAAAAACCCTCCTGACCTGCTGGACATGAGAGTCCCAGTCATCCGAAAAAATCAGAATATCATCCAGATACACAATCATAAATTTGTCCAAATAATCGCGGAAAATGTCATGCATAAAGGACTGGAAGACTGAAGGGGCATTTGAAAGACCAAAAGGCATCACCAAATACTCAAAATGGCCCTCGGGCGTATTAAATGCGGTTTTCCACTCATCCCCCTGCTTGATTCGCACCAAATTATACGCCCCACGGAGATCAATCTTAGAGAACCACTTGGCCCCCTTTATACGAGCAAACAAATCAGTAAGCAGTGGTAACGGATATTGATATTTAACCGTGATTTTATTCAAAAGTCGATAATCAATACACGGCCTCAAAGAGCCGTCTTTCTTAGACACAAAGAAAAAACCGGCTCCTAAGGGAGATGACGAAGGACGAATATGTCCCTTTTCCAAGGACTCCTTTATATATTCTCGCATAGCCGCGTGTTCAGGCACAGACAGATTAAATAAACGACCCTTAGGGTATTTACTACCCGGGATCAAGTCTATGGCACAATCGCACTCCCGGTGCGGAGGTAGTGAACCAACCTTGGGTTCTTCAAAAACGTCACGAAAGTCAGACAAGAATTCAGGAATCTCAGAGGGAATAGATGATGAAATGGAAACCAAAGGTACGCCCCCATGAGTTCCTTTACATCCCCAGCTTAACACAGACATAGCTCTCCAGTCGAGGACTGGGTTATGAGATTGCAGCCATGGCAATCCCAGCACCAAAACATCATGTAGATTATACAGCACCAGAAAGCGAATAACCTCCTGGTGATCCGGATTAACACGCATAGTCACTTGTGTCCAGTATTGTGGTTTATTACTAGCCAATGGGGTGGAGTCAATCCCTTTCAGAGGTATCGGAGCCTCCAATGGCTCCAAATCATACCCACAGCGTTTGGCAAAGGACCAATCCATAAGACTCAAAGCAGCGCCAGAGTCGACATAGGCGTCCGCGGTAATAGATGACAAAGAACAAATCAGGGTCACAGATCATTTGCGGAATTTTTGGCAGTATATTTCAGCTTCATCTTGCCCCTGAGACAAGGACATCAAGGCCTTTTCCGCCTGAAGCTCTAAATGAGGTTCCTCATAAAGCAACCCCAAGGCCAGAAAAAACGCATCCACATTGAGCAACGCAGGATCCCCTGGTGCCAATGCAAAAGCCCAGTCTTGAGGGTCGCCCCGGAGCAAGGAAATTACAATCCTGACCTGCTGTGCAGGGTCTCCGGCAGAGCGAGACTTCAGGGACAAAAACAATTTGCAATTATTTTTAAAATTTTGAAAGTGAGATCTATTCCCCGAGAAGAATTCAGGCAAAGGAATTCTAGGCTCAGACATAGGTGCATGAACAACGAAATCTTGCAAATTTTGTACCTTTGTGGCGAGATTATTCAAACCTGTAGCTACACTCTGAAGATCCATTTGAAACAGGTGAACACAGAGCCATTCAAGGATAAGAAGAAGAGAAAGAGAGGAAGGCTGCAGTATAGGCAGACTAGCAAGTGATTCAATTAAGAGCACACTCAGAACTAGAGGAAAAAAAAAAAAAAAAAAAATTGTAGCAGACTTCTTTTTTCTCTCCTTTCTCAGCCAGTAATTTAACCCTTTTTTTTGGGCCGGTCAAACTGTCATGATTCTCAATGGCGAGAGAACATAGCCCAGCATATATGAGAACTAGCTCTTGGAAGATGGAAACTATACTGACCATGAACTAAACCTGCCGCACAACTAGAAGTGGCCGGGTAGCATGCCTACGTTTTTTTATCCCTAGATGCCCAGCGCCAGCCGGAGAACTACCTAATCCTAGCAGAGGAAAAGACAGTCCTGGCTCACCTCTAGAGAAATTTTCCCAAAAGGCAGACAGAGGCCCCCACATATATTGGCGGTGATTTTAGATGAAATGACAAACGTAGTATGAAAATAGGTTTAGCAAAAATCGAGGTCCGCTTACTAGATAGAAAGAAGACAGAAAGGGCACTTTCATGGTCAGCAGAAAACCCTATCAAAACACCATCCAGAAATTACTTTAAGACTCTAGCATTAACTCATAACACCAGAGTGGCAATTTCCGCTCACAAGAGCTTTCCAGACACAGTAACGAAACAGCAGCTGTGAACAGGAACAAAATGCAAAAACACACAAGGACAAAAGTCCAACTTAGCTGGGAGTTGTCTAGTAGCAGGAACATGCACAGAAAGGCTTCTGATTACATTGTTGACCGGCATGAAACTGACAGAGGAGCAAGGTTATATAGCGACTCCCACATCCTGATAGGAGCAGGTGAACAGAGGGGATGATGCACACAAGTACAATTCCACAAGTGGCCACCGGGGGAGCCCAGAATCCAATTTCACAACACGTACACTGTCCTGCGCCCTTTGTTTGCACACATAGAATTTCATTTTAATCTCCGCTGCTGTGTGGATGTCAAAAGTATCCTTCAGCAGGGACAGGATTTGCCTAACAGTTCTTTTGTCAGTGTCTGTGCCGCACCGGTTAGCTGGTCAATAAGGATGCTGACTTTTTGGCTCTCTGACAGGGGGTACACTTCGAATAAACTATGCAGTCTCCCCTTAAAGTCACTCAGGGTTTGTGACTCCCCTGAGTACTGAGGTAGCCATGCCGCCCCTGGGATATATGGCATGGATAAAGGCATTTTCGTGGCTGCGGCCACGCCCATGCTGGATACTCTCCTTGATTGGGCATCTCTTTCCCTCCAAGTGAACTTCAGCCAGGTTCTGGGTATCGTTACTATAGTAAGCGGCTGCTCTGCAGGCAGGATGGATTGAGCTCCCAGGGGTCTTCAAGTCGGGGCCTCCTGCTTTTTGCATTCCGTGTGGCACAGTAATCGCGGCTATGATACAGTTCAATAAAGTCTATGGCACACAGTACCCGGTAACACCGGGCTGCGAAATCCTGTTCAAAACGGCAAAAATGACACACCCATCAGGGCCGTGGGGTACTCGGAACCGGGTCGGACAGTTCTTTAGGGAAGTCATGGGGCCATGACCCAACTCCGTGACCCTGGTTGTGCTGTAAATTGGGGAATATGTATATGGGATTTAACATGATGCCACCTGTGGTGTTTGGCAACGGATGGCCGACTCTGCTAAAGGAGACCACTGGGGCTGATGGTGACACAGCTGGAATGGTTCTGCTCCCCAGAGGTGGAGTGGGGCCCCAGGGCTACCGGTCCCATTTATGTCAGGCTTCGTGTACCTTGTGGTGCAGAACTCAGGGCTCAAGAGATCACTGAATGACACAAGGGCTGTAGTTTTCTTCTTTTCTTGATGGTTGATAGAACAGACTGGTAACAGATTGTAATGGAGAGCCGGGCAGCCTGGAAGCAATTTTTGGATACACCTGGCCAGGTATGGAGGCCTTCCTTCTGTGCTGTCCTCCCTTTTTCCTTGCTGCCTAACAGCTCACCCCCCTGCTGCTAACTGTCTCTCTCTTTTTTAAAAACCTCACCATTGCCCGCATGACAGGCAGCTCGAGCCTATCACAGGTGCAGCTTCTTTGTGTCAGCTCCAGGCTCTGGTATGCTGCTGTGCCGCTGGGTATTAGATCGGGCAAGGGGACCTGCAGTCCCCTGCCCTCCGGATTTAGCTGCCGGACTTCAGTACCCACGCAACCACGGACTCAGGTATCTGGTTCCAGCGCTCAGCTCTGGGGCAAGTTTAATCACAGCTCCACTCCCCAGGTTCTGCTCTATTTTTCTCCTACTGACACCTGGTAAGGGGACCCATCCTTGCTTCCAGGCATGACATTATTCCCTATGAGGGAGGTAATGCCACTGTGGCAACCGGACTCCTGGGGTGCCACACTATGGCCCTTTACCAGCCTGAGAATACCAGCCACCCAGCTGTCTGCTTTTGCAAGGCTGGTTGTCAAACATGGGGGGACCCCATGCAGTTTTTTAAAATTATTTATTTAAATAATTAAAAAGCATGGTGTGGGAACCCCTCTATTCTTGATAACCAGCCTTGCTGAAGCTGACAGCTGAGGGTTGCAGCCCCCTGTGAGTTTTGCCTGGCTGATTATCAAAAATACAGGGGAACCCAAGCTGTTTTTTTTTAAACTATTTACAGCACAGGAGCCGGCCAATGAATAATCCCATCAGCCGATCCTGCTCTCCCTGTTATTAGCGGCAGAAGGCGTCAGTCTCATCAGCTGACACCAGTGACCGGAAGTAAACGTTACACCTCCGATCACAGCTGAGCTCTCACGCTGTCTTTTGCGCTAGGTTTGTCCTGATCAAGAGGTCCTGCGTGACCTTGAAACGTGTTGACTTTTAAACCTGTTTAATAAATGTTGTCAATGTTATCTATGAGCTGTCATCAGCAGCGCATGAGTGATACCTCCTTCCTCCTTCTGCTGTCTTTTGTGTGACTTTCTGACTGGCGGGGATGATTTCACCACCGATCAGAAGCGGTGTTTGCCATGCTGTCATGCACATAAGAGCATGATTAACACCCGGTGTTTGGGCAGTCGAACCTGAACAATAACAGGGACTCAGTGTCGTACTGGGGTGACAAGGGCCCACCAATAAGGTTGACTTTTAAACCATTACCCAGCAGGATATATCTTATGTCAACATAAAACTTCCAACAATTTACTTAAGGCTATAAAGATAAAAAGGATACCATAGAGTACTCTTAAATTTTATATATATATATACAGTATATATATATATATATATATATATATATATATACATACAGTACAGACCAAATGTTTGGACACACCTTCTCATTTAGGCTAGGTTCACATTGCGTTAGGGCAATCCGTTTAGCGCTAACGCAATGTTTTTTTCGGGGCCACGTTTAGGGGTCGCGTTAACGTCCCCGCTCTAGCAGATCCCCGATCTGCGAGAGCGGGGAACGGACCTCGGGCGCGCCGCGGACGCTGCAAGCAGCGTCCGCGGCGCGTCACAAAAGAACGAGCCGAAAAAGGCACGCGCTAGCGATGCGCTACAGGCGAAATTTACATTGCTGTCAATGGGTGCGCTAACGGACCCGTTGCACGGCGTTAATTGCGACATTTTCGCCGTGCAACGCTGTCCGTTAGCGTGCACACATTAACGCAATGTGAACCTAGCCTTAAAGAATGTTCTGTATTTTCATAACTATGAAAATTGTACATTCACACTGAAGGCATCAAAACTATGAATTAACGCATGTGGAATTATATACTTAACCAAGAAAGTCTGAAACAACTGAAATTATGTCTTATATTCTAGGTTCTTCAAAGTAGCCACCTTATGCTTTGATGACTGCTTTGCACACTCTTGGCATTCTCTTGATGAGCTTCGAAAGGTAGTCACCGGGAATGGTCTTCCAACAATCTTGAAGGAGTTCCCAGAGATGCTTAGCACTTGTTGGCCCTTTTGCCTTCACTCTGCGGCCCAGACCACCCCAAACCATCTTGACTGGGTTCAGGTCTGGTGACTGTGGAGGCCAGGTCATCTGGCGTAGCACCCCATCACACCTCCTCCTTCATGCTTCACGGTGGGAACCAGGCAAGTAGAGTCCATCCATTCACCTTTGCTGCGTCGCACAAAGACACGGTGGTTGGAACCAAAGATCTCAAATTTGAAGTCATCAGACCAAAGCACGAATTTCCACTGGTCTAATGTACATTCCTTGTGTTCTTTAGCCCAAACCAATCTCTTCTGCTTGTTGTCTGTCCTTAGCAGTGGTTTCCTAGCAGCTATTTTACCATGAAGGCCTGCTGCACAAAGTCTCCTCTTAACAGTTGTTGTAGAGATGAGTCTGCTGCTTGAACTCTGTGTGGCATTGACTCGGTTTCTAATCCGAGCTGTTGTTAACCTGCAATTTCTGAGGCTGTTGACTCGGATAAACTTATCCACAGAAGCAGAGGTGACTCTTGGTCTTCCTTTCCTGGGGCGGTCCTCATGTGAGCCAGTTTCTTTGTAGTGCTTGATGGTTTTTGCCACTGTACTTGGGGACACTTTCAAAGTTTTCCCAATTTTTCAGACTGACTGACCTTCATTTCTTAAAATAATGATGGCCACTCATTTTTCTTTACTTAGCAGCTTTTTTTTGCCATAAGTAGTAGAGCATAGGGACCTTTCGTCAAACTCAATTTGACAGGTGGACACGCCCCTATCAAAGTGTATCAAAGTGTGTAACCCCCTCCCCTCCCTGTCAGCCAGCTGTCCCTCCTTGTCTGGCTGTCCCCTTTTGATATAGTTTAATATTATTATCACAGTATTTGATGCAGTGAATGTTATCACAGTAATTGTTTTATATTAGCTGTTTATATGCTGTATTAAGATTACTCTTATTTGATAATCCGCTGATAGGGAGAGTGAGGCTGTGTTTCTGCAGTATTATCGGCTATTGGTATTCTCATTTATATGTGTTTTATAACGGGCGCATTATGTATGCGGCCATATTACAACACCCGCAAATATGAAGCGTGGTGTTTTATACGTTTATAAAAAAGCAAAAGACACGGTATTGTAAAATGTAAAAGATTTTTATTGTAAAATAAACACATCTCAAAGACATTTCGCTGCTGCATCGTACAAAATAAATAGTATCGCTTAAATATACAACAACACACTTCTTACAAAATAAATATCAATGCTGCATCGTACAAAATAAATAGCACGTTGATTATACATCATTACACTTCTTACAAAATAAATATAGTGTTACAACAGTAATTGTTTTATATTAGATGTTTCTATGAAGCTGAGATTAGTTGTCTATGAGTTCGAGTTTCTGTTGACCCAAGCAGTAAAACAGGTGTAGAACTGAGTTTGCTCCCGTAATCAGAGCAGTGTATTTTAGACCCAGTGTTTCTGTCTGCAGCATGTAATGTGTAAGAAGTTCATCAGCACACACATGGCTCCTCAATCAGCACAGCAAAACTGTCTTCATTTGCTTCCCACGGGCGTTAAAATTCTTGCATACAAGTCATGTACGTCATTTATCCACTATAAGATGTGTTTCATTATCATAATATAGTGTTACAAGTTATGTACGTCATTTATCCACTATAAGATGTGTTTCATTATCAGCGAACACATTCTATAGTGAATATTGCAGAAACGACAGGCAGGAGTTGGTTCCTACATAATCACACTAACAGCTGTGATCGTGATGCTTGGGATATGTCCGCAAAGCCTGTTCACACACAACATGCATTCACAAAACATCATCATACACATGGCTCATCAATCAACGCAGCAAAACTGTCTGCATTTGCTTCCCACCGATGTTTGGGGGGTCCCAGCAGCTGTTTCTCTGGTATCCCCAGTTAGCTGAGCAAACACAGAATGGTTTAAAATCTTTTATTGTGTGAAGTAAAGCATAACAGAGTTAACTGCTAGCAGCGGTCACCCTTGAAGCCCTTCTAACTAGGACCTGGACAATTATTTAGATCATCGAAGCTGGCAATAGCAAGTGCATTTTTTATTAAATTGATAATTACAATTAGAACGAGTTAAATTTGAAAATGTTGATGAAATAAAATCTGTTACGGTTCTATCATTTTTTTGTACATCAGAACTGAAACGTTGTAAAACATTCTTGAATGGTAATCCCTGCGCTAAATGGTGCAATACATACACGCAGTAATAACCGCATGTGTGGCTATACAGATCTTGGATTTGGGCGTTTTGATAACAATATGCGTCACTATTCTTGTTCAGGAATGACACAAAATCGCGTGGGAAGATTATATTTTCAGAGCTAAAGCCGTAACTATCAAAAAATATGCCCGTCTTATCATCGCAGAGTACGATTAATACCCAGTGACGTCCAGCTTGATTCGCCAGGTATGTATTCACGATATATGCCGCGGGTCTCTGAGTCACCCTTTCTTCCGGAAGCAAATCACACGGAAACACACCGGCGAATATGCGATCTGTATAATTATCAGACTTCAGTATCGTTGTAAGCTGCAGACTGTCCATCGTTAATTAAAATCATACAAGATCTCTCTCCTATTATTAATTTCCAGAATGGTGTGGTTGACTGCAAAAACAATCATATTTATCGTGTGGGGTGTCGCTAGCGCAAAGCGGACTTCAGCACGTAGGTTACCTGTTTTAATGAGCGAGAAATGTCCTCCAGGCTCTTGATCAGGCGATAAATCAAAAGCAAACAGAGTGAATCCATCCATAAATTCTTCACGATCTATCGCCATGGCACAATCAGCCTTTTGCTTACCAGATATATGGGCAAGCGCCATATACTCTCTGATGGCTAATCCATCATTAAAATTAGGATTATAAGGCCTTGCGGGTATCTGCTGACCGTCCAGATATAAGGCGGCGTGGTTGATGTGGTAGTGGTGGAATTGAAGGGGATTTTTTGCATAAGCCCCACTGAACGATTCATTATCCACAAAGCCCAATATAACAGTCTTTGGGATCTGGCCTAGGAAGAGGTTCTCGTGGTTCGTGATCCGTGTCCCTGCGGCGATGCTGTACACTTTCAGACATGTTCGGTCAATAGCGTACTTGGTGGTTGCGGATAGGAGGGCCTGGCTGTGGCCGATTCGGACAGCCGGAGACACCTGCACTCTTTTCACGTAGAGAGCCGCTTGTGAGATTTGCACATTCAGCGGCTCGGCTTCTGCGGACATGAGGCAGAAAGCATCCTTATTTCTTGTTAGCTTAACCTTAAGGTCAAGCCCGTTCAATATTAACTTTGGCTGATTAAATATATCCCCAAAGATGGGCCCCAAGAGGTCGATGGGCTTTGAGCGAGAAGCCGCATCGGCTCTTTTGATAAACCCCGCATTTGCGCCATCCAAGCTCCGGTCATTATGATGGCCCGCAGTGTCTTTATAGAACAAACCGGCTGTAAATTGTGATGCCAGCGTCTGCGAGCTGTAATTTAAAAGGGTCTCTATGTACGCTCTATAGCTGTAGAGATTGTCCGATTGTGAGATAAGTCGATCTCCCAGAGTAATATCGACCTGGTTAAAAAGGGTGGCTAGAGGATAATTTATGAGAGCCACCTGGGCACCATCGCCAATAGCCGTGTTATCTTGCTTCACGATGCGACAGCTTATGTACAACAGAGTATTGCTCAGATCATAATAATAATCGCCGCTCCCAGATATGAAAAATTCCAACGGCCCGTTGTCTGACAGAGCCGCAACCGGCTGTACTTCTACAAATAGAGATTTCTCTATACTTGTTTGTGTCGGGGGTACGTCAAAAATATCCAGTTCAGATTTAGCGCACTCTACAGAAGCGTCATGCAGGAAAGCCATGATAACTGATTAGAAGATGTCGTCCGCAGAGCGTCTTACGTGTTTCTGACGGTGACGTCTCTTGGCGGTAGTTTTATTCATGAGCATCGGCGGTAAAGGTGGGCAAGCGCGCCTCTTTCTTTTTTGCGCTTTTTTAGCGACATAAATTAACCCAGACCCGTCTTGCTGCGGTTGTGTATTTATCCGTTTCATAAGGGCCGTTGAGGCGGTTGAGGCGGTCGTGACGGCGTCCGTCGCGATGTTCCGGACCGCCGTCTTTATGTGCGGTTTTACTAATTCTAAGCCTTTTCAGAAAAGTGGTACGGCGCGTCGAAATAATCCTTTAAATATCCCGGCCAGGCCGGAGCCATACATGTACTCGCTCTCGCGGAATCCCTCTAGCCCATGCCCCGACTGGGCAGTATAGTAGCGGGCATAAACAGCGGGATCTCCATACACCCTTTGAGACACCATTTTATCGTGTCAATACTGTCGCGGTCTGAAATGTAATCGCACTATACACTTTCCGTATCTGAATTTAACAGGCGTAGCCTGGTCCGACATGACTGTAATGTTTATGGAGTCAAAGTGTTGTTTGCACAGCGGTATGTAATCGGGCCGCGTGTAGCGCACCGTGACAATATCATTATCATCGCCGCTAACTTCTACGGTTCGTAACAGCTGAACGTAACTATCGCCTACAAGCTGGTGCTGAATTATATCGGTGTATACAAAAAGAGAATAAAAACCAGCCTTTGAATCGGGGTAAAAGCGCCGATTCCACGGCATTAAAGCAACGGGGGAGTCATCGACGGTCTGTAGCCCGAAAATAAATTTTAGCTTAGTACCCAGAGCAAACTGTATAGGGGCCGGGTCGGGCAGGATCACCTCTCGGCGTAGCTCATCATACCGTATTCTGTAGGCAGGCGCGGATAAATTCAGCGCCTCTATTCGGGCATTGACCGTGGCAACCAGCTTATGAATGTTCGAGTAAAATCCTGATTTTATGTGATAATGTTCTAACGGTTCGCCGTGTTTCGCAGCATAGAAGTTCCCTTCAAAAGCCTCAAACGTGTTCCACGTATGGGGGTACTGTATTTCCGTTAACGCCACTTCATAAGCGTCTGAAAGGTGAACGGCCCTCGCTAACTTGGTGTTGTAATTCGATATGGTGTTATCGGGGTAGATATTAATTGACGAATTACTGGGCAGGGTCATGAAAAAGGAGCGCGCTTCCATGGCTATATATCTGACAACTCCGAAGCCGGGATCCAACTATTGAATTTTTCGGGGTACCCCAGCCATTTGACGAGGCAGTGACTCACACCCCGACACGTTTTTTTCTCAAAATCTTTTCCACTCTGTAGACGCGATTCTCATCCGCAGGTATTTTTTGCAGTTCTTCCTTATAAAATGACCCCTCTACAGGGTCGCCGGCTAAATCACTAATTTTATAAAGAGGTTTATGAAATTTACTGGAGACGCCTGTAATTAAAAAAATCTCTTCGCTGTACGTTTTCTCATACCCCTTACAGAATGTATCTTTATGGGCCGATATTCTCACATGATCTCCGACCTTTAAAGTCAGTTTAATCGGTTTATTTAAAAAAAAAAAAAAAAAAAAAGAAGAAAAAGCAAGGCCAAATGGAATGGGGATCACCAGACTGCATGAGTTAGTGCAATAAATACATCTTTATTATGGTGTAACACTGGACAAAAAACACATTTAAAAGCATCTAAAAGCAATTTAGAAACAACAGTGCCTATAATAAGGCATGTGCCTATAAATGAACAAGGGGAGAAATAGATGAAATATGGGTGTGCTAAACGACAAGAAATCCTCAAGATCCTATATGGACAGCATATAAAACATGTCATACAACACATGTACCATATAGAGAAATCACATGGAGCCTATAAAGGTCACTTATTGAGAAAATAGTGGTTGTTTAAAGTGCATAGGCAGAGAGTACATGCAGTATATAGGTTACAGAAACGAGGTCTAATATCAATCCACAGCGTGTAGCAAGCAGTGAATATATATTACTGAATACCACTCAAACATGCAACAAAAACCCAAGTGATTCAGTATTCAAAATCATACACACATCAATGCACACTCAAGATGCTGCGCTCCAAATAAGCCAGTCATCTAAGTGCAAAAGTATGCACACCCATAGTCTCCCCACAAGCTCAAAAAGCCGGAGGGTATAATAACCCAATATTTAAGAGTAGGCACAAAAGGAATAAGCAAGTACCCGACGCGTGTCGCCACTAGCGTGGCTTCATCAGGGGTATGATTTTCGCTACCATTGCCCGTGTATAAATACCTTAAGTAACTGCATATGACTCAAGGCAGCTGCGTAGAGGGAAGGAGGTGAGCGGCATGTCCCAGTGCCCAGCTGTGCTTACTGCGCAGGCGCCGGCGTGCACATGCCAGGACCAATCAACATCCGGTCTCAGTAACCACGTGCATCGGCACAGTAGCCATGGCGGTGAGCGAGGACATATAGACCAGGTCTGCGCAGGCGCCACTATCTTGGCACGCCATTGGCAGACCTAAGCTTCTGCGCACACCGCGGCATGTCAGTGCCGGCCGATGACCAACATAAACAGAGGGCGCCTAAACACCACGCCCACACTAGAGCAGTAACGGCCCTTAATAACATCACATATGCAGTAGCCGGGCCTGCGCATGCGCCAGAATAACAGAACCGGAGATAGCAAGCACATACAGCACAACGCCCGCACAGTGACAGCAGGGGGATATGTGTTCCGCGCCTAAATGGTACATGAAGATGCTAACACACAAGATTATAGTGTGGTATCAACATGTACAAATCAAGGAGTGGTAAAAGGAGGACTACCATGTATAGTAAACGGCTCTAATGAGCAACAGCAGACATATCTTAAGGGTAGAGGAATCCTTTATTGTGGTAGCATACCCAGTATGTTGCAAAATTGTGCAACCAGTACAATTACAATGAGGGCAAGGTGTCATAGAGTTAAGTCCATATATACATAAGTGTGCTCCCCAAGGGTAGGCCAGACCCAGGGGAGACACACTATGTGAGATGGGCCACCTTAAAAAAAAAAAAAAAAAAAAAAAAGGGGGGAGGGGGCCAATCTATAGAATGCTCAAAGATGCACTGGTACACACTCTGGGAAGAGGTAAGAATTAGTACGCGCCAAATACAAACAACACATGAAGGTACAGTACATGAAAAAAGCCACATCCCGCCATTCCACTTGTCACACAAAAATGCAACTGATGTATAGAAAAGAGAAAAATATATAATATGTACCACATATACACACATGTATATACACAGAACATACCACATATGCTGTCCATATAGTACAACTAAATGAGGATAACCCGTAGATGACACAAACGGCTGGGTATAAATATGAAATTTAAAGGACTGTTGCCCCAAAAAGGGGCTGAAGTAAAGTAACTACACATGATTCCTAAAAGACCCACAAAATCAATCGGTTTATTAGTAATAGTAGAACTGTAAATATTGCGCCAGATTTGCATAGCGTTTTTCTCTGTCACTTCAGCGGGAGTACATCGTATGGTAGAATGATAAGTATGATTGTAGCTATGCACCAAATCCGGTAAAATATCAATATACCTAAAGGTATTATGCTTCGTTAGATAGCGCCACATACGAGTTTTTAATGTGCGATTAAAGCGCTCTACCATAGCTGCTTTCACAGCGTTGTTAGTAAAAAAGTGGTGAATATTATGTAAATTACATAGTTGCTTGACTGACAAATTTATAAATTCTTTGCCGCGATCCGTCTGCAATTTCTTCGGTATGCGCTTATCATTTTGAAATATTAATTCGAACGATCTGGCCACACTAGCGCCCGTTTTGTTTGACAAAGCCACACACCACGCGTATCTCGATAGAGTATCAATCACCGTCAGGATGTTTTTGACATTATCATTTTCCCTTGAATAGTCGATTAAACTTACGAGATCCGCCTGCCATTGCGCGTCAATGTTCGAGACGTAAATTTTATTTGTCAAAAAACGTTTTCTAATAGGCTTGTGCAGCGTATAAACGTCTTGTCTATCCAGCCACTCAGTCACGTCAGATTTCTTTATTCCGTGGTCTCTCGTCGCTCTAAATAATTTGTCTATTCCATAGAATTTTCTAATATGTGATCCCGGGTATTAGAACCCATGGCTGAATAAAATGATTGTGTCTCGGTAATCAGCAGCCTCCTGCTTTCAGAAATTCAGTTGTATAAAATTTCATATTAAACGCTGTATTTACCCCAAATATTCCAGTCCAAGATGTTATTTAGATTTTAACACAACAGCTGTGAGTCATTAGTGTAATCCGATACTGCCTGGTTGAAAACGCTGAAGAGCCGGACACAGACACGTTGTTTGTTTTCTCTTTAAATACTGGTCAGACTGCTACAGCATTGGCACAGAAGACATCTTTTCTGCGAGCCTGAATAGCTGTTATTTTAAAAGGTAAGTGCTAACTGATTTATTTGCGCCCCGATATTATAATTCATGTACAGTATATATCGGGGCGCTGCAATGTCTAGTTAGTTATATTTATCTTTTTTATTATAATTCATGTACAGTATATATTTGCGATAGTCATACACTTTTAAGTTTCCTTCTGCGGTATCACACTGTCATCTAGTGGCCATCTCTTTAACTCCAGTATTTTACTATCTCTCTCTTGCTTAGCAGCAATTATTATTCCCACATTTGTGCCATTATAGAATCTATCAACACCATCACCAAAGCCATTTTTGATGTGAGGGCATTGCCATGTATATATTTATACTTCTGATTGCCTATTTTTAGTTATACCCTTCAATCAGATATAAGACTGACATGCGGTTCTTCTAAAGAGGCGTTGGAGGTCCTATTTCTTCCAACACCCTGTCTTTTAAAGATATGTAATTTTTAAAATAATATGACAATAAAGATATTTTTACTTTTATTTACTAATGTGTCACTTCATACCTTGTTAGGTAATTTTTGTCAGCACTAATTCATATATAGTATATATTTGTTATATAGTTAAATCTGTATTTATCGTCGATATACAGGCTTGTGACGGGGCGTAACTGGGGTGTGTTTCTGGGTGTTAACACTCGGCTTGCTTTCTGACCCGCAGAATAAATACAGCTGTCTGTAGTGTACAGCCACCAGAAGTCAGACGCCGTCTAATCTTTGAGCTATTCGGAAATGTAAGTATATAAGACAGTTGTCTTATTATTCGCAAATGCTTAATTATGTTTTAGAGACGCATAGTTAAATATATTTATTATTATGACATGATTTGTGTAATACAGTACTTAATAGCTGTTAATACATCCTAACTAGCGTATTCAGCACGTACTTATTACCTATGTTTGGTTAGTATAAACAATATTTGTGGCGTGAAATTAATATAGACAGTACAAAAATTTACACGGATAATTTATTTTTAGATGGAATCCCAAAATTTTTCGGCTTTTTCCGGCCTACTTGAGGAAACGATATTAGGTATGTTTCAAGCTTTATATAAATGCATCTGTTAGTGTACCATTCTAAGTAAACGCTGTTATGTATATTATATTTATATATTTATTTTTATTTATTTATTTATTTATTTTTATTTATTTATTTTTCTTGTTTAAGATGAACTTGTCAGGAACATCCCGGATGATATTTTTAACATATGCAGCGTGCCTGCTCTGGAGTGCGATACAGCCGGAGCTGAGTATAGTATAACTGATGAGACTGATGCGTGGGCTTTTGCCCAGGACATTATAGGTGCGTTGTGTGTCTGTGCGTGTGTGTGTGTGTGTGTATATATCTTTTAAGTATTTAGACGTGTAATCATATATTAATTCTTTACAGATGGCGACATGAATCTCTTTTAAGTATTTAGACGTGTAAATATATATTCATTCTTTACAGATGGCGACATGAATCTCTTTTAAGTATTTAGACGTTGTAAGAGTATATGTAAGAGTCATGTCGGTCTGGTAGTCGGGGGCAGGTATATCTCGCCCAGATACTTGTCCTATGTGAATTAGGCCGCTCAGTATTTTCAGGATACTCAGGGGTTAATAAGTGCAGGAATAAAGGCTGACCAGCTGGAGGTGTCAGGTGTCAGCCTGGGGCACACAGAATGCCTGTCTGTGTGAGACAAACGTGAGTGAGAGCTATGCTCATGATCTATGTAATGTTAGCTGGGTGGGAGAAGCCCCCCCAGTTGTTAGTTAGGAACGTGTTTGTTTCGTTAGTGCCGGACAGGCAAGGATTTATGTTTATGTTTTGTTTTATGATTGCTTTCACGTTAATAAACCTGACCTACGGTCAGTCTACTCAGAAACCTGCTGTCGCCTCAGAGTTCAATGCACAAACCACGTGACCTTTGACCCCAGCAAAGGCGATCCCGGAGTGTTTTGTTACATTGTGGTGGAGAACGCGGGCATCGCGTGGCACAGGCGACAGTATGGAAGACGTGGTGAAAGCCCTAGTACAGTCCACTGCCGTACAGCAGCAGGCCACTGCCGCACAGCATGAAGCTAATCGCTTGATGGCCGCACAGCTGAAGGAGTTATTGGACATGACGGTTGCAGACCGCCAGCTTCTCCAACAGGTGGCGCAGCGCCTGGTGAGCATGCCTGAGATAGACCCGGAAGCAGAGTCCAGAAGGATCCATGTGAGTCGATACTGGCAAAAGCTGACTGCAGAAGATGACGTCGAGGCATACCTGACAACATTTGAGCGGACGGCACTGAGGGAGAAGTGGCCGAAGGCACGATGGGCCGATTTGATTGCTCCGTTTCTCTCCGGCGAGGCCCAAAAAGCTTACCATGACTTGGACCCGGAAGTCGCTCAGGACTTTGAGAAGCTGAAAGTTGAGATCCTGGCCCGGCTAGGTGTGACGACGGCTGTCCGTGCGCAGAGGGTACACCAGTGGACATACCAGCCTGATAAACCGCCGCGGTTTCAGATGTTCGACCTGATCTACTTGACAAAGAAATGGCTGCAACCCGAGGTACTGACAACCCCAGAAATAATCCAGCGGGTTGTCCTGGACAAGTACCTGAGAGTGCTACCTCCAGCGCTGAAAAGGTGGGTAAGCCAAGGAAATCCCACGACAGCGGATCAACTTGTGGAGTTGGTCGAGCGTTATTCCGTGGCAGAAGGACTTCCCGACGAAACCGCTAGCACCCGGTCTGTGCCTTCTCCTCGTGGAACCGGTAAGACTGTTCCAGCGACTGCGGGTGAAGGAAAATCGCCAAAAACTGTGGGGGAGGAACCCGGGACTGCTCGCACTCCGAGACCGAGAGTATGGGACGGTGGTCTCAGTAGGGGGCCTGTTAGGTGTTTCCGTTGCCGTGAGAAGGGCCATGTTTCTGCGAACTGTCCTGTTACCACTGAACCTATGCAGTGCGATGTTATAGACTCTAAGAAACGCATGTCTTTGGTTACACGGCTGGTGAATGTGAATGCGGGCCAAAATGATATAGCAAAACACCTGTGTGAATTATCTGTTGATGGGAAAAGTGTTGTGGCGTTACTAGACTCTGGAAGTGTGGTGACTCTGGTGAAAGCTAGTCTGGTGGCACTTCCGTCTGGTTCGTCTGACAAATTCTCTGTAACGTGTGTGCATGGTGACACCTGCTCATACCTAACAGCGGTCATACCGATTTCCACTCCCTATGGGTCTGTGCAACACAAAGTGGGACTCGTTCCCGCATTGTTACATGATATAATCCTGGGTAGGGATTTCCCCCATTTCTGGCAGTTATGGGAGAATCAATTGCTCCTTCACGGTAGCTGTGAACCTTCCCCCATGCCATCTGGAAGTCCCGAGTTCCTAGACGGGACCCCACAGGAAGATGTTGCTGGGGAGGTTATTGAATCTAACCTTCAGTCCCCTTCTCAGTTATGGCGGGGGAAACTGAGGAAACTGAGGAAACTCAGCGAGAGGCGGAGGCAGACAGCCATCCAGCACCCTGCCTACCCGATTTGGGAGTCCAGTTGGATGACTTCCACAGCGAGCAAATGAGAGATCCTACCCTGACTCAGGCTAGGAAAAATGTAAAAATGATAGATGGGGTACCCGTAGAATCTGACACTAGGCTAGCGTACCCGTACATGGTTCTTGAAAATGATTTACTCTACCAGGTAGAGAAAAAAGGGGAAGATATTGTGCAACAGTTAGTGGTACCCAAACCTTATCGGCGGAAGGTACTGGACCTGGCCCACGGACATATAATAGGGGGACATCTGGGGGTACAGAAAACCACAGAAAGGATATCGCATTGTTTTGTGTGGCCCGGAATACATAATGATGTGCGTAATTATTGTGAGTCCTGTCCAGAGTGCCAAGTCTCTGCGCCTAAAACTCGGTTCTGTAGCCCTTTGGTACCCCTCCCTATCATTGGGGTCCCTTTTGAGAGAATTGGGATGGATCTGGTTGGGCCCCTTCCCCGGTCCACACGTGGGCACCAACATATCCTCGTCATCATGGACTATGCCACTCGTTACCCAGAAGCCATCCCTTTGCGTAACACTGCTACCAAAACGATCGCCAAAGAGTTGGTACAAGTGTTTAGTCGGGTGGGAATTCCAAAACAGATACTCACCGACCAGGGGACTCCCTTTATGTCAAGGGTGATGAAGGAGCTCTGCAGGCTCTTACAAATAGACCAGTTGCGTACGTCTGTCTATCACCCTCAAACAGATGGGTTGGTTGAGCGGTTCAATAAAACCTTAAAACAGATGCTCCGGAAGGCGATAGACAAAGATGGGAAGAACTGGGATTACTTGTTACCCTATTTGCTGTTTGCCATTAGGGAAGTTCCCCAGTCTTCCACAGGGTTCTCGCCTTTCGAGCTATTATACGCCCGTCGTCCCCGTGGACTGTTGGACGTCGCAAAAGAAACCTGGGAAGGTCAAGTCACTCCCTTTAAAACGGTGATAGACCATGTAACGCAAATGCAGGACCGTATTGCTGCTGTCATGCTCGTTGTTAGGGAACATATGTTACAGGCCCAGGGAGCCCAGAGGCTAAGTTATGATAGAGGCGCCAAGGTCCGTACGTTTGCACCCAGGGATAGGGTGTTGATCCTAATCCCTACGGTGGATAGTAAATTTCTGGCGAAATGGCAGGGCCCCTTTGAGGTCATGGAAAAAGTTGGAGAAGTGAACTATAAAGTGCACCAGCCAGGTAAGAGAAAACCAGAACAGATTTATCATGTGAATCTGATAAAACCCTGGAAAGACCGCGCTGCCCTAACAGCGGATCTGCCCCGTCCGGTTTGCTCACCTACCGTACCGGAGGTGCAGATTGCCGAGACTCTCTCTGAACGACAAAAATCTGAGGTTAAGCAGTTTTTGTTACAGAACCAACAGTTTTTCTCGGAAAAACCTGGCCAGACTAGGCTAGTGAAACATGAGATTGTCACAGAGCCCGGTGTCACAGTTCATGTGAAGCCATACCGGATTCCGGAAGCACGCCGTGAAGCCGTCTCCCGGGAGGTGAAGGCAATGTTGGACTTAGGAGTCATTGAAGAGTCGCACAGCGCCTGGTCCAGTCCAATTGTGTTGATACCTAAGCCGGATGGCTCTATACGGTTTTGCAATGACTTTAGGAAACTGAATGCGGTTTCTAAATTTGATGCCTACCCTATGCCCCGGGTCGATGAGTTGATCGATCGGCTGGGTAAAGCCCGATACATTACGACCCTGGACCTAACAAAGGGGTACTGGCAGATCCCTCTGGCCGAGGCGGCCAGAGAGAAGACGGCATTTGCTACACCGGAAGGGCTGTTCCAGTATATCTACATGCCGTTTGGACTTCACGGAGCCCCAGCAACGTTCCAGAGATTGATGGATCGAGTCTTGAGGCCCCACAGGCAGTACGCTTCTGCCTACCTAGACGACATCATAATTTACAGTGTGGACTGGGAAGCTCACCTCCGGAAGGTACAGGCGGTGATTGATGACCTGAGAGACGCAGGCTTAACGGCGAATCCCAAGAAATGTCACATCAGCCTTGAAGAAGTCCGATACTTGGGCTACGTGATTGGCAGAGGAGTGGTTAAACCCCAGATCGACAAAATACAGGCAATTCAGGGCTGGCCGCAACCAGTGAACAAGAAACAGGTTCAAGCTTTCCTGGGCATTGCCGGCTATTATCGCCGGTTCATACCCAACTTTGCGGCCATGGCTACCCCCTTGACGGATCTTACCAAAGGGAGGGATTCCGTCATGGTAAAATGGTCCTCAGCGGCTGAAGAGGCCTTCCACAGTCTGAAACGGGCTTTGTGCTCTCAGCCCGTACTAGTGACTCCTGATTTCAGCAGCGAGTTTGTGGTGCAAACTGATGCTTCTGATACTGGTGTCGGAGCTGTACTTTCCCAGGTAAGGGACGGAGTCGAACACCCGGTCCTCTACCTCAGTCGGAAACTGAATGTACATGAGCATAGGTATGCCGTGGTTGAAAAAGAGTGCCTAGCCATCAAATGCGCTCTCGACTCCCTCAAGTATTACCTGGCAGGTAGGAAGTTTAGGCTGGTCATGGACCATGCCCCTCTCAAATGGATGCACCTCCACAAGGACCGTAATAGTCGGGTAACCCGGTGGTTCCTTGCCCTGCAGGCTTACTCTTTCACGGTAGAGCACCGCCCCGGGGTGCAGATGGGGAACGCTGATGCCCTGTCCCGAGTACACTGTTTCGAGAGTATTCTTGCTCGACCTGAGTGGTCTGAGCAGGGGGGGAGGATATGTAAGAGTATATGTAAGAGTGATGTCGGTCTGGTAGTCGGGGGCAGGTATATCTCGCCCAGATACTTGTCCTATGTGAATTAGGCCGCTCAGTATTTTCAGGATACTCAGGGGTTAATAAGTGCAGGAATAAAGGCTGACCAGCTGGAGGTGTCAGGTGTCAGCCTGGGGCACACAGAATGCCTGTCTGTGTGAGACAAACGTGAGTGAGAGCTATGCTCATGATCTATGTAATGTTAGCTGGGTGGGAGAAGCCCCCCCAGTTGTTAGTTAGGAACGTGTTTGTTTAGTTAGTGCCGGACAGGCAAGGATTTATGTTTATGTTTTGTTTTATGATTGCTTTCACGTTAATAAACCTGACCTACGGTCAGTCTACTCAGAAACCTGCTGTCGCCTCAGAGTTCAATGCACAAACCACGTGACCTTTGACCCCAGCAAAGGCGATCCCGGAGTGTTTTGTCACAACGTGTAAATATATATTCATTCTCTACAGATGTCGACCTGATTCCAGAACCAGCTACCTCGGAACACAATCAGATGATCGTTGAAGACCTGTCGTACCAGACCCCTACACCGAGAAACAGCCCTGTTTCTAGAGCCCCTAAAAAAACGCGAGGAGCTGCGAGCAAGAAAGGAAAAGGTAGCAATCGTATGAAAATGTGTTTTTGCACAACCGCTCTGAGAAAATCCCCCTCGTCACTACTAAGGCCTATATCTTAATTTATAGCTTGTAAACTGAAGCCTAGAAGGATTTTCACAAAAGAGAATATACACCTGCTAGTGGAGAACCCAGCAGAAGCTCCAGAAGCCGCCACGGCAGTCATCCGCCCCATATCGCTAGCCCGTAAGTGTATGTTTTGATATACGTGCACACTCTCTGTACAGTCAATGATACACGTGCTTCTCCAATGAGATCCTGATCACACACATATCTGGCACATATCACACACATATCTGACACATATCTGGCACATATCACACACATATCTGACACATATCTGACACATCTGGCACATATCTGACACATATCTGACGCATATCTGACACATGTATAATCTTTCCGGCAGCTAAAAGCAAAGTCATGAGAAAAATACCTCCAACACCTCTACAGCCGCTACAGCTCTCCGAGAATGGCGCAGTACCAGTGTGGACGGCAATACAGTCGTCTAATGGACCTGTTAGAACAGCCCTGGTATCGTCGACCTGTGTGCTGCACGGCCTGGGAAACCCTGTGTCTGCGGTCCAGCGTGAAATACCCCATTCAAGTGTTGGGCAGCCATCGACCAGCAGTGTGAATGACCCCTCGCTACTATATCCAGAAGTGGTAGAGGCACCCCGAAAACATAAGCGAAAAACAAAACATATTACAGAGCCAGCAAACACAACCAGCACCGTGGGTACCACAGCAACGATGCCTCGTGAAGAGCTTGATCGTGAGATTGATCAGCTCGCTGATGGTAAGCAATCAGCCGTGGAACCGATCATTATACGTATGTCACACACTATGCAGCCGCCAGCGGCATATCTAACTGTACCTGCTAACTCCTCTGGCGCTGCCCCCACAGGCGCCTCTAATTTGGGTAGCACATCTCATGCTTGTGTATCTAACTCTGTTAATACTAAGAAACGGTTAAAGAGGGCTTTACCAGCGAGTGTTAAGTTGTGTAAAAAGCAGAGGATTCAAGCGCCATCTACAAATCTGACGCATGAATCCATCTGTTGGGGGGTCGCTGAAATGACTGTGTTTCAGGAGCTGTTCACGCGCTACTTACGCTACAAACTCTGGGGCCCCAACATAATGTTTTTTTGTGATACTTTTGAAAAATTATTATCAACACAAACCCCAACACACGCTAATAAGGCCGAACTATATGCACTCCGGAATCTGCAGCTGGATGCCGAGACAACAGCTGCCGCTAGCCCATTATGACTGAATATGGTCGGCCACGGTATGCATAAATCACCTAAATCAACACCACCCAGCTATAATAGGGCTAGAGTTATAAAGAGGGCTCTAAAATTGTTGGTCAGCGCCAGACGCTCGCTATGCGCTAGGAGGCGTCGTGGCGGCATGTGTCCTGCAATACCGCTACAGACGCCACAGTTGCAGCCACATGCGTCAGACCCGCATTCACATAGCCGAGACCACTCTGCAGATGCCATGCATACATCTACACAAAATTCACAAGCCTCAGACGTTGACACAGCCGCTGATGGTGATGTGTTGTACAACGATCATACAGTATTTTTACAACGCATCTATCATCATCATAGGCCTCTCCGCAATTTCAACGGGCATATACATACAAATCATTTTAGATTTGTAAATTTGGAGCGTGTACAATCATTTGTAGAGGGTGTGAATATTGTTCATGACGGCATTCAGTCATTACTGGATAGAATCATCAGGGACATTGAACCTGGTGACTTTGTACAGTTAAGGCTTGAAGGTGGCGATACTCTAGACCCTATTTTCGCTACAAAACAGACCAGGGAAGATTTTAATTCCGAATCTTTTTTAAATGCTGTTGCCCGTACACTTCAAAGTAACGCTGAATGCAAAGCAACCAATTTGCTAAAGCTAGTCGTCACCATCATTAAAAACCAATGCGGTGGTGTAAAACAAAGGCGCTTGAAATCTATAGTGAGCAGTCAGATCATTAAACAAAAGAGGCAGTGGCTGCATGATTTTAACAATTACACGACAAATCTGTGTTTGGCTGCTAGCGTGTGTGCCCTGATGGCCGACACGGATCTCGCTGATGGCGATTTACTGAGCCGCTCTAAAAACATACACACAGCACTGGCCATCCCTGATGGTCAGTTAGTGAGCTTTAGCGACATTCCAGCATTTGAAAAATATTTGGGGGTCACCATTAAAGTACTGTACTATAGCCAGGGTGATTGGCGCTACTTTCAGAGTGGCAATACAGCTAATGGTAAAACCGTATTCATATTGTTCCATGATCACCACTACTACGGTATCAAAAATATGAAGGGTTTTATCGGTGCTGATTACTTTTGCGAACGCTGCAATTCTGTGTTTCATCACAAGAGCAATCATTCCTGTCAGTATTTTTGTAAATCCTGTCAGAGAGATGATTGTGTAGAAGCCACTGGCGAACAACAGCCCAGGTGCCCTATTTGCAGGACTTATTGCCGATCGAGCGAGTGCTTAGATTATCACACACAATTGGGTGTAGCCGACTTAACATTCTGCAGGCTTAAAACATTTTGGGATAAATGCAACCGTTTTGTTTTCAGAAATAGCGAGACTGAGCATAAATGTAAAGGTGCAGGTGCGCTGCCCTGTATGTCGCGGCCGTATAAATAAATTCGATGCTCATCTTTGTTACATGCGGCGGTATGTAGCACAGGATGAGACGGATTGTTATATCTTTTATGATTTTGAATGTATGCAGGAGACAGGCATACACATTCCGAATTACATTTATGCTACCACGCTGTATGGTCACCCCTCCTGGGAGTTTGAGGGTGATACCTGTACACATGACTTTGTACAGTTCTTTACAAGCGGTAAATTTTCAGATCACACATTTATTGCCCACAATGGTGGTAGATACGACTCATACTTTATTGTTAAGGAACTGATTTCTGAAAAACTACAGGTAAAGTTGATAACCCGAGGCGGCCGCCTCTTGTGTGTGACGCTACCCGATTTGTCTATAAGGTTCATAGACTCTCTAAATTTTATCCCCATGAAACTCAGTAAATTACCACAGGCCATGGGTTTTTCAGGAGGCAAAGGGCATTTTCCACACTTTTTTAATACCAGAGAAAACCAAAACTATGTAGGCCCCATACCTGATGTAAAATTTTATGGGACGGAGTACATGTCACCTGGTGAGAAGGTAGAGTTCCTGGAGTGGTATGCGACACAGGTAAATACAGCTTTTGACTTCAAGGCTGAGCTAAAATCTTATTGCAAACAAGATGTTGAAATTCTGAGACACGCCTGCGAGATCTATAGAGAGCGTATTATGCAGATGACACAGAAAAATGCCAAAAAATACTGTAAGCGTCAAAGGCAAATGATTGTAGTGAGCAGATGTGTTGATCCTTTTCAGCTCATCACCCTGGCCTCAGTGTGTATGGCAATGTACAGATTTAAATTTCTTCCAAAAAAGACCATCGGCATTTTGCCTGGTGATAATTATCACAAGGCAAAAAAGCGCTACTCGTCAACGGCTATACAATGGCTCATGTATGTAGCACAAACCGAGAACATCGACATCCGCCACGCATTGAGAGGCGGTGAAAAACGAGTCGGGAAATATTTTCTAGATGGTTATGCCTATGTTAGCGGCCAACACATAGCATTTGAATTTCAAGGGTGTTTTTACCACGGGTGTCCCGTGTGCTATAATGAAAATGACACGAATAAGGTCACAAACACATCCTACGGTCAGTTATATTACACCTTTTTAGCTAAAAAACGCTACTTACAGGCCTGCGGCTACACAATAAGAGTGATGTGGGAGCATGAGTGGAATGAAATGGTTGAAAATGATTCTAACCTTCAATCATTTCTCCACCAGATGGAATTCCCCGTTCCTTTAGACCCCAGTGATGCGCTTTATGGCGGGCGAACTAACGCCATTAAGCTCTATCACCAGCTGGCAGAAGGGGAGACTTTACATTACTACGATTTCACCAGTCTGTACCCCTTTGTAAACAAAACTAAAACATACCCTGTAGGTCATCCAGACATCATCTATGACAATTTTGGATTTATTAAAAAATACTTTGGCATTGCTAAAGTCAAGGTCTACCCACCGAGAGATTTATTTTTTCCAGTTCTACCGGTAAAACTCAACAAAAGATTAATGTTTCCCCTATGCTACACATGCGCTGTAAATTCCCAGGCAGATATTTGTGCGCATAGTGATGAAGAGCGTGCATTGTCAGGCACCTGGTGCACTATAGAGCTCGAGATGGCGATAGAAAAAGGGTATCGGATCGCCCACATCTATGAAATATGGCATTTTCCTAAAACCACTGATGATCTGTTTGCACCCTACATTAAAGTACATCTGAGGGAGAAGCAGGAAGCCTCTGGTTACCCTAGCTGGTGCACTGATGAGGTCAAGAAAAGGCAGTACATTGACTCCTTTCTTGAAAAAGAAGGTGTGCAATTACGACCTGAAAATATAGCTGTCAACCCTGCTAAGAGACAGATCTCCAAGCTTTTCTTAAATTCTTTATGGGGGAAGTATGCTCAGAGATCTAATCTATCATGTACCAGCATTGTTAGGAATCCAGATGAGCTTTTTAAGTATTTGTTCCTGCCTTACTATGACATCTCGATGTTACATTTCCTTGATGATGACACCGCAACCATTAACTGGAAATATGCAAAAGGTCACCACACCGTCAACAAAAACACAAACATTTTTATAGCGTGTTTTACAACAGCGTATGCCCGGCTAGAGCTCTATTCGCTGCTGGACCGGTTGCAGGAGAGGTGCCTTTATCACGACACAGATTCAGTTATTTTTGTACAGAGAGATGGTGAGTGGCAGCCGCCTTTAGGCGATTACCTGGGGGAGCTGACCAGTGAAATACCCGATGGTACACACATCACAGAATTTGTATCCGCGGGCCCCAAAACTTATGGGTACAAACTCAACACGGGTAAAACTGTCTTAAAAGTTAAGGGTATAACACTAAATGTTGGTAACTCTCAATCTATTAATTTCAACAGTCTGAAAGATCTAGTTCTGGACCACCCGAGCAATTCTGACACAGATACACAGAAACGTATTGTCGTACAACAGCCGTCCATTGTAAGAAATAAAAAGTACTGGGAGATTGAAACGAGGCCGTTACGCAAAACACAAAAGTGTGCTTATACAAAGCGGCGACTAATTGACGGTTTCACAACCCTGCCTTTTGGGTATTAGCAGAGTATTGTGCTGATGGATACACGCTTGCAACACCCATTCTCATGCATTCTAGCAGGACTGTCTAATTCTGGAAAGAGCTATTTTGTAAAACAACTGCTGTATAATATTGAAACTAATTTTTCTCAGAAACCTGATAATATTGTTTGGTTTTATTCGTGTTGGCAAAAACTATATGATGAAATCTCTCTCTCTTTTCCCCACGCCAGATTTGTGGAGGGTCTGCCGAATACATTCGTAGATGATGAATTATTCCCGCCGGAGAAGGTGAATTTGGCTATTGTTGATGATCTCATGGAGAGTGCTAGTGAAAATTGTGAGATAGAAAAAGCCTTTACCAAGTATGTGCACCACAGAAATCTCAGCATTTTCTACCTGGTACAAAACATATTTTGTCAGGGTAAGGCTGGTTTCACACTTGCGTTTTTATCTGCATGCGTTTTTAAAAAAAACGCATGTGTGAAAAAACACATGTAAACGCGGTAAAACGCATGCGTTTTTTAGACGCATGCGTTTTTATAGAAAAACACAAGAAAACACAAGAAAACACAACAACAAAAAAAAAAAGAAAACCCTAACCCTAACCCTACCCCTAACCCTAAACCTAAACGTGACTGAAATACGTGGCACTGAAATACGTGCAACTGAAATACGTGGTACTTAAATATGTGGTACTTAAATACGTGGCACTTAAATACGTGGCACGTGGCACTTTAATACGTGGCACGTGGCACTTAAATATGTGGCACGTGGCACTTAAATACGTGGCACGTGGCACTTAAATACGTGGCACGTGGAATACGTGGCACTGAAATACGTGATACGTGGCACTTAAATACGTGGCAATATGACTGTCAGAAAATGTTCATTAAACGGTTAGGGGTGAGGTTAGGGGTAGAGTTAGGGTTAGGGTTTGGATCCCTTTATCACCTTGATGGTGGTGGGTGGCTTTTCAGTGTGTTTTCTGTTTTTTTTCTATAAAAACGCATGCGTTTTTAGCGCAAACAAACGCATGTGCTTAAAAACGCATGCGTTTACATAGACAGCAATGCATTTTTTTGCCGCGAAAAAACGCATGCGTTTTTTCGCGGCAAAAAAACGCGCAAGAAAATACTGCAGGTAGCATTTTTGAAAATGAACGCATGCAGACAAAAAACGCATGCGTTTGAAAACGCGACCAAACGCATGTGCAAAAAAACGCATGCGTTTTCAATGTTAAATATAGGGAAAAAAAACGCATGCGTTTTTTGTGCAAAAAACGCTGCAGACAAAAACGCAAGTGTGAAACCAGCCTAAGAAAAGCCGTACGATAAATTTAAACACAAAATACATGGTGCTTTTTAATAACCCCCGAGATAAATTACAAATTTTAACTCTAGCTCGCCAGATGTATCCCGGAAAAACACGTTTTTTCCTAGAAGCTTTTGAGGATGCCACGCGGGAACCTTATGGGTATTTGCTTGTAGATTTGAGAGCTAATACCCCTGAGGAACTTCGCTTAAGGACCGGCTTGTTTCCACCAGCGTTGCCTGCTGTTTATGTTCAAAAGAAAAACACTTCTAAAAAGTGAATTTTACCCAGGTATCAGACATTCTACGCTGTGTGCGTTGTGCTGTAAAGATGTCTGAGAGACTCCGGCGTAACTGGGCTCTCTTAAAAACTCTGGTGAAGGCAACCCCGGCTGTCCGAAAGTCTATTTTGCGCAATGCAAGCAATGATTTAATTACAGCCATAGGCGAGATTGCTTTAAACATCTTAAAAGGCAGGATTCCGCTGAAAGAGCGTCAAAAAGGCATATTAAAGAAGTGGCGTAAAGCTATAAGAACCCTGAGCGACAGATCTCAGCCCATAAAGAAAAAGAAGCGGCTACTAAAGCAGGCCGGCGGGTTTATCGGCCCTCTTTTAGCTTTTGCAATCCCTATAATAACAAGCCTGCTCGCAGGAAGATAATGGAGCATACAGAGAAAATGTATCTAGTCCCCAAACAGGAGCTAGGCTAGACCCGGCGCTACAGCTAACATACGCGACAGTGTTATTCATCGCCTTGATGGCGAAATTAGCGACATTTTACAACATCGTGACATTCCCAATGATGTGAAAATTAAAATGTATAGCACCGTGCTACAGCGATACTTGGTGCATACGCGGCACAGCTCAAAAGAAGTAACGGCTTTAAATCTCGTTAGCACTCCTGATCCTGGTCAGCAACAATTGTCAAATACCAAAGATATAAAAAGAATGCTGAATTTTTACTAAACAGGTTACTACAGAATAAAAATGTTACAGACTGGAATAATAAAGCTGAATTTATTTTCAAAGGATCCGTAATACCGGGGTCTAACTTACTGGATTTGGTACGTAGCACTACGCAGAGTCATGCTCTGACCGGCAGAAATTTACCGCCGGGTTGGGAAGCATTTTTGCAGGCTATGGCCGAGCTAAATATACCGTCTACAGTTGTTGGTAATCCCACTACTAGGAAGCTTTTAGATGAATTAAAAATTTCCAGCAGCGAGACACAAGCAGTATCTACGCCGCTGAAGCTAGCTCCGACGCCGCGTACAATCCAATCTTTACATTCCCCGTCATTAGGTACCACACGAGGAACTCTGCTACCTAAAAAAAGGTCTCTACCGATGCTACAAACCATGTGGCTCACGATGTAAAGAATGTACTGGATAAATATGTCGTACATGACTTGTAACACCATATTATTTTGTAAGAAGTGTAATGCTGTATATTCAAGTGCTGCTATTTATTTTGTAAGAAGTGTAATGATGTATAATCAACGTGCTATTTATTTTGTACGATGCAGCATTGATATTTATTTTGTAAGAAGTGTGTTGTTGTATATTCAAGCGATACTATTTATTTTGTACGATGCAGCAGCGAAATGTCTTTGAGATGTGTTTATTTTACAATAAAAATCTTTTACATTTTACAATACAGTGTCTTTTGCTTTTTTATAAACGTATAAAACACCACGCTTCATACTTGTGGGTGTTGAAATATGGCGCCCATTATAAAACACATATAAATGAGAATACCAATAGCCGATAATACTGCAGAAACACAGCATCACTCTCCCTATCAGCGGATTATCAAATAAGAGTAATCTTAATACAGCATATAAACAGCTAATATAAAACAATAGATAACAATTTATATAGCCAACTAACATGGTAACAATCAATATTTCAGAAATCTGTACCACTAGTCAAAAAGGACATAAAGACCGATCATCAAATACATAATGGCAACTTGAAAAAGATGATACACGGTCTGACACAATATCATACAAAATATATAAACTTTATTGAAATTAGTTTAAAACAAATGCATGGAAGGTGATATAAGCAATGGCGCCACAGCAGAGGACGCTGCAGTAATGAACAGGGGGCGCGTGCACGGGCATACCAGTCCACAAAGATATCGTGGTCAAGTACTCATACATATACAGGCAAACTCAAGAAAAAAATCAATATAATGTTTATAAATCAACCTAAAAAATGAGCAAAACAAAATAAATATAGCTGTATATGGAATAATCCATTTAAGATGGGAAACCAAGCTGCTGGCAGTAATCAAAAAGAATTACCACAGGCCGTAGTCATGAGACTGTAGAAAACTTGCAAGTGCACTATATAGAAATCCACATATGGTATAAGACTAACGGTCTGTAACATGGAAAAAGAAAACCGCCGCAGATTAGTACCCACCGCAGAGTGGACTGGGAATCCCGGGAACGCGCCTCCGCCCCAACGCGCGTTTCGGTGTTAAACCTTCGTCAGGGAGCATGCATAATGACAAAATACAGAGTATAAAAAGGAGAGACACCGGAAGTACAAGCTGCCGTAACCCGGAAATGCTCACACAGCGTCATAGCAACCATAACGCCGGCACACTCCAAAAGAAGCAGAAGGACGCTGAAGAGCACAGGGGCCCCATGTGATCAAAAGCGCCCAACCACAACCACGGACGTACGCAGGCGCAAGAGTGCCAGACAGCTGTGCAAAAAGTACGCATATACAGAGTAAGTAAGCAAGCCGTTTCAATATTGATATAACTATGTATATCTAATTTAGGCCGTCAAAAATACATATACTACCAACTTTATACAAATACAGCGGATACATCAGGAATAAATCCATACATATAGTAATTGGAACATTGCACATATACAAAAGCAGAACTGTGGAAGTCCGTCATGATACAGTGCACCAAATTACAACTCTGCCAATGAAAAAATGAAAAAATGACGAACATCACACACTGACATACAGTAATAGTGTACAAAATCTGCATTGCGCAATTACCAATAAACCCATAACTACCAAACATATTTATGTAAGACAAAAGCATGTTACAAAATAAAAAACCATAGCCGTACAAACTGGCAGCCAACCCCCCACCCCCAAAGATGGGTAGGTAACTACCAATATCCTTTAAGCAACATGTGCAGCTATACAATTACAAAAAATAAATTCAATAAAGAAATGGTAGTCCATGATGATCCTCATAATAGGGACGTCCAAATTCATAATGACGGTTGATGGTATTGAAGAGAGACTTGATCCATGGGTTAGGAGCAGAACTTAGAACTTCACGGGGTCCACATACACTGGAACAACAACATGAGTTAAAAACAGGCAATAAAAAACAATAAAACAACGACCACGATGTGGCACCATATCACAGCAACAACCCGTGATCATAGGAAGGGGGCATAACTGATGTTATCATTAAGACCCGCAGGTTGGACCGTGTTGAGAGTCCAGATCCACCTGGACTCCACACGGGCCAACCGCTGAAAAGTGCCCCCTCCACGAATCCCCACCTCCAGCATGTCAATCACCCTTGCCCTAAGAAGGCTGGCATCGCAGTTGTGGAACCTCTTGAAATGACGTGGCAACGTCTTTAGAGTGGTAATGTCGTTAACAGTGGCCGCTGCACTAATGCCCAAAACATGTTCACGTATACGTGTTTTAAGTTGGCGAGTAGTCTTTCCAACATACATTTTTTCACACGGACATGTTACCATATAAATAACATTCTTACTAGAACATGTGATCTTTTTCTTAATTTTAAATTCACGTGAGCCGTCAGAGTTACAAAAAACCCCGACTCTCTCAATGTTTGGGCATGTAATGCAGCGGCCACAAGGGGAACAACCCACACGAACCACCATAGAGTCCAAAAACGTGCCCACTCTCTCACCAGTGTAATGACTATGAACCAATATGTCCCTGAGGTTCCTAGATCGTCTAACTGCAACGCCAGCCCTCTCAGGCAAATATCGTGCAATAACAGGGTCTGCTCTTAAGACATGCCATGATTTTTGGAGGATCCTCTTCATCATTGGGAATTGGGAATGATACTTAGTGACATACCGGACAATGTCATGTGCTTGGTTAACCTTATTCTCATATAGAAGCGATTCCCTTGAAGTATATCTCGCTCTATTAAAGGCCCTTTTAATGCTCCGATTGCTATGGCCACGGGCTACTAGTCTATTCTTAAGGTCATCAGCCTGGCAGAGAAAATCAGCTTCTGTAGAGCATAGTCTGCACAGGCGGAGAAACTGGCCTGTAGGGATAGCCTGAATAACATGGCCAGGGTGTGAGGAGGAGGCGTGCAACAGAAGATTAGTGGAAGTTGGCTTCCTGTAAATAACAGTCTGTAGACACCCACGGACATCACGTTTCAAAGTAACATCCAAGAATTCAATGGTATTAACATCAAATTTATATGTCAATACAATGTTACGTTCATTGTTATTCAAGGATGTCATGAAGTCCAGTAGGTTCTCAGAAGACCGCTGCCAGATCAACAAGATATCGTCAATGTACCGCGTCCATAGCAGGACGCGGCACATTGACTCAGGACGATCCAGCAGGGGGAGGTCCCTCTCCCACAGCCCCAGGAACAGGTTAGCATACGCAGGGGCAAAGGGAGCCCCCATAGCTGTTCCCTGGAGCTGTAGGAAGAAGGACCCCTTAAAAACAAAAAAAATATGAGTCAAGGAAAATTCCAACAATACATAAATCAAATTTTTTATTTCTGCCGAAAAATTAGATGTACCCAGAAAAAATTCTATTGCTCGAAGACCGTCCTGATGCCGAATGCTAGTATAAAGCGATTCGACATCAGCCGTTACTAACAATTCCCCTTCCTCAAGATGTACACCATCCATATGCCTCAAAAACTCTCCAGTATCCTTAAGATATGAGGGCAAGCTCTCTACCAATGGCTGTAATTTGGAATCGATCCATTGGTTAACCTTCTCCAGGTAATTACCTCTGCCAGAAATTATAGGACGACCAGGGGGTGTCTTCATGTCCTTATGAACCTTGGGGAGAAGGTAGAACGTGGGGACAGTGGGCTCACACACAACCAATGCTGATGCCAATTTACTGGTAATTGTACCCACATCCCTCGCATTTCTAATAATCCCAATAAGTTGTTGTGAAAATGCGGACAAGGGGTTAAACGTAAGTTTCTTATAACATGCACGGTTGTTGAGTTGACGATAGGCCTCCTTTTCATACATAATGTTCGGCCAAACAACTACGTTTCCCCCCTTGTCCGCTGGTTTAAATACTACATCCCCAAGGTTCTGCAGAACATGAAGACGCTCCCTCTCCTCTCTCGTCAAATTATCCCTGTAGATACATCGGGGAATCTCAAGAAATTCTTTGGTCAGTAACTGCACAAACAAATCCACATTTGGACAAGTAGAGAGAGGAGGAAATTTTTTAGATTTAGGACGAATTGAGGCAGGGATCATACCTCCTTCAGGGGTGTCATGTTCAGCAGCCAATTCCTCCAATGTGCGTAGGGCTATCTGTTCTTCCTCTGTAGGAAATAATGCAGCCAGATTACCATTAAAGAAATATTTCTTAAAGACCAATGATCTGGCAAACAGGTGAAGGTCCTTGACAGCCTCAAACACATCAAATGGTGCTGCAGGTGAGAAGGAGAGACCCTTTTCTAATAATCTGAGATCAGTATCAGTAAAGCTATGTGTACTGAGGTTAATTACCTTGTTGTTATATTTTCTGGGCTCAGCGGAATGATCGTCACGTCTATAAGGATGAAATACAAAATCTCTCTGGTTCCGTGTCGTCATCCTTGACCTCGTAGTTATTGAGGAAACTGATCGATCAGATATATCACTGGCAGATGAAATCGAAGTTTGAGATGGTGTACGTCTAATCTGGCCATCCAACTGTCTGCCTTTCCTCCATAGATAGACTCTCTTACCCTCATAGTCCTGACGATCACGGTTAATTTTGGTGGATTGAGTGTCCTGGATTTTTTTAACAACAGTCTCCAGTATTTTAACAATCTGTTTATTAGCCATATCCAACTGCTCCACAGTCCCATAGGATTTCAATTCATCCTCAGCTGTTTTTATGGATACATCTAACTGGGCAATCACTCCCTTGTTGTACTCACTCAATAATTTCATTAATTGACAAGAACAATTATTGCACGCCTCCTCCCAACCAGCCACAAGAGCCACGTCTTCAACAGGAAATGTGGGTATTACTCGGACCCGTAGTCCTCTCGGTATCATTTTCCTAGCTAAATAATTGTCCAAAAAGGTACAATTCCACCACAGCTTAGTCCGTTTTACTACCATATTTTGTACTAATGTCACTTGGTCATCCCATCTACGATCATTGGTATGCTGGGAGATGGAAAGATCACCTCCAAACACTTGATCAAACTGTGAACGCCAGGCTATCTCCCTAGCCTTGAAGTCCATGCCTATAAAAAGATCTGTGCAAAACACAGCAAAGATTAGATAACAATTTATATAGCCAACTAACATGGTAACAATCAATATTTCAGAAATCTGTACCACTAGTCAAAAAGGACATAAAGACCTATCATCAAATACATAATGGCAACTTGAAAAAGATGATACACGGTCTGACACAATATCATACAAAATATATAAACTTTATTGAAATTAGTTTAAAACAAATGCATGGAAGGTGATATAAGCAATGGCGCCACAGCAGAGGACGCTGCAGTAATGAACAGGGGGCGCGTGCACGGGCATACCAGTCCACAAAGATATCGTGGTCAAGTACTCATACATATACAGGCAAACTCAAGAAAAAAATCAATATAATGTTTATAGATCAACCTAAAAAATGAGCAAAACAAAATAAATATAGCTGTATATGGAATAATCCACTTAAGATGGGAAACCACGCTGCTGGCAGTAATCAAAAAGAATTACCACAGGCCGTAGTCATGAGACTGTAGAAAACTTGCAAGTGCACTATATAGAAATCCACATATGGTATAAGACTAACGGTCTGTAACATGGAAAAAGAAAACCGCCGTAGATTAGTACCCACCGCAGAGTGGACTGGGAATCCCGGGAACGCGCCTCCGCCCCAACGCGCGTTTCGGTGTTAAACCTTTGTCAGGGAGCATGCATAATGACAAAACACAGAGTATAAAAAGGAGAGACACCGGAAGTACAAGCTGCCGTAACCCGGAAATGCTCACACAGCGTCATAGCAACCATAACGCCGGCACACTCCAAAAGAAGCAGAAGGACGCTGAAGAGCACAGGGGCCCCATGTGATCAAAAGCGCCCAACCACAACCACGGACGTGCGCAGGCGCAAGAGCGCCAGACAGCTGTGCAAAAAGTACGCATATACAGAGTAAGTAAGCAAGCCGTTTCAATATTGATATAACTATGTATATCTAATTTAGGCCGTCAAAAATACATATACTACCAACTTTATACAAATACAGCGGATACATCAGGAATAAATCCATACATATAGTAATTGGAACATTGCACATATACAAAAGCAGAACTGTGGAAGTCCGTCATGATACAGTGCACCAAATTACAACTCTGCCAATGAAAAAATGAAAAAATGACGAACATCACACACCGACATACAGTAATAGTGTACAAAATCTGCATTGCGCAATTACCAATAAACCCATAACTACCAAACATGTTTATGTAAGACAAAAGCATGTTACAAAATAAAAAACCATAGCCGTACAAACTGGCAGCCAACCCCCCACCCCCAAAGATGGGTAGGTAACTACCAATATCCTTTAAGCAACATGTGCAGCTATACAATTAAAAAAAAAAAATTCAATAAATAAATGGTAGTCCATGATGATCCTCATAATAGGGACGTCCAAATTCATAATGACGGTTGATGGTATTGAAGAGAGACTTGATCCATGGGTTAGGAGCAGAACTTAGAACTTCACGGGGTCCACATACACTGGAACAACAACATGAGTTAAAAACAGGCAATAAAAAACAATAAAACAACGACCACGATGTGGCACCATATCACAGCAACAACCCGTGATCATAGGAAGGGGGCATTAGTCTTATACCATATGTGGATTTCTATATAGTGCACTTGCAAGTTTTCTACAGTCTCATGACTACGGCCTGTGGTAATTCTTTTTGATTAGCAGCTTGGTTTCCCATCTTAAATGGATTATTCCATATACAGCTATATTTATTTTGTTTTGCTTATTTTTTAGGTTGATTTATAAACATTATATTGATTTTTTTCTTGAGTTTGCCTGTATATGTATGAGTACTTGACCACGATATCTTTGTGGACTGGTATGCCCGTGCACGCGCCCCCTGTTCATTACTGCAGCGTCCTCTGCTGTGGCGCCATTGCTTATATCACCTTCCATGCATTTGTTTTAAACTAATTTCAATATAGTTTATATATTTTGTATGATATTGTGTCAGACCGTGTATCATCTTTTTCAAGTTGCCATAATATAAAACAATTACTGTGATAACATTCACTGCATCAAATACTGTGATAATAATATTAAACTATATCAAAAGGGGACAGCCAGACAAGGAGGGACAGCTGGCTGACAGGGAGGGGAGGGGGTTACACACTTTGATACACTTTGATAGGGGCGTGTCCACCTGTCAAATTGAGTTTGACGAAAGGTCCCTATGCTCTACTACTGCCATAATACAAATTCTAATAGTCTATTCAGTAGGACTATCAGCTGTGTATCCACCAGACTTCTGCACGACACAACTGATGGTCCCAACACCATTTATAAGGCAAGAAATCCCACTTATTAAACCTGACAGGGCATACCTGTGAAGTGAAAACCATTCCCGGTGACTACCTCTTGAAGCTCATCAAGAGAAAGCCAAGAGTGTGCAAAGCAGCAATCAGAGCAAAAGGTGGCTACTTTGAAGAACCTAGAATATAAGAAATAATTTCAGCTGTTTCCCCCTTTTTTGTTAAGTATATAATTCCACATGTGTTAATTCATAGTTTTGATGCCTTCAGTGTGAATGTACAATTTTCATAGTCATGAAAATACAGAAAAATCTTTACATGAGAAGGTGTGTCCAAACTTTCGGTCTGTACTGTATATATACTGTATACACCAGCTGAAGAGCCCGGCGTTGCCTGGGCATAGTAAATATCTGTGGTTAGTTATAGCACCTCACTTCTCTTATTTTCCCATCACGCCTCTCATGTTCCCCCTCACATCTCTCATTTCCCCCTCACTCCTCTTATTCTCCCCCTCACTCCTCTCATTCCCCCCTCACTCCTCTCAGTCCCCCCTAACACTTGTCATTTCGACCTCACATCTGTCATTTCCCATCACTCCACTATTTTCCCTCACTCCTCATTTTCACCTCACACCTCTCATTTTCCCCTCAGTATATACATGTTTATCATCTCCCTTATATATAGTATACACCTGTATGTCATCTCCTGTATATAGTTTATACCTGTATGTCATCTCCCCTGTAAATAGCATATACCTGCTGTATGTCATCTCCTCCTATATATTGGATATACCTATGAGTCATCTCCTCCTGTATATAGTATATACCTCTATCTCATCTCTTCTGCATATACTATATACCTGTATGTCATCTCCTATATATAGTATATACCTGTATGTCATCTCCTGTATATAGTATATACCTGTATGTCATCTCCCCTATGTATAGTATATTCCTGCTGTATGTCATCTCCTCCTCTATATACTGTACCTATGTGTCATCTCCTCTTTTATATAGTATATACCTGTATGTCATCTCCTCCTGTATATAGTATATACGTGTGTCATCTCCTGTATATAGTATATACCTGTAAGTCATCTCCTCCTGTATATAGTATATACCTGTGTGTCATCTGCTCCTGTATATAGTATGTACCTGTGTGTCATCTCCTCCTGTATATAGTATGTACCTGTATGTCATCTCCTCCTGTATATAGTACATACATGTGTGTCATCTCCTCCTGTATATAGTATATACCTGTGTGTCATCTGCTCCCGTTTATAGTATATATCTGTGTATCATCTCCTCCTGTATATAGTATATACATGTGTCATCTCCCCTGTATATAGTTTATACCTGTGTGTCATCTCCAGTATATAGTATATACCTGTGTGTCATCTCCTCCTGTATATAGTATATATCTGTGTGTCATCTCCCCTGTATATAGTATGTACCTGTATGTCATCTCCTCCTGTATATAGTATGTACCTGTATGTCATCTTCTCCTGTATATAGTATATACCTGTGTGTCATCTCCTCCTGTATATAGTATATACCTGTGTGTCATCTTCTCCTGTATATAGTATATACCTGTGTGTCATCTCCTCCTGTATATAGTATATACCTGTGTGTCATCTCCCCCTGTATATAGTATATACCTGTGTGTCATCTCCCCTGTATATAGTATATACCTGTGTGTCACCTCCCCTGTGTATAGTATATACCAGTGTGTCATCTCCTGTATATAGTATATACCTGTGTGTCATCTCCCCTGTGTATAGTATATATGTGTGTGTCATCTCCTCCTGTATATAGTATATACCTGTATGTCATCTCCTATATATAGTATATACCTGTGTGTCATCTCCCCTGTATATAGTATATACCTGTGTGTCATCTCCTCCTGTATATAGTATATATCTGTGTGTCATCTCCTCCTGAATTAGACCTCGTTCACACGTTATTTGCTCAGTATTTTTACCTCAGTATTTGTAAGCTAAATTGGCAGCCTGATAAATCCCCAGCCAACAGGAAGCCCTCCCCTCTGGCAGTATATATTAGCTCACACATAATAGACAGGTCATGTGACTGACAGCTGCCGTATTTCCTATATGGTACAGTTGTTGCTCTTGTAGTTTGTCTGCTTATTAATCAGATTTTTATTTTTGAAGGATAATACCAGACTTGTGTGTGTTTTCATGCGAGTTTCATGTGTCAAGTTGTGTGTGTTGAGTTGCGTGTGGCGACATGCATATAGCGACTTTTGTGAGATGAGTTTTGTGTGGCGACATGCGTGTAGCAACTTTTTGTGTGTCGAGTTGCATGTGACAGGTTAGTGTAGCAAGTTGTGTGCAGCAAGTTTTGCGCATGGCGAGTTCTGCACGTGGTGAGTTTTATATGTGGTGCATTTTGAGTATGTGCAAGTTTTGTGTGAGGCAACTTTTGCATGTGTTGCAACTTTTGTGCATGTGGCAATTTTTCCGCGTGTGCAAGTTTTGCATGTGGCGAGTTTTCCATGAGGTGAGTTTTGCACGTGTGGCAAGTTTTGTGTGAGCCTAGTTTTGCATGTGGCGAGTTTTGCACGTGGCGAGTTTTGAGCTGCGACTTTTGTGTTTCGACTTTTATGTGGCGAGGTTGGTGTACGTGTGGTGAAATGTGGGCTGAGGGTGATATGTGTTCAAGCACGTGGTAGTGTGTGGCGCATTTTGTGTGTGTGTTCATATCCCCGTGTGTGGTGAGTATCCCATGCCGGAGCCCCACCTTAGCAACTGTATGGTTTATACTTTTTGGCGCCATCGCTCTCACTCTTTAAGTCCCCCTTGTTCACATCTGGCAGCTGTCAATTTGCCTCCAACACTTTTCCTTTCACTTTTTCCCCATTATGTAGATAGGGGCAAAATTGTTTGGTGAATTGGAACGCGCGGGGTTAAAATTTGGCCTCACAACATAGCCTATGACGCTCTCAGGGTCCAGACGTGTGACTGTGCTAAATTTTGTGGCTGTAGCTGCGACGGTGCAGATGCCAATCCCGAACATACACACACACACATACACACACACATTCAGCTTTATATACAGTATATAATTGCCTAGAATACTACTTCCTGCAACTTCCGTGGCTTTGTCCGGAGCTAATGTCCGGAGATAATGTCCGGAGATTAATTGCCTAGAATACTACTTCCTGCAATTTGTGCCAACTTCCGTGGCTTTGTCCGGAGCTAATGTCCGGAGATAATGTCCGGAGCTAATGTCCGGAGCTAATGTCCGGAGATAATGTCCGGAGATAAGTGACGTCACCAGTGTCCTACACCCAGGCAGAGCACAGGGGCCCCAGGCAGCATATGGGGCCCCAGGCATAGCACAGTGGCCCCAGGCAGAGCACAGGGGCCCCAGGCAGCATATGGGGCCCCAGGCAGAGCACAGTGGTCCCAGGCAGAGCACAGGGGCCCCAGGCAGCATATGGGGCCCCAGGCAGAGCACAGGGGCCCCAGGCAGCATATGGGGCCCCAGGCAGAGCACAGTGGCCCCAGGCAGAGCACAGGGGCCCCAGGCAGCATATGGGGCCCCAGGCAGAGCACAGTGGTCCCAGGCAGAGCACAGGGGCCCCAGGCAGCCTATGGGGCCCCAGGCAGAGCACAGTGGCCCCAGGCAGAACATGGGGCCCCCAGGCAGAGCACAGGGGCCCCAGGCAGAGCACAGGGGCCCCAGGCAGCATATGGGGCCCCAGGCAGAGCACAGTGGCCCCAGGCAGAGCACAGGGGCCCCAGGCAGAACATGGGGCCCCAGGCAGAGCACAGGGGCCCCAGGCAGAGCACAGGGGCCCCAGGCAGCATATGGGGCAACCAGGCAGAGCACAAGGGCCCCAGGCAGCATATGGGGCCCCAGGCAGAGCACAGTGGCCCCAGGCAGAGCACAGGGGCCCCAGGCAGAACATGGGGCCCCAGGCAGAGCACAGGGGCCCCAGGCAGAGCACAGGGGCCCCAGGCAGCATATGGGGCCCCAGGCAGAGCACAGGGGCCCCAGGCAGCATATGGGGCCCCAGGCAGAGCACAGTGGCCCCAGGCAGAGCACAGGGGCCCCAGGCAGCATATGGGGCCCCAGGCAGAGCACAGTGGTCCCAGGCAGAGCACAGGGGCCCCAGGCAGCTTACTTTCAAGGGGAGCTTCTACCTGCAGCTCCAGGGGACCGCCATGGGGGCGGCCTTCGCGCCGTCCTATGCCGGTCTCTTTCTGGGGCTGTGGGAGAGGGATCTCTTCCTGTCTGACAAATTGGGGTCGATTGAGCGTGTCCTGCTTTGGACACGCTACATCGACGATATCTTCTTTGTCTGGCAGGGCACTCCGTCTGACCTTGCGCAGTTTGTTGATACCTTGAATAGTAATGACCGTAATATTCACCTTACTTTTTGTTCCAGTGGTACCGCGCTTGATTTTCTCGATGTGACTATAAGTAGGGATTCTTGTGGCATGTTACGGTCAGATGTATACAGAAAAGAGACTGCCATGAATACCCTGCTTCATGCCACATCGGGACACCCTAGGCATATGATTAGATCAGTCCCCATTAGTCAATTTCTTCGCATCCATAGGATTTGTTCCACAGATGCAGATTTTGAATTTAGGGCAGAGGAACTAAAACAACGTTTCCTCGCTCGGGGATATAGCCGGCGTGTACTCAAGCGTGCGTACCACAGGGCAAAACATTCCTCTAGGCACGATCTCCTCTATGGTAATTCACGTACCCAATCCTCCTCCAATAAACAGGTGACACGTTTTGTCACTACGTTCAACTCGCAGTCCGACAGGGTCTATTCCGCTATTTCAAATGCTTGGCCTATATTAAAAGTGGACGCCACCCTTTCCAAAATTATTCCGGATAAACCATCGGTGGCGTATAGACGTGGTAAAAATCTACGCAACCTTTTGGTCTCCAGCCATTATGATAATTATCACAAAGGGACATTTTTGGACAGATTCCCAAGGCGGGTGGGTTGTGTTCCGTGTGGTGGCTGCGTCGCCTGCCCAAACGTGGATCGTGCTGATACATTTAGTAATTCTGATGGGACAAAGTTGTACAAAATTAACCATCATATAACTTGTACAACAAGATATGTGGTATATTTTGCCACATGTCCTTGTGGGCTTATATACATCGGCCTTACATCGAGACAACTTAAAGTTCGTATCAGAGAACACGTTTTGGGCATTGAGGCGGCGGTTACCCACACGGAACCAACCACCCTTAAAACAATCCCTCGCCACTTTAAGTTATTTCATAACTGTAATAGTGCTCTTCTCCGAGTACGTGGCATTGATTGTATTAAGATCAATATCCGGGGGGGGAATCTATCCAAACGTCTTTATCAGATGGAGACCAAATGGATTTGGCGGTTGAACACAGTCCATCCATACGGCCTTAATGAATGCCTCTCCTTTGTCCCTTTTCTATAAATTAGTGCTGTTTTCAAGGGTTGGCTATTTGTGCAGGTTTCTGTACTGTTGGCATTTTATCCTTTTTTTATTTTTGTCTTGATTTTTCTTCTTTTATTATGTTATTTTGGTAGCATTATCATGCCTGTCACCGTGTCATCTACTTGATAAGGAGTTCCGGTGAAGCTGAGGATCATCGTTGGACCAATTTTCTATGTGCCCTCTTCAACATGGACTCTATTATTTGTTATAAATTCATCTTGTATATGCGCGCACATATATATATATATATATATATATATTTATGTCTATATGTATAGAGAGAGATATATATACACAATATAAGGCTATGCCCCCTGGTCTAGGGGTGCGTTGTTATATGCTCATCATGGTTGTAATGATATACACTGTGTCATATAATCTTTTGCTGTGTATTTTGTTCATTATATACTTATTACTTAGATTGAATATACACATTGTTGTCATTTTTCTATAATTATATGGTTATTGAAAATCTTTATTATTATGTTTATGGGATTATGTAACGATAATGTGCTGTATGGTGATTAATGACCATGTTGTGCATATATTATATGCTTATATTTGGTTGTATATTGGTATACAATATGCAGTATGGCTATAAATGTATATTATTTGTTTTCATCTTCTTTTCTGTTACATTTTCGCATTTTATGCCCTATATATATTGTGTCATCTATCTAGTTGTGCGCAGGAGATGTTTTAAATATACTTTGTTATTACATCTGCATGTGCTGGCACTTTTGCCAGCTTGTAATATGGCTGCATTGTAACCTTGGTCCATGTTATGGGTGTAATTTCCCACATCCTTTGCAGCGTTCCCTTTTCCAATATGGCCGCACTAATACTTCCTGTCATGCGCACTGGGTCACTGCCGTACTTCCGGGTCGCGGTCCGGGGTCGGATCACATGGGCCCATGTGTTTCCGGCGCCGGTCTGATGCACTGATTGTGCGGCACCCCTGCGCATGGGCTATCTTTAATTACTGGCACTATATAAACTCCATCTTGTGGGTGATTCGGCACGCCCCCTGAGGAAGGACATCGCCGAAACGCGCGTTGGGGTGGGTCTGGAGTGGATGCGCTCTCCCCGGGACAGCAGCTGGTAGGACTCTTTGAATTTACATTGTATACTTACATTATGTGATACGTACTGGTTGGTTCACATTTCTGTGTTTCATTTATGGCACATTAAGTGAGTCCTAAAAATGTAGCAGTAAGCAAATTATGTTATGCTCTGCCTGTCTGCCGACTTGTGGTGAGGTGCCATTTATCTCCAGGCATACGGTACATGTTACCTGCATCTTTTATCCACCATTTCTGCATTCCTTGTTGTTATATCTTTTATATTTATTTAATAAAGATTTTTGTACATTTTGGACATTTTCTTGCACCATTTTTTTGGTAGTCTGTTGCTTTAGCAATTGGTGTGTCCCTAGACATTCATTATACAGGCACTGGGTACCTCTTATATACAATATCTTATGCCATCATGATAGGAGGTTTTACTAGATTGTGCTGTATCTGTTTTCCTTATTTGTAGCTTATGGGGCCCCAGGCAGAGCACAGTGGCCCCAGGCAGAACATGGGGCCCCAGGCAGAGCACAGGGGCCCCAGGCAGAGCACAGGGGCCCCAGGCAGTATATGGGGCCCCAGGCAGAGCACAGGGGCCCCAGGCAGCATATGGGGCCCCAGGCAGAGCACAGTGGTCCCAGGCAGAGCACAGGGGCCCCAGGCAGCTTATGGGGCCCCAGGCAAAGCACAGTGGCCCCAGGCAGAGCACAGGGGCCCCAGGCAGAGCACAGGGGCCCCAGGCAGCATATGGGGCCCCAGGCAGAGCACAGGGGCCCCAGGCAGCATATGGGGCCCCAGGCAGAGCACAGTGGCCCCAGGCAGAGCACAGGGGCCCCAGGCAGAACATGGGGCCCCAGGCAGAGCACAGGGGCCCCAGGCAGAGCACAGGGGCCCCAGGCAGCATATGGGGCCCCAGGCAGAGCACAGGGGCCCCAGGCAGCATATGGGGCCCCAGGCAGAGCACAGTGGCCCCAGGCAGAGCACAGGGGCCCCAGGCAGCATATGGGGCCCCAGGCAGAGCACAGTGGTCCCAGGCAGAGCACAGGGGCCCCAGGCAGCTTATGGGGCCCCAGGCAGAGCACAGTGGCCCCAGGCAGAACATGGGGCCCCAGGCAGAGCACAGGGGCCCCAGGCAGAGCACAGGGGCCCCAGGCAGCATATGGGGCCCCAGGCAGAGCACAGGGGCCCCAGGCAGAGCACAGGGGCCCCAGGCAGCATATGGGGCCCCAGGCAGAGCACAGGGGCCCCAGGCAGCATATGGGGCCCCAGGCAGAGCACAGTGGCCCCAGGCAGAGCACAGGGGCCCCAGGCAGAACATGGGGCCCCAGGCAGAGCACAGGGGCCCCAGGCAGAGCACAGGGGCCCCAGGCAGCATATGGGGCCCCAGGCAGAGCACAGGGGCCTCAGGCAGCATATGGGGCCCCAGGCAGAGCACAGCGATATTTTGGACCACTGTGCGGTGTTTCAGACCCCCTGTGTGATGTCTGGGGCCCTGTTCTTAAGTATATTAAAGATTAAAGTAACGTATATTAAAGTATATTATAGATCAAATTTGACACGTTTATGAGCACCATTGAGTGATATACTCAAGGATGACATAATTTTTCAACATTTTATGGTTTCCAATTGTAAACACTCAGAGTTTTTTTTACTTCAACCAGAAAACCTTAACGGTTCATAAAAAACTTGACTGTTCAGGATATGATAAAAGTCATAGTATTCTGAATCTTTAACTTATAAAGATACCTTTACATGGGGTGATTATTGGTTCCAGAGAGGCTTTTGGCCGATAATCGTACACATGGCTGGTGACAGGACAATCTAATATATAATTGCCTAGAATACTACTTCCGGCAATTTGTGCCAACTTCCGTGGCTTTGTCCGGAGATAATGTCCGGAGATAAGTGACGTCACCAGCGTCCTACACCCGCTCAGGGTGGACAAAGATATATGCCTTCGTTGTGCGCGGCACTTTTCTGATTGGTTGCCGCCTGCCACGAGCGACCAATCAGAAATGTGCCGTACTGTGACACGGAGTGTCACATTAAGCCCGCCATTTTGGTGTGATTTTTGAATTTTTACCTCACAGCAAGTTTCTACTGCGTGGAGGCGGTCCCAGTGACGTCGCTCTTCAAGCTCCTGCCGAATTTCGTCAAAAAAATGATAATACCATTTACCAAAACTATATATATTTAGTTGTGAAGTGGTTCAGTGACATATTCACACCAATTTTGAACTTTTGTTTGGTGTTTTCTCCATATACTGCTTATTATTCACTGACTGTTATACTGAGAGACTGCCGTTTATTAACCTCTTCTTTGCCACACTGGGTATAGTGCTCTATTATTTGCCACATAAGGACATTGTCCATTATTGCCCAGCAATTTCTCTGCAATATAAACTGCCTATTTATTAATATCTGTATTCCTGCAAAGAACTATTGCCTATTATTAACTGGCTATTTTCCTACTACCTGACACTGCCTCTTATTAACCTGTTGTTTGCCACCACCACGCTTAAAGCTGTTTAGCTTAGCCAACAAGAGCTCTAATAGTAAGGATACTAATGACACAGAGCCCAAAGCTGCTGATGGCGCACGTAAGATTAGGTCTGATATAAAGTATACTAATAATGCAGAGCAAAAAGACGCCGATGCCGCACGTAAGCGTAAACAGCGTGCTAACAAGAGTACAGAGGATAGATGCAAGCGCCTGGACACTGTTAAGTATAGTAATGACACAGAGTCCAAAGCTGCTGATGGCGCACGTAAGATCAGGTCTGATATAAAGTATGGTAATGATGCAGAGCGAAAAGCCGCCGATGCCGCACGTAAGCGCAAACAGCGTGTTAACAAGAGTACAGAGGATAGATGCAAGCGCCTGGATACTGTTAAGTATACTAATGACACAGAGTGTAAAGCTGCTGATGGCGCACGTAAGATCAGGTCTGATATAAAGTATGGTAATGATGCAGAGCGAAAAGCCGCCGATGCCACACGTAAGCGCAAACAGCATGTTAACAAGAGTACAGAGGATAGATGCAAGTGCCTGGATACTGTTAAGTATACTAATGACACAGAGTCCAAAGCTGCTGATGGCGCACGTAAGATCAGGTCTGATATAAAGTATGGTAATCATGCAGAGCGAAAAGCCGCCGATGCTGCATGTAAGCGCAAACAGCATGCTAACAAGAGTACAGAGGAGAGATGCAAGCGCCTGGACACTGTTAAGTATACTAATGACACAGAGCCCAAAGCTGCTGATGGCGCACGTAACATCAGGTCTGATAATAAGTATACCAATGACGCAGAGCGAAAAGCCGCCGATGCTGCACGTAAGCGTAAACAGCGTGCTAACAAGAGTACAGGGGATAGATGCAAGTGCCTGGACACAGTTAAGTATACTAATGACACAGAGCCCAAAGCTGCTGATGGCGCACGTAACATCAGGTCTGATAATAAGTATACCAATGACGCACAGCGAAAAGACACCGATGCTGCACGTAAGCGCAAACAGCGTGCTAACAAGAGTACAGAGGATAGATGCAAGCGCCTGGACACTGTTAAGTATACTAATGACACAGAGCCCAAAGCTGCTGATGGCGCACGTAACATCAGGTCTGATAATAAGTATACCAATGACGCAGAGCGAAAAGCCGCCGATGCCGCACGTAAGCGCAAACAGTGTGCTAACGAGACTACAGAGGACAGACAGAAGCGCCTGGACACTGTTAATGCTGCTTGCAATAAACGCATTACTAATGAGTCTTTTGAGGACAAAACTAATCGATTAAGTAATAAAGCTGCTGCTGCACGCTCTCAACGTTGCAAACATAATATTTCCACGTCCTCAGTCATAGATTCTGCCCACAATACAGCTTCTTTGTCTCCATTCATAGAATGTGTGCAGCCTGAAGCTCCTTTAACCGTTGGTAAATCTGCACGTAAGCGCAAACACTGTCCTACTTACACTCCAAATGATAAACGCCGTCGCCTGTACACCGTTAAGTCTGCTTATAAGACATGCTTCACACCTGACTCTTCTAAGGCAACAAACAAACCATTACCAAATGCAGCTGGTGCACGCCGTGAACGGCGCAAAAAAACCGCTTGCACCTCCATATTAATAAACCCTGACCACGATACACCTTCCAACTCCTCAGTGATTGAATCTGTGGACAGTGAAGATCCTCTACCAGGTCCATGCTTTATATATGTTGGCTTAAAGAAACATTCCAATGCTCCGTTACCACAACCTGTACCTCAACATCCTACAGGTTTTACTAATGATGACAGTACCATAGTAGAACACTCCTGTGGTCCTATGAACTATTTATGTGAACATTGTCAAGCATTACATTTTAATGCTGAGATACCAGCAGATAAAAATTTTACTCTGTGTTGTCACAAGAGTAAAGTGCATATACCTATACCCCAATATCCCGAGGTCTTTAAACGATTGCTGACAGGGGAGAGTGAGTTCAGTAAGAATCTCATGGAAAATATTCGTAGTATTAACAGCTCATTTGCTTTCGCCTCCATGGGTGCCAATATATCCCCTCCACCTGGACATGGCCCTTACTGTTTCTGTATACATGGACAAATATATCATTGTACTGGAACCCTACATCCCAGTGATGATCAAGTTGCAGCTTATGCCCAACTGTATATTTTGGATACCGCTACCGTGAATGAACAACGTTTAAACTGTGAACAAAATCAAAAATGTCATCCCACTTTGATGAGTATAATTGCTCTTCAGTTAGACAATGTGAATCCCTTTGTTGCTGCCTACAAAATGTTACGAGATGTGGAACATGAAGAACATCTTAAAGCTGAAGCTAATGGCACTCTCATGCCAAATATCATCATGGCCCTTAAACAAGATCGGAATCAAGACCCTCGCCGATATAATAATCCAACTGTCAATGAAGTTGCTGTCGTATTTGAAAATGACAATGGAGAGCCACCATTTAATCGTGATATTTTAATACATTTACAACCGGACCCCAAAAATCCTTTGGCGCCAAGAACACAACAGGTCAGCATTCTACACAGTAATTTAGATGCTTTACTCTATCCTTTATTTTTCCCTTACGGAGACCAGGGCTGGCATGATGGCCTCAAGCAACAAGGGCAAAGTCCACGCAGAGTTACACAACTGCAATATTACTGCTATGTGCTGTCTGTCCGTAATCAGTTTAATCCACTCCTGAATGGTGGCAAACTCACTCAGCAGTACTTAGTGGATGCTTATGTGAAAATCGAGGCAAATCGCCTAAATTATATCCGTCAACACCAAAAGGATTTGAAAGTAGAGGATTATTGTGTACTCCAGGAACATCTCCAGAAAAAATCCATTGAGAAGGGCATCCCCATTGGAAAAACGGTCATTTTACCATCTTCGTTTGAAGGCAGTCCCAGGAATATGCAGCAGCGGTACCAGGATGCCATGGCTATTGTGACTAAATATGGTCGTCCTGATCTATTCATCACCATGACCTGTAATCCGAAATGAAATGAGATTACTGAGAATTTGGAACCTTGGCAGCGTGTGGAACATAGACCTGATTTGGTGGCACGTGTTTTCAAAATAAAACTGGAAGCACTTTTAAAAGACATTAACAACGGATTATTTCGGAAAGTTTGCGCTATGGTTCATGTAATTGAATTTCAAAAACGTGGCCTTCCACACGCTCACATTTTGATTATTCTGGACAGCAACTCCAAATTAAGGACTGAGGAGGACATAGACAATACAGTGTGGGCTGAAATTCCCAATCCTACCCACTACCCTCAGCTCCATAAAATTGTTCTCCAACATATGATTCATGGTCCGTGTGGAGAACACAACCCAAATTCTCCCTGTATGGATCTGGGGAAGTGTACAAAAGGTTTCCCTAAAGATTTGCAACCAAGAACCATCATAGCTAAGGACGCCTATCCTACTTATCGCAGACACTTTGGCCCATCTTTTCAACACCATTCTAACATGATTGACAATTCGTGGGTGGTTCCATATAATCCGTTCCTGCTATTAAAATACAAGTGCCATATAAATGTCGAAGTTTGTGGTTCCATTCAGGCTGTGAAATATTTATTTAAATACGTCTACAAAGGACATGATAAAGCCAATCTTGAAATCTGCCAGACTAACATCCAACATGATGAAACACACCAATTCATGGATTCAAGATATGTCAGTACACCAGAGGCAGCTTGGCGAATATTCTCATATCCAATGCATAAACAATCTCATAGCATCATTCGCCTTGCTGTACATCTACCGCATTCTCAGCCACTCTATTTTCATGAGGATGACTCTATTGGAAACATCAAACAAAAGCTCCATCAAAATTCTACACTTATGGCCTACTTCAAGCTTAATCAGAACGACCATCATGCTCATATTTATTTATACCGTGAAATTCCCGAAAACTATGTTTGGAAAGAAGGTTCTTGGGAAGTTAGAAAGCGAGCAGGTGGTTCTGTGATTGGACGAATGTATACTGTCAGTGTGAAAGACCAAGAACGCTACTATTTAAGATTGTTATTGTTACATGTCAAAGGTGCAACCAGTTTTGACAGCATAAAAACTGTACACGGAGTCACACATGAAACCTTCAAAGATGCGGCATTAGCTCTTGGCTTACTATTTGATGATAGTCTGTGGAGAAATACATTACTTGATGCCAGTATTCTCAACATGCCAGCACAGCTACGTGACATGTTTGCCTACATTTGTATTTTTGGTCCTCCAGCTAAACCTCGGGACTTATGGGATGAATTTAAGGAACACTTTGTAGAAGACTACTGCTATGCATACCACTCCGACACTCTGGAGTGTGTCAATTGTGAAGGCTATGCTATGACAGATGTCCAACATGTTCTTAAAGCTCATGGCAAAACTTATACTGATTTTAATTTGCCACGTCCAGTCAAGAAACAACACCTCCTCCCACAGTATGATAAAGATTATGAGTTATCAGCAGCTGCTGAAATGAAAGCTACTCTAAATGAGGACCAACTTTTTGCTTTTGATGCTATCACTCAAGCTTTAGAAGACACTAATTCTACAGCAAAGTGTTTTTTCCTTGATGGTCCTGGTGGCAGCGGAAAAACGTACCTATATCATCTACTCCTACATCAGCTAAGAGGACAAGGAGACATTGTGTCACCTGCTGCCACTACTGGAATTGCCGCCAATTTGCTACAAGGTGGACGAACCATTCATTCTCTTTATGGGATTCCAATTCCTGTGAATGAAACATCTGTTTCCAGGATTAAGAATGATACCGATGCAGCAAAAGATTTGCACAGCACTAAACTTTATATTATTGATGAGTGCACAATGCTATCCAAATATGCATTGCATGTCATTGATAGAGTTTTACGTGATGTCATGACAACAAATGTAGCTCACAAAGAAAAAACACCGTTTGGAGGTAAAGTGATTGTTTTTGGAGGCGACTTTAGACAATGTCTTCCTGTCATCACTCATGGGACAAGAACTGATGTTGTAGAGAGCTGTATAAAATATTCACAATACTGGCAACATTTTACTCGCCTGCCACTTATTAACAACATGCGCTCCATTGATCCTCACTACAGCAGTTGGTTGCTTCAACTGGGAAATGGTGAACTATCTAATGAACATAACCTTGGAGATGATGTAATTGAAATTCCTCCAGACATGGTATGCACTGGCTCTTTAATAATTGAAATTTTTGGAGATAATCTTTGTATTGATGTGAATGACACCGAAAGCATAAATACAGCTGCATCTCATGCAATTTTATGTCCAAAAAATGAGGACGTTGAGAAAGTCAATTCCCAAGTCATGGATTTATTGATAGGTGACTATACTGAATATATCAGTGATGATTCCATCGATCCTGATGAAGCTGATGACCTCGATCAATACCCACTTGAGTTTTTGAATTCACTAACACCAACTGGAATGCCTTCACATCGGCTGAAACTTAAAATTGGCACCATTGTCATGTTATTACGTAATCTGAACACGAACAAAGGTCTCTGCAATGGTACGCGGCTCATTGTCACTGCCTTACATGCCAATATCATACTGGCTAAAGTAATTAGTGGGTCAGCAGCAGGAAATGTGGTATTCATTCCACGAATTGATTTGTGTCCATCAGAGACTGGATTACCTTTTAAATTAAGACGGAGACAATTTCCTATCAAGCCCGCATTTGCAATGACCATAAATAAATCTCAAGGCCAGACCCTCCATCGAGTTGGCATTTATCTACCAGAACCTGCTTTTGCCCATGGTCAATTGTATGTTGCTTTTTCCAGGGTGAAGCAATGTTGCAATGTGAGGGTTAAAGTGGTTAATACACCACTTCAAGGACAATTATTGGCTGATAGTACTAAAGTCTTCACACGTAATATTATCTGCAAAAATATTTTAGTTTAAAGTTACTTTTCTTTTTTTTCATTATTCAGTTTTTCTAATAAAATAGACAGCAATAGGCAAATTCTATGTATAGAGATAAGGAAAAAAAAACAAAAACAAAAAAAATTAGTGTAGCCATAGACATATAGATTTTAAGTACTTATGTAGGAAATACGTATATAACATACGTACTCATTAGCATATAGGGTTAATAACTCTATATCATATCTACATAAATTTAGAAATATGATATATCAATACTAGTGTTGAGCATTCCGATACCGCAAGTATCGGGTATCGGCCGATACTAGCGGTATCGGAATTCCGATACCGGGATTCCGATACTTGGCGCGTATCGGATACCGGAATCGGAAGTTCAATGATTCAAAATTCAGAAATTCAGCCAATGAGAAAGATTCCAAGTGTGGGCACATCCTGTTTAGCATGGAGGGCATGAAACTACTGGCAAGGCTGTGATTGGCTGCTGAAATGATGTCATGATGCAGTTTAAAAGTCGCTGGCGCCATTTTGCGATCACTCTGCTGTGAATTCAGTTAGTGACAGGACGCTGTTTGCTGACTGAGGGACAGTTTAGAGATAGCGATTTGCTTCTTTGTGCTTTCCAAAGGCTAATTTAGCAACCGCTGTGTTCACCTACTATTCACCTTCCTTTTGCCTTGTAGCGCTGTTTTCACAGCGATCTGCAAGGTCTGTGTGTGTGTGTGTGAGTGCAGCCCACTCTCTAGTCTGAGTGCAGCCACATAGGCCATCCATAGCTGGTTGTATTCAGTTCAGGGAGGGTGGTTCATTGCCTCATACTGTCCTTTTTTTTTTTTTTTTTGAAGTAGTGCAGGCTGCTGCACATTTTTTCCAAAAATTCCTATTAGTGTCTTTCCACCCGTCTCCAGCTAATTTGTGGAAAAACACTACATAGGATAAAGTAGAGGAGGGTTTTTGGGCCTTGCAGCGCCGTTTACGGCTGTCTGCACGGTCTCCGTGTGACTGCAGCTCGCCCTGTAATCTGTGAGCAGCTATAGCCTGGTTGTCTCCAGCTCAGGGTTTTTCACTGCGTCATACCGCCAAATCAATTTTCTTTTTTTTCAAAGTAGTGTAGTCTGCTGCTAATTTATTTTAAAAAATCCTATTAGTGTCTTTCCACCCGTCTCCAGCTAATTTGTGGAAAAACACTACATAGGATAAAGTAGAGGAGGGTTTTTGGGCCTTGCAGCGCCGTTTACGGCTGTCTGCACGGTCTCCGTGTGACTGCAGCTCGCCCTGTAGTCTGTGAGCAGCCGTAGCCTGGTTGTCTGCAGCTCAGGGTTTTTCACTGCGTCATACCGCCAAATCAATTTTCTTTTTTTTCAAAGTAGTGTAGTCTGCTGCTAATTTATTTTAAAAAATCCTATTAGTGTCTTTCCACCCGTCTCCAGCTAATTTGTGGAAAAACACTACATAGGATAAAGTAGAGGAGGGTTTTTGGGCCTTGCAGCGCCGTTTACGGCTGTCTGCACGGTCTCCGTGTGATTGCAGCTCTATCCGTTGTCAGTTCAGCCCCAAAAAAATAAATAAATAATAAAGTTCACCAAACACACCAGTTACACACCACTTTACATTTGTGTAGGCCACATTAGCTCATATTCAAGTCTAGTCCACACTTTAGAAAATTAGTGTGTCTTATACCTGTTAGGAGGAGTTGCTCAGGAATAAGCACACAAAGCCGTTAGTACTTTTCTGCTTATCTTTATCAGTCAACCAAGATGAAGAAGGCAGTGAGTAAGGCACGTGGGCGTGGGCGTGGGCGCGGAGCAGGGAGGGGACGTGGGGATTCTGTGCCTGCTGCGGGCACCGGTGAGTCATCAGCACCCACTTTCACAAGGGAACAGTCGTTCATGCGCAGCTTTGTCGCCGAGCGCCGTACACCGCTGCTGCGTGAAGACCAAATTGAAGCCGTTGTGGGATGGATGGCAGCTAATGCATCAACTTCCATTAGTGCCACATCCTCTCAGACACAGAGCACTGGAGAGCAGCCATCTGTCTCTTCACCACCTGCAAAATTGCCCAGGCAGACAGAGATCCCAGGACAGGAGCAGTCTCTACTTCTGTTCTCTGAATCATCTCTTGGCTTGGAAACAGGGGGCCAGCCAAGCAGCATTGGAGAAATGGAAGAAGAGGCAGGGTGCAGTGATGCCCAACAGCTTTTTCTGTCTTCCTCTGAAGAGGCGGGTGGGCCAGTGGCTCCGGTCACCACCTCGCAGGCCGCATCAGCTGATGATGACACTCAGGTGCCACTTACTGGTGCGTGCTCTGCTGCTGAGACTACCCAGGAGGAGCAGTTGGGGGCAGAGGGTAGTGTAGATGATGAGGTCCTTGACCCATCTTGGCGTCAGGGACAGGAAGGTGGTGGGAGCAGCTCTGAGGAAGAGATTCCCCATACGGCCCAAAGAGGGAGAGGGAGGGGGAAGACTGCGGATCCTGCAGCCTCCGCTTTGGCACCCGTAAGGAGCATGTCTCTTCCAAAAGTCAAAAGGGGGGCTCCCAAGACTTGCAGTGCCTGGTCCTTTTTTGACACAGTTGCAGATGACATTTGCTATGTCAGATGCAAGGTGTGTCATCAAAAAATCAAAAGAGGTCAAAAAGTCGCCAACCTCAATACCTCCAACATGTGGAAACATGTGCGCAACAGGCACCCGGCGGAGTTAGACAAACACACTGAAGAGCTAGGCCAACCAACAGCGGCAGCTACCACCTCTTCAGCTCGTGTTGCCTCTTCCTCTAGCTCACACGCAGCTGGTTCGGCTTCCTCCCAGGATCGCCGTGGAAGAACCTCTGGCCCTGTTGTCCAGAGACCCGCTGTCATTCCACCCGCAGCACCACTTTCCCAGTCAACCACACACTCCCAGCCCAGTCTACAGCCATCGGTAGTACAGGCATGGGAGAAAAGGCGGCCTTTCTCGTCAAACCACCCACGAGCACAGGCTCTGACTGCAGGCATTGCCAAACTTCTGTCACTGGAAATGCTGTCATTCAGGCTGGTGGAGACTGACAGCTTCCGTGACTTGATGTCATTGGCAGTCCCACAGTACAGTGTGCCCAGCCGCTTTTACTTCAGCAGGCAAGCCGTCCCTGCCCTGCACAAGCATGTGGAGGGACACATAAAACACGCGCTACTGAACGCCGTCAGTAGCAAGGTCCACCTCACCACCGATGCGTGGACCAGTCAACATGGACAGGGGCGATACCTTTCCCTCACTGCCCATTGGGTTAATGTCGTTGAGCCGGGTACAGACCGTGCGAGTGGCGCAGGACGTGTCCTGCCCACTCCAAGGATTGCAGGAATCCATTCTGTACGCATTGACTCCTCCTCTTACACCAGTTCCTCAGAATCATCGCTGCAGGAGCCGTCACAGTCCACCTCCACATGGACCCGTGATGAACGTGTACCTGTTACGACCGACATGAGCACAGCCGTGGCCAAACGTCAACAGGACGTCTTGAAATTAATTTTTTTGGGGAATCGTAGCCACACAGCGCAGGAGCTCTGGAATGCCATCAAGCAGGAGAGCGATGTGTGGTTTGAGCCAGCGAATCTCCAGCCAGGCATGGTAGTGTGTGATAATGGCCGAAATCTGGTGGCAGCCCTGGGCCTCGGCAACCTCACTCACATCCCATGTCTGGCACATGTGCTCAATTTGGTCGTGCAGAGTTTTTTGAGGGACTATCCGGATCTTGATGCACTGCTGCACAAGGTCCGCCTAGAGTGTGCTCACTTGCGGCGTTCCAGCACGGCAAAAGCGCGCATTGCGGCTCTGCAGCGCCGACACCGCCTGCCGGAACATCGCATCATATGTGACCTACCTACCAGGTGGAATTCCACGTTACATATGTTGGAGCGGTTGTGTGAGCAGCAGCAAGCTGTAATGGAGTACCAGCTGTATCAGGCGCAAAAAAGTCGCAGTCAGCGCCGTACAGACTTCACAACCACAGAGTGGGCCACTATGAAGGATGTCTGCCAGGTTTTGCGTCCCTTTGATTATTCCACGCGGATGGCGAGTGCAGATGATGCACTAGTCAGCATGACTGTCCCCCTTATCTGCCTGCTTGAAAAATCACTGCAAGCGCTAAGGGATGATGTTGTGGAAGAGGTGGAGGATGAGGATTCACCACTTCCATCATCTTCTGGACAGTCAGCGCCACGTGGTTCCTCACAAACGCGTAGGCAGGGGACAGTTTGTGAGGAGGATGAGGAGGAGTCAATGGAGGAGGAAGACATCCGTCCAGAGGAGGGAGTTCCCGAATTGTCCAGTACTCAGTGTGTACAGCGAGGGTGGGGTGATGACGAGCGGGCAGAGATCACGCCTCCAGCTGGGGACAGCGTTTCTTGGGCAGTTGGCAGTCTGCAGCACATGGTGGATTACATGCTGCAGTGCCTGAGAAACGACCGCCGCATCGACCACATTCTCAACATGTCTGATTATTGGGTGTTCACCCTCCTCGATCCTCGCTACCGGGACAACGTAGAAAGCCTCATCACACCGTTGAACCGGGAGCGAAAAATGCGGGAGTACCAAGACACACTGGTCAGTTCCATCATCTTCTCCATTCCAACTGAGAGAAGTGCTGCTAGTGCATTCCAAAGCAGCTCAGTGCGTCCAGGCAGTGGTGGAGGCTCTGCACAAAGAGGGAGCAGAAGCAGTGCCTCTGCCCAAGGCAAGACCAGTATGGCCGAACTGTGGCACAGTTTTCTGTGCCCGCCACAAAAGTCTACACCATCACAGACGGCTCCAGTCAGCAGGAGGCAACGGTTCCGTCAGATGGTGACAGACTACATGTCTTGCCCTCTTGCTGTACTCCCAGACGGCTCTTCCCCTTTCAAGTTTTGGGTCTCAAAGCTGGATACATGGCCAGAGCTAAGCCAGTATGCATTGGAGGTGCTGTCTTGCCCTGCGGCCAGTGTATTATCGGAACGTGTCTTTAGTGCTGCAGGTGGTGTACTAACTGACCGTCGCATGCGACTATCCTCCGATAACGTTGACCGGCTTACTTTCCTGAAAATGAACAAGGCCTGGATCTCGCAGGAATTTGCCACTCCTCCTCCTGATTAAATAATTAGGTCACTGTATACGTTATCCAGGTCTCCTGTTGTGTTCATCTTTCTACCACCTGAACTTAAATTCCTGGGCTCCAACACCGCCAGTTGAGGCTCAGATGTGCCGTCTGCACAGTCAAAACATACGACCCAGTGTTATTGGGTTTCAGTAACGTCAGCTGATCCCCAGCTGTGTAGCCGGCAATGTGTCATGCGACCGCCACGCTGACACAACAACTGAAATGTAAGGGAATCTGTCCCCCCCCCCCCAAGGCGTTTGTTACTGAAAGAGCCACCTTGTGCAGCAGTAATGCTGCACAAGGAAAAAGGTAGCTATTTTGGTTTTGCTCCTTGCACACGCAAAACTTAACACTTATAAAATGTGTCCACTGATACCGTAAAACCGTCCCGGAGGTGGGACTTTCCTTCGTAATATGACGCAGCACAGCCGTCATTCCTACCCCCCCGGCGCCGCGCCCCGGCTCCTCAGCGTTGTTTGATTCCGTCCCGGAGCCTGCGCTGTTATGTTATCCCGTGGCCAGGCACACTTAGCGCTGCCCGTCTTCTGGCATCATTTGGTGTCAGGCTGGCTGCGCCTGTGCGGCCACGCTGGCCGAGAGCCCGCCTCGCAGTGTCTTCTGATTTAATCCCACTGGGGGCCTGGGATCTATGGACATGCGCAGTGCATATCTGAACCTCCACCTCTCACTCATCTCCCTATGGCTTCTTCAGACTGTTCGGTGTCAGCTGGTCCCTAATAGCATGCCACGGCCGTGACACCGCACAGTCTGAAAAAGAAGCCGTAGGGAGGGGAGTGAGAGGCGAGGATATGCACTGCGCATGGCCATGGATCCCAGGCCCCCAGTGGGATTAAATCAGAAGACACTGCGAGGCGGGCTCTCGGCCAGCGCGGCCGCACAGGCGCAGCCAGCCTGACACCAAATGATGTCAGAAGATGGGCAGCGCTAAGTGTGCCTGGCCACGGGATAACATAACAGCGCAGGCTCCGGGACGGAATCAAACAACGCTGAGGAGCCGGGGCACGGCGGCGGGGGGGTAGTAATGATGGCTGTGCTGCGTCATATTACGAAGGAAAGTCCCACCTCCGGGACGGTTTCACGGCTTCAGGGGACACATTTTAAAAGTGTTTAGTTCTGTGTTTGCAAGGAGCATGATGAAAAGAGCCACCTTTTCCTTTTGCATCTTTTGTGCTGCACAAGCTGGCTCTTTCAGCTACAAACGCCTTGGGGGGGGGGTTAAAGGTTCCCTTTCGACTTTCTCAGGCTTCGGCCTACATTGTGTTCCTCTGCTTTTCCACCTGCCCCTGGGCTCCAACACCGCTAGTTGCCGTCCAGAAGTGCTGTACGCACAGTCAACAGTCGCTCCTCTGTTATTGGGGTTCAGTAACGTCAGCTGTTCCCCTGCTGTGTGTGTGGCAATCCCTCCTACCTCCTCCAACCTCCTCCAACCTCCTCCTCCTCCACCTGTCCCTGGGCTCCAACACCGCCAGTTGCCGTCCAGAAGTGCTGTACGCACAGTCAACAGTCCCTCCTCTGTTATTGGGGTTCAGTAACGTCAGCTGTTCCCCTGCTGTGTGTGTGGCAATCCCTCCTACCTCCTCCAACCTCCTCCTCCTCCTCCACCTGTCCCTGGGCTCCAACACCGCCAGTTGCCGTCCAGAAGTGCTGTACGCACAGTCAACAGTCCCTCCTCTGTTATTGGGGTTCAGTAACGTCAGCTGTTCCCCTGCTGTGTGTGTGGCAATCCCTCCTACCTCCTCCAACCTCCTCCTCCTCCTCCACCTGTCCCTGGGCTCCAACACCGCCAGTTGCCGTCCAGAAGTGCTGTACGCACAGTCAACAGTCCCTCCTCTGTTATTGGGGTTCAGTAACATCAGCTGTTCCCCTGCTGTGTGTGTGGCAATCCCTCCTACCTCCTCCAACCTCCTCCAACCTCCTCCTCCTCCACCTGTCCCTGGGCTCCAACACCGCCAGTTGCCGTCCAGAAGTGCTGTACGCACAGTCAACAGTCCCTCCTCTGTTATTGGGGTTCAGTAACGTCAGCTGTTCCCCTGCTGTGTGTGTGGCAATCCCTCCTACCTCCTCCAACCTCCTCCAACCTCCTCCTCCTCCACCTGTCCCTGGGCTCCAACACCGCCAGTTGCCGTCCAGAAGTGCTGTACGCACAGTCAACAGTCCCTCCTCTGTTATTGGGGTTCAGTAACGTCAGCTGTTCCCCTGCTGTGTGTGTGGCAATCCCTCCTACCTCCTCCAACCTCCTCCTCCTCCTCCACCTGTCCCTGGGCTCCAACACCGCCAGTTGCCGTCCAGAAGTGCTGTACGCACAGTCAACAGTCCCTCCTCTGTTATTGGGGTTCAGTAACGTCAGCTGTTCCCCTGCTGTGTGTGTGGCAATCCCTCCTACCTCCTCCAACCTCCTCCTCCTCCACCTGTCCCTGGGCTCCAACACCGCCAGTTGCCGTCCAGAAGTGCTGTACGCACAGTCAACAGTCCCTCCTCTGTTATTGGGGTTCAGTAACGTCAGCTGTTCCCCTGCTGTGTGTGTGGCAATCCCTCCTACCTCCTCCAACCTCCTCCAACCTCCTCCTCCTCCACCTGTCCCTGGGCTCCAACACCGCCAGTTGCCGTCCAGAAGTGCTGTACGCACAGTCAACAGTCCCTCCTCTGTTATTGGGGTTCAGTAACGTCAGCTGTTCCCCTGCTGTGTGTGTGGCAATCCCTCCTACCTCCTCCAACCTCCTCCAACCTCCTCCTCCTCCACCTGTCCCTGGGCTCCAACACCGCCAGTTGCCGTCCAGAAGTGCTGTACGCACAGTCAACAGTCCCTCCTCTGTTATTGGGGTTCAGTAACGTCAGCTGTTCCCCTGCTGTGTGTGTGGCAATCCCTCCTACCTCCTCCAACCTCCTCCTCCTCCACCTGTCCCTGGGCTCCAACACCGCCAGTTGCCGTCCAGAAGTGCTGTACGCACAGTCAACAGTCCCTCCTCTGTTATTGGGGTTCAGTAACGTCAGCTGTTCCCCTGCTGTGTGTGTGGCAATCCCTCCTACCTCCTCCAACCTCCTCCAACCTCCTCCTCCTCCACCTGTCCCTGGGCTCCAACACCGCCAGTTGCCGTCCAGAAGTGCTGTACGCACAGTCAACAGTCCCTCCTCTGTTATTGGGGTTCAGTAACGTCAGCTGTTCCCCTGCTGTGTGTGTGGCAATCCCTCCTACCTCCTCCAACCTCCTCCAACCTCCTCCTCCTCCACCTGTCCCTGGGCTCCAACACCGCCAGTTGCCGTCCAGAAGTGCTGTACGCACAGTCAACAGTCCCTCCTCTGTTATTGGGGTTCAGTAACGTCAGCTGTTCCCCTGCTGTGTGTGTGGCAATCCCTCCTACCTCCTCCAACCTCCTCCTCCTCCACCTGTCCCTGGGCTCCAACACCGCCAGTTGCCGTCCAGAAGTGCTGTACGCACAGTCAACAGTCCCTCCTCTGTTATTGGGGTTCAGTAACGTCAGCTGTTCCCCTGCTGTGTGTGTGGCAATCCCTCCAACCTCCTCCAACCTCCTCCTCCTCCACCTGTCCCTGGGCTCCAACACCGCTAGTTGCCGTCCAGAAGTGCTGTACGCACAGAGCCAAACACCTCGCCAATGTGTTAGTGGGGTTCAGCACCGCCAGCTGTTCCCCTGCTGTGTATACGGCAACGTGTACTGCGACCGCCACGCAGGCACAACAAGTTAAATGTAAGGGAACCTGACCCCCCCCCCCCCCCCAGGCGTTTGTTACTGAAGGAGCCACCTTGTGCAGCAGTAATGATGCAAAGGGAAAAAGTGCCTCTTTTCGTGATGCTCCTTGCACATGCTGAACCAAACACTTATGAAATGTGTCCCCACACAGCGTTAAACCGTCCGGTAGGTGGAACTTTCCTTTGTCGTGTGACGCAGCACAGCCATCATTTTTACCCCCTTGGCGCCGTGCGCCCCCTCCTCAGCGTTGTTTGAATCTGTCCCGGAGCCTGCGCTGTTAGGTTAGCCCTTGGCCATGCACACATGTTGCGCTGCCCGTCTTCTGACCTCATTTGGTGTCAGGCTGGCTGCGCCTGTGCGGGTGCGCTGGCCGAGATCCCGCCTCGCAGTGTCGTCTAATGTAATCCCACCGCGGGCCTGTGATCCGTGCCCGTGCGCAGTGCATATCCTCTCCTCTCACTCCCCTCCCTACGGCTTCTTCAGACTGTGCGATGTCAGCTGGTCCCTAATAGCATGCCACGGCCGTGACACCGCACAGTCTGAAAAAGCCGTAGGGAGGGGAGTGAGAGGAGAGGATATGCACTGCGCACGGGCACGGATCACAGGCCCGCGGTGGGATTACATTAGACGACACTGCGAGGCGGGATCTCGGCCAGCGCACCCGCACAGGCGCAGCCAGCCTGACACCAAATGAGGTCAGAAGACGGGCAGCGCAACATGTGTGCATGGCCAAGGGCTAACCTAACAGCGCAGGCTCCGGGACAGATTAAAACAACGCTGAGGAGGCGGCGCACGGCGCCAAGGGGGTAAAAATGATGGCTGTGCTGCGTCACACGACAAAGGAAAGTTCCACCTACCGGACGGTTTAACGCTGTGAGGAGACACATTTCATAAATGTTAGGTTCCGCATGTACAAGGACCATAATTAAAAGAGCTAAGTTTACCTTTTCCAGCATTAGTGCTGTACACAATGGCTCTTTCAGCTACAAACGCCTGGGGGGGGGGGGGGGTTAAAGGTTTCCTTTCAACTTGCTCGAGTGCAGGCTTCGGCCTACACTCCGCTCCCCCTGCTCCTCCTGCTGACCCTGGGCTCTAACACCGCCAGTTTTTGCCCAGATGTGCTAGCTGCACAGAGAAAAACACCAGCCAATGTGTCAGTGGGGTTCAGCACCGCCAGCTGTTCCCCTGCTGTGTAGCCGGCAACGTGTCCTGCGACCGCCACGCAGACACAAGAACTGAAATTGAAGGGAACCTGTCCCCCCTCCCCCAGGCGTTTTTACGTTATCCAGCCACCTTGTACAGCGGTAATGCTGCATGTGTGCAAGGTGGCTCAGAAACGTATTCTCCTCGCACATGTGGAACTGAAAACACGTCTGAAATGTGTCCTCTGTGTGACCATTTAACCGTCCCGGTGGTGTGACTTTCCTTTGTAATGACACGCTGCAACCCCCTTGGTAGCGCTGCCCGTCTTCTGGCATCATTGTTTGGCTGGCTGCGCCTCTGCGGCCGCCCTGACCCACACAACGCCCCTCGGTGTCTTATTTATTGGGACTGCGAGGGTGTGATTGATGGGCAGGATCAGTGCATCAGTTCGCCTGTCCCTCCTCTCCTTCCGCCTTCTTCGGACTGTGCGGCTTCATGGCCGTGGCATGCGATAAGGGATCAGATGACGCCGCACAGTCTGAAGCGGGTGTAAGGACCCGAGTGTGAGAGGCGAACATATGTGCTGCGCCAGGCCCTGAATCCCAGCCCCGCAGTGTTTTAACAATGTTAAGACACTGCGGGGCTGGGATTCATGGGCATCGCGAACCGCACCGGCCGACATTACATGATGCCAGAAGATGGGCAGCGCTAACGGCGCTAGGCCAGGGGATAACACGACAGCGCAGACTCCTGTACAGCAAATAACAACGCTCGGGAGGCTGCACCCAGCACCAAGGTGGGATTCTTGACACCTGTGCTGCGTCTCATTACAAAGGGAACTCTCGCCTCCATTACACAGTTTGACTGTATAAAGGGCTAAATGTTATACGTGTTCCATTCAGCGTGTGCAAGGAGAAAAATTACAAGAGCAACCTTTGACTTGCGCAGCACTGCTGCTGCATAAGCTGTGGCTCTTCTACTTTGTAACCCCTGAGGGGGGGTTAAAGGTGACTTTTGAAATCGGTTCAATTAGGCTTCGGCCTACACTCTGCTCCACCTGCAGAGCCCGGGCTCCAACAACGCTAGTTGCTGTCCGGAAGTGCTGGCTGCACAGAGCCAAACACCTCGCCAATGTGTCAGTGGGGTCCAGCACCGCCAGCTGTTCCCCTGCTGTGTAGCCGGCAACGTGTCCTGCAAAAGCCACGCAGACACAACACACCCAAAGCTGCCGCCTGTGCAGGCTTCGGCCTACACTCCCCTCCCCCTGCTCCTCCTCCTCCTGCTCCTCCTCCTGCTGTCCCTGGGCTCTAACACACCGCCAGTTGGGGCCCAGATGTGCTAGCTGCACAGAGAAAAACACCAGCCAATGTGTCAGTGGGGTCCAGCACCGCCAGCTGTTCCCCTGCTGTGCAGCCGGCAACGTGTCCTGCAAAAGCCACGCAGACACAAGAACTGAAATTGAAGGGAACCTGTCCCCCCTCCCCCAGGCGTTTTTACGTTATCCAGCCACCTTGTACAGCGGTAATGCTGCATGTGTGCAAGGTGGCTCAGAAACGTATTCTCCTCGCACATGTGGAACTGAAAACACGTCTGAAATGTGTCCTCTGTGTGACCATTTAACCGTCCCGGTGGTGTGACTTTCCTTTGTAATGACACGCTGCAACCCCCTTGGTAGCGCTGCCCGTCTTCTGGCATCATTGTTTGGCTGGCTGCGCCTCTGCGGCCGCCCTGACCCACACAACGCCCCTCGGTGTCTTATTTATTGGGACTGCGAGGGTGTGATTCATGGGCAGGATCAGTGCATCAGTTCGCCTGTCCCTCCTCTCCTTCCGCCTTCTTCGGACTGTGCGGCTTCATGGCCGTGGCATGCGATAAGGGATCAGATGACGCCGCACAGTCTGAAGCGGGTGTAAGGACCCGAGTGTGAGAGGCGAACATATGTGCTGCGCCAGGCCCTGAATCCCAGCCCCGCAGTGTTTTAACAATGTTAAGACACTGCGGGGCTGGGATTCATGGGCATCGCGAACCGCACCGGCCGACATTACATGATGCCAGAAGATGGGCAGCGCTAACGGCGCTAGGCCAGGGGATAACACGACAGCGCAGACTCCTGTACAGCAAATAACAACGCTCGGGAGGCTGCACCCAGCACCAAGGTGGGATTCTTGACACCTGTGCTGCGTCTCATTACAAAGGGAACTCTCGCCTCCATTACACAGTTTGACTGTATAAAGGGCTAAATGTTATACGTGTTCCATTCAGCGTGTGCAAGGAGAAAAATTACAAGAGCAACCTTTGACTTGCGCAGCACTGCTGCTGCATAAGCTGTGGCTCTTCTACTTTGTAACCCCTGAGGGGGGGTTAAAGGTGACTTTTGAAATCGGTTCAATTAGGCTTCGGCCTACACTCTGCTCCACCTGCAGAGCCCGGGCTCCAACAACGCTAGTTGCTGTCCGGAAGTGCTGGCTGCACAGAGCCAAACACCTCGCCAATGTGTCAGTGGGGTCCAGCACCGCCAGCTGTTCCCCTGCTGTGTAGCCGGCAACGTGTCCTGCAAAAGCCACGCAGACACAACACACCCAAAGCTGCCGCCTGTGCAGGCTTCGGCCTACACTCCCCTCCCCCTGCTCCTCCTCCTCCTGCTCCTCCTCCTGCTGTCCCTGGGCTCTAACACACCGCCAGTTGGGGCCCAGATGTGCTAGCTGCACAGAGAAAAACACCAGCCAATGTGTCAGTGGGGTCCAGCACCGCCAGCTGTTCCCCTGCTGTGCAGCCGGCAACGTGTCCTGCAAAAGCCACGCAGACACAAGAACTGAAATTGAAGGGAACCTGTCCCCCCTCCCCCAGGCGTTTTTACGTTATCCAGCCACCTTGTACAGCGGTAATGCTGCATGTGTGCAAGGTGGCTCAGAAACGTATTCTCCTCGCACATGTGGAACTGAAAACACGTCTGAAATGTGTCCTCTGTGTGACCATTTAACCGTCCCGGTGGTGTGACTTTCCTTTGTAATGACACGCTGCAACCCCCTTGGTAGCGCTGCCCGTCTTCTGGCATCATTGTTTGGCTGGCTGCGCCTCTGCGGCCGCCCTGACCCACACAACGCCCCTCGGTGTCTTATTTATTGGGACTGCGAGGGTGTGATTCATGGGCAGGATCAGTGCATCAGTTCGCCTGTCCCTCCTCTCCTTCCGCCTTCTTCGGACTGTGCGGCTTCATGGCCGTGGCATGCGATAAGGGATCAGATGACGCCGCACAGTCTGAAGCGGGTGTAAGGACCCGAGTGTGAGAGGCGAACATATGTGCTGCGCCAGGCCCTGAATCCCAGCCCCGCAGTGTTTTAACAATGTTAAGACACTGCGGGGCTGGGATTCATGGGCATCGCGAACCGCACCGGCCGACATTACATGATGCCAGAAGATGGGCAGCGCTAACGGCGCTAGGCCAGGGGATAACACGACAGCGCAGACTCCTGTACAGCAAATAACAACGCTCGGGAGGCTGCACCCAGCACCAAGGTGGGATTCTTGACACCTGTGCTGCGTCTCATTACAAAGGGAACTCTCGCCTCCATTACACAGTTTGACTGTATAAAGGGCTAAATGTTATACGTGTTCCATTCAGCGTGTGCAAGGAGAAAAATTACAAGAGCAACCTTTGACTTGCGCAGCACTGCTGCTGCATAAGCTGTGGCTCTTCTACTTTGTAACCCCTGAGGGGGGGTTAAAGGTGACTTTTGAAATCGGTTCAATTAGGCTTCGGCCTACACTCTGCTCCACCTGCAGAGCCCGGGCTCCAACAACGCTAGTTGCTGTCCGGAAGTGCTGGCTGCACAGAGCCAAACACCTCGCCAATGTGTCAGTGGGGTCCAGCACCGCCAGCTGTTCCCCTGCTGTGTAGCCGGCAACGTGTCCTGCAAAAGCCACGCAGACACAACACACCCAAAGCTGCCGCCTGTGCAGGCTTCGGCCTACACTCCCCTCCCCCTGCTCCTCCTCCTGCTGTCCCTGGGCTCTAACACACCGCCAGTTGGGGCCTTAGGAAGACAAGCTTGAATAGGTCCCCATCCGGGTTCCAGTACCGTCAGCTGGTTCTCGGCAGTGTCTTTTGCTCTTGTACCTTCTGCTCCCCATCCTGGTTCCAGTACCGTCAGCTGGTTCCGGGCAGAGCCTTTGGCTTAGGTGCCTCCCTCTGGGTATCCGAGTTCCACCAACGTCAGGTGGTCCTTGGTAGTGCTTTCAGGCACGGGTACCTCCTGCTTAGTAACCGGGTTCCAGTAACGTCAGCTGGTCCTCGGTAGTTCCATTGGCTCTTGGACCTTCGGCTACCCATCCGGGTTCCAGTACCGTCAGCTGGTTCTCGGCAGTGTCTTTTGCTCTTGTACCTTCTGCTCCCCATCCTGGTTCCAGTACCGTCAGCTGGTTCCGGGCAGAGCCTTTGGCTTAGGTGCCTCCCTCTGGGTATCCGAGTTCCACCAACGTCAGGTGGTCCTTGGTAGTGCTTTCAGGCACGGGTACCTCCTGCTTAGTAACCGGGTTCCAGTAACGTCAGCTGGTCCTCGGTAGTTCCATTGGCTCTTGGACCTTCGGGTAGCCATCCGAGTTCCAGTTCCATCAGCTGTTTCTCGGCATTTTCTCAGCCTTCTTGTACCTTCTGCTACATTTCCAAGTTCAAGACCCGAAAGACGATGACCCGGAAGACCACCCCTAAGATGATGACGACACCAGAGACGACAACCACCGAGATGACGACGACCCTGGAGACGATGACCCTGAAGACGACCCCGATGACGACGACCCCGATGACGACGACCCCGATGACGACGACCCTGGAGATGACGACCCTGGAGATGACGACGACAACCTGGAAGACCGAGAAGCAGAAGAACAAGAGGCTGCAGAACAAAGAGCAGAAGAACATTAAGCATAAGACTAAATATCAGAGCAAAAGATATTATCTAAATTATAAGCAGAAGAAGACTAAGCAGTGTATGGGGGTGAGTCCGTTCCTCCTCGTGGTGCCCCTGGATAAAGCCTGATGCTGCAGGCCAAACTGAACGCGGACAAATGTAACTGTTTTGTGACAGGCAGAACGGAAGGTGTAATCTTCAAACTTTTATAGATAACAACTACGGGAATGCCTGTCACAAATAAGAATATGATGAAGAAGTTGAATATAAAAAAGATAATAGTTAAATAAAAAGAATATGAACAATGTAAAAAAAAATATATATATATACGTAGAAAAGAAGAAGATGAATAAGGTGAAGAAGTTGATGTCACAGAAGCTGATGATGAGGATAATGAAGAAGAAAGTGTGGGAGAAGTAAAAAATAGGGTGAAGGGCGTGGAAGTAGTGAAACATCAATATCTGACAAAATAAATAAAAAATTAACATAGAAAGAATTTGACTAACGCCGAACGTCATAAAAAAATTAAAAATACTGCTATTCTATTTGATTGGGATAAACCCCTGTGCCTTTAATGTCTCCGCCACCTCCCCCAATACATCCTACATTATTCTTAGTTGTTTTCCTTCATGTAGAATTAACCTACAAGGAAAGAAAGGGTTTATTTTAATTCCGATATTTTCGTCCCATTGACTTGCATTGGGATCGGGTATCGGTATCGGATTGGATTCCGATACTGTGACGGTATCGGCCGATACTTTCCGATACCGATACTTTCCGATATCGGAAAGTATCGCTCAACACTAATCAATACATATTTTTATAGGTAAGTAGAACACACATTAAGTACAAGATGTAAGATGTGTATCATCCAAATGCCTGTATTTGGTGATAGGAACCTGTATTTGAAGCTCCAGCAGTATAGCTGCTGAGAGATTTCATTTTGTTTTTAAAAAGGGTGAGGTTTTTGTGTACAGGTAAGAGACGGGTGGGATGGCTGTTCACACACATCTCTATCTCCAGGTGTGTTCTGTACATAGAAATAGATATATAGATAGGTACATATTTAGATAGATAGGGAAAGAATAGAGATTTTGCTTTCACATCAACATTTTTCTGCTATTTGGAGAATTTATGGTGGAAAAAAGGCTATTTCTGCACTTCCTGCCTAAGGGCTGACCCACGCCACTCTTGCTGTAAGTTGCATGCAATGTATACGGAATTTGTACTTCACTTGCGGCAGGTGCGGCACATGTGGTTTCTGCAGTTTTCGCCACAAAATCTCCACTTACCAGTGTTTTTGTTGTGGCTGCATTTAATGCAATTGTCGAAGCCGCGTTTGCCGCATTTACTGCAAGTTAACTCCAAGCTTCATCTACATTGCATGGCACTTGCTGAAAGTGTGTTGTAGGTCAGTTCTTTGGTGCCAAGTGTGGAAGTTGTATTGTTTTTAACATTACTTCTGCAAATATCAGAAACATGCAGATGTGAAAGAGGTTTGAGTATTAAGAAATAGGAATCAGTTAGTTAGGACCCATCAGTTCAAAGGCTACCGTGACGTGGTTGATGGGCATGCTTATATTAGCCCATCGGTGTACTATGAACGTTGATTTCTTAAATTTTACACTTCTGTAAAAATAAACACAAAAAATTTGGATACACAAAAAGGCTTTTATTTCTGTTGTACTTATTAGAATTATTTAAAATGAAGGCTTAGCTAAGCCCAAGAGATGATTAAAAACGTTTCATACCAACCCATCAGATGTAAAATTACTGTGAAATTACCTGATGGGCACACAAGTATGCGCCAGTATGGGTACTAAGAGCTTTTCCACATAATAATGAAATATTTTAAAATGTCATAGAACATACCAATATACATAGTTATTGATACATATTATTTATTATTTACATTATTGTTCTTAAGCAAAGAACCGTTGTTGTGGCATTTGCCACAACACGCAAAGTTGTTGTCTGATGTCTTTCATCACTCCCCTCATAAGCATGTTCATGGATCCTGTGTAACTGTACCTTAAATAACAAGAATTGTCAAGAGCTGGTGAGTGCAGCCATTTTTTGTTCTTTCTTACTATTATTTATTAATTGTATTATTCTTACATTTGAATAAATAAAGTATATATGGATTCTAGACTCCCGATTCTTTAGAATCGGGCTGCCATCTAGTATATATATATATATATATATATATATATATATATATACACACAGTGGGGGAAATGAGAATTTGATCCCTTGCTAATTTTGTAAGTTTGCCCACTGACAAAGACATGAACAATCTATAATTTTAACGTTAGGTTAATTTTAACATTGAGAGATAGAATATCACAAATAAAATCCAGAAAATCGCATTGTATAAATTATACAAATGTACAGTATTTGCATTTTGCAGTGAGAAATAAGTATTTGATCCCTCTGGCAAGCAAGACTTAATACTTGGTAACAAAACCGTTATTGGCAAGCACAGCAGTCAGACTTTTTTTTATAGTTGATGATGAGGTTTGTGCACATGTCAGGAGGAATTTTGGTCCACTCCTCTTTGCAAATAATCTCTAAATCATTAAGATTTTGAGGCTGTCGTTTGGCAACACAGAGCTTCAACTCCCTCCATAAGTTTTCTATGGGATTAAGGTCTGGAGATTGGCTAGGCCATTCCATGACCTTAATGTGCTTCTTTTTTAACCAATCCTTCGATGCATTGGCTGTATGTTTTGGGTCATTGTCTTGTTGTAAAACCCCTCCATGACCCATTTTTAATGTCCTGTCGGAGGGAAGGAGGTTGTCACTCAGGATTTTACGGCACATGGCTCCATCCATTCTCCCATTGATGAGGTGAAGTAGTCCTGTGCCTTTAGCAGAGAAACACCCCAAACCCAAAACATAATGCTTCCACCTCTATGCTTGACAGTGGGGATGGTGTTCTTTGGGTCATAGGCAGCATTTCTCTTCCTCCAAACATGGCGAGTTGAGTTAATGCCAAAAAACTTCAATTTTTGTCTCATCTGAACACAGCACCTTCTCCTAATCACTCACAGAAGCATCCAGGTGTTCATTGGCAAACTTCAGACGGGCCTGCACATGTTCTTTCTTGAGCAGGGGGACCTTGCGGGCACTGCACGATTTTAAAATTTTACGGCGCAATATGTTTTCTTGGTGACTGTGGTCCTAGCTGCCTTGAGATCATTAACAAGTTCTTCCCGTGTAGTTTTAGGCTGATCTCTCACCTTCCTAATGATCAAGGATACCCCACGAGGTGCGATTTTGCATGGTGCGCCAGATCAATGTCAATTAAGGCTTCTTTCACACTTCCGTCTTTTTCCTCCCGTCGAAATCCTTTGATTTTTGAAAAAACAGGATCCTGCAAATTTTTCTGCAGGATCCTGTTTTTTCCCATAGACTTGTATTAGTGACGGATTGTGACGGGTGGCCATCCGTTTCATCCGTCGTTTACTGGATCCATTGGAAAATAACTGTCCGTCAGGCGGAGAAAACATTCAGAGGAACTTTTTTTTGCACATCGGAAAATAACTCAGCGATGGGTCCTGCGCTGTCCGTCATTGGCTATAATGGAAGCCTATGGACGCAGGATCCGTCGCTGACCGTCAATCACAGGAATCCAGTGACGTATCCTGTTTTTTCATTCTGAGCATGCCTGGAAGGATTTTCTAGTCCGGGAAAAATCTCTCTCTCCAGAATTTTATGCATTAAAATTCAGGTACTACCAAATTCAAAGGATCCGTCAGTTTACTGGATGCGTTACATCCGTTTCCCAAGCTTTTAACAACGTCCGTCGATATGTCGCTCCGAAGCATTATGACGGCCGTCTCAAGACGGAAGTGTGAAAGAAGCCTAACAGTCATTTTGTATTTCTTCCATTTTCCTACTATTGCACCAACAGTTGTCTCCTTCTCACCCAGCATCTTACTTATGGTTTTGTGGCCCATTCCAGCTTTGTCTAAGTCTATGATCTTGCCTCTGACATCCTTATAAAGCTCTTTGGTCTTACCCATATTGTAGAGGTTAGAGTCTGACTGATTAATTGAGTCTGTGGAGAGGAGTCTTTTATAAAGGTGACTATGTAAGACAGCTGTCTTTAATGCAGTTAACGAGTTGATTAGGAGCGTCTAACTGGTCTGTAGGAGCCAGAATTCTTAATGTTTGGCAGGGAATCAAATACTTATTTATCACTGCAAAATGCAAATAAATTTATATAGTTTATACAATGTGATTTTCTTGATTTTATTTTTGATATTCTATCTTTCAATGTTAAAATTATCCTACCCTTAAAATTATAGACTGTTCATTCTTATGAAGCTACTCCTTCGCTGCCCTGGCAGTGTGCTTGGGATCATTATCTTGCTGAAAGACCAATCCATGTTTCATCTTCAATGCCCTTGCTGATGGAAGGAGGTTTGCACTCAAAGTCTCACGATACATGGCCCCATTCATTCTTTCATGTACACGGACCAGTCTTCCTGGTCCCTTTGCAGAGAAACAGCCCCAAAGCATTATGTTGCCACCACCATGCTTCACAGTAGATATGGTGTTCTTTGGATGCAACTCAGCATTCTGCCTCCTCCAAACATGACGAGTTTTGTTTTTACCAAACAGTTCTACTTTGGTTTCATCTGACCATATGACATTCTCCCAATACTCTTCTGGATAATCCAAATGCTCTCTAGCAAACTTCAGACATGCCTGGACATGTACTGGCTTAAGCAGGGGGACATGTCTGGCACTGCAGGATCTCAGTCCCTGGCGGCGTAGTGTGTTACTGGTAGCCTTTTTACAGTGGTCCCAGCTCTATGCAGTTCATTCACTAGGTCCCCCATGTGGTTCTGGGATTTTTGCTCACCGTTCTTGTGATTATTTTGACCCCCACGGGGTGAGATCTTGCATGGAGCCACAGATCGAGGGAGATTATCAGTGGTCTTGTATGTCTTCCATTTTCTTATTATTGTTCCCACAGTTCATTTCATCACACCAAGCTGCTTGCCTATTGCAGATTCAGTCTACCCAGCCTGGTGCAGGGGTACAATTTTTTTTTGGTGTAGTTCGACAGCTCTTTGGTCTTCACAATAGTGGAGTTTGGAGTGTGAATGTTCCAGGTTGTGGTCAGGTGTCTTTTATACTGATAACAAGTTCAAACAGGTGCCACTTCTACAGGTAATGAGTGGAGGACAGAGGAGCCTCTTAAAGAAGACTTACTGGTCTGTGAGAGCCAGAAATCTTGCATGTTTTTAGGTGACTAAATTTTTATTTTCCACCATAATTTGCAAAATAAACCTTGCCAAATCAGACAAGGTGATTTTCTGGATTTGTTTTCTCATTTTGACTCTGATAGTTGTGGTCTACCTTTGATGTCAACTACAGGCCTCTCTCATCTTTTTAAGTGGGAGAACTTGCACAATTGGTGGCCGAATAAATACTTTTTCCCCCACTGTGTATATATATATATATATATATATATATATATATATATATATATATATATATATACATAGAAGAACAAAATGAGGTGGCACACGCTGGTTGCAGCCCATTCACTTTCACATAGATATGTAATTAATTATCTTTTTTCTCTAGTATTGAGGCCATAGCTCCCTTAATATTCCCCAGATGAATAATCATCATTCTGACTTTGACACTGGTTTACTAGCTGACAATGTTAATAACTGTACTGTTCAAGACTTAAAAGTGGGATTTGGGAAACACCGGAGTATACAAATACAGGCACATGACTCATGGGTGTATCATGAGTGCTTGGCAAAGAATAGTGGAGATTACTGCCCAGGTCTCTATAAATGGGTTAAGTGCTCCTTGTGAAGATGTCAATTCTATACAGACAAAAAAGCCAGAACTGTGCAAAGTCAAAGTGTCTCAGCCAAGAATCACAAGTTTTACGAGTTAAACCTCCTCAGATGGTGCATTCCAAATTGGTAACATTTTTGTAACACATTGCTAACTTTTGACTCATCACATCTTGAAAAAGCTGTAGATCCCAGGGTTGAGAATCTTTCTACTTTGTTCTCACTTTAACCCATTACATATAAATATTATTTCACGGTAATAAAGTTTACTTGGAACACTAGTATACATTAGACTCAAGTGTAACATGATTAAGAGTACAAATTGTTCATATTTTATTACGGAAATGTTGCAGGTGTGACAGATGAGTCTATAGAAGATTGGAACAAGGGTAACAAATTGTACCCAACCAAATGAATGAATTATCCATTATTACTGTTCATAGCATAAAGGCAATAATCTGTATGAACTTCACTTACTCAGGCTGCCGTCACACGGTCAGTATTTGGTCAGTATTTTACATCAGTATTTGTAAGCCAAAACCAGGAGTGGAACAAATAGAGAAAAATTATAATAGAAACATATGCACCACTTCTGCATTTTTCACCCACTCCTGGTTTTGGCTTAAAAATACTGATGTAAACTTCTGACCAAATACTGCTAGTGTGATGGCTGCCTCATACTGAGTCAAAAAGAATTTCTACAGTCTTGTGGTTTGTATGATTACATTTCTATAAAATTCATCTGCTCTGCCTGTAAGACTACAACACATACTTGTCCAGAAGTCAAGTACGTGTTATTATTATTTATTATTATAGTGCCTTTTATTCCATGGCGCTTTACATTTCAGGAGGGGTGTACATAGTAAAAACAAGTACAGCAATCTTAAACAATACAAGTCACGACTGGTACAGGAGGAGAGAGGACCCTGCCAGTGAGGGCTCACAATCTACAAAGGATGGGTGAGGATGCAGTAGACGATGGTAGAGCTGGTCCTGCAGTGGCTTGGTCGATTGGTGGTTACTGCAGGTTGAAGGCTTGTCGGAAGAGGTAGGTCTTCAGGTTCTTTTTGAAGGTTTCCATGGTAGGCGAAAGTCTGATATGTTGTGGTAGAGCGTTCCAGAGTAGGGGTGATGCGCGGGAGAAATCTTGTATGCGATTGTGGGAAGAGGAGATAAGAGGGGAGTAGAGAAGGAGATCTTGTGAGGATCGGAGGTTGCGTGCAGGTAAGTACCGGGAGACGAGGTCACAGATGTATGGAGGACACAGGTTGTGGATGGCTTTGCATGCCATAGTTAAGGTTTTGAACTGGAGTCTTTGGGTAATGGGGAGCCAGTGCAGGAATTGACAGTGGGGAGAGGCCGGGGAATAGCAGGGGGACAGGTGGATTAGTTGGGCAGCAGAGTTAAGAATAGAGGGGCGCGACAGTGTTAGAGGGGAGGCCACAGAGCAGGAGGTTGCAATAGTCAAGGCCGGAGATGATGAGGGCATTAACTAGAGTTTTTAAAGATTCTTAGTTGAGCAATGTACGGATCCATTAAATATTCTTAAGTTGAAGTCGGCAGGAAGTGGAAAGGGCTTGGATATGTAGTTTGAAGTCTATGAGGCTGGTCAAAACTCTGTGTTGTTATACAGATTGTAAAAAATCATGGAGACATGTCGGTTATTTATCCAATTCACAAAATGAAATTACTACCCTGCCAAGGCACCCGCCTTTGCGACGACAGTCCGAAACTTAGTGATATTGTCATCTCTTCCGTATTCTCCCCTGCTTCCACCTCTTCCTCTGGGACTACCACCTCCTCCCTCAGACTATTCAAAGTGTGCTCCAGCATGTGGATGACCAGAATAAGATGTCGATGATGGCATCGTCAGCTCTCACCATCTTACGGCGGAAGTGAGCACACAGTGACCGTGCATTATGCAGCAGCGCATCCAAGCTGGGATAGTAGTGGAGCAATTGCTGTACCACAAGGTTGAGGACGTGAGCCATGCAATGCACATGTGTGAGATTGCCCTAGTGTAGGGCCACCACCAGGTTCACACCTTTATCACACATGGCCTTCCCTGGCTTCAGGTTCAGCGGATACAGCCAGTGCTCAAACTTGGCCTAGGTAGCTGATCACAACTTCTGAGCTGTGTGACTGTGATTTCCAAGGCATATTACTTTAAACACTGCCTGATTGCGGTGAGCCCTGGCAGTACGGAGGTGAGGGGATTCTCTCTATACTGTTGAAACTTGTGTCTCATTAAGAGAGAGGTTGAGGGGACAGGTGGAGGCCCTAGAGGAGGTGAGGAGGTGAAGGAGGCAAATGTAGTGAAGGAAGTGTTAGATACAGAGGTTTGGCCCACAAGCCCTGGGGATTCTAAGACTTGTGAAGCAGCCCCTTGCCCTCCTGCCCCACAGCCACCAGAGTTACCTATTGCCCAGTCAGTAAGATGTAATGCCCCTGTCCATGTTTGCTCATCCAGATGTTAGTGTTGAAATTAGGAAACATTGTTTTACGTGACCACAACTGATGTACTGAGAGCTGGCTGTTGTGCTGTGAGAGGGGAAGAGTGAATACGGCAAACTGCTGGACTGTGAGTGAGGTGCAGGCGGAGATGTTATGGTGGATTGAGAAAGATGTGGTGTGTTTGGTGAAACAAAAACAGTAGGCATCTACACTTCCTTAACAGCTGGTGGGCTCTCACTCACCCCAACTGTAGATGGTAAACAAGTGGAGGTTCTGCCACTGGAGACCTTTGTGACAACTCTTGCCATGGTGATGGAGAAAGAAGATGCAGCAGATGCAGTTAATGGGAGTGCTGGTGGTTGGCAAGGCCCACTTGCATTTTAGAGCAGTGAGATTCCCAGACTTCAGCATGTTGATCACGCATGTGCTAGTTCATGCATGTAGTAGTCAAATTATTAAAATTTTTGCCTCTACAAAGTAGTTTTTTGCAAAGTTGGCAGATAATGTGAGATGAGTCATCCTTTGTGGTCTCAAAAAAGCCCAGGGTAGGCAACACTTGCCACCTCTGCAAACTGCAGACCCGCGACTGCTGCTCGCCACAGTCAGAGTGGTGGCTTATGATGCAGTGCTTGTTGTGGTTGCATTACTCTATGTCTGTGTGGCAAGCCACAATGTAACCTCCTTGTCTTCCTCCTCCACCAAAACTGCTGAGCTACTCAGCTGAATGCCTCTGGGTTCAGACCAAGTGAGATCTACAACCTCACCGTCATTCTCTCTGTTATCCCACTCCTCGCTCTGAGAGTCACTCTCCTCCTCTTCCTGCCCTGACAGCACAGAACAGTCAGCATGCGTCTCAGGCATTTGAATCTCATCAGGATCACTTTCACCCCCAGGAGTTAACATCTCGTGATGAGGATCTAGATTCTTCTCGGTCCCTACTTCTCTGGACCCAGATCCAATGAAAAATAATTTTGGGCATCAATGAAAATGCTTTTCTCCTTTGATCCTGTGAATCTTTGGAGCAGACCTCTGATGCCCATGAAGTAGAATGTGTGAACAGCTCTGCAGACTCGCCCATCTATGGTTCTGCACAGTCGGTTGGGTGGTTGGAGAGTTGTGACGTGGAGGGAAACAAGAAAAGGAGTCGAGTAGTCTGTCCAGTAACAGATGATGTCAGGTGTCTTTGGATAGGATGAGATGGTGTTTGTTCAGTAGAGCTTTCAGTAGTATTACCATCAAACCCATGTGCACCTTGAACATCAAGCCTATTTCCCCTTCCACCACGACCTCGCTTTTTCCCACTCATGTTGGATATACCCTTCCCTTCTTTTAACCAGCTGTTTCACAACCCTAGGTCCAGACTGTTGGCTGATATGCAACACATACAAACTTATTTGTGTGCAGGAGGAATTTTCACTTTTCTGACAGTAGATGGCGATGTTGTTACTGTTATATGCTTAGTTGAATGTAATGCATATACTTGTTGTACTTTGGTTTCACTTTCTCTCTGGTAAAAGGTCCTTTAGACTTCCTGTTATTACGTATTAAGAAGCTGATGCATGTACCTCATGTTCTTTGAAGATAAAAGTTGAATTACCCCATATAATCTACTCTCACAAGTTTCTTCTGTGACCAACCTATGAAACACAGACCTGTCAGTCACCTGTTACTAAATTAACAATCAGTATTTATTTGCTGAGATAGTGTCTCTGGACCACTCAATTAGCAGAAAGGATTCACATTCAGAAATGTGGGCTGCTGTCAGGACCACAGTATTAGCAGAAAGGATTTAAATTCAGAAATGTGGACTGGTGTTTTACCCACATTATTAGCACAAACAATTTAAATTCTGAAATGTGGCCTGGTGTCTGGCACACACTATTAGCAAAAGCAATTTATATTTTGAAATGTGACCTGTATATGGCCCACACAATTAGCAGGAAAGATTTTAATTCTGAAATGCGGCCTGGTGTCTGACCCTCACTATTAACACAAACGATTTAGATTCTGAAATGTGGCATGTTGTATGGCCCACTCTATTAGCAGAAAGGATTCAGATTCTGAAATGTGGGATAGTGTGTGGCCAACACTGTTAGCACAAACAATTTAAATTCTCAAATTTGGCCTAGTCTCTGGCCCACACTATTAGCACAAACAATTTAGATTTTGAAATGTGGCCTGGTGTATGGCCCACACTATTAGCAGAAAGGATTTAGATTCTGAAATGTGGACTGGTGTTTTACCCACACTATTAGCACAAACGATTTAAATTCTGAAATGTGGCCTGGTGTATAGCTGACGCTATTAGTAGACAGGATTTAGATTCTGAATGTGGCCCTGGGTCTGACCCACACTATTAGCTCAAACAATTTAGATTTTGAAATGTGGCCTGGTGTCTGGCCCACACTATTAGCACAAACACTTTAGATTCTGAAATGTCGCTTGGTGTATGGCCCACACTATTAGCAGAAAGATTTTAGACTCTGAAATGTGGACTCCTGGCTGGACCACACTATTAGCACAAACAATTTAGTTGCTGGAAGGTCGATTTCACACAGTATCCTATCCATCTGAACTATCTGACTACTTGCAGCAGGAGCAGCCTCTTTGCGCTGTTACACTGACAAAATGGTGCAAAAACATGTCTGCTTTTTATAAGAAGAGGGACATGTGACTTTGGCAGCCAATGATAGAAGCTGTTTTATCTGGATGTTGTGGCTGGTTTCTGTGCCCTGATTGGCTGCCACAATCTGCACACATTAAGTTATTTTAAAAAAAATATACAGTACGCCGCTACTCTGATCTCTCCCCACACCTTCCGCTCATCAAACACATCCCTCACGCTCATCATGCCACAATACTAGCCTAGCCAAAGTCCTAACAAAAGCATTAATAGAAACTCGAAGATTTACTGAGCTTTCGACGATTTTAAGGAAAAATGCTCAGGAATCCGAACACAAATACAAATGTCCAATGTTCGTGCCGAATTTGAGACTGGTGAACGTTTTCAGAGCAAGTTTGGTCATCTCTACCTGTCACTAGAGTTCAGCGACTTTTACTTTTTTAAGATCAACTTTGTCAAAAGTCGGGTCGGGTGAAATCGGCCGATTATAGCGAAAAGTCGGGGATCCGACTGAAACACGAAACCCAATGCAAGTCAATGGGGAAGCAAAGTCGGCAGTGAGTGGAGGACAGGAAAACACCTACAGTGCCCATTTTAATGCCAAAAACATCAATTCTTCTTATCAATCTTAATTTACCTTATAATAATAGTTAGGCATTGAAAATTGGGGGTCAATTGGCTAAAGTTGTGGGGGGTAGGGCTGGCTCAAGTTTTTCGTGGGCCCAGGAAACACGGACTACGTCACCGCGGTGGAGCAGGGAGAGGTAAGTATTTCAACTTTGCAAGTGCTGTGATCCTGAGCAAGCAGGGGGGCACACTCGTTCGCATTGGCACTGGCACAGGTCCCTTCAAAGTACGGCCGTGTGTTTGACGGCGGGGGCACCTCCCACCGGCAGAGACACTTTTGCGTACTATGAGGGGCCCTGTGCCAGTGACGTAGCCAACAAGTATGCCCCCCACCTGATGAAGGAACCTGCACTTTCATCTGCACCTTCCTCTTTGTCCCCGTGTAAGGTGGTATAGTATGCGTGAAGGGGAACCAGACTTTCAGCAGGGTCAGATACTGGCTGTGTAGAGTGCAAGGGGAATGTAGTGGTCTGGGTCAATGTACCAGCAGACTCATCTAGCTGTGGCTGGGCAATGGGCAGGATGAGGAGGAAACACAGATATAGGCCCAAATAATAAATTAGGCTAAATGCAGTTCAAAATTGGTAACAGGACAAAACAGGCGGCATTGCTTTGTTCAGTGGAGGACAAATGTAATGAGAGGCTGACACAGTGAGTAGGCCCAAATAAGTAACTAGGCTAAATGCAGTTCAAAATTGGTAACAGGACTAACCAGGCGGCATTGCTTTGTTCAGTGGAGGACAACTGTAATGAGAGGCTGACACAGTGAGTAGGCCCAAATAAGTAACTAGCCTAAATGCAGTTCAAAATTGGTAACAAGACTAACCAGGCGGCATTGCTTTGTTCAGTGGAGGACAACTGTAATGAGTGGCAGACACAGTTAGTAGGCCCAAATAATAAAGTGGGCCAAATGAAGTTCAAAATTGGTAACAGGAGTAAACAGGCGGCACTGCTTTGTTCAGTGGAGGAGAAAAGCAAGGAGCGGCAGACACCGTTAGTAGGGCCCAACCAAACTAGTAGGCCAAATGCAGTTTTAAATTTCCTATAGGCTGAAAGCCTGAAGATTGAAGCTCAGCTTTTTTCAGTGGAGGACAACAACAAGCAGCGGCAGACACCGTTAGTAGGGCCCAACCAAACTAGTAGGCCAAATGCAGTTTAAAATTTCCTATAGGCCGAAAGCCTGAAGATTGAAGCTCAGCTTTGTTCAGTGGAGGAGAACACCAAGGAGCGGCAGACACCGTTAGTAGGCCCAACCAAACTAGTAGGCCAAATGCAGTTTAAAATTTCCTATAGGCCAAAAGCCTGAAGATTGAAGCTCAGCTTTGTTCAGTGGAGGACAACACCAAGGAGCGGCAGACACCGCTAGTAGGGCCCAACCAAATTAGTAGGCCAAATGCAGTTTAAAATTTCCTATAGGCCGAAAGCCTGAAGATTGAAGCTCAGCTTTGTTCAGTGGAGGAGAACACCAAGGAGCGGCAGACACCGTTTAGTAGGCCCAACCAAACTAGTAGGCCAAATGCAGTTTAAAATTTCCCTATAGGCCGAAAGCCTGAAGATTGAAGCTCAGCTTTGTTCAGTGGAGGAGAACACCAAGGAGCGGCAGACACTGTTAGTAGGGCCCAACCAAACTAGTAGGCCAAATGCAGTTTAAAATTTCCTATAGGCCGAAAGCCTGAAGATTGAAGCTCAGCTTTGTTCAGTGGAGGAGAACACCAAGGAGCGGCAGACACCGTTAGTAGGCCCAACCAAACAAGTAGCCCAAATGCAGTTTCATATTGTAAATATAGACCGAAAGCCTGGAGATTGAAGCTCAGCTTTGTTCAGTGGAGGACAGCTGTATTGAGTGGCGCAGACAGACACAAGTAGTAGGCCTAAAATAAAAAAGTTGGCTCAATGCAGTTTAAAATAGGTTACAGGGGTACACAGGCAGCATTGGTTTGGTCAGCGGAGGACGATTGCAAGGAGTGGCGCAGACTTACTAGGCCTAAAATAGAAAAGTAGGCTCAATGCAGTTTAAAATGAGTTACAGGGGTACACAGGCAGCATTGGTTTGGTCAGCGGAGGACGATTGCAAGGAGTGGCACAGACTTACTAGGCCTAAAATAGAAAAGTAGGCTCAATGCAGTTTAAAATGGGTTACAGGGGTACACAGGCAGCATTGGTTTGGTCAGCGGAGAATGATTGCAAGGAATGGCGCAGACTTACAAGGCCTAAAATAAAAAAGTAGGCTCTATGCAGTTCTAAACTGGTAACAGGAGTAAACTGGCGGCACTGCTTTGTTCGGTGGAGGACAACTGGAAGAAGTGGCTGACACAGTAAGTTGGCCAAAATAGTAAAGTGGGCAAAATGTCTTCCAAAAATTTCCTAAATAAACAGGTGGCAAAGCTAGGTACAGGGGTGGGTTTCTCTGCTGAGTAGCAGACAGTGGTAGTTCGCGCACAGTATTCACAGGTCTAAATGGAGGGCAGGGCCCCTGTATATTTTTACTATTATCTATCATTTCAACAAATTTGTATTGGCAGTGCCATTGAAGGATTTAACAGCACAGACTAAACAGCGGTGGACCAGTGAGAGGTAAGTTTTGCAAGTGGTAGAGCGCTGTTTGAGCTGGGGGGAACACTCTCTCGTGGGCGGCGGTACTGGCCCAGGGCCCCACATATTACGACGGTGTGTCTGATGTTGGGTGTGCACCCAATCAAGTAAAAAAGGCAGCACACTGGTACTGGACCTGCTGCAATTAAAACACCTGTGGCTAGGAGGCGGAGTGCTCGGTCAGAAGGCTAAATAATATATTTGAAAAAACTGACTCATTTTTCATATTTCAAGTGCAGTAATGCAGTTCAGTTTTCATGTTTCATGTTTGCATGTCTTAGCGCTGCAGTGTGCTGCCTTTTTTACTTGACTGTATATGAGTTGGTTACTCTAGGTTCAGCACCTGTTCACACTCAGTCTATGCATGGATGTGACGGTCAGTTTTTCCAAATATATTATTTAGCCTTCTGACCGAGCACTCCGCCTCCTAGACACAGGTGTTTTAATTGCAGCAGGTCCAGTACCCCTCCACAGAGATAGAGAATATGAGTCTAGGAAGAGGTTTTCACAGGTACCCATTCACATGGAGACGTCTATTCTCAGCGAGGAAGGCAAGCGTAGGACCTGATATAAGAGAGATGCCGTAAAGTGGCTATCAGGTACACATAAAATTGGCCATTTTTATGCGCTAAACGCTCTCATTTTTCATATTTCAAGTGCAGTAATGCAGTTCAGTTTTCATGTTTCATGTTTGCATGTCTTAGCGCTGCAGTGTGCTGCCTTTTTAACTTGACTGTATATGAGTTGGTTACTCTAGGTTCAGCACCTGTTCACACTCAGTCTATGTATGGATGTGACGGTTGGGTGAGCACCACCACCGCGAGAAACACTTCATTGCACTATGAGGGACCCTGTGCCAGTGCCGTCGGCCAAAAGTGGGCACACCCACCTGTCCAGGCAAACGGCACTCGCACGGGTGCTTGCGCCAAGTGACCACGGCCCCGTGGGGAGAGTCAGCCCATTTAGGGAGGTGTAAAAATGGCCTATGGTGGACATTCAGCAGCTGCAAATGGAGGAATTGGAGCAGTCAGTAAGAGGAGTCCAAAAGCAAGACCTTTTTACAGGAAAGCAACGTGTCAGCAGGGGAAGGTGGGGCAAAATAATTAGAAATCCATGATTGGTTCATTTTAATGAAGGTTAGATCATCAACATTTTGGGTAGCCAGACGAGTCCTTTTTTCGGTCAGTATTGAACCAGTAGCACTGAAGACTCTTTCTGATAGCACACTAGCAGCTGGGCAAGCGAGCTCCTGTAATGCATATTCTGCCAATTCTGGCCAGGTGTCTATTTTAGATGCTCAGTAATCAAAGGGGAATGACGTGTGAGGGAGAACATCGATAAGGGAGGAAAAATAGTTTGTAACCATACTGGACAAATGTTGTCTCCTGTCACTTTGAATTGATGCAGCAGTACCTGTCATGTCTGCGGTCATTGCGAAATCACTCCACAACCTGGTCATAAAACCCCTCTGTCCAACGCCACTTCTGATTTGTGCACCTCTAACACCTCTGCCATGTTGCCCCCTGCAGCCCGTGTGAGAACCATCACCGCCGCTGTGTGCTGGGAATGCCTGAACCAAACGGTCTACAAGAGTTGCCTTTTTGTAGCCAATATTTGTTCAAGGTTCTCATGTGGCATGATATTTTGCAATTTCCCTTTATAGCGTGGATCCAGGAGGCAGGCCAACCAGTAATCGTCATCGGTCATCATTTTGATAATGCAGGGGTCCCTTTTTAGGATACGCAAGGCATAATCAGCCATGTGGGCCAATGTTCCAGGTGTCAAATCACTGCTTGTGCTGGGTTGAGGAGCACTTTCTGGCAAATCAACATCATTTGCCTCCCGCAAAAACCCTGTACCTGACCTTGCAACGCCACCAGTTTCTATTGCCCCCTGAGAAGCTTCCTCCTCCCATAAATATTCATCCCCATCATCCTCCTCCTCCTCTTCGTCCGCCACCTCATCCAGGAGAGTTCCCTGAGCTGACAATGGCTGACTGTCATCAAGGCTTCCCTCATCCTCGGCTGCAGATGCCTGCTCCTTAATGTGCATCAAACTTTGCATCAGAAGACACATTAGTGGGATGCTCATGCTTATGATGGCGTCGTCTGCACTTACCAGCTGTGTGCATTCCTCAAAACACTGAAGGACTTGACAAAGGTCTTGTAGCTTCGACCACTGCACACCTGACAACTCCATGTCTGCCATCCAACTGCCTGCCCGTGTATGTGTATCCTCCCACAAATACATTACAGCATGCCTCTGTTCGCACAGCCTCTGAAGCATGTGCAGTGTGGAGTTCCACCTTGTTGCAACGTCGATTATTAGGCGGTGCTGGGGAAGCTTCAACGATCGCTGATGGTTCTGCATACGGCTGGAGTGTACGGGCGACCGGCGGATGTGCGAGCAAGTCTTCGCACCTTCAGGAGCAGGGCTTGTATCTCCAGATAACTTTTCAGGAAGCACTGCACCACCAGGTTCAAGGTGTGAGTCAGGCAAGGTATGTGTTTCAGTTGTGAAAGGGCTATTGCCATAAAATTCCTTCCGTTATCACTGACTACGTTGCCTGCCTCAAGATGTACACTGCCCAGCCATGAATGAGTTTCTTGCTGCAAGAACTCGGCCAGAACTTCTGCGGTGTGTCTGTTGTCGCCCAAACACTTCATTTCCAACACAGCCTGCTGACGCTTACCACTAGCTGTTCCATAGTGGGACACCTCGTGTGCAACACTGGCAGCTGTGGATGGAGTGGTCGTGCGACTGCGCTCTGTGGACGAGCTTTCGCTTCTGCTGGAGGAGGAGGAGGAGGGGTGGCAAACGCCTACAGCCAACTGTTTCCTAGACCGTGGGCTAGGCAGAACTGTCCCACTATGGCTGTCCCCTGTGGACCCTGCATCCACCACATTAACCCAGTGTGCCGTGATGGACACGTAACGTCCCTGGCCATTCCTACTGGTCCATGCATCTGTTGTGAGGTGCACCTTTCTACTGACTGATTGCCTGAGTGCATGGACAATGCGGTCTTTGACATGCTGGTGAAGGGCTGGGATGGCTTTTCTCGCAAAGAAGTGTCGACTGGGTAGGTCATAGCGTGGTACTGCGTAGGCCATCAGGGCTTTGAAAGCTTCGCTGTCAACCAAACGGCAGGGCATCATCTCTAGCGAGATTAGTCTAGCAATGTGGTGTCATGTTGGACGCTGTTCATACTAGGGCGTTCGACAGACAGCGGTAATTCCGCTTTTGTCCACTATGCGCTCAGTGGCGTTGGCTAGATTTTGTCTAGCTGGTCCGGGGTTAATTTAGCTGGTGCTCGGATTGGAAGCTGGGTCATGCCTACTGCCTTTAAATTGTTCTTCTGAACATTGGGCGTCGCCGATTATAGCTTCTGTCTTGTGCTTGGTTATCTCAGTCTGGAGTGGTGGTCTAGGAAAAAAAGTATCGTATCTGGTGGTGTATATTTCCCTTTGTCATATTTTCCTCCTTCCTATATTTGTATTTGTTTTGCCCTGTGCACTTATTGTGTATTCCTGAGTGACTGCGGCGTGGTGTATATTTTCCGTTATCCTTGTCTGTGCTGTCATGAATCCCAATGGCTAGGGATAGCACAGGACAAGCAAAGTACAAATATATTACGGACGAGCTCTAGGGTGATGGAACCTGGGCTGACCGCTGCCCTACGCCTGACAAACGCAACTAGAGATAGCCAGGGAGCGTGCCTACGTTGGTTCTAGACGCCACGCACCAGCCTAAGAGCTAACTAGCACTGCAGAGAAAATAAAGACCTCACTTGCCTCCAGCGGAATGAACCCCAAAAGATATAGTTGCCCCCCACATGTATTGACGGTGAAATGAGAGGAAGGCACACACATAGAGATGATATATATAGTTTTAGCAAATTGAGGCCCGCTGAAAGCTAGAAAGCAGAACGATACAAAAGGGGACTGAGCGGTCAGCAAAAAACCCTAATCAAAAAAACCATCCTGAGATTACAAGAACCCATGTGCCAACTCATGGCACATGGGGAGAACCTCAGTCCACTAGAGCTACCAGCTAGCATAGAGACATAATAAGCAAGCTGGACAAAAAACCAAACAACTGAAAATCAGCACTTAGCTTATCCTGAAAGATCTGGGAGCAGGTAGGCAGGAACCAAACAGAGCACATCTGAATACATTGATAGCCGGCAAGGGAAATGACAGAAAGGCCAGGTAAAATAGGAAACACCCAGCCACTGATGGACAGGTGGAAACCAAAGGCCGCAACCCACCAAAGTCACCCAGTACCAGCAGTAACCACCAGAGGGAGCCCACAAACAGAATCCACAACAGTACCCCCCCCTTGAGGAGGGGTCACCGAACCCTCACGAGAACCCCCAGGGCGATCAGGGTGAGCTCTATGGAAGGCGCGGACCAAATCAGTCGCATGAACATCGGAGGCGACCACCCAGGAATTATCCTCCTGACCATAACCCTTCCACTTAACCAAATACTGGAGTTTGCGTCTGGAAACACGAGAATCCAAGATCTTCTCAACAACATACTCCAATTCTCCCTCCACCAGCACCGGAGCAGGAGGCTCAACCGAAGGAACAACGGGCACCTCATACCTCCGCAACAACGACCGATGGAACACATTATGAATAGCAAACGATGCTGGGAGATCCAAACGAAAAGATACAGGGTTAAGAATCTCCGAGATCCTATAAGGACCGATGAACCGAGGCTTGAACTTAGGAGAAGAGACCTTCATAGGGACAAAACGAGAAGACAACCACACCAAATCCCCAACAAGAAGTCGGGGACCCACGCGGTGACGGCGATTAGCAAACTGCTGAGTCTTCTCCTGAGATAACTTCAAATTGTCCACCACCTGATTCCAAATCTGATGTAGCCTGTCCACCACCACGTCCACTCCAGGACAATCCGAAGGCTCCACCTGACCAGAGGAAAAACGAGGATGAAACCCCGAATTACAAAAAAAAGGAGAGACCAACGTGGCCGAACTAGCCCGATTATTAAGAGCAAATTCGGCCAGTGGCAAAAAAGCAACCCAGTCATCTTGATTAGCAGAAACAAAACACCTCAAATAAGTTTCCAAGGTCTGATTAGTTCGCTCCGTCTGGCCATTCGTCTGAGGATGGAATGCAGACGAGAAAGACAAATCAATGCCCATCTTGGCACAAAACGTCCGCCAAAATCTAGACACAAACTGGGATCCCCTGTCAGAAACGATATTCTCCGGAATCCCATGCAAACGAACCACGTTCTGAAAAAATAAAGGGACCAACTCAGAGGAGGAAGGCAACTTAGGCAAGGGCACCAAATGAACCATCTTAGAAAAGCGGTCACACACAACCCAGATAACGGACATTTTCTGTGAAACCGGGAGATCAGAAATAAAATCCATGGAAATGTGCGTCCAAGGCCTCTTCGGGATGGGCAAGGATAACAACAACCCACTGGCCCAAGAACAGCAAGGCTTAGCTCGAGCACACACTTCACAAGACTGCACAAAGGTACGCACATCCCTAGACAAGGAAGGCCACCAAAAAGACCTGGCCACCAAGTCTCTAGTACCAAATATTCCAGGATGACCAGCCAACACAGAAGAATGGACCTCGGAGATGACTCTACTGGTCCAATCATCCGGAACAAACAGTCTTTCTGGTGGACAACGATCCGGTTTATCCACCTGAAACTCCTGCAATGCACGTCGCAAGTCTGGGGATACGGCGGACAATATTACCCCATCCCTAAGGATACCAGTAGGCCCAGAGTCTCCAGGAGAGTCAGGCACAAAACTCCTGGAAAGAGCATCTGCCTTCACATTCTTTGAACCTGGCAGGTATGAAACCACGAAATTGAAACGAGAAAAAAACAACGACCAACGAGCCTGTCTAGGATTCAAACGCCTGGCAGACTCAAGGTAAATGAGATTCTTGTGATCAGTCAAGACCACCACACGATGTTTAGCACCCTCAAGCCAATGACGCCACTCCTCAAATGCCCACTTCATGGCCAAAAGCTCCCGATTACCCACATCATAATTGCGCTCGGCGGGCGAGAATTTTCTAGAGAAGAATGCACATGGCTTCATCACCGAGCCATTAGAACTTCTCTGTGACAAAACCGCCCCCGCTCCAATCTCGGAAGCATCAACCTCAACCTGAAAAGGAAGTGAAACATCTGGTTGACACAACACAGGAGCAGAAGAAAACCGGCGCTTAAGTTCCTGAAAGGCCTCCACGGCCGCAGGAGACCAATCAGCAACATCAGCACCCTTTTTAGTCAAATCAGTCAAAGGTTTAACAATACTGGAAAAATTAGCAATGAACCGACGATAAAAATTAGCAAACCCCAAGAACTTCTGAAGGCTCTTAACAGATGTAGGTTGTGTCCAGTCACAAATCGCCTGAACCTTGACGGGATCCATCTCAATAGTAGAAGGAGAAAAAATGTACCCCAAAAAAGAAATCTTCTGGACTCCGAAGAGACACTTTGAGCCCTTCACAAACAGAGAATTGGCCCGCAGAACCTGAAACACCTTCCTGACCTGTAGAACATGAGACTCCCAGTCATCAGAAAACACCAAAATATCATCCAAATACACAATCATAAACTTATCCAGATATTCACGGAAAATATTGTGCATAAAGGACTGAAAGACTGACGGAGCATTGGAGAGTCCAAAAGGCATTACCAAATACTCAAAATGGCCCTCAGGCGTATTAAATGCGGTTTTCCACTCATCACCCTGTTTTATCCGTACCAGATTATACGCACCGCGAAGATCTATCTTAGTGAACCACCTAGCCCCCTTAATGCGAGCAAACAAATCAGTCAATAATGGCAATGGATACTGATACTTGACTGTAATCTTATTCAGAAGGCGATAATCTATACAAGGCCTCAGGGAACTTTTTTTTTTGCCACAAAAAAAAAACCTGCTCCCAGAGGGGACGAAGATGGACGAATATGTCCCTTTTCCAAGGACTCCTTAATATAATTCCGCATAGCAGTATGCTCTGGCAGTGACAGATTAAATAAACGACCCTTAGGGAACTTACTGCCAGGAATCAATTCTATAGCACAGTCACAATCTCTATGCGGAGGGAGCGAATTGAGCTTAGGCTCCTCAAAAACATCCCTATAGTCAGACAAAAACGCAGGGATCTCAGAAGGAGTAGATGAAGCGATTGAAATCGGAGGTGCATCATCATGAACCCCCTGACATCCCCAGCTTAACACAGACATTGTTTTCCAGTCCAGGACAGGATTATGAGTTTGTAACCATGGCAGACCAAGCACTAGTACATCATGTAAATTATAAAGTACAAGGAAGCGAATCACCTCAATAGAAACACAATCCATTTTTCCGCCTATAATTTTGCCGTTCACTTCTGGACTGAATTCTATCACATTGCATAGTCTCAGGTGCCTGTTCAGAAGACACCGCCAACTGGTGCACGGGTTTGCGCTCCCGTAAACGCCGATCAATCTGAATGGCCATAGCCATAGACTCATTCAGACCTGTAGGCGTAGGGAACCCCACCATAATATCCTTAATGGCCTCAGAAAGACCATTTCTGAAGTTTGCAGCCAGGGCGCACTCATTCCACTGAGTAAGCACCGACCATTTCCGAAACTTCTGACAATATATCTCCGCTTCATCATGCCCCTGAGAGAGGGCTAATAAAGCCTTTTCAGCCTGAATCTCCAGGTTAGGTTCCTCATAGAGCAATCCCAATGCCAGAAAAAACGCATCCACACTGAGCAATGCAGGATCCCCTGGTGCCAATGCAAATGCCCAATTCTGAGGGTCGCCCCGCAGGAAAGATATTACAATCTTGACCTGTTGAGCAGGGTCTCCAGAGGAGCGAGATTTTAAAGAAAGAAACAATTTACAATTGTTCCTGAAATTCAGGAAGGTAGATCTATCTCCAGAAAAGAACTCTGGAATAGGAATTCTAGGTTCAGACATGGGAGTGTGAACAACAAAATCCTGTATGTTTTGAACTTTTGCCGCGAGATTACTCAGGCTGGAAGCCAAACTCTGGACATCCATGTTAAACAGCTAAGATCAGAGCCATTCAAGGGTTAAGAGGAGGTAAGAAGCAGCTAGACAGCAATTAAGGGCTAGGCAGCAAAACTCTGAAGGGAAAAAAAAAATTTCCCTTAAACACTTCTCTTTCTCCTGCTTCAGCCCAAACAATTAACACTTTGTGGGCCGGCTATACTGTCATGAATCCCAATGGCTAGGGATAGCACAGGACAAGCAAAGTACAAATATATTACGGACGAGCTCTAGGGTGATGGAACCTGGGCTGACCGCTGCCCTACGCCTGACAAACGCAACTAGAGATAGCCAGGGAGCGTGCCTACGTTGGTTCTAGACGCCACGCACCAGCCTAAGAGCTAACTAGCACTGCAGAGAAAATAAAGACCTCACTTGCCTGCAGCGGAATGAACCCCAAAAGATATAGTTGCCCCCCACATGTATTGACGGTGAAATGAGAGGAAGGCACACACATAGAGATGATATATATAGTTTTAGCAAATTGAGGCCCGCTGAAAACTAGAAAGCAGAACGATACAAAAGGGGACTGAGCGGTCAGCAAAAAACCCTAATCAAAAAAACCATCCTGAGATTACAAGAACCCATGTGCCAACTCATGGCACATGGGGAGAACCTCAGTCCACTAGAGCTACCAGCTAGCATAGAGACATAATAAGCAAGCTGGACAAAAAACCAAACAACTGAAAATCAGCACTTAGCTTATCCTGAAAGATCTGGGAGCAGGTAGGCAGGAACCAAACAGAGCACATCTGAATACATTGATAGCCGGCAAGGGAAATGACAGAAAGGCCAGGTAAAATAGGAAACACCCAGCCACTGATGGACAGGTGGAAACCAAAGGCCGCAACCCACCAAAGTCACCCAGTACCAGCAGTAACCACCAGAGGGAGCCCACAAACAGAATCCACAACACTGTGCTAACTGTGGGTATTGGTTAGTGGTCTCTTCACTGGGTGGTGCGTGGAGGTTTCAGCCTAGGGTTGAAACAGGAGATAGGGTGAGGGTGGAGACCCAGATATGCACACCATCAGTGTAAACTCTGGGAGAGGGTCAGTCAGGGTTTCCCAGAGTTGAGGGAAATTGCAGGGGCCAGGGTTATTAGCTCTTGCCTACCTAGGCTTCCCGTGACATTATAGTCGGCCAACATTATTTGAATTCCATGGATCCCATGACTTCCGTAACCCACCAGTTGAGGGTGCTGTTCCTACAGGTCAATGAGTTGAGGGGGGCAGTGCAGCAACAGGGACTAGCAGTATCTAATGTGCAAGCTGGAGCGGCAGGTAGAGTTGCTGAGCCTAAGTTTCCTTTGCCTGAAAGGTTTGCTGGGGAACGCAGTAAATTTGTTACTTTTCGTGAAGCTTGCAAACTTTATTTTCGTATGCGCCCGATCTCCTCAGGTAAGGAGGCTCAGCGTGTGGGTCTGGTGTTGTCATTACTAAACGGGGATCCTCAAGCATGGGCGTTTTCTTTGCCTTCTGATTCTACTGCATTTAACTCAGTGGAGAGTTTTTTTTTCTACTCTTGGACACATTTACGATGATCCTGACAGAATGGCTCTAGCAGAATCTAAGATACGCACTATTCGACAGGGGGAGCGTGTTGCAGAGGATTACTGTTCTGAATTTCGCCGCTGGGCGGTCGACACTCAGTGGAATGATCCCGCGCTGCGGAGTCAGTTTATTCATGGGGTTTCTGGAAGGGTTAAAGAAGCCCTCCTGATGTACGAGGCTCCTGCTTCTCTGGATTCCGCTATGAGTCTTGTTGATCGCCGTTTGCGTCAGGGGGAGCCTGAGACGCCGCCTATGGGAGAAGGTGTAGGTTCACGTGAGGTTGCTGCAGGTGAGCCCACAGAGCCTGTGCAAATCGCAGGGGTGTCACATGTTAAGCATCGAGCCCCTGTGCTCAAAAAGCAGGGAGCCTGTTTTTACTGTGGTAAAACTGGTCATTTTGTTAACATTTGTCCTCTGCTGTCTAAGGAAAAACGCAACGGCGGAAAACTTCTAAGCTCAGAGGGTGTGGAGGAGACCAATCTGAGCTTATGCATATGTTCCATGGTGGTTTCTCAATGCATGCTCTCTGCCAAAGTTATTATCGCTGGCAGAGAGCTGCCAATCACTGTTTTTGTGGATAGTGGTTCTGCCACAAATCTCATTGATGAGGAGTTTGCGCGCACAGCAGGTTTTAGGATCAAAAAACTGCCTCATCCTATCCGCGTGGTCACCATCAATGCAGCTCCTCTCTCACAGGGGGAGATTACTGAGTTTGTGGCTGAGGTGAAACTCCACATTGGGGTTCTACATTTCGAGCAGGTTACATGTAAGGTGCTCAGGAATCTTCCTGCACAGGTGGTTTTGGGTTTACCATGGTTGTCTATGCACAACCCGGTTATCGATTGGAAAACTCAGGACTAGTGTTGAGCATTCTGATACCGCAAGTGTCGGGTATCGGCCGATATTTGCGGTATCGGAATTCCGATACCGAGTTCCGATATTTTTGCGATATCGGGAATCGGGATCGGGATGCATATTCATGTGTAAAATAAAGAATAAAAATAAAAAATAGGGATATACTCACCCTCGGACGCACCCTGGTTGTAACCGCTGTAACCGGCAGCCTCCGTTCCTAAGAATGAGCGAGTGAAGGACCTGCAATGACGTCGCAGTCTTGCGATTGGTCGCGTAACCGCTCACGTGACCGCTCACATGACCGCGACGTCATCGAAGGTCCTTCTCGCTCATTCTTAGGAACGGAGGCTGCCGGTTGCAGCTTTTACAACCATGGCCCGTCCGAGGGTGAGTATATCCCTATTTTTTATTTTTATTCTTTATTTTACACATGAATATGGATCCCAGGGCCTGAAGGAGAGTTTCCTCGCCTTCAGACCCTGGGAACCATCCAGGATCACTTCCGATATTTGTGTCCCATTGACTTGTATTGGTATCGGGTATCGGTATCGGCGATATCCGATATTTTTTGGATATCGGCCGATACAGTCCGATACCGATACTTTCAAATATCGGAAGGTATCGCTCAACACTACTCAGGATATAATTCAGTGGAGCGAATTCTGCCAGGAGAATTGCCTGGCCACATGTGTGTCTGCTGTGACTTCAAGCGTTCCTGAGTCACTTCTGGATTTTGCGGATGTGTTCTCTGAGAAGGGTTGTTCAGAGTTGCCACCACGTCGCTCCTATGACTGTACTATCAGATTTAAACCAGGGGCCATATTGCCTAAAGCAAGGATGTTTAACATCTCCGGTCCGGAGAGACAAGCGTTAAAGGATTACATTGCTTACAGTTTGAGCAAAGGGCACATCAGGCCTTCATCCTCACCTGTGGCAGCGGGGTTCTTCTTCGTTAAGAAGAAAGATGGCGGACTACGCCCGTGTCTGGATTTCAGGGAGTTGAACCAGATTACGGTTCGTGATCCATACCCTATGCCACTGATACCAGATTTGTTCAACCAGGTGGCCCAAAATCCGACAGGACGTGGTCTCATATGTGTCAGCTTGCACCACGTGCGCTAGGGCTAAGATGCCCCGGTCCCGTCCTGTTGGCACACTACTTCCTCTCGAGGTACCTAGTAAGCCTTGGACGGAGATCTCCATGGATTTTATCACTGACTTGCCTTCCTCAGCTGGGAACACGGTCATTTTGGTGATTGTTGATCGGTTCTCAAAAATGTCTCACTTAGTGTCTTTGCTTTCATTGCCTAACGCTAAGACTTTGGCTCAGGTATTTGTGCAGCAGGTGGTCAGACTTTATGGGGTTCCGTCTGACATCGTTTCCGATAGAGGTACTCAGTTTGTGGCAAAATTTTGGAAAGCGTTTTGCTCACGGCTGGGGATCAAGTTGTCTCATTCTTCGGCGTTTCATCCTCAGTCGAATGGTCAGACCGAGCGTATGAACCCAAATTTGGAGCAGTACTTACGCTGCTTTGTTTCTGATAACCAGGAGGAGTGGTCGACGTTCCTTCCTTTGTGTCCCATTGACTTGTATTGGTCGCCGATTATAGCTTCTGTCTTGTGCTTGGTTATCTCGGTCTGGAATGGTGGTCTAGGAAAAGGAGTATCGTATCTGGTGGTGTATATTTCCCTTTGTCATATTTTTCTCCTTCCTATATTTGTATTTGTTTTGCCCTGTGCATTTATTGTGCATTCCTAAGTGACTGCGGCGTGGTGTATATTTTCCGTTATCCTTGTCTGTGCTAACTGTGGGTATTGGTTAGTGGTCTCTTCACTGGGTGGTGGGTGGAGGTTTCAGCCTAGGGTTGAAACAGGAGACTGGGTGAGGGTGGAGGCCCAGACATGCACACCATCAGTGTAAACTCTGGGAGAGGGTCAGTCAGGGTTTCCCAGAGTTGAGGGAAATCGCAGGGGCCTGGGTTACTAGCTCTTGCCTACCTAGGCTTCCCGTGACATGTGGGCGTTCAAACCCTGTGTAGAGCTGCATATGGTGGAACTAGCGGGGGTGGTGGTGGACATGGCAGATTGAGAGAGGGTTGGTGGGGGTATTCTTGCTGTTGGCCTACATACAGTGTTTCCTACCCACAACCTGGTGATTCCCTGACTGCTTTGGCCTTGTGACGATACCTCCACATTTGCTGCAGGTGGTGTCCTAAACGGTGGGCTTACAGTGAGGGAAGCAATGTACCGTTGCTGACTAGCTTCATGCAGAGCGGGTGCACCTACGTTACGGGACGTTTGGTAGTTAGTCCAGGCTTGCAAGTGCATGCTGGTTAAATGTCTACGCATGCACGTCGTATTTAAATTTTTGACATTCTGCCCTCTACTAAAGGTCCTTGAACATTTCTTACAGATAACTTTGCACTGATCATTCGGATCTTGGTTTAAAAGTTGCCAGACTGCACTCTTCCTACTATCGAATACCTTTTCAGGCATTGCACGCTGTGCTACTTTCACCGGATGGCCATGCTGTCCTAAAACTGTTTTTGGTTTTGACACACGGATTTGGCCAGATACGGGCCTGCCAGATGAAAGCTGTTGCGATGTTGATGCCTGCTGCGGCTCATACTCCTCCGCTTCAGAGCTACTGTCAGCGGCACCCTGTTCCCCCAATGGCTGCCAATCGGGGTCAACAACTGGGTCATCTATCACCTCCTCTTCAATGTCCTGTGCACCTTCCTCTGTGTCACCGTGTAAGGTGCTATAGCGTTCGGGACGGGGCACCATAGTCTCATCAGGGTCAGATTCTGGCTCAGTACACTGCGAGGGCAATGTTGTGATCTGAGTCAATGGAACAGCAAAATAATCTAGCTGTGGCTGTGCATCTGTGCACTCCATGTCTGATTCATCTTTTAATGGCCTGTTAACAATTTCCCTTTCTAACCCAGGCACGGTATATGTAAAGAGCTCCATGGAGTAACCTGTTGTGTCGCCTGACGCATCCTTCACTGTTGTTCTGGGTGAAGGACACAAGGAAGTGACTTGTTCCTGACCGGGAGCATCCACTGACGACTCACTTTTTTTAAATTTTGAACTTTCCGAAGAGGAGGCGAAAGAGCTAGAGGCTGAGTCAGCAAGGAAAGCCAAAACTTTTTCCTGCTGCTCCGGCTTTAAAAGTGGTTTTCCTACTCCCAGAAAAGGGAGCGTTCGAGGCCTTGTGTAGCCAGACGATGACGCTGGCTCAACAACTCGAGCCTTAGGTGCTATTTTGCTTTTCCCACTAACACCAGATGCTCCACCACCACCACCATCATTACCAGCTGGCAATGACCGCCCACAGCCATGACCTCTTCCACCAGACTTCCTCATTCTTGGGAAAATGTAACCAAACTAACAACCGTTATATGGTACTGTAAAACAAGGTAGAAGGTGTATGTAAACTTGTTGTGAATGTAAATCTCCCTTTCTATATGTGTGGGAGACTGCTGCAAAATTCAGGCCCACTGTATTACACTACACGGTATAAGTGGCAGAAAGTGGCTGGCAGATATACGCCAAACAGAACGGATGCAGATGCACTTAGTGGCAATATAAATCTCCCTTTTTATGTGTGGGACACTGCAGCAAAAAAAACAGGCCCACTGTATTACACTACACAATATAAGTGGCAGAAAGTGGCTGGCTTATATACGCCAAACAGAACTGACGCAGATGCACTTTGTGGCAATATTAATCTCCCTTTTTATGTGTGGGACACTGCTGCAAAATTCAGGCCCACTGTATTACACTACACAGTATAAGTGGCAGAAAGTGGCTGGCAGATATACGCCAAACAGAACTGACGCAGATGCACTTAGTGGCAATATTAATCTCCCTTTTAATGTGTGGGACACTGCAGCAAAAAAAAAAAAACAGGCCCACTGTATTACACTACACAGTATAAGTGGCAGAAAGTGGCTGGCAGATATACGCCAAACAGAACTGACGCGGATGCACTTAGTGGCAATATTAATCTCCCTTTTAATGTGTGGGACACTGCAGCAAAAAAAAAAAAACAGGCCCACTGTATTACACTACACAGTATAAGTGGCAGAAAGTGGCTGGCTGATATACGCCAAACAGAACTGATGCAGATGCACTTAGTGGCAATATAAATCTCCCTTTTTATGTGTGGGACACTGCAGCAAAAAAAAACAGGCCCACTGCATTACACTACACAGTATAAGTGGCAGAAAGTGGCTGGCTGATATACGCCAAACAGAACTGATGCAGATGCACTTAGTGGCAATATACAGGTCCTTCTCAAAAAATTAGCATATAGTGTTAAATTTCATTATTTACCATAATGTAATGATTACAATTAAACTTTCATATATTATAGATTCATTATCCACCAACTGAAATTTGTCAGGTCTTTTATTGTTTTAATACTGATGATTTTGGCATACAACTCCTGATAACCCAAAAAACCTGTCTCAATTTATTAGCATATTTCACCCGTCCAATCAAATAAAAGTGTTTTTTAATAACAAACAAAAAAACCATCAAATAATAATGTTCAGTTATGCACTCAATACTTGGTCGGGAATCCTTTGGCAGAAATGACTGCTTCAATGCGGCGTGGCATGGAGGCAATCAGCCTGTGACACTGCTGAGATGTTATGGAGGCCCAGGATGCTTCAATAGCGGCCTTAAGCTCATCTAGAGTGTTGGGTCTTGCGTCTCTCAACTTTCTCTTCACAATATCCCACAGATTCCCTATGGGGTTCAGGTCAGGAGAGTTGGCAGGCCAATTGAGCACAGTAATACCATGGTCAGTAAACCATTTACCAGTGGTTTTGGCACTGTGAGCAGGTGCCAGGTCGTGCTGAAAAATGAAATCTTCATCTCCATAAAGCATTTCAGCCGATGGAAGCATGAAGTGCTCCAAAATCTCCTGATAGCTAGCTGCATTGACCCTGCCCTTGATGAAACACAGTGGACCAACACCAGCAGCTGACATGGCACCCCACACCATCACTGACTGTGGGTACTTGACACTGGACTTCAGGCATTTTGGCATTTCCTTCTCCCCAGTCTTCCTCCAGACTCTGGCACCTTGATTTCCGAATGACATGCAAAATTTGCTTTCATCAGAAAAAAGTACTTGGGACCACTTAGCAACAGTCCAGTGCTGCTTTTAAGTGGCTTTACCTGGGGAATGCGGCACCTGTAGCCCATTTCCTGCCCACGCCTGTGCACGGTGGCTCTGGATGTTTCCACACCAGACAGTCCACTGCTTCCTCAGGTTCCCCAAGGTCTGGAATCGGTCCTTCTCCACAATCTTCCTCAGGGTCCGGTCACCTCTTCTCGTTGTACAGCGTTTTCTGCCACATTGTTTCCTTCCAACAGACTTACCATTGAGGTGCCTTGATACAGCACTCTGGGAACAGCCTATTTGTTGAGAAATTTCTTTCTGGGTCTTACCCTCTTGCTTGAGGGTGTCAGTGATGGCCTTCTTGACATCTGTCAGGTCGCTAGTCTTACCCATGATGGGGGTTTTGAGTAATGAACCAGGCAGGGAGTTTTTAAAAGCCTCAGGTATCTTTTGCATGTGTTTAGAGTTAATTAGTTGATTCAGAAGATTAGGGTAATAGGTCGTTTAGAGAACCTTTTCTTGATATGCTAATTTATTGAGACAGGTTTTTTGGGTTATCAGGAGTTGTAGGCCAAAATCATCAGTATTAAAACAATAAAAGACCTGACAAATTTCAGTTGGTGGATAATGAATCTATAATATATGAAAGTTTAATTGTAATCATTACATTATGGTAAATAATGAAATTTAACACTATATGCTAATTTTTTGAGAAGGACCTGTAAATCTCCCTTTTTATGTGTGGGACACTGCTGCGAAATTCAGGCCCACTGTATTACACTATACAGTATAAGTGGCAGAAAGTGGCTGGCAGATATACGCCAAACAGAACTGACGCAGATGCACTTAGTGGCAATATTAATCTCCCTTTTTATGTGTGGGACACTGCTGCAAAATTCAGGCCCACTGTATTACACTGCACAGTATAAGTGGCAGAAAGTGGCTGGAAATATATATAAAAAAAAAGGGAGTGTACTACAATAACAATCTCCCTACAATGATCTCAGGACAGGTATGGCAGCCAGCAATAAGGACTGCTGCACACAAAAGTGTGGACAAATAAACAATCACTGACAGCATGGCCGATCCCATGCTGGGATCGGGTCGGGTTTCACGAAACCCGACCCGACTTGTCAGCTCTCCAGCGACCACACATCGACGCTGCAGGGATCGGCATCATTGTCGATATCGCTGCAGCATCGCTTAATGTGACGGTACCTTATCACTCTACCTATGCTCTACTTTCTGCAACTGATCTAAGACTAAGATCTTCCATAATCCAAACCTCCCACTTCTGTTTCCAAAACTTCTTTCGTCCTGCATCAGTTTTCTGGAACCCACTACCCCGGATGATCAGAACCGACGCATGTTAAGCAGAAACAGAAATAACCCAGCTCCTGAAATGGAGGTCATTGACGGTGCTTTATTTCAAGGAGGGAGAAGAGGCTGCTGCAATTACCGTAATCCTCTTGTCCCTGAAGAAACTTTATTTGAGTATCCCAGCATGCACTGGTATTTTCAAATTAAGCATCATCAAAGAGGAAATAGAAGAAAAAAAATAAAACATATATTGTGCTTTTAAGGACCTTCCACCTAGCTCTAACTTTGTCATTGCTGCCAATGCCTGCTGGGGTCTAACCAGCCCCTCCTAACTTTTATGGATCCTGGAAAAAGCTCTGTGATCCAAGTTATCATCAAAACTACTGTAGAGACAAAAATTTGTAGGCTGTACAGTTATGGAGTTGCTCCTCATCAGTAGAGTAAGTTGGCAATTGTCATATTTTAAGGTTCTGTAAGGGAGCCACCTATAGGTTGCACTAGAGAGACAGTTTTCATCCCTCTGGATGAGAGCTATTTACACAATTATCCCAAAGTGCAATGCTCTGAAGATTCCCTACTAGCCTTATCTCCATAAAATGATTTAGTAATTTTTGTGTTTATTATTTTTACATTATTTCTTTTATTATTCCAGTTTGTGTTTATTCCTGTTACCTCAGTTGGAAAGTTTGTCATTTAACCCCTTTCAGACCTCGGACGGGATAGTACGTCTGAGGTCAGAACCCCCGCTTTGATGCGGTCTCCGGCATTTAACTAGCGCTAGTCAGCTACATATGGAGCGATCTGACCATCGCTTCTATGTACCTGAGCCGATTGAGTTGTGCCAGCTTCTAGCCTCCCTTGGAGGCTATTGAAGCATGGCAAAGTTAAAAAAAAGTTTTAAAAAATATGAAAAAAAAAAAATATATATAAAAGTTTAAATCATTAATTAATTAAATAATTAAAATGCAATAACGGGCGATCAAAAGAACGTATCTGCACCAAAATGGTATCATTAAAAACGTCAGCTCGGCACACAAAAAAAAGCCCTCACCCAACCCGAGATCACAAAAAATAGAGACTCTACAGGTAACGGAACATGGCGCAATTTTTTTTTTTTTTAGCAAAGTTTGGAAAAATTTTTTACCACTTAGATAAAAAATAACCTAGACGTGTTTGGTGTTTATGAATGACCTGGAGAATCATAATGGCAGGTCAGTTTAGTATTTAGTGAACCTAGCACAAAAGCCAAACCAAAAACAAGTGTGGGATTGCACTTTTTTTGCAATTTTACCGCACTTGGAATTTTTTTCCTGTTTTCTATTGCACAACATGCAATGATGTCGTTCAAGAGTACAATTTGTCCCACAAAAAATAAGTCCTCACTTGGCCATATTGACGGAAAAATAAAAAAGATATGGCTGTGGGAAGGAGGGGATCGAAAAACGAAAAAACAAAACCGAAAAAAGCTGGGGTCATGAAGGGGATAATGAATTCCCATGTTTCGGGTGCATATAATGTTGGTTGAAGTACTATTATAAGCAAATAGATACAGATAATATCAATGCATCAGATATTGATGTGTTCATTGTGCTTAGTTTACAAAAATGTGAATAAAACTAAATTTATACTTTTATATGATCATGTGTTTTGTTAATTTCTAACATAAGTATCACCCAGAAAAAGTAATAAGTGAGCAGATTTTCCATTCAAGACAGTACATAAAGGTTGGAGGTATGCCGAATCAGGATAGATGCATTCCAGCCTTTATGATCAAAAAGCAAAGTGTCCACAGCTTCTTAAATTGGCTCGTAGGCTACCCTAGAGCTTTAGTGGTGATAATGTTTCTTACCGTAAGTCTCTTTACATGTAATCATTAGAGAACATCTTGTTCATTGCTGTGGGGTGTTTTAAAAATGACAAAAATAACACAGCATATCTCATCCTTCAAGTTGCTTCAGAAATATACATTGTAGACACAGCGTCCTGGGCCATCATTCTCTCACACACATCCTTCACCTTCATGACTTCCTCCTTCTAGTTTTACTGTATCTACATAAACAAAGCAACATAAGTCAAGTATGAGCTTATAATCCAATCTTCAGGGCTAATAAGGATCAGCATACATTCTCATTCTCAACGAGAGAGAAAACCTGTTAGGCTATATGCCCACCGTCAGGAAATAGCAGCATTTTGGACACAGTATATTTTTGTTCTAATCACGCAAGTAAATTCGCATGTGTTCACTGAACCATGCGGATTTATCGCATCTAATGAATGGCTATGGGTGAAACTATGGAGCGGAGACTAGCATCTCCAATACAAATGATTGACATGCTGTAGTTCGTAAACCCGCACTATGGGTGAGTTTATGGAGCATTAAACAGAAGCATGGGATTTCTATAAATCTCATCCACTGTGCTTGCAATGCAAAACCCTGCTATTCCTGATCATTGGCAAATACCCTTATGGTATCCACCAGAGATGGCCTAATAAGTTTCTGAGGTCATCATGGACAAGGAAAATTTACTGTATCTTAGCATACAGTCCGAATTGTCAGCAATCAACCAAGCACAAAGTTATGTGCACCAATGAAGGCTTCAGATATAGATCCACCAGAGGCTTCATCCACAGGTTAAATACCATTACTATTCATTTGCTCAACTGGCCAGTTCAGTAATGCAAATCCTAAAGATAAAATGAACGTTTGCCAAGTATTTCTAATACACAGTCAGTGAGCCTGAGCCATATTGTTTGCCAAATAGCTGCCTATGTAACGAAGAGTCCAATGAATGACAATATATGCCATGGGGTCAGCAAATTGCGCTTCCAAACCTTTTCTCTTGGGTCAAGCATGAACTTATCCCAAGATGTGTTTCTTGAGATGACCAGTTTAAATAAGTATATATAACAATGCTACTAACTTGGAAGTGATATGAGGTATCACAGGAACCGCTTGTATTTAAAATTCCAGCTGGTTTAGTGCAGTTCTCATAAACCACATCACAGGAAATTCAAATACAGCCATTGCCCAGCACAAAGTGAAACTTAACATTAAATTTAAATTCTTGCCCTAAGAGGTAGTATCGCAATGCGTCCGCTGCCCACTTCATGGACAGGCATTCCTTTTCTACACTGGAATCATTTTTCTCACATGCTAAGAGTTATCTACTCACGTAGAGAACAAGATGCTCCTCCCTGTGTGTCTCCTGAGAAAATACCACTCCTAATTCGATTTCTGAGGCATTCATTTGGAGTAAAAATTCCTTCTTAAAGATGGGGCAATCAGGACTTTAAGATATACTTTCAATTCTTAAAAGACCGTCTCCACTTCTGACATTCATTTGGCTAAGTCTGATTTTGTTCCCTTAAAAAAGTCGATCAAGGGTGCAAGGTTTTGAATAAACCTCCTGCAGTACCCCACAATTCATAGGAAGCGCTAACTTGCTTTTTTGAGAGTGGTTTCGGCCAGTACTGGATTCTGTCCACTTTATTGATCTAGTGTTTGATGTTGCCTGTAAAAACTAAATATCCAACATATTTGGCCATGGTACATTTTTTAGGATTTATAGAGAACCCCGCCTTACTGAAAGCAACAAGCAATGCTTGGACCTTTCCCAGACGACTGCCCCAAACTGGGCTGAAGATTATGATATTGTGCAGGTATGCCACAGCGTAATTCTTATGGGGTGTGAGGATCCGGTCCATGGCCGTCTAGAAGGTATCCAGAGCTCCCAGCAGTTCGAACGGCATCTGGACATATTGGATACAACCTATGGACCTAGCGAAAAACATCTTCTCCTTGGCTCCTTCTGACATGGGAATTTACCAGTATCCCTTTGTTAGATTCAAGGTGGTTATGTACCTTGCCAGCCCAAGTCTCTCTACCAGCTCATTGACACAAGGCACCAGAATATGCGTTGAAGTTGGAGACTTCATTCAGCTTCCAAGTTTCAGCATACACTTCACTTCCTTGGCAAAGCAGTTCTCAGTGGGCCTCTGGAAATTGGTGGAGCTTCAAAATCATCAGCACATAGGGTTCCATCAGAACCTCATGTTCTATGACATCTGTACACCCTGGCAAATCTGAGAACAGATCCCCTTTCTGCTGCAGCAATTCCCGACATTGCTATTTTTTGGCCTTTGACAGCATCTCTGCTATTGTGATGTATTCAATTTCCCCTACTGGCTTAACCAGCAAATATGGAGTTTCAAAGGGGTCCCTTCTTGCCATGCCTTGATGGGTAGCAGCACGAGGCGATTTCGGAATTGAAAGGCTGGAGCTGTTAACTGGCAGTTGGGACAGGATTTGCAATACCTTAGGAATTTCTGGTGTCATCTACCAATAGAACCTCCTCATGACTTGTTCTTAAGTTCTGTCCACCCTCAGATGGCCACCCAAGTCATGTGAATGGGCTTTGTCCAACACTCTTTGTCTATAGGGTCCTTGTACCAGCAATTGCTACACTATCTTTTTCCTCACCTTAGTAACCAGGTATAATAAGTCCCCACTGAACATGAATTAGGGTATGTGTCCACCTTCAGGATGGCCGGCGGTTTGGTTGGAGGGGCAAACTCGCTCTGCCCTAAGCCCCGCCCCCTTCTGTGACGTGATGATGCTGGATGTGTTCATTGCACACATCCGGCATCATCGCACCCCACACATAGGGCCCTGTGATATACCTTGTGGCGGCGCAGCGTCGCCGCAAGGTACACGGACATGCTGCGATCTTAAAACACGCACAGTATGTCTGGAATCGCAGGGCCGACGGATGCGTGTTACCACGCATAGTGGAGACGGGATTTCATAAAATCCCCTCCACTATGCTGTAACAGCTGGACGCTGCGTGTTTGACGCTGCGGCTCTGCGCAGCATCAAACACGCAGCATTTCCTGAACGTGGACACATACCCTTAGGGAAACCTGTTGTCAGCCCCCAGATCTTGTGCTATGCCATTTATAATGGTTACCTTATGGAACACCTCTTTTAGCGTTAGGTCCCTATGTTGGGCAGACCCAAAATTTTCTACGGTCACCCCTATCTCAGGAACATCAGCCTCAGGGAATACTACCTCTTCTCCCAGCATTACACAGAATGGAAACCTATCAGACTCTCGGGGGTGGTGAGACTTCTATAGGGTCAACCAGTCTCTTACCCAAGCAATTGAGGTCTCTGCCACTCCTCCAAAAGTCCCAAAACAACACACCGACCTCATGGGACTCAGTACCTTGGGCTGTTTTTAATTACCACACTGGCCACCGGATAGACTTTAGCATCCTTGTGAATGCAGCTGGTGCCCACCTTCTTCCCAGAGATCAATAACTGGAGAGGAAGTGTGGCCCTCACAAGGGTCAGCAAACTCCCTGAGTCTATTACTCCAGTCATTTGCAGACCATTCACTTTTACAAGACAAGCTTTGGACCACTAGCCAGGTGGACAGTCCACACTGCAGGCTGGATATGTGTAGAAAAAACACTGGCATCCCATGCTACATTCCAATTGTTTGGTAGTCAGGGGACAAAGGGCTATATGACCTGGGCTCTCACATCTCCAGCAAATTACAATCTGTCAGGACTCTGAACATTTTTATTACCTTTTGTGTATTACTGCCCTTTTCCAAGATGGCGTCTTTGGTCTCATGTGCACTGTGTCTTCCTGCTATAAAACTCCACCCCAGACTTCAGTCTGTGCTAGAGTATTCTGCCTTGCATCCAGCTCCTGACCTCTGATTACTCCCAGGCTATATACCTGCTCCTGTGAACCTGTGTGGTGATTCTGCTACTCTGCTCTGAGTTCCTGCTGCATACACCAGTTCCCAGTAATCCTCCTTCATCTGCTGCTCATGTTTACTTCCATCTGCATTTGCTGGACATGTAAGCTGTTGCTGCTCTGCAAAAACCTGAGACTATTAACCAGGCCTCCCTGGTTGAGCTAAGATATGATTTGAACTGCCTTATAAGCTTATCTATCTGTGTTTGGACTAAGACAAGGATTTATTCGTGTCAAGTATCCTCAAGAATAACTGTGCTTCATAGACTTTCTGCGTGATTGCATTTTCCTCTGAAGTTCCCTATAGACTGCTAAGCTGTGTTTAATATTTACACCAAGTGTTGTGGACTTGAGTTTCTCTCTGCACCTGTTTGAATCACCGTGTGATAATATAGACTTTTCCACTTATAAAACTGTGTCCTGTAGTTGTCTTGTTCCACGCAAAGAGTCTCCTGAGTTATCCCCTATAATTATTACAGGATACTCTAGCCATAAAAAAAAGGAGACTGCTGGAACAATGACTGCAGAAAGCAGATTAGAGCAGGTGTTTTCCATAATTAGATCACTGCAGAAAGATGTGGAAGGTCTGCAAAAGAAGTTTGGAAGCTTTGAACACAATCAACAAGTGTTTGGACAAACTTTGCAGGACTTAAGCAACCGCATGGCAGCCCAGGAAAACAAACTTGCTGGCATAGAGTCCCAGTATGGACGGGCTTTTCAGGACATAAGCACGCAAATAGCTGCACAAGTGACGTTACCCTCTGGGCAACCGCCACCAGCTAGTCCACCTAAGTTGCCCCCATTCAGATTTAATGGTGATCGCGACAAATTTCGTGGCTTTGTGAATCAATGTATGCTATATTTTGATGTGGATGCTGACCATTTTCCTACTGATATATCCAAAGTATTGTGTGTAATAATGCTACTGACCTCACGAGCGCTCGCCTTGGCGAATCCGATGATTGAGTCTCGTGACCCACGGTTAAATAACTTGGATGATTTCTTGGCCGCTATGGCATTAATGTTTGATGACCCTAATCGCCGTGCAACCACTGAATCTGCTTTGTTGTCTTTACGCCAGGCTAAACGTTCTGTTATTGAGTATGCCACTGAATTCAGGAGATTAGCGGTAAATACCAATTGGGACAGTTATGCACAATTGCCTATTTTTAAAAGGGGTCTGTCTAGTATTGTATAAGATGAACTAGCTCACTCTGAGTCACCACAAGAGCTAGAGACTTTTATACAGCATTGTGTGCGCATAGACATTCGCCTTACTGAGCGTAGGCAGGAGAAATTTGCTGCATATAACCGTATTTCTAACTTTTCCCTTCCTTCCAAAGAGCCTGCAGGTAAAACCTCTCGGGAGGTGGAGGAGGTGCCCATGCAAATTGATTCCGTTCAGAGGCGTGAGATTAATGAGCACTGGGAGCATTGCCTTCGTGAAAGTCTATGTTTCTACTGCGGTCAGTCTGACCACTTTTTAATCAACTGTCCCAAGTGTCCCAAGCGGCCTAACAAGGTGCTAGCAGCAGTAGGAGAATATGACAACTGTGATGATGAATCTGACATCTCTGAATGTAGCCTACCTTTAAACGCGGTATTCCATTCACTTTCTATGACTTCACCCCCCAAGGAGCTGAAGGAGAAGAACTCTCACTGTTCTCTCCCTATTAAGATCCTGTGTTCAGGACAGTGGATTTCCAGTGCAGCTATGATTGACTCTGGTGCAGGTGGCAATTTCATGGATATCGCATTTGCCAAGGAACATGGTATTAAAATTCAGCAAAGAGCCTCTCCAATTACCATGGAAACAGTGGATGGGTCACCTTTAATCTCTGGGCCTGTAGATCAGGAGACCGTACCCCTTGAAATTTTGTTGGAGCCTAATCATCAGGAGCAACTTTCTTTCTTGCTAATTTCTTCTCCTCATTTTCCTGTGATTTTAGGAATTCCTTGGTTGCGTTCTCAGAACCCAATTATCAACTGGGAGACCAAGGAGATTATCTTACCAACAAGGAGCAACTCAGCGTTAACAGAAGCTGTCCCTGAGTCCACGGCTACGGAACCACATGTACAGGTATTTACTTTACCTTCAGCATATAAAGAGTTCTCTGACATCTCTGACAAGAAGAATGCAGATCAGCTTCCTCCACACAGGTATTATGACTGTCCCATTGAGCTGCTTCCTGGGGCAGCTATTCCTTTTGGTAACGTATACCCTTTGGCGGCACCTGAGCTTCAAGCCTTAAAGGAGTATATTGATGAAAATATGGCCTGTTGTGAATTCTGCTCTTGGGTTCCCTCCGGTGGTTGTTGGTGGTAATACAGTTGTCCCTGGGTTGCAATCCTGGGCAGGTGTCCCTACTGATTGCAGTGCTGACTGGGGTATTTAAGGTTGCAGGATTCATTAGCCCTTGCCAGTTGTCCATTGCACTTGGAAGGTTTGGATCTCAGTCTGGTTCCTCCTGCCCTGCTGCCAATTCAGCAAAGATAAGTTTCTGTTTTTGTTTCTTCTGCACACTTGCTGTGTGCTTTACAGATCAGTGCTATTCATTGTTTTTTCTTGTCCAGCTTGACTGTGCCAGGATTTTTCCAGTCAAGTTGGATTCTCAGGAGATGCAGAGATACGTTCCATGTCTTTAGTTAGATGGTGGAATTTTTGTATTATCTGCTGTGGATATTTTCAGGGTTTTATTACTGACAGCTTAGCATTCTGTCCTATCCTTTTCTATTTAGCTAGAGTGGCCTCTTTTGCTAAACTCTGTTTTCTGCCTGCGTGTGTCTTTCCTCTAATACTCACAGTCAATATTTGTGGGGGGCTGTCTATCCTTTGGGGGTCTGCTCTAAGGCAAGATAGGATTCCCATTTCCATCTATAGGGTTATTTAGTCCTCCGGCTGTGTCGAGGTGTCTAGGATTGTTAGGTACATCCCACGGCTACTTCTAGTTGCGATGTCAGTTTAGGGATTGCGGTCAGTATGGGTTCCACCTACCCCTGAGAAGGTCTCACCGGATCATAACACTGGCCAAAGGCTTCATACGTCCTTCTTCCTCACCAGCAGGGGCACCTATATTTTTTGTAAAAGAAGAAGGATGAGACTCTGAGACCCTGTGTTGACTATCGGAAACTTAATATGGTAACCATAGGAAACCATTACCCTTTGCCTCTGATTCCCAAATTACTGGAAAGAGTCCGCCATGCTAAGGTGTTCTCTAAACTGGATCTTCATGGGGCTTATAATTTGGTGCGTATTTGTCCAGGGGATGAGTGGAAGACAGCATTCAGATGCCGGTATGGACACTTTGAATATCTTGTGATGCCCTTCGGGCTTTGTAATGCCCCTTCAATGTTTCAACACCTTGCTAATGACATTTTCAGAGATTTGTTGGACCAGTTTGTGGTGATCTATTTGGACGATATACTAATCTTTTCTGACTCTCTACAGGAACATGAAGAACATGTCAAAACTGTTTTAAGACGTCTGAAAGAGAACCATCTGTATATTAAGCCAGAGAAATGCGAGTTCCATCGTTCTGAGATACAGTTCTTAGGTTATATCATCTCTCCCCAGGGGTTGAACATGGAATCTGGTAAGATTCAGGCTATCCTTGACTGGCCGGTACCCAAGAACATTAAGGAGGTCCAACGTTTTATTGGTTTTGCAAATTTCTACAGACGCTTCATTCGAAATTTTTCTGATCTTGTCTGTCCCATTACTTCCTTGACAAAGAAGGAAAAGCCCTTTAAGTGGTCATCACAGGCTCAAGAAGCTTTTGATCGGCTTAAGATCTGTTTCACCTCAGGACCACTGTTGATACACCCAGTTCCAATACTTTCTTTCATTGTGGAGGTGGACGCTTCTGATAATGCTTTGGGGGCTATTCTCTCCCAAAGAACTGGAGAGAAGGGTCTGCTACATCCTTGTGCTTTCTTTTCCCGTAGACTAACCTCAGCAGAGAAGAATTACGACGTGGGAGACAAGGAATTGCTGGCTATTATTGCGGCTTTCAAAGAATGGAGGCATCATCTGCCAGGAGCTGCACAAAAGATCATAATGCTAACTGACCATCGCAATTTAGAGTTCCTTAGATCTGCTAGATGTTTTTCTTGTCAGGCTCGTTGGAACTTATTTTTAACCCCTTCACCCCCAAGGGTGGTTTGCACGTTAATGACCAGGCCAATTTTTACAATTCTGACCACTGTTTCTTTATGAGGTTATAACTATGGAACTCTTCAACGGATCTTGGCGATTCTGACATTGTTTTCTCATGACATATTGTACTTCATGATAGTGGTAAAATTTATTCGATATAACTTGCGTTTATTTGTGAAAAAAAATGGAAATTTGGCGACATTTTGAAAATTTCGCAATTTTCCAACTTTGAATTTTTATGCCCTTAAATCACAGACATATGTCACGCAAAATACTTAATAAGTAACATTTCCCACATGTCTACTTTACAACAGCACAATTTTGGAACCAAATTTTTTTTTTGTTATTGAGTTGTAAGGGTTAAAAATTGACCAGCAATTTCTCATTTTTACAACACCATTTTTTTCAGGGACCACATCTCATTTGATGTCATTTTGAGGGATCTATATGACAGAAAATACCCAAGTGTGACACCATTGTAAAAACTGCACCCCTCAAGGTGTTCAAAACCACATTCAAGAAATTTATTAACCCTTCAGGTGTTTCACAGGAATTTTTGGAATGTTTGAAAAAAAGTTAAATGTTCATTTTTATTTACACAAAATTTATTTCAGCTCCAATTTGTTTTATTTTACCAAGGGTAACAGGAGAAAATGGACCCCAAACGTTGTTGTACAATTTGTCCTGAGTACGCTAATACCCCATATGTGGGGGTAAACCACTGTTTGGGCACATGGCAGAGCTCGGAAGGAAAGGAGCGCCATTTGACTTTTCAATGCAAAATTGACTGGAATTGACATGGGACGCCATGTTGCGTTTGGAGAGCCCCTGATGTGCCTAAACATTGAAACCCCCCACAACTGACACCATTTTGGAAAGTAGACCCCCTAAGGAACTTATCTAGATGTGTGGTGAGCACTTTGACCCAACAAGTGCTTCACAGAAGTTTATAATGCAGAGCCGTAAAAATAAAAAATCATATTTTTTAACAAAAATGATCTTTTCGCCCCCATTTTTTTATTTTCCCAAGGGTAAAAGAAGAAATTAGACCACAAAAGTTATTGTGAAATTTGTCCTGAGTACAACGATACCCCATATGTGGGTGTAAACCATTGTTTGGGCGCAGGGCAGAGCTCGGAAGGGAAGGAGCGCCATTTGACTTTTCAATGCAAAATTGACTGGAATTGAGATGGGACGCCATGTTGCGTTTGGAGAGCCCCTGATGTGCAGAAACATTGAAACCCCCCACAAGTGACACCATTTTGGAAAGTAGACCCCTTAAGGAACTTATCTAGATGTGTGTTGAGCACTTTGACCCAACAAGTGCTTCACAGAAGTTTATAATGCAGAGCCGTAACAATAAAAAATCATATTTGTTCACAAAAATGATCTTTTCGCCCCCATTTTTTTATTTTCCCAAGGGTAAGAAAAGAAATTAGACCACAAAAGGTGTTGTGCAATTCGTCCTGAGTACGACGATACCCCATATGTGGGGGTAAACCACTGTTTGGGCGCATAGCAGAGCTCGGAAGGGAAGGAGCGCTATTTTACTTTTCAATGCAAAATTGACTGGAATTAAGATGGGATGCCATGTTGCGTTTGGAGAGCCCCTGATGTGCCTAAACATTAAAATCCCCCACAAGTGACACCATTTTGGAAAGTAGACCCCCTAAGGAACTTATCTAGATGTGTTTTGAGAGCTTTGAACCCCCAAGTGTTTCACTACAGTTTATAACGCTGAGCCGTGAAAATAAAAATTCCTCTTTTTTTTCACAGAAATGATTTTTTAGCCCCCAGCTTTGTATTTTTACAAGGGCAACATAATAAATTGGACCCCAAATGTTGTTGTCCAATTTGTCCTGTGTACGCTGATACCCCATATGTGGGGGGGAAGCACTGTTTGGGCGCATGACAGAGCTCGGAAGGGAAGGAGCGCCATTTGGAATGCAGACTTAAATGGATTGTGTGCAGGCGTCACGTTGCATTTGCAGAGCCCCTGATGTACCCAAACAGTAGAAACCCCCCACAAGTGACCCCAAATTGGAAACTAGACCTCCCAAGGAACTTATCTAGATGTGTTGTGAGAACTTTGAACCCCCAAGTGTTTCACTACAGTTTATAACGCAGAGCCGTGAAAATAAAAACTATTTTTTTTTTCAGAAAAATGATTTTTTAGCCCCCAGTTTTGTATTTTCACAAGGGTAACAGGATAAATTGGACCCCAAGAGTTGTTGTCCAATTTGTTCTGTGTACGCTGATACCCCATATGTGGGGGTAAACCACTGTTTGGGCGCATGGCAGAGCTCGGAAGGGAAGGAGCGCCGTTTGGAATGCAGACTTAGATGGATTGGTCTGCATGCGTCACGTTGCATTTGCAGAGCCCCTGATGTACCTAAACAGTAGAAACCCCCCACAAGTGACCCCATATTGGAAATTAGACCCCCCAAGGAACTTATCTAGATGTGTTGTGAAAACTTTGAACCCCCAAGTGTTTCACTACAGTTTACAACGCAGAGCCGTGAAAATAAAAAATCTTTTTTTTCCCACTTATTTTTTATCCCCCAGTTTTGTATTTTCCCAAGGGTAACAGGAGAAATTGGACCCCAAAAGATGTTGTCCAATTTGTCCTGAGTACGTCGATACCCCATATGTTGGGGTAAACCCCTGTTTGGGTACATGGGAGAGCTCTGAAGGGAAGGAGCACTGTTTTACTTTTTCAACGCAGAATTGTCTGGAATTGAGATCGGATGCCATGTCCCGTTTGGAGAGCCCCTGATGTGCCTAAACAGTGGAAACCCCCCAATTATAACTGAAACCCTAATCCAAACACACCCCTTACCCTAATCCAAATGGTAACCCTAACCACACCCCTAACCCTGACACACCCCTAACCCTAATCCCAACCCTATTCCCAACCGTAAATGTAATCCAAACCCTAACCCTAACTTTAGCCCCAACCCTAACTGTAGCCTTAACCCTAGCCCTAACCCTAGCCCTAACCCTAACCCTAGCAATAACCGTAGCCCTAACCCTAGCCCTAGCCCTAACCCTAGCAATAACCCTAGCCCTAACCCTAGCCCTAACCCTAGCAATAACCCTAACCCTAGCCCTAACCCTAACCCTAGCAATAACCCTAGCTCTAACCCTAGCCCTAACCCTAACCCTAGCCCTAATGGGAAAATGGAAATAAATACATTTTTTTTATTTTTTTATTTTTCCCTAACTAAGGGGGTGATGAAGGGGGGTTTGATTTACTTTTATAGCTGGTTATTTAGCGGATTTTTATGATTGGCAGCCGTCACACACTGAAAGACGCTTTTTATTGCAAAAAATATTTTTTGCGCTACCACATTTTGAAAGCTATAATTTTTCCATATTTGAGTCCACAGAGTCATGTGAGGTCTTGTTTTTTGTGGGACGAGTTGACGTTTTTATTGGTAACATTTTCAGGCACATGACATTTTTTGATCGCTTTTTATTCCGATTTTTGTGAGGCAGAATGATCAAAAACCAGCTATTCATGAATTTCTTTTGGGGGAGGCGTTTATACCGTTCCGCGTTTGGTAAAATTGATAAAGCAGTTTTATTCTTCGGGTCAGTACGATTACATCGATACCTCATTTATATCATTTTTTTATGTTTTGGCGCTTTTATACGATAAAAGCTATTTTATAGAAAAAATAATTATTTTGGTATCGCTTTATTCTCAGGACTATAACTTTTTTATTTTTTTGCTGATGATGCTGTATGGCGGCTCGTTTTTTGCGGGACAAGATGTCGTTTTCAGCGGTACCATGGTTATTTATATCTGTCTTTTTGATCGCGTGTTATTCCACTTTTTGTTCGGCGGTATGGTAATAAAGCGTTGTTTTTTGCCTCGTTTTTTTTTTTTTTTCCTCACGGTGTTTACTGAAGGGGTTAACTAGTGGGACAGTTTTATAGGTTGAGTCATTACTGATGCGGCGATACTAAATATGTGTACTTTTATTGTTTTGTTTTTATTATTTAGATAAAGAAATGTATTTATGGGAATAATATATTTTTTTTTCTTTATTTAGGAATTTATTTTTTATTTATTTTTTTACACATGTGGAAAATTTTTTTTTTAACTTTTTTACTTTGTCCCAGGGGGGGACATTACAGATCGGTGATCTGACAGTGTGCACAGCACTCTGTCAGATCGGCGATCTGCTGTGCAGGGCTGCAGGCTTACCAGCGCCTGCTCTGAGCAGGCACTCGGTAAGCCACCTCCCTCCCTGCAGGACCCGGATGCCGCGGCCATCTTGGATCCGGGACCTGCGGCGAGGAGGGAGGTAGGAGACCCTCGGAGCAACGCGATCACATCGCGTTGCTGCGGGGGTCTCAGGGAAGCCCGCAGGGAGCCCCCTCCCTGCGCGATGCTTCCCTATATCGCCGGTACACCGCGATCATGTTTGATCGTGGTGTGCCGGGGGTTAATGTGCCGGGGGCGGTCCGTGACCGCTCCTGGCACATAGTGCCGGATGTCAGCTGCGATATGCAGCTGACACCCGGCCGCGATCGGCCGTGCTCCCCCCGTGAGCGCGGCCGATCGCGTATGACGTACTATCCCGTCGGTGGTCATACGGGCCCACCCCACCTTGACGGGATAGTACGTCAGATGTCAGAAAGGGGTTAAATCAATTTAACTTTGTTATCTCGTACCGTCCAGTTTCTCGTAATGGGAAGGCTGATGCTTTATCCCGAATCCATGCTGCTGATTCCATACCTGGAGCCCCGTCCAAGGCCATTCTATCTGATGCCAATTTCATCGGAGTTATCCACGATCAGGACTTGTAGAAGGAGTGCAGGGAGGCTTATGATGGTGATGTATTTCTGGCCAACCCACCTGTGGATATTAATCTTGTCTTTAAGGGTGGCATGTGGTTCAGAGATCGACGTATCTACGTCCCTGAGGTCGTCCGTCTGCAGATCCTCAAGTTGGTACGTTACTCCAAGTTGGCTGGTCACAGGGGGGTACAGAAGACACGAGTTCCTGAGCCGATTCTTCTGGTGGCCAACTTGCCTGAAGGATACCAAGGACTATGTTCTCTCTTGCGAGGCATGTGCTCGTTACAAGACTCCTCATGTGGCACCTATGGGTCTTCTTCCATGCACCGGCCTCCCCTCAGCTAAAGATACAGTGAACTTGGTTATACAGAATGTCTTTCGTTTGCATGGGGTTCTGGATGAGATCATCTCTGACCGTGGAGTGCAGTTCACTTCAAGATTCTGGTAGGGGTTTTGCTCTGCACTCAATATTAATGTCTGTCTCTCTTCCGCTTACCATCTCCAGACAAATGGTCAGACTGAGCGGACCAACCAGACGCTGGAACAATATCTAAGATGCTATGTCAGCCATCTCCAGGATGATTGGTTGGAGTTGCTGTCGTTAGCCGAATTTTCATATAACAATTCTCAGAGCGCCTCCACTAAATTTACACCTTTCTTTGCCAATCTGGGTTATCATCCGTGCATTTTACCTAGGTCTCCAATTAATTCTCCGGTTCCGGCAGTGGAGGAAAGGCTGACTGCGATGAGGCAAAATCTGGAGGTTCTGAAGGAATCCCTAACCACAGCTCAAGAACGTTATAAGAGATCGGCTGATAGATTCCATAAACCTGCACCCATGTTCAAGGTAGGAGATTCCGTGTGGTTAGCCACTAAGAATCTGAAGTTAAACGTTCCTTCACAAAAACTTGGACAGAAATTCATTGGCCCTTTCAAGATCAACGGTATTGTGAGCTCTGTGGCCTGCCGGCTGAAGCTGCCTAGGACTATGAAGGTACACCCAGTTTTTCATGTATCTTTACTAAAGCCTGTATCTCCTAATACCTTCCAGGGACGTGTTGTGCCACCTCCGCAGCCTGTGGTGATTGATGGGCAAGAACAATTTGTGGTGGAGGAAATTATTGATTCCAGAATTCGCAGGAATCAGCTCCAATATCTGATAAGATGGCAGGGATATATTCCCTGAGGAAGACTCTTGGGAACCTGTGGAGAACATCAATGCCTAACAGAAGATTTCTCGTTTTCATCAGAGATTCCCTGAGAAACCAGGTCCAGGATCGTCCTGAGGCCGCTTCTAAGGAGGGAGTAATGTCAGGACTCTGAACATTTTTATTACCTTTTGTGCATGACTGCCCTTTTCCAAGATGGTGTCTTTGGTCTCATGTGCACTGTGTTTTCCTGCTATAAAACTCCACCCCAGCCTTCAGTCTGTGCTAGAGTATTCTGCCTTGCATCCAGCTCCTGACCTCTGATTACTCCCTGGCTATATACCTGCTCCTGTGAACCTGTGTGGTGATCCTGCTACTCTGCTCTGAGTTCCTGCTGCATACACCAGTTCCCAGTAATCCTCCTTCATCTGCTGCTCGTGTTTACTTCCATCTGCATTTGCTGGACATGTAAGCTGTTGCTGCTCTGCAAAAACCTGAGACTATTAACCAGGCCTCCCTGGTTGAGCTAAGATATGATTTGAACTGCCTTATAAGCTTATCTATCTGTGTTTGGACAAAGACAAGGATTTATTCGTGTCAAGTATCCTCAAGAATAACTGTGCTGCATAGACTTTCTGCGTGATTGCATTTTCCTCTGAAGTTCCCTATAGACTGCTAAGCTGCGTTTAATATTTACACCAAGTGTTGTGGACTTGAGTTTCTCTCTGCACCTGTTTGAATCACCGTGTGATAATATAGACTTTATCACTTATAAAACTGTGTCCTGTAGTTTTCTTGTTCCACGCAAAGAGTCTCCTGTTGTGAATTCTGCTCTTGGGCTTCCTCCAGTGGTTGTTGGTGGTAGTGCAGTTGTCTTGGGGTTGTAATCCGGGCAGGTGTTTCTGCTTATTGCAGTTCTACTAGGTATTTAGGTGTGCAGGATCCATTACTCCTGGCCAGTTGTCCATTGTTCTTGGAGGGATTGCATCTCTCTCTGAATCCTCATGCCCTGCTGCTAATTCATCTCAGATAAGTGTCTGGGTTTTTTGTCTCTTTGCACACATGCTGTGTGTAGTGTTGAGCATTCCGATACCGCAAGTATCGGGTATCGGCCGATACTTGCGGGTATCGGAATTCCGATACCGAGATCCGATACTTTTGTGGTATCGGGTATCGGTATCGAAACAACATTAATGTAAAAATGTGTAAAAGAGAGAATTAAAATAAAAAAATATTGCTATACTCACCTCTCCGACGCAGCCTGGACCTCAGCGAGGGAACCGGCAGCGTTGTTTGCTTAAAATTCGCGCGTTTACTTCCTTACGTGAATTCCCGGCTTGTGATTGGTCGCGTGCCGCCCATCCCGGGACTTCACGCGTGATTGCGCGCGTGTCCAGCCTCCCGTGACGTCATGGCTTGTGATTGGTCGCGTCGCCCATGTGACCGCGACGCGACCAATCACAAGCCAGAACGTAATTTTAAAATCCTGAAGGACCTAAAATTACGTCACGGCTTGCTGTGATTGGTCGCGTCGCGGCCACATGGGCGGCACGCGACCAATCACAAGCCGGGACTTCACGTAAGGAAGGAAAAGCGCGAATTTTAAGCAAACAACGCTGCCGGTTCCCTCGGTGAGGTCCAGGCTGCGTCGGAGAGGTGAGTATAGCAATATTTTTTATTTTAATTCTTTCTTTTACACATTAATATGGATCCCAGGGCCTGAAGGAGAGTTTCCTCTCCTTCAGACCCTGGGAACCATCAGGAATACCGTCCGATACTTGAGTCCCATTGACTTGTATTGGTATCGGGTATCGGTATCGGATTGGATCCGATACTTTGCCGGTATCGGCCGATACTTTCCAATACCGATACTTTCAAGTATCGGACGGTATCGCTCAACACTAGCTGTGTGCTTTTGCAATTCAGTGCAATTCATTGTGTTTTTGTCCAGCTTAGACTTTGTTTGGATTTTTCAGTCATGCTGGATTCTCAGGAGTTGCAGATATTCATGCTATGTCTTTAGTTAGATGGAGAATATTTGTATTTTCTGCTGTGGATATTTTTAGGATTTTAATACTGACCGCTTAGAATTCTGTCCTATCCTTTTCTATTTAGCTAGAAGTGCCTCTTTTGCTAAATTCTGTTTTTTCTGCCTGCGTGTGTCTTTCCTCTTATACTCACAGTCAATATTTGTGGGGGGCTGCCTATCCTTTGGGGTTCTGCTCTGAGGCAAGATAGAATTCCCATTTCCACCTATAGGGGTATTTAGTCCTCCGGCTGTGTCAAAGTGTCTAGGACGTGTTAGGCACACCCCACGGCTACTTCTAGTTGCGGTGTCAGTTTAGGGGTTGCGGTCAGTATAGATACCACTTACTCCTGAGAAAGTCTCTCATGCGGCTCCAAGGTCACCGGATCATAACAGAGGGGACTTTGCAACTAAGCTTCATGCGGCAGGGACCTCGCCAACTAAAGTAGTGCAAGTAGGAAAAGCTTATGGACCTCACCTGGGAGAGGGATCTCCTATTGCCTCCAAGCCGGCCAGACCACAGCTTCCCTGCACTTGGTACCCTGGACTGAGGACTGCTATCATCAGTAAACCAGGTAAAGACTGAAAACCTGTGTCCTCGTTCATTGCCACACCATTCACCACACCATGCTGCATACCATCACCCCAGAGAACCCCTTTAAGCAGCGTTGGTCCTCCTTGACCGAAAACCACTGGTGGCGTCACGAACATAGACATTACAAATCCCCTTTAAGTCAGGACCCGGTACCGAGTACCCCGCTGCCCTGGTATGGGCATTCCACCATCATGGATTAAAATCCTGCTGGGTACACAAGCTCCCCTTGCTCATGCCAGAGCATGTCCAGGCCCATTTGAAGTTCACCAATGACCATCTGTATGATCCAGAATAGGCATGGGAGAAGGACATGTGGTCAGATGATATCAAAATAGAACGTTTTGGTATCAACTCCATTTGCCGTATTTGGAGAAAGAAGAAGGATGAGTACAGCACCAAGAACACCATCCCAACCATAAAGCATGATGGAGGAAATATCTTCCTTTAGGAGTGCTTTACAGCAAAGGGGACAGGACGACTGTACCGTATTGAAGGGAGAATACATGGGGTCATGTATTGTGAGATCTTGGCCAAACCTCCTTTCCTCAGTAAGAGCATTGAAGATGGGTCATGGCTGGGTTTCCCAGCATAGCAATGACTCAAAATACACAGCCAGGGCAACTAAGGAATGGTTCCATAAAAAGGTCCTGGAATGACCTTGCCAGTTTCCAGACCTGAATCCAATAGAAAATCTTTGAAGAGAGCTGAAACACAAAGTTGTTGTCACTATGCATTTTTGGATTAGTGGCAGCTCTAATTCTGCTATAATTTAAATTTTTCTTTTTTTCTTTTGGGCCAGCAAGGATTAATGTCAGTATCCTTGTTTTTGCTTTGTTGCTGGTCAGCTGATGAGGGTGATGACCACTCCCACCATCTTTTAAATAGTCACATGACGCATCAGCTGACTGTCGGTAATAGAGTTATTCTATGAATACCAGCCTGGAGTTAGAAGTGCTATATCTGCTGCGTCTGTGGAGTTTTGGGTCCTGGAGCTGTATCCTCTGCTGTTTGGAGCTCTGCAGCAGAGGCAGAAGCTGAGTATTGTTTCCCTGATCTTGGTCTGTCTTGTGTTTGTCACTTCCCCTCCACTTATACCATCTGCAGTGGTGAGGCTAGCATCCTTGTTGGCCAGTGCACTAGCCAGGGTATATTGAGGTGACAATTAGGGACTAGGCACGTGACAGCAGCAGGGGGAAGATCCGCATAGGGCATTAGGGGAGCTTAGGGATATACACAGGTTGGAGTCAGGAGGTGTCGCATCCCTTGCTCCCTACTGTTAGGGCCTTCCACTCTCTATTCCATCCTGTTGTTGGTTTATATTGTTCCATCCGTTGGACCTACCCACTTCGAGCGTGACAGTTGAAAGTGACAGCCCCAAAATCTGAACATCTGGAAAAGATCTGTAAGGAGCAATGGGCCAAAATCCCTGCTGCAGTGTGAGCAAACTTGATCAAGAGCTACAGGAAAGTCTGACCTCTGTAATTGCAAACAAAGATTTGTGTACCAAATATAATAGATGGATAGATAGAGAAATGGTCAAAATTAGTGTTGAGCATTCCGATACCGCAAGTATCGGGTATCGGCCGATATTTGCTGTATCGGAATTCCGATACCGAGTTCCGATATTTTTGTGATATCGGAAATCGGAATCGGAAGTTCCCAGTGTATGGTTCCCAGGATCTGGAGGAGAGGAGACTCTCCTTCAGGCCCTGGGATCCATATTCATGTAAAAAATAAAGAATAAAAATAAAAAATATGGATATACTCACCCCTCCGGCGGACCCTGGACCTTAGCGATGTAACCGGCAGCCTCCGTTCCTAAGAATGCAGTGAGTGTAGGACCTGCGATGACGTCGCGGCTTGTGATTGGTCGCGTGAGCGGTCACATGAGCGGTCACGCGACCAATCACAAGCCGCGACGTCATCGAAGGTCCTTCACTCTGCATTCTTAGGAACGGAGGCAGACGCTTGGACCGGTGAGAGCCAGTGGCCGTCCGAGGGGTGAGTATATCAATATTTTTTATTTTTATTCTTTATTTTATACATGAATATGGATCCCAGGGCCTGAAGGAGAGTTTCCTCTCCTTCAGACCCTGGGAACCATTCCGATATTTTGTGTCCCATTGATATGCATTGGTATCGGGTATCGGTATCGGCGATATCCGATATTTTTTGGGTATCGGCTGATCCAATCCGATGCCGATACCTTTGCATATCGGAAGGTATCGCTCAACACTAGTCAAAATAACAAAAAAAAAATGCATTGCTTGCAGACCTCAAATAATGCAAAAAAAAATGCAAGTTCATAATCATTTAGAAATAGCAATACTAATTGCTCAGGAAGAGTTCAGAAATCTATATTTTGTGGAATAACCATGAATTTTAGACACAGCTTTCTTGCATCTTGGCATGCTTTCCGCCAGTCTTTCACACTGCTTTTGGGTGACCTTATGCCACTCCTGGTACAAAAATTTAAGCAGTTCTTCTTTGATGGTGTGTAGTATTATATATTTTTTAATATGATTTCAACACTCCAATTAATTAATATGAATGATAGAGATATTGATTGGTTTTGTTATTAGTATATATATATATATATATATATACACTCACTGGCCACTTTATTAGGTACACCATGCTAGTAACGGGTTGGACCCCCTTTTGCCTTCAGAACTGCCTCAATTCTTCGTGGCATAGATTCAACAAGGTGCTGGAAGCATTCCTCAGAGATTTTGGTCCATATTGACATGATGGCATCACACAGTTGCCGCAGATTTGTCGGCTGCACATCCCAAAGATGCTCCATACAAGGCAGGATGGATCCATGCTTTCATGTTGTTTACGCCAAATTCTGACCCTACCATCCGAATGTCGCAGCAGAAATCGAGACTCCTCAGACCAAGCAACGTTTTTCCAATCTTCTACTGTCCAATTTCGATGAGCTTGTGCAAATTGTAGCCTCAGTTTCCTGTTCTTAGCTGAAAGGAGTGGTACCCGGTGTGGTCTTCTGCTGCTGTAGCCCATCTGCCTCAAAGTTAGACGCACTGTGCGTTCAGAGATGCTCTTAGGCCTACCTTGGTTGTAACGGGTGGCGATTTGAGTCACTGTTGCCTTTCTATCAGCTCGAACCAGTCTGCCCATTCTCCTCTGACCTCTGGCATCAACAAGGCATTTCCGCCCACAGAACTGCCGCTCACTGGATTTTTTTTCTTTTTCGGACCATTCTCTGTAAACCCTAGAGATGGTTTTGCGTGAAAATCCCAGTAGATCAGCAGTTTCTGAAATACTCAGACCAGCCCTTCTGGCACCAACAACCATGCCACGTTCAAAGGCACTCAAATCACCTTTCTTCCCCATACTGATGCTCGGTTTGAACTGCAGGAGATTGTCTTGACCATGTCTACATGCCTAAATGCACTGAGTTGCCACCATGTGATTGGCTGATTAGAAATTAAGTGTTAACAAGAAGTTGGACAGGTGTACCTAATAAAGTGGCCAGTGAGTGTATATATATATATATATATATATATATATATATATATATATATATATATATTTTTTTATTATTTTTTAAAAGCTGATTGAAAACTCGTCCAGCCAACCAAGGGCCCAGGGAGGCCAGGTGGTGTTCTTATATATATGGCCTGAAGGTTTCAGTACACATATTATGACAAAGCCTCAGATTACAGGGTATAGATCAAAAGCCTTTGACATATAAAGGGATTGCCTGAGACAAGGGACTGACAGAGAGACAGACAGATTTGGATGAGCGAGGACACAGAGAGAAGGCTGATTTTGACTCCTACCATTTCCAATGTAATGTATGACTTATGATTATTGATTATGTGTTATTTTGAGTGACTGTTTATATTTATTATCTTTTATTAAGTAAATTCATTTTTGTCTTATTCAATTGTCGTGTGAGCATTTATTTATTCATCACAATTCTTTGAACCGTAACAAAACAGATGACTTCTGACTATCCATCTTCCTCTTGATTACAGAGATTTTCAATGGGGTTCAGGTCTGGAGATTGGACTGGCCATGAAAGGGATTTGATGTGGTGGTCCTTCATCCACACCTTGATTGACCTAGCTGTGTGGCATGGCGTATTGTCTTGCTGGAAAAAACATTCCTCAGAGTCAGGGAACATTACCTGAGCAGAAGGAATCAACTGTTTTTCCAGGAAAACCTTGTATGCGGCTTGATTCATACGTCTTTCTCAAAGATTGACCTGCCCTATTCCAGCCTTGCTGAAGCATCCCCAGATCATCACTGATCCTCCACCAAATTTCACAGTGGGTGCAAGACATTGTGGCTTGTACGCCTCTCCTGGTCTCCGTCTAACCATTAGATGACCAGGTGTTGGGCAATGCTGAAAATTAGACTCATCAAGATTACCTTACTTCAGTCCTCTATGGTCCAATCCTTATGCTATTTGGCAAACTTCAGCCTGGCTCTCCTTTGTTTCTAATTGATGAAAGGCTTTTTTCTAGCTCTACATGGCTTGAGTCCTGCCTCTAGGAGCCTGTTAGGAACTGTTCTTGCTGTGCACTTCACCCCAGCTGCCATTTGCCATTCCTTTCGTAGGTCACTTGATATCATCCTGTGGTTACTGAGTGACATTTGAATAAGATGATGGTCATTGCGGTTGGGGTTAGGGTACTGTTGGGGTTAGGATTGTGTGGGGATATGGTTGTGTTGGGGTTGCGGTTGGGGTTATGGTGGTGTTGAAGTTGGGGTTAGAGTTGTGGTTACCATTAGGGTTAGGATTAGGGTTAGGGTTGGGATTAGGGTCAGTGGTAGGGCTGTGTTAGGGTTGGAGTTAGAATCGGGGGGCTCCACTGTTTAGGTACATCAGGGAGTCTCCAAACGCGACTTGGCACTCGCCATTGATTCCAGCCAATTTTGGGTTCAAAAAGTCAAACGGTGCTCCCTTCCTCCTGAGCCCTGCCTGCGCCCAAAGAGTGGCTTTCCCTTGCACATGGGGTATCATTGTACTCAAGAAAAATTGCACAAATTTTGTGGTCGATTTTCTCTTGTTACCCTTGTGAAAATAAAAAAGTTTGGGTCTAAAGAAATTTTTTTGTGAAAAAAGTAAAATGTTCATTTTTTTCTTACACATTGCTTTAGTTTTTGTGAAGCACCTGAAGGGTTAATAAACTTCTTGATTGTGGTTTTAAGCATCTTGAGGGGTGCAGTTTTTAGAATGGTGTCACTCTTGGGTATTTTCTGTCATGTTAACCCACAAACCCACTTGAAATGTGGGTGGTCGTGAAAAAAAATGGTTTTGTAAATTTTGTTGGAAAAATGAGAAATCGCTGGTCAACTTTTAACCCTTTTAATACCCTCACAACAAAATTATGTTTCCAGAATTGTGCTTATGTGAAGTAGACATGTGGGAAATATTATTTATTAACTATTTTGTGTGATACGACTCTCTAATTTAAGGACACAAAAATTAAAAGTTTGAAAATTGCTAAATTTTCAAAATTTTTTGCCAAATGTCCATTTTTTCATAAATAAATGCAAGTCATATCAAAGAAATTTTACCACTAACATGAAATACATATTGTCATGAAAAAAATATTCTCAGAATCAGTGGTATCTGTTGAAGCATTCCAGAGCTATAACCTCATAAAGTGACAGTGGTCAAAAATTGTAAAAATTGGCTTGGTCATTAAAGACAAAATTGGCTCTGTCCCTAAGGGGTTAATAATGCAAATAGATTTTTCAGTAAGGCAATATGGTGAGATAAATATTAGTAGCACTGCAGTATCATAGTATACTTCTGCACTAATACGTCTATTTTATTTAATTATTTGTTATGGACATTACTTATTTTAAATAGGGTAAATATAAGGTCATTACTGGCAGTCAGCATTGTCTAATGTTCACTCTTACAACACCGCCTACTGGTATTCATTTCATACAGTATATGAGAATTATTTTTTGTAATTAGCTGTCAGTGGAAAATTCCATACCCATAATCTATTTTTGTAAAACCAAGATCATATTTTGACTTTCATATAAGATATGTTTTGTGGAAATTTTTACCTTTAGCTGCCTCTGCCTTTGTATATACTGTAACCACCTTACACAGACCTAGAAGAGAATATATAACAAATGCAAAATATATCATTACACAGTAACTGTTAAATTTTAGGTAAGCAGGTGATATTATTTGTCTCTCCTGTATTGTTTTTTTTTGCTGGTGCGAAAAACTTGGAAAGGACCTCGCTAATGTTAGAAGAGAAAATAATCCGCTCTATACCGGGCAGTCAAGGGTTTGGGTCATTAACGAGCCTAATCAGGAGACGTTTTGACAGCTCCTTGAAAGGAATCTGTCAATACAGGATGACTGTGCACCAAGTACAGGTGCTTGGTGCACCCTTCGTGTGTCCAAACAGTATCCCATCTATCTCCGCCTTTCTTTGGCTCTATAATGCCAGAGCTGTCAATGGAAGAAGAGGGAGAGTGATGATAGATGGAAAACAGAAGATGGGAAGGTACTCCGAAATGTTTCACCACAACAGGGGTGCACCGAGCTTCTGTACTTTACTTATGCTTTTATTCTGTGCTGTCAGACTCACTTTAAAGGTGGAAAGGTGTATTTATTTTTCTGGTCAAATGTCCATGGCCATACCATGAAACACCAAGCATCATTTTAAAAAGGTGTGTTGTGCTCACACTGTTGCTCTCAGCCAGGGAAAGCTGTGGCTTATTTTGCCATGTTGATAATACAGCTGGTGATAGCCAAATTCCACCTAATCCTGTCACGATCCATTTTTGGATTCGAGGCAGCTTTGGTTCCACTCTGTTTTAAAAGTAGCTTTTTTCCTTTCAAGACCATCGGGGGTTAATGTCAGTTTTTCCCCTCGCTGGCAATCTGGTGTAACTACAGTGCTGCTGGGTCAGCTGATGTGGGTGGTGACCACTCCCACCATCCTTTAAATGGTCAGTTTTGGAGTCCTGTTGCTGTGCTATCTGCGGTAAGAAGCTTGGCAGCGGTGTCTGGTAGCTAAGTGCTGTGTTTACTCCTTGTCCGTTTTGTGTTCGTCACTATCCCCTGTGTGGTACCATCTGCAGTGGTGAGGCTAGCGCTCCTTGCTGGCCAGTGCACTAGCCAGGGCTGAGTGAGGTGACAGTGAGGGATGAGGTTCCTGATGGCGGTGGGGGGAAGGACCCACTAGGGCATTAGGGGAGTGCAGGGACAGGCTCAAGTTTGAGCAGGAGGGTTACCATTCCTTCATTTCCTTATTGATAGGGCCTTCCCCCTTTTCCATCCCTTTGAGTTTTTTGTGCTGTCCGCTGACCGACCACCCGTTGAGTCATGTTAAATCGTGACAAATCCACTGTGCCGCAATGTAAATATTTATTGACCCAACTATTTAAGGATATATTTACATGTCCAGTAGTTATTTCCATTTTTTGGCATTTGGGATAACAAAAATGAAATTTAAGGAATCCAGTACAGTATCCATTCATTTGAATTGGGCTGAAACTGTTGTAAATTGTCTTCCATTTGACTGCAGTCCAACAGCAATAATATTTTTTAGCCAGAACTAAGAATATTAGTCTGCACTACTGTCTGGCCAAGAAAGTAGTCTGCACTACTTGTATACAAAAAAATAATAACAACTAATATATTTTAACATTAATATCTTTGGGAAACAGATCATATTTGATGGTCATCTGTTATGCCAAAAACACTTTAGACACCTCTTGTAAAAAAAATCCATTAACCCCTTCATAACCTTTGATATATGCATAAGTCATCGTTGGGTTGGGGTTCCTGACCTTTGATGTATGGGTATGTCATGGCAATTGTGCTTGGCACAGAAGCTGTGCCCACGCAATCCGCCTGGAGCTCGGCTTACCTGATAGCCAAGCCTCAGAAGTCACAGGCAAAAGCGGTGTCCACACCGCCCCTAGCTGTTTAACCCCCTGAATGCCATGATCAATATTAATTATAGTATTTGGGAAGCTAGAGAATGGAGGTGACACATATGGAGTACTGCCACATTCAGCAGAAATTATGAGACAATCTTTTGTGCCATATTTATCAATTTCCCCATGTTGGAATGTAAAATCTGAGGTTCAAGCTAAATTTTTGTGGTAAAATTGTAATTATTTTTCTTCACTGTCCAATGATCTAAAATTATGTAACACACCTGTATTGTCAATATGATAATTGCACCCTTAGTTGAAATTGTTAAATTGGGTCACTTATGGAGGGGTTCTGCTGCTCTAGCACATCAGGGGATCTGTCTATGTGACATTGGCATCCTCAAACCATTCCAGCAAAATCTGAACAGAAATATAGCACTCCTTCCCTTCTGATCTTTGCACTGTGCCTCAAAAGTAGTTTTTGACCACATATGGGGTATTGGCGTACTCAAGAGGAATTGCATAACAAATTGTTTTGTCCATTGTCTCCTATTACCGTATCCCTTTTGAACATTGAAAATGTGGGGCCAAAGCAACATTTTAGTGGAAAAAATTGTAATTTTTCAATGACTCAGACAAATGTTCTACATTTCTGTCAATCAACTGTTCACTACACCCCTGCATGAATTCCTCAAGAAGTGTAGTTATTAAACTGAGGCTACTTGTGAGGATTTCTGCAGTTTGGCATGTCAGAGGCTCCTCAACTGTGACATGGCATCGGCAATCTATTACAGCCAAAATTGCACTCCAGAATTCCATTGGTGCTTTTTCCCTTCCGAGCCATATCGTGTGCCCAAACAGTAGTTTTCCACCGCATATATGGCAACAGCATACTCAGGAGAAATCGCTCAACATATTTTGGGGTACATTTTCTCCTGTTACCCTTCTGTAAAGGAAAAATGTGAGGCTAAAGCAACATTTTGGTGGAAAAAAATTATAAAATTCTGTGAAGCACCCGTGGGTGTAAAGTGCCAACCAGACCTCCAGATAAGTTCCTTGAGAGGTGTAGTTTTCAAAATGGGGTGACTTGCGGGAGGGTTCCAGTGTTTAGACACATCAGGGGCTCTACAAATGCGACATGGCTTCCGCTATATATTCCAGCCAATTTAGTGCTACAAAAGTCAAATGGTGCTCGATCCCATCCAATCCCTGCCGAACACCCACACAGTAGTTGTTCACCTCATGTGGGGTATCATCGTACTCAGGAGAAATTGCACAACACATTTGATGGTACATTTTTTCCTGTTACCCTTGTGAAAATTAAACATTTTTGCCCCCCAAAATTATTTTTTCATTTTCACGGCTCAACGTTATAAAATTCTGTTAAGCACCTGTGAGTTCAAGGTGCTCACCCCATCTCTAGATAAGTTGCTTGAGGAATATAGTTTCCAAAATGGGATTACTTCTGGGTAGATTTTCACTATTAAGGCACATCAGGGGCTTTACACATGGCATCCGCTACTTATTCCAGACAATTTTGTGCTCCAAAAGTTGAACAGTGGTTTTACCATGTCGTGTACTAGAAAATGGGAAAAAAATTCCAAGTGCGGTGAAATTGCAAAAAAAGTACAATCCCACACTTGTTTTTTGTTTGGCTTTTTTACTAGGTTCAATAAATGTTAAAACTGACCTGCTATTATGATTTTCCAGGTCATTACGAGTTCATAGACACCAAACATGTCTAGGTTATTTTTTATCAAAATAGTGAAAAAAAATTCCAAACGTTGTTAAAAAAAAAATTGCGCCATTTTCCAATACCCGTAGAATCTCCATTTTTCGTGATCTCAGGTTAGGTGAGGGCTTATTTTTTGCATGCCAAGCTGACATTTTTAATTATATCATTTTGGTGCAGATACGATCTTTTGATCACCCGTTATTGCATTTTAATGCAATGTCGCGGCAACCAAAAAAACGTAATTTTGACGGTTTAACATTTTCTCACTACGCCGTTTAGCGATCAGGTTAATCCTTTTTTTTACTGATAGATCAGGTGATTCTGAACGCGGCGATAGCAAATATGTGTAGGTTTGATTTTATTTTTATTGTTTTATTTTGAATGGGGCGAAAGGGGGGTGATTTTAACATTTATATTTTTTATTTTTGTATATATTTTTAAAAACATTTCTTTTATACCTTTTGCCATGCTTCAATAGTCTCCATAGGAGACTAGAAGCTGGCACAACTCGAACTGCTCTGCTACATAGAGGCGATGGTCAGATCGCCTCTATTTAGTAGAATTGCTGACTTGCTATGAGCTCCGACCACTGGGTGGCACTCACAGCAATCCGGCACTGACAACCATAGAGGTCTCCAGGAGACCCGAGATCACGTGACAGTGTCACTGGTGTGCGTATTTCTGGCATGATTGCCGAAAGCGCCATTTAAATGCCGCTGCAGTCTGCAGTCACACAGAAGTTGCATGCAGACAGGAGACATCCTGGAGACTGCAGACAAGTTGCAGAGTTATTGGAAGAAACAGGCATGCGGGAGATACCCGGGAGACTGCAGAAAGATCAAGGTGCACAGAGAAGCTCAGAGTCTTAGGAACACTGAAGTCTTAGTAGAAAATCTTAATACTAAGACACAGATGTGTGCCTTGTGAGTCTTTATATAGGCCTAAGAAGTTCAACACATGAGAGCACCCTGGGTTACTTGCAAAACCCGACATGGATCACAAGAAAGCGGACTGGGATGTGGTGAGCAGATTGCAGACCCAGGACAGGTGTATAATAGTACCCCCCTCAAAGGGCCCCTCTAAAAAAAAGCCAGTAAGTCATGGCAATAGTGTTGTTGTTGCTGCGCCTTTGGGATCCACTAGGTGAGGTGGATCATCTAAGCCCAAGGTCTGGGTGGACACACGGGCTGTGAGCGTTGATGCAGCAGAGGTGAGGCACGCAGAACACAGTTAACTGGGGACTGGAAGCTTCGGCCAGCCAGGAGATGTCTTGGAGATTGCAGACAGGTTGCACAGTTACTGAAGCCACAGGCAGACTTGAAAGATCCTGGAGAACTCAAACATCAGGGTTAAAGGAAGCCATAAGCATACAGGAGTAGAGTTGAGCGACTTTTACTTTTTTCAGATTGAGTCGGGTTTCGCGAAACCCGACTTTGTCAAAAGTCGGGTCGGGTGAAATCGGCCGATTATTGCGAAAAATAGGGGGCCGACTGAAACACGAAACCCAATGCAAGTCAATGGGGAATCAAAGTCGGCAGTGAGTGGAGGACAGGAAAACACCTACAGTGCCCATTTTAATGACAAAAACATCAATTCTTATTACTTAAGCTTGTCAATCTTAATTTACTTTATAATAATAGTTAGGCATTGAAAACGGGGGGTCATTTTGCTAAAGTTGTGGGGGGGTAGGGCTGGCTCGAGATTTTTGTGGGCCCAGGAAACGCGGAATACGTCAAGGCGGTGGAGCAGGGAGAGGTAAGTATTTCAACTTTGCAAGTGCTGTGATCCTGAGCAAGCAGGGGAGGCCCACTGTGCCAGTGACGTAGCCAACGAGTATGCCCCTCCACCTGATGAAGGAACCCACACTTTCATCTGCACCTTCCTCTTTGTCCCCGTGTAAGGTGGTATAGTGTGCGGGAAGGGGAACCTGACTTTCAGAAGGGTCAGATTCTGGCTGTGTAGAGTGCAAGGGGAATGTAGTGGTCTGGGTCAATGTACCAGCAGACTCATCTAGCAGTGGCTGGGCAATGGGCAGGATGAGGAGGAAACACAGATATAAGCCCAAATAATAAAGTAGGCTAAATGCAGTTCAAATGTGGTAACAGGACTAAACAGGCGGCATTGCTTTGTTCAGTGGAGGAAAACTGTAATGAGTGGCAGACACAGTTAGTAGGCCCAAATAATAAAGTGGGCTAAATGTCTGCCAAAAAATTGTTCATAAATAAACAGGTGGCATAGCTAGGTACAGGGGTGGGCTCCTCTGCTGAGTAGCAGACAGTGGTAGTAGGCGCAAAGTATTAACTGGTGTAAATGGAGGCCAGAGCCCCTGTATATTTTAACTATCATTAGTGTTGAGCATTCCGATACCGCAAGTATCGGGTATCGGCCGATATTTGCTGTATCGGAATTCCGATACCGAGATCCGATACTTTTGTGGTATCGGGTATCGGTATCGAAACAACATTAATGTGTAAAATAAAGAATTAAAATAAAAAATATTGCTATACTCACCTCTCCGACGCAGCCTGCACCTTACCGAGGGAACCGGCAGCGTTGTTTGCTTAAAATTCGCGCTTTAACTTCCTTACGCGAAGTCCCGGCTTGTGATTGGTCGCGCGCCGCCCATGTGGCCGGGACGCAACCAATCACAGCAAGCCGTGACGTAATTTCAGGTCCTTCAGGATTTTAAAATTACGTTCCGGCGTTGTGATTGGTTGCATCGCGGTCACATGGGCGGCGCGCGACCAATCACAAGCCGGGACTTCGCGTAAGGAAGTTAAAGCGCGAATTTTAAGCAAAGAACGCTGCCGGTTCCCTCGGTAAGGTGCAGGCTGCGTCGGAGAGGTGAGTATAGCAATATTTTTTATTTTAATTCTTTATTTTACACATTAATATGGTTCCCAGGGCCTGAAGGAGAGTTTCCTCTCCTTCAGACCCTGGGAACCATCAGGGATACCGTCCGATACATGAGTCCCATTGACTTGTATTGGTATCGGGTATCGGTATCGGATTAGATCCGATACTTTGCCGGTATCGGCCGATACTTTCCGATACCGATACTTTCAAGTATCGGACGGTATCGCTCCACACTAACTATCATCTATCATTTCAACAAATTTGTATAGGCAGTGCCATTGAAGGATTTAACAGCACAGACTACACAGTGGTGGAGCAGGGAGAGGTAAGTATTGCAAGTGGTAGAGCACTGTTCGAGCTGGGGGGGAACACTCTCTCGTGGGTGGCGGTACTGGCACAGGGCCCCTCATATTACGACGGTGTGTATGATGTTGGTTGTGCACCACCACCATCAGTACCAGCGGGCAACTACCAGACTTCCTCATTTTTTGGAAAATCTAACCAAAATAACAACCGTTATATGGTACTGTAAAACAAGGTAGAAGGTATATAAACTTGTTGAGAATTTAAATCTCCCTTTTTTGGGGGAAACTGAACCAAAACTCAGGCCCTGTGCATAAAACAACACAATGTAAGTGGCAGAAAGTGGCTGGCTGATATACGACAAACTAACAGGACTGAAGTATCTCCACTTTGTGAGAATTTGAATCTCACTTTTTTTTTGGAGATTGAACCAAAACTCTGGCCCAGTGTATAAAACAACACAATGTAAGTGGCAGAAAGTGGCTGGAAGATATATGAAAAAATGCAAGGACTGTAGTACAATTTCAATCTCCCTACAATGATCTCAGGACAAGTATGGCAGCAATAAAAAGGACTGCTGCACATAAAAGTGTGAACAAATAAACAAGATAACTGTGCAGAAAGGAGCAAAAGGATTTTTGCTTTTAAAAAAGCAGTTGGTTTGCACAGCAGCGTGCAAACAGCAATGCAGCTATCAGGGAGCCTTATAAGGCAGCCTAATAAGCTACAGAGCTGATGCACAAAAATATAGCCTCCACTGTCCCTGCAAAAAAAAGGTGGTGTTGGACAGTGGAAATCGCTACAGCACAAGCAGTTTGGGGGTTAATCTCTCCCTAACTATATCCCTTCTTCTGATGTAGCTGCAGCAACCTCTCCCTATGCTAAGATCGGCAGAAGTAAGATGGCGGTCGGCGTGCACGCCCCTTTATAGCCCCTGTGATGCCGCAGAAAGCAAGCCAATCACTGTCATGCCCTTCTCTAAGATGGTGGGGACCGAGACCTATGTCATCACGCTGCCCACACTCTGCGTCCTCCTTCATTGGCTGAAAAATGGTGCTGAAAGCGTCATATGAAACGTGACTTTTGCGCGCAGATCGGCGACTTCATGGCCGATCCCACACTAGGATCGGGTCGGGTTTCATGAAACCCGACTTTGCCAAAAGTTGGCGATTTTGGAATTTGTCCGATCCGTTTCGCTCAACCCTAGACAGGAGACGTCCTGAAAACCAAACACAGGAAGCAGAGATACTGTAAGTCGCAAGCAGACTGGAGACATCCCGGAGACCACAGACAGAAGCTTCTGAATATTTTCCCACGCTAGAGTTAATATGAGTTTATGTCACCAGGGGGCGTGTGGTGGAAATGGGGTCAGTGGGTGTTCTCATCCGTTGGCCCGGCTGTCTTTAGCAAGACTGCATGGACCACGGCTCATACCATTGAACGCCCGCTCTATCTCAGAGTGGGCAATACACTACACAGACAACACAGGGTTAAGGTAAAACAGTGTGGCAAAACTTTATTGAACCGCAACACACAATAGCAAACAGAACAATCCCACCAATTACCCCAAGATGGTGCACATTACAGGGCCTCACCTGTTGTGAATTCTGCTCTTGGGCTCCCTCCGGTGGTTGTAAGTGGTAGCGCTGCTGTCTCTGAATCACAGCATTTATCAGGTGTTTTCACTTTTTGCAATTTGGACAGGGCTATTTAGTCTTGCTTCACCCTTTAGTCAGTGCCAGTTGTCCATTGTTCCTGGAGGATTCACATCCCTGCCTGGTCTCTTCTGCTTTGCAGTTCTTTTCATCAAAGATAAGTTCTGGCCTTGATTTTGCTGTCCACATGCTGTGGTCTTATTGTTCAGTTATTTTCCATGTTTTGTCTTGTCCAGCTTGGTCTGTATAAGGATTTGTTTAGCCAAGCTGGTATCTCTGGAGATGCAGATATACCCTCCATGTCTTTAGTTAGCTGTGGAGTTTTTGTATTTTCTGTGGTGGATATTTTCTAGTGTTTTAATACTGACCGCATAGCACTCTGTCCTGTCCTTTCTATTTAGCTAGAAGTGGCCTCCTTTGCTAAATTCTCATTTCAGTCTGTGTATGTTTTTTCCCTCTCCTCTCACAGTCAATATTTGTGGGGGGCTGCCTGTTCTTTGAGGATTTTCTCTGAGGCAAGATAGTTTTCCCTTTTCTATCTCTAGGGGTAATTAGTCCTCCGGTTGTGTCGAGATGTCTAGGGAGCGCTAGGTACATTCCACGGCTACTTCTAGTTGCGGTGTTAGGTTCAGGGTCTGCGGTCAGTACAGGTACCACCTTCTCCAGAGTACGTCCCATGCTGCTCTTAGGCCACCAGATCATAACAGTACAACTGGCCAACAATGAGTTAACCGCATCTCAGAAGAAGGGAAGGAAAGTGCTGAGCCATTTTTTTTTTCAGTAGTCTGTTGTGTTTTTTTTTTTCTTTTCCCTCTTTGCCTCTGGGTGGCTCAGGAGTTCGGCGCTGGTATGGATGTTCAGGGATTGGCTTCTCGTGTGGATCAACTTGCTGCTAGAGTACAGGGTATTTCCGATTATATCGTTCAGACTCCAGTTTTAGAGCCTAGAATTTCAACTCCTGATTTGTTTTTTGGGGATAGGTCCAATTTTCTGAGCTTTAAAAATAACTGTAAACTGTTTTTTTCTCTGAAACCCCGTTCCTCTGGTGATCCCATCCAGCAGGTTAAAATTATTATTTCTCTGCTGCGTGGTGACCCCCAGGATTGGGCATTTGCCCTGGAACCTGGGAATCCGGCGTTGCTTAATGTAGACACCTTTTTTCAGGCGCTTGGGTTATTGTATGACGAACCTAATTCAGTGGATCATGCTGAGAAGACCTTGTTGGCCCTGTCTCAGGGTTAAGAAGCGGCAGAGTCATATTGCCAGAAGTTTAGAAAATGGTCTGTACTGACTAAATGGAATGAGGATGCCATGGTGGCAATCTTCAGAAAGGGTCTTTCTGAATCCGTTAAAGATGTTATGGTGGGGTTCCCCACGCCTGCTGGTCTGAGTGATTCTATCTCTCTGGCCATTCAGATTGATCGGCGCTTGCGAGAGCGCAGAGTTGTGCACACTATGGCATTGTCTTCCGAGCGGAGTCCTGAGCCTAGGCAGTGTGATAGGATTGTGTCTAGAGCTGAGCGACAAGGATTCGGACGTCTGAATAGGTTGTGTTTTTACTGCGGCGATTCTGCTCATGTTATTTCTGATTGCCCTAAGCGTACCAAGAGAATCGCTGGTTCTGTTACCATCAGTACTGTACAACCTAAATTTCTGTTATCTGTGACCCTGATCTGCTCATTATCGTCATTTTCTGTCATGGCATTTGTGGATTCAGGCGCCGCTTTAAATTTAATGGACTTAGAATTTGCCAGACGTTGTGGTTTCCCCTTGCAGCCTTTGCAGAGTCCTATTCCTTTGAGGGGCATTGATGCTACACCGTTGGCTAAAAATAAACCTCCGTTTTGGACACAGCTGACCATGTGCATGGCGCCAGCCCATCAGGAAGATTGTCGTTTTCTGGTGTTGCATAATTTGCATGATGCTATTGTGCTGGGTTTCCCATGGTTACAGGTGCATAATCCGGTACTAGATTGGAAATCTATGTCTGTGACTAGTTGGGGTTGTCAGGGGGTTCATGGTGACGTTCCTGTGATGTCAATTGCCTCCTCCCCCTCTTCTGAAATTCCTGAGTTTTTGTCACATTTCCAGGATGTATTCAATGAGCCCAAGTCCAGTTCCCTTCCACCGCATAGGGACTGTGATTGTGCTATTGACTTGATTCCAGGCTGTAAGTTCCCTAAAGGCCGACTTTTCAACCTGTCTGTGCCAGAACATATTGCCATGCGGAGCTATGTGAAGGAGTCCTTGGAGAAGGGGCATATTCGGCCATCTTCTTCACCATTGGGAGCAGGTTTTTTCTTTGTTGCCAAAAAAGATGGCTCCTTGAGACCCTGTATTGATTATCGCCTCTTGAATAAGATCACGGTCAAATTCCAATACCCTTTGCCTTTGCTTTCTGATCTGTTTGCTAGGATTAAGGGGGCTAGTTGGTTTACTAAGATTGACCTTCTAGGGGCATATAATCTGGTTCGTATTAAGCAGGGGGACGAATGGAAAACTGCGTTTAATACGCCTGAAGGCCATTTTGAATACCTTGTGATGCCATTCGGACTCTCTAATGCTCCATCTGTGTTTCAGTCCTTCATGCATGATATATTTCGGAATTATCTTGATAAATTCATGATTGTATATTTGGATGATATTTTGATTTTTTCAGATGATTGGGAGTCTCATGTGAAACAAGTCAGGATGGTATTTCAGATCCTTCATGATAATGCCTTGTTTGTGAAGGGGTCTAAGTGCCTCTTTGGAGTACAGAAGATTTCTTTTTTGGGCTTCATTTTTTCTCCCTCATCTATAGAAATGGATCCGGTTAAGGTTCAGGCCATTCATGATTGGATCCAGCCCACATCCATGAAGAACCTTCAGAAATTTTTGGGCTTTGCTATTTTTTATCGCCGTTTCATTGCCAACTTCTCCAGTGTGGTTAAACCCCTGACCGATTTGACGAAGAAAGGCGCTGATGTGACGAATTGGTCCTCTGCGGCTGTTTCTGCCTTTCAGGAGCTTAAATGCCGATTTACTTCTGCCCCTGTGTTGCGTCAGCCGGATGTTTCTCTTCCTTTTCAGGTTAAGGTTGACGCTTCTGAGATTGGGGCAGGGGCCGTTTTGTCTCAGAGGAATTCTGATGGTTCCTTGATGAAACCGTGTGCCTTCTTTTCTCGAAAGTTTTCGCCTGCGGAACGCAATTATGATGTCGGCAATCGTGAGTTGTTGGCTATGAAGTGGGCATTTGAGGAGTGGCAACATTGGCTTGAGGGGGCCAAGCACCGTATTGTGGTCTTGACCGATCATAAGAATCTGATTTACCTCGAGTCTGCCAAACGGCTGAATCCTAGACAGGCCCGATGGTCCCTGTTTTTCTCCCATTTTGATTTTGTGGTCTCGTATCTTCCGGGTTCTAAGAATGTTAAGGCTGATGCCCTCTCTAGGAGCTTTTTGCCTGATTCTCCTGGGGTCCTTGAGCCGGTCGGTATTCTGAAGGAAGGGGTGATTCTTTCTGCCATCTCCCCTGATTTACGACGGGTTCTTCAGAAATTTCAGGCTGATAAAACCTGACCGCTGTCCAGTGGGGAATGTGTTTGTTCCTGACAGATGGACTAGTAAAGTGATTTCGGAAGTTCATTGTTCTGTGTTGGCCAGTCATCCTGGGATTTTTGGTACCAGAGATTTGGTTGGTAGGTCCTTTTGGTGGCCTTCTTTGTCACGAAATATGCGTTCTTTTGTGCAGTCCTGTGGGACTTGTGCACGGGCCAAGCCTTGCTGTTCCCGCGCTAGTGGGTTGCTTTTGCCTTTGCCGGTCCCTGAGAGGCCTTGGACGTATATTTCTATGGATTTTATTTCGGATCTTCCAGTTTCCCAGAGGATGTCAGTTATCTGGGTGGTTTGTGACCGGTTTTCTAAGATGGTTCATTTGGTACCTTTGCCTAAGTTGCCTTCCTCTTCTGATTTGGTTCCGTTGTTTTTTCAGCATGTGGTTCGTTTGCATGGCATTCCGGAGAACATTGTGTCCGATAGAGGTTCCCAGTTTGTTTCTAGGTTTTGGCGGGCCTTTTGTGCTAGGCTGGGCATTGATTTGTCTTTTTCTTCCGCATTTCATCCTCAGACAAATGGCCAAACCGAGTGAACTAATCAGACTTTGGAAACTTATTTGAGATGCTTTGTGTCTGCTGATCAGGATGATTGGGTGGCTTTCTTGCCATTGGCCGAGTTTGCCCTTAATAATCGGGCTAGTTCTGCTACCTTGGTTTCACCCTTCTTTTGTAACTCTGGTTTTCATCCTCGTTTTTCTTCAGGGCAGGTTGAGCTTTCTGATTGTCCTGGGGTGGACTCTGTGGTTGACAGGTTGCAGCAAATTTGGGCTCATGTTGTTGACAATTTGGTGTTGTCTCAGGAAGGGGCTCAGCGTTTTGCTAACCGTCGTCGCTGTGTTGGTTCGCGGCTTCGGGTTGGGGATTTGGTCTGGTTGTCTTCCCGTCATGTCCCTATGAAGGTTTCTTCCCCTAAGTTTAAGCCTTGGTTTATTGGCCCTTATAGGATTTCTGAGATTATCAATCCAGTGTCTTTTCGTTTGGCCCTTCCAGCCTCTTTTTCCATCCATAATGTTTTTCATAGATCTTTGTTGCGGAAATATGTGGTGCCCGTTGTTCCCTCTGTTGATCCTCCTGCCCCGGTGTTGATTGATGGGGAGTTGGAGTATGTGGTTGAGAAGATTTTGGATTCTCGTTTTTCGAGGCGGAGGCTTCAGTATCTTGTCAAATGGAAGGGTTATGGCCAGGAGGATAATTCTTGGGTTGTTGCCTCCGATGTTCATGCTGATGATTTGGTTCGTGCCTTTCATTTGGCTCGTCCGGATCGGCCTGGGGGCTCTGGTGAGGGTTCGGTGACCCCTCCTCAAGGGGGGGTGTTATGACCTGGTGGTTACGGAGTGGTACTGAGATGACCTGGTGGGTAAAACCAATCATGGACAAGCTCAGAGGAGGTGGCAGCTCTACAGACAGTAATCACCTATATGACCTAGTGATTACGGAGCAGCACTGAAATGACCTAGTAGGTAAAACAAATAATGTACTAGCTCTGAGGAGGTGGTAACTTTACTGACCGCAATCCCTACTCCTAACACCAACACTAGAAATAGCCGTGGAGCGTTCCTATCTCTGCCTAGACGCCTCTTCACAGCCTAAGAACTAGCCACCCCTGAAGATGGAAACGGAAAACTATCTCGCCTCAGAGAAACCCCAAAGGAAAGATAGCCCCCCACAAATATTGATGGTGAGTGAAGAGGGAAATGACAAACTCAGAAATGAAACTAGATTTTAGCAAAGGAGGCCACTACTATCTAAATAGACAGAGAAAGAAAAGGCTACTGTGCGGTCAGTATAAAAACTAAATGTCCACGCAGAGTTTACAAAAATAACCTCCACACCGACTCACGGTATGGAGGGGCAAATCTGCAACCCCAGAGCTTCCAACTAGCCGGAATATTTCATGATGACAAGCTGGACAAAAGAGACATAACTTAAACTGAACAAAAGGTCATAGGCAGGGAAACACCCAAAAACTAGCAGAACTTATCTTAAGCTGAAATGGACTGGCCAACAGAGAACTTCCAGGAAAGGACTGAATCCACAGGAAGGAACATTGACAGCTGGCATCCACTACAGCCCAAAGCCCAGTTAAATAACAAGGCCAGGGAACCGATTAGTGAAAGCAGCTGCTAAGTTCCACTTGAAACCACCAGAGGGAGCCCAAGAGCAGAACTCCCAAAAATACCATTTGCAACCACAGGATGGAGCCCAAGAACGGAACTCACAACAGGGGGGGTACTGTTGTGAATTCTGCTCTTGGGCTCCCTCCGGTGGTTGTAAGTGGTAGCGCTGCTGTCTCTGAATCACAGCATTTATCAGGTGTTTTCACTTTTTGCAATTTGGACAGGGCTATTTAGTCTTGCTTCACCCTTTAGTCAGTGCCAGTTGTCCATTGTTCCTGGAGGATTCACATCCCTGCCTGGTCTCTTCTGCTTTGCAGTTCTTTTCATCAAAGATAAGTTCTGGCCTTGATTTTGCTGTCCACATGCTGTGGTCTTATTGTTCAGTTATTTTCCATGTTTTGTCTTGTCCAGCTTGGTCTGTAAAAGGATTTGTTTAGCCAAGCTGGTATCTCTGGAGATGCAGATATACCCTCCATGTCTTTAGTTAGCTGTGGAGTTTTTGTATTTTCTGTGGTGGATATTTTCTAGTGTTTTAATACTGACCGCATAGTACTCTGTCCTGTCCTTTCTATTTAGCTAGAAGTGGCCGCCGTGGCTAAATTCCCATTTCAGTCTGTGTATGTTTTTTCCCTCTCCTCTCACAGTCAATATTTGTGGGGGGCTGCCTGTTCTTTGGGGATTTTCTCTGAGGCAAGATAGTTTTCCCTTTTCTATCTCTAGGGGTAATTAGTCCTCCGGCTGTGTCGAGATGTCTAGGGAGCGCTAGGTACATTCCACGGCTACTTCTAGTTGCGGTGTTAGGTTCAGTGTTGTGAATTTACCTTTTGGCTCCCTCTAGTGGCTACTAGTGTTTTTACTCTGGGTATGTCTATCATCCCTTGTATGCTCACCTGGGTCGTTAGGTCAGGGGTGTTGCTATATTAGCTCCCTGGACCTTCAGTTCAATGCCTGGCAACGTTGCTATCAGAGCTAATCTGTAGTGCTCTTGTCTACTGATCCTGGTTCCTGCTTGATTAAGCTAAGTCTGCTTTCTTGCTTTTTGCTATTGTTTTTGTTTGCATTTTTGTCCAGCTTGTACATAATCTGTATCCTATCCTTGCTGGAAGCTCTAGGGAGGCTGGAGTTCTCCCCCCGGGCCGTTAGACGGTTCGGGGGTTCTTGAATCTCCAGTGTGGATTTTTGTAGGGTTTTTGTTGACCATATAAGTTATCTTACTACATTCTGCTATTAGTGAGTGGGCCTCTCTTTGCTAAACCTAGTTCATCTCTGTGTTTGTCATTTCCTCTTACCTCACCGTTATTATTTGTGGGGGGCTTGTATCCAACTTTTGGGGTCTATTCTCTGGAGGCAAGAGAGGTCTTTGTTTTCCTCTTCTAGGGGTAGTTAGTCCTCCGGCTGGCGCGAGACATCTAGCGACCAACGTAGGCATGTTCCCCGGCTACTTCTAGTGTTGGCGTTAGGAGTAGATATATGGTCAACCCAGTTACCACTGCCCTATGAGCTGGATTTTTGTACTTCGCAGACTTGCTGATATCTCTGAGACCCTCGCCATTGGGGTCATAACAGTTTGCCAGGCCAGTATTAAATGTTAAATGCATTGCAGAAGCGGGATTATAAGAAAGAAAGTTCTGAGTTTTTTTTTTTCTCTCTCTCATTTTTTTTTCTTTTCCCCTTTACCTCTGAGTGGCTTGTGATTGCTGCAGACATGAATGTCCAGACCTTGATTACAAGTGTGGACCAGCTTGCTGCTCGTGTGCAGGGTATACAAGATTATGTTACCAGAAATCCTATGTCAGAACCTAAGATACCGATTCCTGAACTGTTTTCCGGAGACCGATTTAAGTTTAGAAATTTCAGGAATAATTGTAAATTGTTTTTGTCCCTGAGACCCTGTTCCTCTGGAGACTCCGCTCAGCAAGTGAAAATTGTTATTTCTTTTTTACGGGGCGACCCTCAGGATTGGGCTTTCTCGCTGGCGCCAGGAGATCCGGCATTGGCTGATATTGATGCGTTTTTTCTGGCGCTCGGTTTGCTTTATGAGGAACCCAATCTTGAGATTCAGGCAGAAAAAGCCTTGCTGGCTATGTCTCAGGGCCAGGACGAGGCTGAAGTGTATTGCCAAAAATTCCGGAAATGGTCCGTGCTGACCCAGTGGAACGAGTGTGCATTGGCTGCAAATTTTAGAAATGGTCTTTCTGAAGCCATTAAGAATGTGATGGTGGGTTTTCCCATTCCCACAGGTCTGAATGATTCTATGGCCCTGGCTATTCAAATCGACCGGCGGTTGCGGGAGCGCAAAACCGCAAATTCCCTCATGGTGTTGTCTGAACAGGCACCTGAATTAATGCAATGTGATAGAATCCTGACTAGAAATGAGCGGAAAATTCATAGACGCCAGAATGGCTTGTGTTACTACTGTGGTGATTCTACACATGTTATCTCAGCATGCTCTAAACGTCTTACTAAGGTTGTTAGTCCGGTCTAGGGTTGAGCAAAACGGGTCGATCATTTTCAAAAGTCGCCGACTTTTGGCTAAGTCGGCGTCTCATGAAACCCGATCCGACCCCTGTGCTTGTCGGCCATGCGGTACGCGACTTTCGCGCCAAAGTCGCGTTTCAATGATGCGAAAAGCGCCATTTCTCAGCCAATGAAGGTGAACGCAGAGTGTGGGCAGCGTGATGACATACAGGTCCTTCTCAAAAAATTAGCATATAGTGTTAAATTTCATTATTTACCATAATGTAATGATTACAATTAAACTTTCATATATTATAGATTCATTATCCACCAACTGAAATTTGTCAGGTCTTTTATTGTTTTAATACTGATGATTTTGGCCTACAACTCCTGATAACCCAAAAAACCTGTCTCAATAAATTAGCATATTTCAACCGTCCAATCAAATAAAAGTGTTTTTTAATAACAAACAAAAAAACCATCAAATAATAATGTTCAGTTATGCACTCAATACTTGGTCGGGAATCCTTTGGCAGAAATGACTGCTTCAATGCGGCGTGGCATGGAGGCAATCAGCCTGTGACACTGCTGAGATGTTATGGAGGCCCAGGATGCTTCAATAGCGGCCTTAAGCTCATCCAGAGTGTTGGGTCTTGCGTCTCTCAACTTTCTCTTCACAATATCCCACAGATTCTCTATGGGGTTCAGGTCAGGAGAGTTGGCAGGCCAATTGAGCACAGTAATACCATGGTCAGTAAACCATTTACCAGTGGTTTTGGCACTGTGAGCAGGTGCCAGGAAGCATGAAGTGCTCCAAAATCTCCTGACTTTGGACTTCAGGCATTTTGGCATTTCCTTCTCCCCAGTCTTCCTCCAGACTCTGGCACCTTGATTTCCGAATGACATGCAAAATTTGCTTTCATCAGAAAAAAGTACTTGGGACCACTTAGTAACAGTCCAGTGCTGCTTCTCTGTAGCCCAGGTCAGGCGCTTCTGCCGCTGTTTATGGTTCAAAAGTGGCTTTACCTGGGGAATGCGGCACCTGTAGCCCATTTCCTGCACACGCCTGTGCACGGTGGCTCTGGATGTTTCCACACCAGACTCAGTCCACTGCTTCCTCAGGTTCCCCAAGGTCTGGAATCGGTCCTTCTCCACAATCTTCCTCAGGGTCCTGTCACCTCTTCTCGTTGTACAGCGTTTTCTGCCACATTGTTTCCTTCCAACAGACTTACCATTGAGGTGCCTTGATACAGCACTCTGGGAACAGCCTATTTGTTGAGAAATTTCTTTCTGGGTCTTACCCTCTTGCTTGAGGGTGTCAATGATGGCCTTCTTGACATCTGTCAGGTCGCTAGTCTTACCCATGATGGGGGTTTTGAGTAATGAACCAGGCAGGGAGTTTTTAAAAGCCTCAGGTATCTTTTGCATGTGTTTAGAGTTAATTAGTTGATTCAGAAGATTAGGGTAATAGGTCGTTTAGAGAACCTTTTCTTGATATGCTAATTTATTGAGACAGGTTTTTTGGGTTATCAGGAGTTGTAGGCCAAAATCATCAGTATTAAAACAATAAAAGACCTGACAAATTTCAGTTGGTGGATAATGAATCTATAATATATGAAAGTTTAATTGTAATCATTACATTATGGTAAATAATGAAATTTAACACTATATGCTAATTTTTTGAGAAGGACCTGTAGGTCCTGGTCCCCACCATCTTAGAGAAGGGCATTGCAGTGATTGGCTTGCTGTCTGCAGCGTCACAGGGGCTATAAAGGGGCGTTCCCGCCGACCGCCATCTTACTGCTGCTGATCTGAGCTTAGGGAGAGGTTGCTGCCGCTTCGTCAGAAGCAGGGATAGCGTTAGGCAGGGTCCACTAACCACCAAACCGCTTGTGCTGTAGCGATTTCCACTGTCCAACACCACCTTCGGTGTGCAGGAACAGTGGAAGCTATTTTTTTTTTTTTTTTCCTCAGCGCTGTAGCTCATTGGGCTGCCCTAGAAGGCTCCGTGATAGCTGTATTGCTGTGTGTACGCCACTGTGGAAACCAACTGCTTTTTTCAAAGCACATATCCTCTTGTTCCTTTCTGCACAGCTATCTTTTTTGTTTGTCCACACTTTTTATTTAATTTGTGCATCAGTCCACTCCTATTGCTGCCTGCCATACCTGGCTTAGATTACTGCAGGGAGATAGTAATTGTAGGACAGTCCCTGTTTTTTTTTTTTGTTTTTTTTTTGTGGGAGATTAAGATTGGCATTTCTGCTACAGTGCCATCCCTGTGTGTGCCATCTCTCACTGAGTGGGCCATAGAAAGCCTATTTATTTTTTCCGTGATTTGTGTTCTAAATTCTACCTCAACACAAAAACACTACATCAATCAGTGGTAGAAAAATATTGGCCTCAGTCAGGGCTTGTGTGCCACTGCTGTGTGTGCTATCTCTCATTCAGTGGGCTATAGAAAGCCTATTTATTTATTTATTTTTTTTTCTTATTATTTGGTTTCTAAAGTCTCCCTGAAAAAAAAAAAAAAAAAAAAACAGTGGGAGAGTAATATTGCCCTGTCAGCTTGTGTGCCAGTCTTGACTCCTGGGTGTGCCACCTCTCTCTCATTCAGTGGGCCATAGAAAGGCTATTTATTTTTTTGGTTTTTTTAATATTATTTGGTTTCTAAAGTCTCCCTGAAAATAAAAGAAAAAAAACTTAAAAAAACAGTGGGAGAGTAATATTGCCCTTTCAGCTTGTGCGCCAGTCTTGACTCCTGGGTGTGCCACCTCTCTCTCTCTAATTGTGGGCCATAGAAAGCCTTTTTTTTTTTGTTTTTTTTTTAATATTATTTGGTTTCTAAAGTCTCCCTTAAAAAACAAAAAATACATAAAAAAACAGTGGGAGAGTAATATTGCCCTTTCAGCTTGTGTGCCAGTCTTGACTCCTGGGTGTGCCACCTCTCTCTCATTCAGTGGGCCATAGAAAGGCTATTTATTTTTTTGGTTTTTTTAATAATATTTGGTTTCTAAAGTCTCCCTGAAAATAAAAGAAAAAAAACTTAAAAAAACAGTGGGAGAGTAATATTGCCCTTTCAGCTTGTGCGTCAGTCTTGACTCCTGGGTGTGCCACCTCTCTCTCTCATTCAGTGGGCCATAGAAAGCCTATTTATTTTTTTGGTTTTTTTAATATTATTTGGTTTCTAAAGTCTCCCTTAAAAAACAAAAAATACATAAAAAAACAGTGGGAGAGTAATATTGCCCTTTCAGCTTGTGTGCCAGTCTTGACTCCTGGGTGTGCCACCTCTCTCTCTCATTCAGTGGGCCATAGAAAGGCTATTTATTTTTTTGGTTTTTTTAATATTATTTGGTTTCTAAAGTCTCCCTTAAAAAACAAAAAAAACATAAAAAAAACAGTGGGAGAGTAATATTGCCCTTTCAGCTTGTGTGCCAGTCTTGACTCCTGGATGTGCCACCTCTCTCCCTCTCATTCAGTGGGCCATAGAAAGCCTATTTATTTTTAAAAAAAAAATATTATTGGGTTTCTAAAGTCTCCCTTAAAAAACAAAAAATACATAAAAAAACAGTGGGAGAGTAATATTGCCCTTTCAGCTTGTGTGCCAGTCTTGACTCCTGGGTGTGCCACCTCTCTCATTCAGTGGGCCATAGAAAGCATTTTTTTTTTTTCCTTGATTTGTGTTCTAAAATCTACCTCAACACAAAAACACTACATCAATCAGTGGGAGAAAAATATTGGCCTCAGTCAGGGCTTGTGTGCCACTGCTGTGTGTGCTATCTCTCATTCAGTGGGCTATAGAAAGCCTATTTATTTATTTATTTTTTTTCTTATTATTTGGTTTCTAAAGTCTCCCTGAAAAAAAAAAAAAACAGTGGGAGAGTAATATTGCCCTTTCAGCTTGTGTGCCAGTCTTGACTCCTGGGTGTGCCACCTCTCTCTCTCATTCAGTGGGCCATAGAAAGCCTATTTATTTTTTTGGTTTTTTTAATATTATTTGGTTTCTAAAGTCTCCCTGAAAAAAAAAAAAACATAAAAAAACAGTGGGAGAGTAATATTGCCCTTTCAGCTTGTGTGCCAGTCTTGACTCCTGGGTGTGCCACCTCTCTCATTCAGTGGGCCATAGAAAGCCTATTTATTTATTTTTTTAAATATTATTGGGTTTCTAAAGTCTCCCTTAAAAAACAAAAAATACATAAAAAAACAGTGGGAGAGTAATATTGCCCTTTCAGCTTGTGTGCCAGTCTTGACTCCTGGGTGTGCCACCTCTCTCATTCAGTGGGCCATAGAAAGCCTATTTATTTATTTTTTTAAAATATTATTGGGTTTCTAAAGTCTCCCTTAAAAAACAAAAAATACATAAAAAAACAGTGGGAGAGTAATATTGCCCTTTCAGCTTGTGTGCCAGTCTTGACTCCTGGGTGTGCCACCTCTCTCTCTCATTCAGTGGGCCATAGAAAGGCTATTTATTTTTTTGGTTTTTTTAATATTATTTGGTTTCTAAAGTCTCCCTTAAAAAACAAAAAATACATAAAAAAACAGTGGGAGAGTAATATTGCCCTTTCAGCTTGTGTGCCAGTCTTGACTCCTGGGTGTGCCACCTCTCTCTCTCATTCAGTGGGCCATAGAAAGCCTATTTATTTTTTTGGTTTTTTTAATATTATTTGGTTTCTAAAGTCTCCCTTAAAAAACAAAAAATACATAAAAAAACAGTGGGAGAGTAATATTGCCCTTTCAGCTTGTGTGCCAGTCTTGACTCCTGGGTGTGCCACCTCTCTCTCTCATTCAGTGGGCCATAGAAAGCCTATTTATTTTTTTGGTTTTTTTAATATTATTTGGTTTCTAAAGTCTCCCTTAAAAAACAAAAAATACATAAAAAAACAGTGGGAGAGTAATATTGCCCTTTCAGCTTGTGTGCCAGTCTTGACTCCTGGGTGTGCCACCTCTCTCTCTCATTCAGTGGGCCATAGAAAGCCTATTTATTTTTTTGGTTTTTTTAATATTATTTGGTTTCTAAAGTCTCCCTGAGAAAAAAAAAAAAAAAATTAGGTGGGAGATTAATATTGACATTAGTGCTTGAGTGACAGTCCTGCGTGTGTGTCATCTCTGTGATTTTGTGCCACAGAAAACAGAGTGTGTAACATTGTGCCTGATTTTCCTTGTGGTCTCACCAACCTGTTAAGGGATATTGAAATCATACTGAAGTTATAGCTCACCGTGTAAGTTGTTTGACAGCAACAAATAAAGTTACTTTGGTTAAGATTTTAAAACAATGAGGAAGTCTGGTGCAAGAGGTCGTCGTGGGCGTTCATTGTCAGCTGGTAATGATGGTAGTGGTAGTGGAGCATCAGGTGGTCGTGGGGATAAAAATATTCCACCTAAGTCTGGAGCTGTGGAGCCAGTTTCGTCGTCAGGCTACACAAGGCCTCGAACGCTCTCTTTTCTGGGAGTAGGAAAACCGCTTTTAAAGGCGGAGCAGCAACAGCAAGTTTTGGCTTACATTGCAGACTCAGCCTCTAGCTCTTTTGCCTCCTCTTCCGAAACTGGTAAATGTAAAAGCAGCGCGTCGCTTGTGGATGTTCACGGTCAGGGACAAGTCGCTTCCTTGTCCTCCTCAGCAAAAACTACAACAAGAGAGAAGGATGCAGCAGGCGACACAACGGGTCACTCCATGGAGCTCTTTACACATACCGTCCCTGGCTTAGAAAGTGAAACATTTAACAGGCCATGCCCATTACAAGTAGATTCTGACATGGAGTGCACTGATGCACAGCCACAGCCAGAGTACTATGCTGCTCCTTTGACTCAGACCACCACATTGCCCTCTCAGGGTACAGATCCACAATCAGACCCTGATGAGACTATGTTGCCCCGCCACGAACGCTATACCACCGACCAACACAGTGACACAGACGAAGTTGCACACGAGCTCGAAGAGGAGGTAATAGATGACCCAGTTATTGACCCCGATTGGCAGCCATTGGGGGAACAGGGTGCAGGCGGCAGTAGTTCAGAAGCGGAGGTGGAGGAGGGGCCGCAGCAGGCATCAACATCGCAACAGGTTCCATCTGCCGGGCCCGTATCTGGCCCAAAACGCGTGTCAAAGCCAAAACCTGTTGGAGGACAGCGTGGCCATCCGGTTAAAGCTCAGTCTGCAATCCCTGAAAAGGGATCCGAGTCTAGGAAGAGTGCAGTCTGGCATTTTTTTAAACAACATCCAACTGATCAGCGCAAAGTCATCTGTCAAAAATGTTCAACTAGCTTAAGCAGAGGTCAGAATCTGAAAAGTCTAAATACTAGTTGCATGCATAGACACTTAACCACCATGCATTTTCAAGCCTGGACTAACTACCAAACGTCCCTTAAGGTTGTAGCACCCTCGGCCAATGAAGCTAGTCAGCAACTCAACATCCCTTCCGTCACTGTAAGGCCACCATTTTCCGCACCACCGGCAGTATCTGTGCAGGTTTCTTTGCCAGCCAAAAGCAGTCAGGGTCAGGGAACCACCAGTTTTGTAGGAGGAAATATTGCATCTAGGGCACCGGCGGAAACAATACCGTCTCCAACCGTCTCTCAGTCTGCCATGTACACCGGCACACCCGAAAGTTCCACGATCTCCAGCTCTCCAGTCCAGCTCACCCTACATGAGACTCTGGTTAGAAAAAGGAAGTACTTATCCTCGCATCCGCGTACACAGGGTTTTAACGCCCACATAGCTAGACTAATCTCGTTAGAGATGATGCCCTACCGGTTAGTTGAAAGCGAAGCTTTCAAAGCCCTGATGGAGTACGCTGAACCACGATACGAGCTACCCAGTCGACACTTTTTTTCCAGAAAAGCCATCCCAGCCCTGCACCAGCATGTTAAACAGCGCATCGTCCATGCACTCAGGCAATCTGTGAGTACAAAGGTGCACCTGACTACAGATGCATGGACCAGTAGGCATGGCCAGGGACGTTATGTGTCCATCACGGCACACTGGGTGAATGTGGTGGATGCAGGGTCCACAGGCGACATCAATTTAGGGACAGTTGTGCCTAGCCCACGGTCTAGGAAACAGTTGGCTGTAGGCGTTCGCACCCCCTCCTCCTCCTCCTCCTCCTCGTCCTCCTGCAGAAGCTACAGCTCTTCCACAGAACGCAGTCTGCCAACCACTCCATCGGCAGATGACACTGTTGCACACCAGTTGTCCCATTATGGGCCAGCTACTGCCAAGCGTCAGCAGGCTGTATTGGCTATGAAGTGTTTGGGCGACAACAGACACACCGCGGAAGTTCTATCCGAGTTCTTGCAACAAGAAACACAGTCGTGGCTGGGCACAGTAGATCTTGAGGCAGGCAAGGTAGTGAGTGATAACGGAAGGAATTTCATGGCTGCCATCTCCCTTTCCCAACTGAAACACATTCCTTGCCTGGCTCACACCTTAAACCTGGTGGTGCAGTGCTTATTGAAAACTTATCCTGGGTTCTCCGACCTGCTCCTCAAAGTGCGTGCACTTTGCTCACATATCCGACGTTCGCCTGTACACGCCAGCCGTATGCAGACCTATCAGCGGTCTTTGAACCTTCCCCAGCATCGCCTAATCATAGACGTTGCAACAAGGTGGAACTCAACACTGCACATGCTTCAGAGACTGTGCGAACAGAGGCGTGCTGTTATTTATTTGTGGGAGGATACACGGGCAGGCAGTAGGATGGCAGACATGGAGTTGTCAGGTGTGCAGTGGTCTAAGATACAAGACATGTGTCAAGTCCTTCAGTGTTTTGAGGAATGCACACGGCTGGTTAGTGCAGACAACGCCGTAATAAGCATGAGCATCCCCCTAATGCGTCTGCTGATGCAAAGTTTGACGCACATAAAGGAGCAGGCGTCTGCACCAGAGGAAGAGGAAAGCCTTGATGACAGTCAGCCATTGTCTGGTCAGGGCAGTGTACAGGACGAGGTAGCGGGCGAAGAGGAGGTGGAGGACGAGGAGGATGATGGGGATGAGTATATTTTTAATGCCGAACCTTTCCCGGGGGCACAGGAAATTGGTTGCGTGTCACGGCCGGGTTCTGGTTTTTTGAGGGACACAAGTGACGTAGATTTGCCTGCAACTGCCCCTCAACCAATCACAACCGGAGATTTGACAACTGGAACTTTGGCCCACATGGCGGATTATGCCTTACGTATCCTAAAAAGGGACACACGCATTACGAAAATGATGAACGATGACGATTACTGGTTGGCCTGCCTCCTTGATCCACGCTATAAAGGCAAATTGCAAAATATTATGCCACATGAGAACTTGGAACTAATATTAGCAACCAAACAATCAACTCTTGTTGACCGTTTGCTTCAGGCATTCCCAGCACACAGCGCACGTGATCGTTCTCACACGAGCTCCTGGGGGCAGCAGACTAGGAGTGTTAGGGGTGCACACATCAGAAGTGGCGTTGGACAGAGGGGTTTTCTGACCAGGTTGTGGAGTGATTTTGCTATGACCGCAGACAGGACAGGTACTGCTGCATCAATTGAAAGTGACAGGAGACAACATTTGTCCAGTATGGTTACTAACTATTTTTCATCCCTTATCGATGTTCTCCCTCAACCGTCATTCCCATTTGATTACTGGGCCTCCAAATTAGACACCTGGCCAGAATTGGCAGAATATGCATTGCAGGAGCTTGCTTGCCCGGCAGCAAGTGTCCTATCAGAAAGAGTATTCAGTGCTGCAGGTTCAATATTAACCGAAAAAAGGACTCGTCTGGCTACCCAAAATGTTGACGATCTAACATTCATTAAAATGAACCACAACTGGATTTCGAAATCTTTTGCCCCACCTTGCCCGGCCGACACCTAGCTTTCCTATGAAAGGCTCTTACCTGTGATTTACTTTTCTAATGTCTAATTTGCTGCAGCTGATTGTACAGCATACGACATGTTTACACCTCCCTAAATGGCAAAACTCCCCACACGGGGCCGTGGTATCGCGACTTGGCGCAAGCACCCGTGAGACTGCTGTTTGTCTGAAGAGGTGGGTGTGCTCGCTTTTGGTTGACGGCATTGCTACTGGGTCCCTCATAGTACAATGTAGTGTCTCTGGCGGTGGTGGTGCGCACCCAACGTCAGACACACCGTTGTAACATGAGGGGCCCTGGGGCGGTCCCGCCGGCCTCAAGAGAGTTCCCCCCTACCCCAGCTCAAAATGTGCTCTACCACGTGCAAAATTATGTCGCACAGCTCCACCAATCTTTAGTCTATTCGCTGACATCATTCAATGTCTGGCACTGACAATACAAATTTGTAGACATCTATGATGCAACTTAAAGTAGTCTGTGTCTGTGTCCTATATTGGCACCATTAAATAGTTACTGCCAAATTACTATGTCAGAAACTCAGTAGATGAGCCCACCCCTGTACCTAAGTATGCCACCTTTTTTTTTGTTTTGGTTGTTTTGCGAGACATTAACATCTATTTATATTTTGGGAGTACTGGGACAGACACTCCTTGCATTACTCCTCCACTCACCACCAAGCTGCCTGTGTATCCATGTAACCGCTGTAAAGCTGCCATGAGCCTATTGTTTGTTATTTTAGGCCTTTGATAGCCTGTCTGCGGTCCCTACTTTAAATACTCCTCCACTCATCACCAGCTGCCTGCCCGTGTATCCATGTAACCGCTGTAAAACTGCCATGAGCCTATTGTTTGTTATTTTAGGCCTTTGATAGCCTGTCTGCGGTCCCTACTTTAAATACTCCTCCACTCACCACCAAGCTGCCTGCCCGTGTATCCATGTAACCGCTGTAAAACTGCCATGAGCCTATTGTTTGTTATTTTAGGCCTTTGATAGCCTGTCTGCGGTCCCTACTTTAAATACTCCTCCACTCACCACCAAGCTGCCTGCCCGTGTATCCATGTAACCGCTGTAAAACTGCCATGAGCCTATTGTTTGTTATTTTAGGCCTTTGATAGCCTGTCTGCGGTCCCTACTTTAAATACTCCTCCACTCACCACCAAGCTGCCTGCCCGTGTATCCATGTAGCCGCTGTAAAGCTGCCATGAGCCTATTGTTTGTTATTTTAGGCCTTTGATAGCCTGTCTGCGGTCCCTACTTTAAATACTCCTCCACTCACCACCAAGCTGCCTGCCCGTGTATCCATGTAACCGCTGTAAAGCTGCCATGAGCCTATTGTTTGTTATTTTAGGCCTTTGATAGCCTGTCTGCGGTCCCTACTTTAAATACTCCTCCACTCACCACCAAGCTGCCTGTGTATCCATATAACCGATGTAAAACAGCCATGAGCCTATTGTTTGTTATTTTAGGCCTTTGATAGCCTGTCTGCGGTCCCTACTTTAAATACTCCTCCACTCACCACCAAGCTGCCTGTGTATCCATATAACCGATGTAAAACAGCCATGAGCCTATTGTTTGTTATTTTAGGCCTTTGATAGCCTGTCTGCGGTCCCTACTTTAAATACTCCTCCACTCATCACCAGCTGCCTGCCCGTGTATCCATGTAACCGCTGTAAAACTGCCATGAGCCTATTGTTTGTTATTTTAGGCCTTTGATAGCCTGTCTGCGGTCCCTACTTTAAATACTCCTCCACTCACCACCAAGCTGCCTGCCCGTGTATCCATGTAACCGCTGTAAAGCTGCCATGAGCCTATTGTTTGTTATTTTAGGCCTTTGATAGCCTGTCTGCGGTCCCTACTTTAAATACTCCTCCACTCACCACCAAGCTGCCTGTGTATCCATATAACCGATGTAAAACAGCCATGAGCCTATTGTTTGTTATTTTAGGCCTTTGATAGCCTGTCTGCGGTCCCTACTTTAAATACTCCTCCACTCATCACCAGCTGCCTGCCCGTGTATCCATGTAACCGCTGTAAAACTGCCATGAGCCTATTGTTTGTTATTTTAGGCCTTTGATAGCCTGTCTGCGGTCCCTACTTTAAATACTCCTCCACTCACCACCAAGCTGCCTGTGTATCCATGTAACCGCTGTAAAGCTGCCATGAGCCTATTGTTTGTTATTTTAGGCCTTTGATAGCCTGTCTGCGGTCCCTACTTTAAATACTCCTCCACTCATGACCAGCTGCCTGCCCGTGTATCCATGTAACCGCTGTAAAACTGCCATGAGCCTATTGTTTGTTATTTTAGGCCTTTGATAGCCTGTCTGCGGTCCCTACTTTAAATACTCCTCCACTCACCACCAAGCTGCCTGTGTATCCATGTAACCGCTGTAAAGCTGCCATGAGCCTATTGTTTGTTATTTTAGGCCTTTGATAGCCTGTCTGCGGTCCCTACTTTAAATACTCCTCCACTCATCACCAGCTGCCTGCCCGTGTATCCATGTAACCGCTGTAAAACTGCCATGAGCCTATTGTTTGTTATTTTAGGCCTTTGATAGCCTGTCTGCGGTCCCTACTTTAAATACTCCTCCACTCACCACCAAGCTGCCTGTGTATCCATATAACCGATGTAAAACAGCCATGAGCCTATTGTTTGTTATTTTAGGCCTTTGATAGTCTGTCTGCGGTCCCTACTTTAAATACTCCTCCACTCATCACCAGCTGCCTGCCCGTGTATCCATGTAACCGCTGTAAAACTGCCATGAGCCTATTGTTTGTTATTTTAGGCCTTTGATAGCCTGTCTGCGGTCCCTACTTTAAATACTCCTCCACTCACCACCAAGCTGCCTGTGTATCCATGTAACCGCTGTAAAGCTGCCATGAGCCTATTGTTTGTTATTTTAGGCCTTTGATAGCCTGTCTGCGGTCCCTACTTTAAATACTCCTCCACTCACCACCAAGCTGCCTGTGTATCCATGTAACCGATGTAAAACTGCAGTATTTTGCTTATAAAAAAGAAAATACTGGAGAGATATCAAATGCAGACATTTTAACATTAAAAACAAAAACACATACAACAAAAAACTGGTACAGTACAAAAATTGTCCACCAGCTACAAAAACTTTCTCCTGCAAGTAGTTAACTGAAAGGTTTTTTTCCATTGAAAACACAGATATGGCATCCACCGAGTGTTGTCCTGTCGCGTCTTCTTTATATTATTGCCAAGAAGCTGCAACTGAATAAAGCTGAGCTTCTACCTTCTGCCTCTTATTAACTGCTTTTTTTAAAAAAAAATGTCCACCAGCTACAAAAACTTGCTCCTGCAAGTAGTTAACTGAAAGGTTTTTTTCCATTGAAAACACAGATATGGCATCCACCGAGTGTTGTCCTGTCGCGTCTTCTTTATATTATTGCCAAGAAGCTGCAACTGAATAAAGCTGAGCTTCTACCTTCTGCCTCTTATTAACTGCTTTTTTTAAAAAAAATTGTCCACCAGCTACAAAAACTTTCTCCTGCAAGTAGTTAACTGAAAGGTTTTTTTCCATTGAAAACACAGATATGGCATCCACCGAGTGTTGTCCTGTCGCGTCTTCTTTATATTATTGCCAAGAAGCTGCAACTGAATAAAGCTGAGCTTCTACCTTCTGCCTCTTATTAACTGCTTTTTTTTAAAAAAATTGTCCACCAGCTACAAAAACTTGCTCCTGCAAGTAGTTAACTGAAAGGTTTTTTTCCATTGAAAACACAGATATGGCATCCACCGAGTGTTGTCCTGTCGCGTCTTCTTTATATTATTGCCAAGAAGCTGCAACTGAATAAAGCTGAGCTTCTACCTTCTGCCTCTTATTAACTGCTTTTTTTAAAAAAAATTGTCCACCAGCTACAAAAACTTTCTCCTGCAAGTAGTTAACTGAAAGGTTTTTTTCCATTGAAAACACAGATATGGCATCCACCGAGTGTTGTCCTGTCGCGTCTTCTTTATATTATTGCCAAGAAGCTGCAACTGAATAAAGCTGAGCTTCTACCTTCTGCCTCTTATTAACTGCTTTTTTTTAAAAAAATTGTCCACCAGCTACAAAAACTTGCTCCTGCAAGTAGTTAACTGAAAGGTTTTTTTCCATTGAAAACACAGATATGGCATCCACCGAGTGTTGTCCTGTCGCGTCTTCTTTATATTATTGCCAAGAAGCTGCAACTGAATAAAGCTGAGCTTCTACCTTCTGCCTCTTATTAACTGCTTTTTTTTAAAAAAATTGTCCACCAGCTACAAAAACTTGCTCCTGCAAGTAGTTAACTGAAAGGTTTTTTTCCATTGAAAACACAGATATGGCATCCACCGAGTGTTGTCCTGTCGCGTCTTCTTTATATTATTGCCAAGAAGCTGCAACTGAATAAAGCTGAGCTTCTACCTTCTGCCTCTTATTAACTGCTGTTTTTTTTAAAAATTGGCTGTTCCGGCCTACTAAAGGTGTCTGTCTGCCCCTGCCTGGTGTTGTCCTCAACTAAATAAAGCTGAGCTTCAACCTTCAGTTCCAAATTACCATTTTTAAAAATGCAATTGGCTGTTCCGGCCTACTAAAGGTGTCTGTCTGCCCCTGCCTGGTGTTGTCCTCAACTGAATAAAGCTGAGCTTCTACCTTCTGCCTCTTACTAACTGCTGTTTTTTTAAAAAATTGGCTGTTCCGGCCTACTAAAGGTGTCTGTCTGCCCCTGCCTGGTGTTGTCCTCAACTGAATAAAGCTGAGCTTCAACCTTCAGTTCCAAATTACCATTTTTAAAAATGCAATTGGCTGTTCCGGCCTACTAAAGGTGTCTGTCTGCCCCTGCCTGGTGTTGTCCTCAACTGAATAAAGCTGAGCTTCTACCTTCTGCCTCTTACTAACTGCTGTTTTTTTAAAAAATTGGCTGTTCCGGCCTACTAAAGGTGAATGTCTGCCCCTGCCTGGTGTTGTCCTCAACTGAATAAAGCTGAGCTTCTACCTTCTGCCTCTTACTAACTGCTGTTTTTTTAAAAAATTGGCTGTTCCGGCCTACTAAAGGTGAATGTCTGCCCCTGCCTGGTGTTGTCCTCAACTGAATAAAGCTGAGCTTCTACCTTCTGTCTCTTACTAACTGCTGTTTTTTTAAAAAATTGGCTGTTCCGGCCTACTAAAGGTGAATGTCTGCCCCTGCCTGGTGTTGTCCTCAACTGAATAAAGCTGAGCTTCAACCTTCAGTTCCAAATTACCATTTTTAAAAATGCAATTGGCTGTTCCGGCCTACTAAAGGTGAATGTCTGCCCCTGCCTGGTGTTGTCCTCAACTGAATAAAGCTGAGCTTCTACCTTCTGCCTCTTACTAACTGCTGTTTTTTTAAAAAATTGGCTGTTCCGGCCTACTAAAGGTGAATGTCTGCCCCTGCCTGGTGTTGTCCTCAACTGAATAAAGCTGAGCTTCTACCTTCTGCCTCTTACTAACTGCTGTTTTTTAAAAAAATTGGCTGTTCCGGCCTACTAAAGGTGTCTGTCTGCCCCTGCCTGGTGTTGTCCTCAACTGAATAAAGCTGAGCTTCAACCTTCAGTTCCAAATTACCATTTTTAAAAATGCAATTGGCTGTTCCGGCCTACTAAAGGTGTCTGTCTGCCCCTGCCTGGTGTTGTCCTCAACTGAATAAAGCTGAGCTTCTACCTTCTGCCTCTTACTAACTGCTGTTTTTTTTAAAAATTGGCTGTTCCGGCCTACTAAAGGTGTCTGTCTGCCCCTGCCTGGTGTTGTCCTCAACTGAATAAAGCTGAGCTTCTACCTTCTGCCTCTTACTAACTGCTGTTTTTTTTAAAAAATTGGCTGTTCCGGCCTACTAAAGGTGTCTGTCTGCCCCTGCCTGGTGTTGTCCTCAACTGAATAAAGCTGAGCTTCAACCTTCAGTTCCAATTTACCATTTTTAAAAATGCAATTGGCTGTTCCGGCCTACTAAAGGTGTCTGTCTGCCCCTGCCTGGTGTTGTCCTCAACTGAATAAAGCTGAGCTTCTACCTTCTGCCTCTTACTAACTGCTGTTTTTTTAAAAAATTGGCTGTTCCGGCCTACTAAAGGTGAATGTCTGCCCCTGCCTGGTGTTGTCCTCAACTGAATAAAGCTGAGCTTCAACCTTCAGTTCCAAATTACCATTTTTAAAAATGCAATTGGCTGTTCCGGCCTACTAAAGGTGTCTGTCTGCCCCTGCCTGGTGTTGTCCTCAACTGAATAAAGCTGAGCTTCTACCTTCTGCCTCTTACTAACTGCTGTTTTTTTAAAAAATTGGCTGTTCCGGCCTACTAAAGGTGTCTGTCTGCCCCTGCCTGGTGTTGTCCTCAACTGAACAAAGCTGAGCTTCCACATTCTGGCTTTCGCCCTATACTATCAGATATTAAACTGCATTTGGCCTACTAGTGTGGTTAGGCCCTTGAAACAGTGTCTGCTGCTCTTGGGTTTGCTACTCCACTGAACAAAGCAATGCCGCCTGTTTAGTCCTGTTACCAATTTTGAACTGCATTTAGCCTACTTTATTCTTTGGCCCTATATCTGTTTCCTCCTCATCCTGCCCATTGCCCAGCCACTGCTAGATGAGTCTGCTGGTACATTGACCTAGACCACTACATTCCCCTTATACTCTACACAGCCAGAATCTGACCCTGCTGAAAGTAAGGTTCCCCTTCCCGCATGTTATACCACCTTACACAGGGACAGAGAGGAAGGTGCAGATGAAAGTGCAGGTTCCTTCATCAGGTGGGGGGGCATACTCGTTGGCGACGTCACTGGCACAGGGCCCCTCAGAGTACGCAAAAGTGTCGCTGCTGGTGGGAGGCGCCCCCGCCATGCAAACACACATCGCTGTACTTTGAGGGGCCCTGTGCCAGTGCCAATGCGAACGAGTGGGCCCCCCCTGCTTGCTCAGGATCACAGCACTTGCAACGTTGAAATACTTACCTTTCCCTGCAACACCGCCGTGACGTAGTCCGCATTTCCTGGGCCCACGAAAAACTTGAGCCGGCCCTACTCCCCCCACAACTTTTGCCAAATGACCCCCAATTCCCTATGCCCAACTATTATTATAAAGTTAATTAAGATTGACAAGCTTCAGAAACAAGAATGGATGTTTTTGGCATTAAAATGGGCACTGTAGGTGTTTTCCTGGCCTCCACTCACTGCCGACTATGCTTCCCCATTGACTTGCATTGGGTTTCGTGTTTCGGTCGATCCCCGACTTTTAGCGATAATCGGCCGACTGCACTCGACTCGACTCTGGACAAAATCGGGTTTCACAAAACCCGACTCGATCTTAAAAAAATGAAAGTCGCTCAACTCTAGTCCGGTCGTCATTGGTAATTTGCAACCTAAATTTATTCTATCTGTAACTTTGATTTGCTCACTGTCATCGTATCCTGTCATGGCGTTTGTGGACTCAGGTGCAGCCCTGAGCCTTATGGATCTGTCATTTGCCAAGCGCTGCGGATTTGTTCTTGAGCCATTGGAAAATCCTATCCCTCTTAGGGGTATTGATTCTACGCCATTGGCAAAAAATAAACCGCAGTTTTGGACACAGGTTACCATGTGCATGACTCCCGAACATCGGGAGGTAATACGTTTTCTTGTTCTGCATAAAATGCATGATTTGGTTGTTTTGGGTTTGCCATGGTTACAGACCCATAATCCAGTCTTGGACTGGAAGGCTATGTCAGTGTCAAGTTGGGGCTGCCATGGAATTCATGGAGATTCCCTGCCCTTGTCTATTGCTTCTTCTACGCCTTCGGAAGTTCCGGCGTATTTGTCTGATTATCAGGATGTCTTCAGCGAGTCTAAGTCCAGTGCACTGCCTCCTCATAGGGAATGTGACTGTGCAATAGATTTGATCCCTGGCAGTAAGTTTCCTAAGGGGAGACTGTTTAATCTGTCGGTACCTGAACATACCGCGATGCGTTCATATATCAAGGAGTCTCTTGAGAAGGGGCATATCCGTCCTTCTTCTTCCCCTCTTGGTGCGGGATTCTTTTTTGTGGCCAAAAAGGACGGATCTTTGAGGCCTTGTATTGACTATCGGCTTTTAAATAAGATCACTGTCAAATTTCAGTATCCTTTCCGTTATTGTCAGATTTGTTTGCCCGGATTAAAGGTGCCAAGTGGTTCACCAAGATAGACCTTCGTGGTGCGTACAACCTTGTGCGCATTAGGCAGGGCGATGAATGGAAAACCGCATTCAATACGCCCGAAGGTCATTTTGAGTACTTGGTGATGCCATTTGGGCTCTCTAATGCACCTTCAGTTTTTCAGTCCTTCATGCATGACATTTTCCGGAAGTATCTGGATAAATTTTTGATTGTTTATCTGGATGATATTCTGGTTTTTTCTGATAATTGGGACTCGCATGTGGAGCAGGTCAGGATGGTTTTTGAGATTTTGCGTGAAAATTCTTTGTTTGTAAAAGGCTCAAAGTGTCTCTTTGGTGTACAGAAGGTTCCCTTTTTGGGGTTCATTTTTTCCCCTTCTGCTGTGGAGATGGATCCAGTCAAGGTCCGAGCTATTCATGATTGGACTCAACCCTCGTCAGTTAAGAGTCTTCAGAAGTTCTTGGGTTTTGCTAACTTCTACCGTCGTTTTATCGCAAATTTCTCTAGCATTGTTAAACCGCTGACGGATATGACCAAGAAAGGCTCTGATGTAGCTAACTGGGCTCCTGCTGCCGTGGAGGCTTTCCAGGAGTTGAAACGCCGGTTTACTTCGGCGCCTGTTTTGTGCCAGCCTGATGTCTCACTTCCCTTTCAGGTTGAGGTGGATGCTTCGGAGATTGGGGCAGGGGCCGTTTTGTCGCAGAGAGGCCCTGGTAGCTCTACTATGAGACCTTGTGCCTTTTTCTCTAGGAAGTTTTCGCCGGCAGAGCGAAATTATGATGTGGGCAATCGGGAGTTATTGGCCATGAAGTGGGCATTTGAGGAGTGGCGTCATTGGCTCGAGGGTGCTAAGCATCGGGTGGTGGTCTTGACTGATCACAAAAATTTGATGTATCTCGAGTCTGCTAAACGCCTGAATCCTAGACAGGCCCGCTGGTCATTGTTTTTCTCCCGTTTTGACTTTGTGGTCTCGTATTTACCAGGTTCTAAGAATGTGAAGGCCGATGCTCTGTCTAGGAGCTTTGTGCCTGATGCTCCTGGAGTCGCTGAACCTGAGGGTATTCTTAAGGAAGGAGTTATCTTGTCAGCGATTTCTCCAGATCTGCGACGTGTGTTGCAGAGATTTCAGGCTGGTAGGCCTGACTCTTGTCCACCTGACAGATTGTTTGTGCCTGCTAAATGGACCATCAGAGTCATTTCCGAGGTTCATTCCTCAGTGTTGGCAGGGCACCCGGGAATTTTTGGCACCAGAGATCTGGTGGCCAGGTCCTTTTGGTGGCCTTCCTTATCAAGGGATGTGCGGTCATTTGTGCAGTCCTGCGGTACTTGTGCTCGAGCTAAGCCTTGCTGTTCTCGTGCCAGCGGGTTGCTCTTGCCCTTGCCTGTCCCGAAGAGACCTTGGACACACATCTCTATGGATTTCATTTCGGATCTCCCGGTGTCTAAAGGCATGTCTGTCATCTGGGTGATATGTGATCGTTTCTCCAAGATGGTCCATCTGGTTCCTTTGCCTAAGCTGCCTTCCTCTGCTGATCTTGTTCCTGTGTTCTTCCAGAACGTGGTTCGTTTGCACGGCATTCCTGAGAATATTGTGTCGGACAGAGGATCCCAGTTTGTTTCCAGGTTCTGGCGATCCTTTTGTGGTAGGATGGGCATTGATTTGTCGTTTTCGTCCGCTTTTCATCCACAGACTAACGGACAAACGGAACGAACTAATCAGACTCTGGAGGCGTATTTGAGGTGTTTTGTCTCTTCTGATCAGGATGATTGGGTGACCTTCTTGCCGTTGGCTGAATTTGCCCTTAATAATCGGGCTAGTTCTGCCACCTTGGTTTCGCCATTTTTCTGCAACTCCGGTTTCCATCCTCGTTTTTCCTCGGGACATGTGGAGCCTTCTGACTGTCCTGGAGTGGATTCTGTGGTGGATAGGTTGCAGCGGATCTGGAATCATGTGGTGGACAACTTGAAGTTGTCACAGGAGAAGGCTCAGCGTTTTGCCAATCGCCGCCGCGGTGTGGGTCCCCGACTTCGTGTTGGGGATTTGGTATGGCTGTCTTCTCGATTTGTTCCTATGAAGGTCTCCTCTCCCAAATTTAAGCCTCGATTCATTGGTCCTTACAAGATATTGGAGATCCTTAATCCTGTATCCTTTCGCCTGGATCTTCCGGTGTCGTTTGCCATTCACAACGTATTTCATAGGTCCTTGTTGCGGCGGTACGTTGTGCCTGTGGTTCCTTCTGCTGAGCCTCCTGCTCCGGTGTTGGTTGAGGGCGAGTTGGAGTACGTGGTGGAGAAGATCTTAGATTCTCGTCTCTCCAGGCGGAGGCTTCAGTACCTGGTCAAGTGGAAGGGCTATGGTCAGGAGGATAATTCCTGGGTGGTCGCCTCTGATGTGCATGCGGCCGATTTAGTTCGCGCCTTTCACGCCGCTCATCCTGATCGCCCTGGTGGTCTTAGTGAGGGTTCGGTGACCCCTCACTAAGGGGGGGGTACTGTTGTGAATTTACCTTTTGGCTCCCTCTAGTGGCTACTAGTGTTTTTACTCTGGGTATGTCTATCATCCCTTATATGCTCACCTGGGTCGTTAGGTCAGGGGTGTTGCTATATTAGCTCCCTGGACCTTCAGTTCAATGCCTGGCAACGTTGATATCAGAGCTAATCTGTAGTGCTCTTGTCTACTGATCCTGGTTCCTGCTTGATTAAGCTAAGTCTGCTTTCTTGCTTTTTGCTATTGTTTTTGTTTGCATTTTTGTCCAGCTTGTACATAATCTGTATCCTATCCTTGCTGGAAGCTCTAGGGAGGCTGGAGTTCTCCCCCCGGGCCGTTAGACGGTTCGGGGGTTCTTGAATCTCCAGTGTGGATTTTTGTAGGGTTTTTGTTGACCATATAAGTTATCTTACTACATTCTGCTATTAGTGAGTGGGCCTCTCTTTGCTAAACCTAGTTCATCTCTGTGTTTGTCATTTCCTCTTACCTCACCGTTATTATTTGTGGGGGGCTTGTATCCAACTTTTGGGGTCTATTCTCTGGAGGCAAGAGAGGTCTTTGTTTTCCTCTTCTAGGGGTAGTTAGTCCTCCGGCTGGCGCGAGACATCTAGCGACCAACGTAGGCATGTTCCCCGGCTACTTCTAGTGTTGGCGTTAGGAGTAGATATATGGTCAACCCAGTTACCACTGCCCTATGAGCTGGATTTTTGTACTTCGCAGACTTGCTGATATCTCTGAGACCCTCGCCATTGGGGTCATAACAGTTCAGGGTCTGCGGTCAGTACAGGTACCACCTTCTCCAGAGTACGTCCCATGCTGCTCTTAGGCCACCAGATCATAACACTCACCCTTCCGCTGACTCGCCGAGATAATGGTAGATGTTATGTCAGAGCTCCCAGGGTCGCTACTCCATCTGTGAATGCATGCACAGAGAAGTGGTAACGGCAAGCATAGGGAGATGACCAAGAACTGTCCCTAGAGTCCATACAAGGTCCAAAGCCATTTGACATGATGTCAGAGCTCCCAGGGTCGCTACTCCATCTGAGGATGCACGCACAGAAAAGGGGTAACAACAAGCATAGGGAGATGACCAAGAACTGTCCCTAGAGTCCATACAAGGTCCAAAGCCAGTTGACATGATGTCAGAGCTCCCAGGGTCGCTACTCCATCTGTGGATGCACGCACAGAGAAGGGGTAATGACAAGCATAGGGAGATGACCAAGAACTGTCCATAGAGTCCATACAAGGTCCAAAGCCAGTTGACACGAGAGTCACCACCTGGCTTATCTGACCATCTCCATGGAACCAGGCAACCAGCGGGTCCCAACCCTGGCTTTCTCCAAACATATCCATGGTTCAGAGATGATCACTGGATCAGATCTGTGTCCTTCAAACCGGAGCCAAAAACCCCTAGGTTGTTTACTATAGAATCATAGATCAGTGTCCTTCGTGATGGGGCCATGATGAATTGGCTGCAGTCCTTTATCTTGTCTGTTGGGTGGTTTGCAGAATGTCTGGCTGGTAGCTCTGTGTTACTTCAGTCTCCCAGGATGTGATCTCTGAGTCTTTTTTTACCCAAGGCATGTAAGCTATTTTTAGAATTACCCAGGGTCTTTCAGTCCAACATCAAGATAAGGTAAACAATGGTGATGGGATTAAGTAGCACTATTAGCATATAAGCACACATCAATAAACAAAGCTTAACACACTCAATGTACAGTCACTATTACAGACTAAAGGCCCCGTCACACATAGCGAGATCGCTAGCGATATCGCTGCTGAGTCACAAGTTTTGTGACACAACAGCGACCTCAGTAGCGATCTCGCTTTGTGTGACACGTACCAGCGATCAGGCCCCTGCTGTGAGATCGCTGGTCGTGTCGGAATGGCCTGGACCTTTTTTTGGTCGTTGAGGTCCCGCTGACATCGCTGAATCGGTGTGTGTGACACCGATCCAGCGATGTCTTCACTGGTAACCAGGGTAAACATCAGGTTACTAAGCGCAGGGCCGCGCTTAGTAACCCGATGTTTACCCTGGTTACCAGCGTAAATGTAAAAAAAAACAAACCGTACATACTCGCCTTCTGATGTCCGTCAGGTCCCTTGCCGTCTGCTTCCTGCTCTGACTGTGAGCGCCGGCCGTAAAGTGAGAGCAGAGCGCAGCAGTGACGTTACCGCTGCGCTCTGCTCTCACTGTACGGCGGCACTGTCAGAGCGGGAAGCAGACGGCAAGGGACCTGACGGACATCAGAAGGCGAGTATGTACGGTTTTTTTTTTTTTACATTTACGCTGGTAACCAGGGTAAACATCGGGTTACTAAGCGCGGCCCTGCGCTTAGTAACCCGATGTTTACCCTGGTTACCCGGGTGCTGCAGGGGGACTTCGGCATCGTTGAAGACAGTTTCAACGATGCCGAAGTCGTTCCCCTGATCGATGGTCGCTGGAGAGAGCTGTCTGTGTGACAGCTCCCCAGTGACCACACAACGACTTACCAACGATCACGGCCAGGTGGTATCGCTGGTCGTGATCGTTGGTAAATCGCTATGTGAGACGGGGCCTTACACAGTATGTTAGATAGAATATCAGTTGGCAAGTCTGTCTTCTTGACCCACCAGGCATAAACACTTAAATTCACAAGCCAATATACAGATAAAAAGCCAGTTCTTTTGGTTTTGCAAAAACATGGTTGTCTGGGAAATTATGATACAATCTGGTTTCTTCACAGGGCGCATCACCGCAAGTCTACGAAGCTACGTTCCCCTGCATTCCATTCTTTCCCCAGTTTTTACAGCCGGGGCAGCTGCATTAGCAGGCTCCTGGTTGTAAAATTATTTAACCCCTTCAGATGGATTTACATCATGGGACATGACTGTACGGCGGACAGGTATGGGATATCGTTGCTTTTTTATTTTCCCTTTTTTTCAGATAACAAGGGTTGTCAGTTGGATTGAGAGTACAATAAAGATGTTAAAACCCATTTGTATTTATTTCATTAAAATACTTTATTCATAATGTGTGTGTTTTTTTAACCCTTTATAACTATTGGATTAATAATGGATAGGTGTCTTATTGACATCTCTCCATTATTAACCAGGCTTAATGTCACCTTACATTAGCAAGGTGACATTAACCCCTTATTACCCCATATCCCACTACTACTCAGGAGTGGGAAGAGAGTGGCTAAGTGCCAGAATAGGCGCATCTTACTGATGTGCCTTTTCTGGGGTGGCTGGGGCAGATGTTTTTAGCCAGGAAGGGGGGCAATATCCATGGCCCCTCTCTAGGCTATTAATAGCTGCCCTCAGTCACTGGCTTTCCCACTCTGGCGGAGAAAATTGCGCGGGGAGCCCACGCCATTTTTTTCTGTGATTTAACCCTTTATTTTAACACCGAAAGCTCCCAAATTTTGCACACAGACACTTCTTACATTATTAGTGAGGAATATCTAAAGAAAAATAAGGGATATCAAATGGTTTACTGTATGTAAACCATGTCTCATATCCTGTCGGTTTTGATAAGGAGATAGCAAATTACCGGCTTTCCTGCTATCTAGCTCTGTATTAAATATATATATATATGTACAGTATATATATATATATATATGTGTGTGTCAATGACATACTGTGCATATATATATATATATACCTATTCTATGTGTACACATTTATTTTATCTATTCTATTCTAACCTGTGAGGCTATGTGCACATGTTGCAGATTTTGCTGCGGATCCGCAGCGGATTGGTCACTGTGGATTCGCAGCAGTTTTACATGCGTTTACAGTACCATGTAAACCTATGGAAAACAAAATCCGCAGTGCACATGCTGCGGTAAAAAAAGCGCGGAAACGTAGCGTTGTTTATTCCGCAGCATGTCAATTCTTTGTGCGGATTCCGCAGCGGTTTACACCTGCTCCATAATAGAAATCCGCAGGTGTAAAACTGCAGGTGGAATCTGCACAAAATCCGCCAAAAAACCGCGGTAAATCCGCGGTAATTCCACAGGTAATCCGCAGTGTGGTTTACCTGTGGATTTACCAAAATCAGTCCAGAAAAATCCGCAGAGTAATCTGCAGCGTGTGCACGTGGCCTCAGTGTTATTTTGCTGTACACCGCACTGAATTACTGGCTTTTCTATAGAGCACCGGTGCATATTTCTCGCAAGACACACGCATGGTCCGTGAGTAATCCATATTTTTCTTGCCCCCATAGACTTTCATTGGCGGATTTTTTGCGCAATATGCTGACAAACGCAGCATGCTGCGATTTTCTCAGCCCGTAAAATACGGCCAAGTAATATATGGCAGATAGGAGCTGCCCCATAGAGAAACATTGGTCCGTGTGCAATGCGTTGTTTTTACGCCTCTCATACATCCGTATTCTTCTCTAGTGTGACCCCGGCCTAACTGTCATTGCTCACTTAATACACTTATTTATTATCATATGTTTACCCTTTTTCTGTTATCATTGCCCTGCAGCTGATCCAATTAACCTGTGTGTATGTCCACTATACCTGCTAATGGCTATGATCTCATCTTGTGTCTCCAATCTGTCTATGACTTTCAGAAGTACATCTTAGAATCAGTTGGTTTCTAACTTTGCACAAGATGGCTGCTAGAGCTAACATGGCTGTTAAGTAATATTATAACTGACCATTCTCTTAAAACATACACTATATAAAAAGACACATATGCATGTTTTTCTCAATATCTGACATGAAATCAGAATAAATCTTTACCATTTTAGGTCAATTAGGATTGCCATAATTATTAATAATTGCCAAATGCCAGAATAATGAGAGAGAGAATGTTTTAAGGCATTTTTATTACTTACTGCAAAGTCAAAGATTGAGATTATTTGAATTTATGTAGGTTGAAAAATTATCTACTTAAAGTGGGTCTCCTTGCCAAACTACAATCAGGTCTTCCAGATACCTGCCAAACCATTTGATATCATGAAAAAAGGGTTGCTGTTACTAGAAATTATGAAAGTTTCTTCCCACCAGGACTTATAAAGTATAGCTAAAAACTGAGAGAATCTCAAGCCCATCGGAGTGCCCAGAATTTGTTGAAGTATTTGAAGTCAAACATAAAAAAATTGTAGCATAGCAAATACTGAAGAACCATAATGATAAATTCCTTTAAATTAAGAGAATAGTTGCTGTACTTGTCCAAATGGTGTCTAATGGCTGAAACAGCTAGATTGTGGGGGATGGTAGTGTAAAGGTTCACCACGTCGCACGTAATGAACCAATAGTCGTCCATCCATGTAAAATGTTCAAAAACATCCAGTACAGTAGTAGTGTCTTTCAAATAACCAGGGATCCTGATCAATGGATCCTGATCAACAGAGGTGCTCATCTAGCCATTGGCTTAATAATGGGGCGGAGGGGAGGTGGAAAAACCCCTTTATGGGTTTTGGGAAGACCATGGAAAATGGGTATTATGGGATGGTCAGGTAGTTTCCATTTTTGGAGTTTACGGTCTATGACACCAAAAGTGACACCCTCTCCCAAAAGCTTAGAAAATATATGTTTGAAGGAATCGGAAGGATTAAAAGAAAGTGGTTTGCAGGTGGTACAGTTGTAAGGAGGATAATCGGGCCATGGGTACCTGTCCTATGCTGTCTCCTCTGTTGTCCGGGAGAAGGAGTAAGAGACCAGACAGACCTTTGCACTTGGAAACAGGGGGTGTGGCTAAGCAGCAACAGCGACAGCATGCGCGGAAGCAGTCAGTCTTAGCCGGAACAGGTAGCACGCAGCACAGAGAGAGAAGTTCTCTGTCCCTTGAGCACCGGGACTGCACCGGCCCGCGTCCCTGTGCTACCGCCATGATCAGCGGGGATTGCAGAGAGAGAAGTGCAGTGCACCTGGTAACTGGCAGTGAGTGAGGTGCCGTGTGCTTCGTGTCCGTGAGTACAGCGCACGTGCCGCAAAGAGAGAACCGGGTACCGGACAGACGTTTGCAGCCCACCTTACCAGCATATACCTTTCCACCCACGGGGGACCCTGATCGTGCTGTGGCCTTGTTTGCTCCGGCCGCATATGTTCATGGACTAGGGGCTCAGCGGAAGGTGCCGGAGACTGACCACTGCCGCCAGAAGGCGGACCACCGTTACCAACTGAATCTCCTCGACAAACACAGCGCCAGCCATTGCCGGCACTACCAACCCCCAAGTGGTACCTTCATTCTGAAGAACTCCTGACACGATAAGTGCACAACAGAACTACTGTCACTTTGTTTATTAACCCTGCATATCCTTCACAATTGGACTGCTATTCCCTGTATAACCCTTCAACTCCCTGCGAGGAGTTAACCCCCTGTTAAATTAAAACTGCAAAACTGTAAAACCCTTGCTCTGCCTTCTGTCTGTCACTGCATGCCGCAACCTGCTTTCACAGTCACCCAATATGTCATAGGCTAATTTCATATATAATGCTGTATCCAATATGGTAATACAAATCCTCCTTGTCAGATTGTCTTACGGTCAGACCAGAATTAGTCTGCATATCAGCAACAGCCTGGAACTCAGTGGTACTGGTGTTGCTGAAATGATGGCCAATTCTGGTCTGGCCATGAAGCAAATTTAGATCGGGGAGGGGCAATATCTAAGGCCCCTTACCAGCCTGAGAATACTAGCCCCCAGCAGTCTGCTTTAGCAAGGCTGGTTGCCAAAAATGGGAGGGACCCCATACCATTTTTTTATTATTTATTTAAATAATTAAAAAAAAAAAACAGTGTAGGGACCTCTCAATTTTTGATAATCAGCCTTGTTGAAGCTGACAGCTGAGGGTCCCAGCCCCCAGCTGTGAATTTTGCCTGGCTGGTTATCAAAAATACAGAGGGACCCACGCCAGTTGTTTTATTTAATTATTTATTTAAAGGAGCCGGCTAATGAATACAGCAGGTATCAGATGATGGGAGCTGTAGTCCCATCGGCTGACACCAGTGACCGGAGGTGAACATTATACCTCCAATCACAGCTGAGAGCTCACGCTGTCTTTTGACAGCATGGGAACCACGGCTCTCTGACCGGCGGGGATGATTTCACCACCAATCAGAAGCAGTGTTTGCCGTGCTGTCATGCACATGACAGCGCAACAAACACTCTGTGGTTGGGCAGCCGAACCTGAACAGTAACACCGACTTCCTGGTAAAGTCTGTGTTCGGTGTCCGTTCCCGAACAGTAGGTGTTCGGTATGGACGCCGAACTTTACTTTTCGGGTTCACCCATCTCTAGTTATGAGTTCTTTCAAATGTATATGCAGCGCCCCAGGGTCCTGGTCATCGCAGTGGTATTGCTTTCCTCTCGGGGAGAGTGCTGCTACATTTGGAGGCAAAAAAAGTATAACTGCATTCAGGTATCACAAACATGCAACACATTCCCACTCCAGGCCACCAGGGGGAGCTTCTGCTCCTATTTATTAGGACACTCTATATATATATATATATATATATATATATATATATATATATATATATATATATATATATATATATATATATATATATAACTGGTAGTCTGTAGGGAAAGTTAGGCAGTTTCAGACAGGAGTTAGTTCCTGACAGAGCTCCAGTCAGGAGCTCTGTTAGAAAGTTCCAGACCAGAGTATGAGGAGGACAGAAGATAAAAGGAGCTGTGCATGCCCTCAAAGTTGCAGCTCCCAAAAAGAGACATTGAAAGGCAGAATTGTATTGCAGCGAGCGTGAAGGAAGTCGAAGCAAAGGAGAGGATACCAGAAGGGGACCAGCCCCGCTCAAGCTGTCTCCTTCTGATGTGCAAAATCCCAGTAGCCGGAACACCGAGTGTGTAAGGACCTCTACGCCTTATTTCAGAGACCAGCAGGACAGCTAATTGCAGGTTACCTGTCCGCACCTACACCCAGGAGGCACGGTGACACCTACAGAGCTGGGTTATTTAAGAGACCCTATAAACAGGCTCAAGTCACCAGTCATACGGGTTTTGTCCTATCCTATACGGGGGACAGAGAGAGCGAAACATTGCATCTGTGAGACCCTTATGTGAAGCCATAGGCAGTAAGGGACTACACCACCGCAGTGCAAGGGAAGGCTACTGATTTCCACCTGGACAAGGGGACTCTGGACTTGCCTCCAAACCAGCCGGACTCTACCTGCCCTGTGATCTGGTGCCCTGGACTGTGGATGCTGAAGTCTTCAGTAAAGGTAAAGAGACTGCAACCTTGTGTCCTCGTTCTTCACTGCGCCATTCACCATACCACCATCTACACACTGGGAAGCCCTGAGGACATTCTTCACCTGTGGGAAGGTATACCATCTAGCTGCCATAACGTCACCCCAGCGGACCCCATAAAGCAGCATCGGTCACCCTAACCGAATACCACAGGTGGCGTCACGAACATAAACTTTATCCCTTTAAAGACCTTCCCTTTTATACGGACGTCCCAGGGCCACAGACTGGGTCAGCCACCGTGACATCCTCCTGTGAACTGCAGGACCCGGTACCGAGTACCCCACGGCTCTTGGGGGGCGATCCATATATGTCTTCGATGCAAACCAGTACCCCTCCACAATTGTGTCAAATGCATCTCATCCCGCCAACAGTTGACCAACTTAACTCTGTGTCCTAATAAAAGAACGAGAGTAACTAATGAATGTTATTTTTGGCCACAAGACAGTTTTCCTCCTTCTGGAGGTGAGCTAATTCACATTCAATTAGAAAAACACCCCCCTGTCTTTTATTATGGAACATAACCTCTAGGTAAGACTGTGCTTCCTTGTACAGATCACCATAGGACACCACATGAAGTGCCAACGTGTCCATGGTGTAGACCTGTAGTCTTTTTATGAGTCCTAAAACACAGTTTATTCTTTATATAAAAGAAGATGGAAAACTTCTCCAGAACAATATACTGTTCCTTTACTTGCATGTAAAGCTCAAGGCAAAAACAATTTGCAAACAAAAGGACAAACAAGCTCATGTGGAAGAGGGTAGGGGTGCGATTTCATAAAAGAGAAGGAATCTTTCATGGAACAATTACAGATCTTTGATGGAGTAATTACAATTTCATGGTACACAGTTAAAAAGTATATTTTTTCTCAAGATGTAAAAATGGCTATTTTTGTTATTTATATGCTCGGTTAGGAAAATTAGACATTTTATAGTTATTCTTAGTTGTGTTCAGACACATTTTCAGACAGTTCTCTGTTTCAGAGTGAAGAGCTGACTCAGTCTGACAAAAATTGGAAAACACTGCAAAATCTATTGTATTAAAGTGATACAGCACAGTACATGTGTACAATATATTTAATTTAATATGACATACCAGGCAAAAATCGGTGCTAGATAATCAAAAATTCTGTAGATGATCAGGAAAATATTAAAAACATATAAAAGTGTATAAAACGTAATTTCAAGTTAAAAAATTGTTGGCCAATTTGAAATAACTCACTACCATTGAAAACAAGTGTATTATTCGGTGGCACCTACAGTGGGGAAAATTAGTATTTGATGCACTGCCGATTTTGCAAGTTTTCCCACCTACAAAGAATGGAGAGGTCTGTAATTTTTATCGTAGGTACACTTCAACTGTGAGAGACAAAATGTTAAAAAAAATCCACAAAATCACGTTGTATGATTTTTACATAATTAAATTGCATTTTATTGCATGAAATAAGTATTTGATACAATAGAAAAACAGAACTCAATATTTGGTACACAAACCTATGTTTGCAATTACAAAGGTCAGATGTTTCCTGTAGTTCTTGACCAAGTTTGCACACACTGCAGCAGTGATTTTGAACCACTGCTCCATATAGCTCTTCTCCAGATCTTTTAGGTTTTGGAGCTGTTGATGGGCAACACTGAGTTTTAGCACACTGCAAAGATTTTCTATTGGTTTCAGGTCTGGAGACTAGCTAGGCTACTCCAGGACCTTAAATTGCTTCTTACGGAACACTCCTTAGTTGCCCTGGGTTACATAGTTACATAGTTATTAAGGTTGAAGGAAGACTTTAAGTCCATCTAGTTCAACCCATAGCCTAACCTAAGATGCCCTAACATGTTGGGTGTATGTTTCGGGTCATTATCATGCTGGAAAACCCAGCCACAACTCATCTTCAGTGCTCTTACTGAGAGAAGAAGGTTTTTGACCAAAATCTTAAGATACATGACCCCATCCGCCCTCCCTTCAATATAGTGCAGTTGTGCTGTCCCCTTTGTAGAAAAAAAGCCCTAAAGTATGATGTTTCCCGCATCATGCTTCACGGTTGGGACGGTGTTCTTGGGGTTGTATTCATCCTTATTCTTCCTCCAAACACAGCGATTGGAGTTGATATCCAAGTTCTATTTTGGTCTCATCTGACCACATGATCTTCTTCCATGTCTCCTCTGGATCATCCAGATGGTCTTTGGTGAACTTCAGACGGGTTTTTACATGTGCTGGCATGAGCAGTGGGTCCTTGCATGCCCTGCAAGATTTTAATCCATGACGGCATAGTTTGTAATTAACGGTAATGTTTGAGACTGTGGCCCCAGCTCTCTTCAGGTCATTGATCAGGTTCTCCCATGTAGTTCTGGTTGATTCCTGAGCTTTCTCAGAGTCATCTTTACCCCATGAGGCAAGATCTTGCATGGAGCCCCAGACCAAGGAACATTGACAGTCATCTTGTGTTTTTTCCATTTTCTAATAATTGTGCCAACATTTGTTGCCTTCTCACCAAGCTGTGTGTCTATTGTCCTCAGGCTGGAGTGTGACTGATTAAGTTTGTGGTCAGGCAACTTTTATGCAGGTGTAAGGAGGAAGTCCGGGCTGCGGGTACCTGCATCATGCCGGGTCCAGAACTGTCAAGACTGCATCCAGCGTTACCATGGGGAAAGAATGGGGGACCGGATAGGTCCCATGACCCAGGCCGAGGGGGCGCGGCTAAGCCGGGCAGTGTACAGGAAGCGTGGGAAAGAGGAGTGAGTTTCCCGCCAGCAGTGAGAGCGGAGGAAGGTGCATGGCGTGTTCCGCAGCGAGAGAGGCAGCGTGTAGTCGTGCCCGGCAGAACTTGCGCAGATGCTCGGGTAAGCCAGAGTGTATGCAGTGCCCGGCTAGACAGAGTCCAGTCTTCGCATAGAGGAGCGGGTGCCAGGTGCAAGACCCTGAGGTGCGTTCTCCATTACCGACAGATGCGCAGCAGCACACGTGGTGGACAGAGACTCCTGCAGTGCTCCCCACCTCTTTTGCACAGATTTATGGACAATGGGCTCAGCGGAAAAAATGGTGACCACCTGTTGCCGCCAGAAGCTGGACCGTGATTTGCCAGGCTTCATTTGAGGACATCACGCCAGCTGTTGCCGGTAGCGCAACTCCCATTGGACTGTAAGTGGATGAGGACCAGAGAAGACTACGATAAGTGCCGTTTAAATATCAAACTGTCGCGGTAACCCTTTATTTCCCTTGATGATTGTTTAGTGTTCACTAACTCCAGAAATGGAAAACTGAAAAACATTAAAAAGAGAGAAATAAAACCAATACACCAATATACCAATTTATTTGAAAAAATGTTGCTACAGAGCTTCGACGTAGTCCAGCGCTCCCCGAATCTGGCCCCAGCAACTGGGAATAGCAGTAAACTTACTGCTATACACAGTCGCACGGTACTTACAATAGCGCTCATCAGCGTTTCTGGCTCACCGAGACCCTGCGACGCTGATGAGTGTTGATGTCAGTACCCGGTGACTGTAAATAGCAGTAACTTTATTGATATTCACTCACATCGGGGCCGTATTCGGTTAACGCTGCACTGCATCGGAGCTGTGTGGGAACATTTTTTCAAATAAATTGGGCAGTGTATTGTTTATAGTTCTCTTTTTTTATGCTTTTCAGGTATCCATTTGTGGACATCGGATTTGGTGGATTACTGCTGGGATAGGAATGGTGACGCCTTGACGCCAGGTATGATTTTTGACATCACAGCTGACATCAACCCCAATTACCATTACCTTGATTGCCACCACACAATCGGGAAGAGTGAGGCACAGCATCAGAATTGGTGCATCTAATGTGATGCGCCACTTCTGGGGTGAGTGAGAGCTGGTATTTTTAGGCTACTTATTTTTATTTAGGCATTTTTATTTATTTTCTTAATGCATGTGTACACTAAACTACATATGCAAAGCACTATAATATATTTCATGGATCTCTATCTAGCTATCTGCCCATATCTATTTTTATTTTTTCTTATTTTGGAGTGCTGCCTCTTTTTAATTTTTAATCTCTTTTGTGCCTGAATATAAACTTGAGGGGCCTATTTTTTCTACAAGGTATTGGTGCTGTTCCAATTTTTCTGTCACGGATAACATCAGAACTGGTTTTTACAGAGCTGGCAATATCAGGACGTGTGAAGGAGGCATTAACCTGACAAAATGTAGCATGCAGTTGATTGGTGGTTATTTAAAGGGAACCTGTCACCAGGTTTTTCCCATGCAAAATAGGGCCAATAGCTGTTATCCCTCTTTTACAACATTCTATGCTGCCTATATGTCCCCAATACTCTCTCCATATAACAAAAAATAGCTTTTATTACACTCACCTACAGGACGGACTGGTCCCATGGGCGCTGCTAATTTTGATCTGATGGTTCCTCGTAGGCATTGCGCTGCTGTGCAGGCACACTTCTCTGCCCTGCCGATGGCATAGCTGTAAGTACTGTAATGCGCATGTGCGGGGAAAGGCTTAAGAGCTTATATAGAAGCAAAAAATAAAATGTGCCTGTGGTCTTATCTGTGAGAATTATTAGGCCACTCACTCATTCAGTATTTGGTCAGTATTGTACATCAGTATGTGTAAGCCAAAACCCGGAGTGAAACAATCAGAGGAAAAGTATAATGGAAACACGTCACCACTTCTGTATTTATCACCCACTCCTGGTTTTGGCTTACATATACTGATTGTCCCGGTTCCACCCCTCAGTGTGTCTGGGATGCAGTTATTGACAGCTCAGCCGTCCAATCTGTTACAGGGGTGTGCTGAAACTGTCAGTACTTTGATTGACAGCATGACAATCCAGTCTAGTATAGGGGTATGCTGAGCTGTCGGTGTGTTTATTGACAGCTTGACTAGCCAATCTGTGACTGGGAGGCATCAGCTGTCACAGGTGTTCACTATCCCGGGTAATGGCCATGCCAACATAACTGAGCAGCTTCTCCCAGACCACTGCCAGAAGTATATTCATCTTGTGAGGTTTGTGCTTTGTGCTCCCTGTGCCTTGAGTTCTACTGTATATGCTTGATCTATTGCCTGACTTTGGACTGCGTTCTGACCATCCGCCTGTTTAACCCCTTCAGTTCTGATCCGGAAACCTGGATTCAGGATTTTGACACTGTCTCCCCTGCTGCTATTTCCCATGGTGGCTTACAATTCTCCCATTCCCCGAGACCTACAAACAGACATGGTGGTAGAGTCGGCATACTCATGTCCCCACAATGCACCTGTGGCACCCCAGGAGTTCGGGTACCACAGTGGTGCTGCCTTTGGGGAGGGTAATGCCATGCCTGGAGACAGGAGGGATCCCTTTGGCAGGTAATCTCACATACAACACTTTCTGACTCCAGGCCAGGATGGGGAGCTCAAAACCTGGTTTTCAGGGGAACTTCCCTATTTCCATCCTGGTTTGGAGGAGTTAGTTCAGTCTGGAGCAGACAGGGAAAGAGCAGAGGAGTGATTAGGAGCTTGAAGAGGGCTGTGATTGAGCCCCTCAAAGCTGAGCGCAGAGGCCAGGAGCCCGAGGTTGTGGGTAACTGCAAGTCCCACAGCAGAACCGGAGGGCAGAGAGCTGAAAGTAACCTGCCCCATTAAACCTGAGGTACAGCAGAATTCCAGAGCCTGGAGTCACCGTATACAAAGACCCCAGAGGAATGGCTCAAGTTGCCTACCATACAGGTACTGTCCCAGGACAGGAGGGAACAAAGACCTTTGTAGGACACTTCAGGCAGCAAGGGACTAATAGTCAGCGCAAAGTGGAAGGCTCCCAACCTGACCTGCCAAGGGGGTTTTTCACCTGTCTTCAGTCTGCCTGGACTCCATCTACACCTATTGCCGGTATCCGCTCTTCGCCAGTCATTACACTGGCTGCCCATTCATTATAGGATCCAATTCAAAGTACTTGTTCTCACCCACAAAGCTCTCCACAGTGCGGCACCTCCTTACATCTCCTCCCTCATTTCTCTCTATCAGCCTAGCCGATTGCTGAGCTCTGCAAACGACGTTCAACTAACCTCTGCACTATTCCGTACCTCCCACTCCTGACTCCAAGACTTCTCCCGTGCTGCGCCAATCCTCTGGAATGCTCTACCCCAAGAAATTAGGACCAGCCACAACTCGCACTGTTTTAGGCGCTCCCTCAAAACACATTTGTTCAGAGCGGCCTATCACATTACCTAATCAAAGTCATTTTATGTGTAAGTGTGTGTGTAGCCCATTCACTATCTCCACCTATCCCCCACCCCCTGAAGATGTCTGGGCCTTCACTGTAAATACATGATTGTAAATACACACCCTGTACTTTGTATCTCCCCTACCTCATTGTAGATTGCAAGCTCTAACGATCAGGGTTGTTTTATTTTGTTTTAATCATTATATTATTGTTAACGTTGTTACTCATGACCTTACTGTTTTGTTGCCGAATATGTTGGTGCTATATAAATAAAGATTATTATTATTATCCGTTATACTCCCGGTACTCTGACCTCGGAACTTTACCTGACTACACTTTTGTTTCCTCCTTCTGTTTATGACGTACCCTCCTGGCTTCTGACCTTGGACTCCCTGACCACTCTGACTCACGGCTTAGCCATGAGAAGTCACTAGCACCACACTGATGTAAAATATTGACCAAATACTGAACGTGTGACGAGTTTCATCAGAGTGAATGTGATTTATAGCAATCTCCTGCCTGCTGTGCTTTTTATTATGTAGCATAAACTGACCTGCGGTGCGAGTTTCAAATCCGCAACATGTCAATTTTTCTTGCTGGTACGCTCAGTTTTATATGCAAATTTTTCCCATAGACTTGTATTAGATGCAAAAAAACAGTAGGTAAAGTAATGCACATGCGTCTTTAGTGCATTTTCCGCAGCAGAAATGCATCAAAAATGTATTAAAAACAAAGAAGCTTTTAAAATATTACATAATCTTGTAGATTGTGAGCCCTCGCGGGCAGGGTCCTCTCTCCTCCTGTACCAGTCATGACTTGTATTGATTAAGATTATTGTACCTGTTTTTTTTATTATATATACCCCTCCTCACTTGTAAAGCACCATGGAATAAATGGCGCTATAATAATAAATAATAATGATACTAAGAGCAAGAGAAAAAAATATGCAGCGTCAAAAATGTGATAAAAATGCATGTAAAAACCCTACTAAAAATGCAATGAAAACACAAGTAACCTCATTTGCTTAATAGATGCCAAAAATCTGCAACATCAAAAATGCACCAAAATCTCATTGTGTGAACACAGCCTCATGTAGAAAATTCTGCTGGTATACAGATTTCTGAATGAACACTTGATACAATTAATGAAAGTTTCTAACGTATCCCTGGAGATAATCTGATGCACGTTAGGACGGCTCCAACTATTTATAGCCTATATTTATTAATCCCAGGCATATTCCATCCCACCAGCGTACGCTACTACTCGGGGCGCTTCCATCCACTTCATATATATGATAATGTATACACCAGGCTGGCTTCAAAGCCGCAGCTGAAATTGGTTCCTGACACTGTTTTCATCTGTCACTTTAGGTGAAACATCTTTGCGGACCCTTCTGGTAGCACTGGGGTTAAGGGCAAGTAAAGCATTTCCTTCTATTGTCAATTGAACGGAGCCCTAGATCCCTCCTGTATGGGTCCTCCCCTTCCCTCCTCTCCTCTCACTCTCTGTCCTTGTGGCTGCTGCTACTCTCACTCTCTTCGACTGCAAAGAGTGGATCTTGTGATGTTTCAAAGGAACTTTGCAGAACAACATCCTCTCACTATGGTTTCCCAGCTGTAGGAATTGCCCGCACAGACACACACCACTGGTGAGTCTCTCCATGCCTTCTATGCATGTCCAGCGCTCTTGTCTTTTCTGCTACACCATATCCAAGTGCACTGAATTCAATTTCCCCCCTTCTTGACTCATTTCCAGTTATTTTTGTTGTGTTCTTGCAGAAGCCAAAAGAAAAAAAAATCTTTGTCCTACAGCCAATTTCTATGGAAAATAAATGACAACCCACTCCTTTTTTTAACACAAACCATAAATGCAATCCATATCTAGGGGAGTTTTCCATACAATAAAGTTTGTATAATGGGCTTATCAGTTTATATATGTCTTCAGCTCAATGGATAGATTCCCATTACACAACAGAAAAGGTTAATTTAGTTCAGATTCTTCGGCTACAAGGCTTTTCTTGCAAGGAATTTGTTTATCTTCTTGTAAAATAATCTGGCGTTTTTGTTTAACCTGCAAATGCTTTCTAGGGAAGCGAGGCAGTGGAATTTCTCTAATCACTACTTCATAAAGAAATAACATTTTTCTGTAAAACTAAATTTAGGGGATGACGTTCATGAGAGATATGATTGGGACTGTGTTTATGTGAGATGATGCATTTATATACAAGAAAGCACTAATAACTCTAGTAAAATGTTACACAAGAACCTCTAAGTGATGTGCAGGTAATAGAAATAGCGAAACGGTCATTGTAAATAATGTTAGAAAGTTTCCAAAACTTGTAAAAGGGAAAGATAGAATGTCTGTCTTTAACATACTGTTAGTGGTGGATAAAATATATTCAGATTCTATTATAAAGTAGAAGCAAGCCAAGTTTGACAATGCTGAATTGGTTGAGAATAGATCACAGTCTGCTCTATATGGCTTTTTATAGGGGCTCATCCACATGTGTTATTTTTCACGTACTTGAAAAACTGAGTTCCATCATTGATTTTGGTCAGAATTTTATCAGAGTTTTGTCTGAGTTTCATCAGTTTTTCTCGTACGTGAAAAAAAGTTTCTCCTAGCTATGAAAATTGGACCACTCTAAGACGACATCTCAGTGCTGTCTGATTTTTCCTTGGACCCCTAGACTTGCATTGTCGGTTTTGATCCGACACTCGGATCAATAGTGGACGTGTCTCCGTAATTTTGCATGGACTGCTCGGTCTGTGAAAAATCAGGGACTTGTGAACAGCCCCATTCACCGTTATAGGTATAAGTACTATCCAAACAAAACGCGGAGAGCACTTGTGCGCAAAAAACTGACATGTGAATGGGCCCTAATACTGCAGGCAGACCTACCGGCTACATCAGTTAATTATCAAAATGCATGAACAATTAAAACTTTTATGTGATTCGTTTAACTGTGCTTCATTGCTATGAATTAATCACGTTGATGTAACAGTAGGGTTATGTTCACAAGGAGCTTTTTTTTTAGAAGTTTAGGGCAAATCCGTTCCATAGTCCTTTGGATCCGCACCAAAAAACACTTTTCAAAAACACCTGCAAAACTCTTACCAATCGTTTCTGTTGAAAATCGAGTTTGGTTTTCAGAGATTTTGAGAGCTATTCTTTTACCCCCAAAAAGGTTTTGAAAAATGTCTTCTCTAGAAAAGTGCATGTTACTTCTTTGACAACCATAATGATGGAATCTGTTACAAACTAGGCATCGTCAATTTAAAAGTCTGAAAAAATAACTTCTTAAAAAAATAACTATTCAAAACCTCTTCTGGTAAAAAAAAAAACTTCTATAAAAATTCCACAAGGAATGTTTCTGGGAGCAGATTTCAGTTGAAAAACTCCTCTCCAAAAAAGCTCTGTGTGAACATAGGCCAAGAGCTCAAATAGTAGTTTAATATATGGTAGATAATGCAGAATCTGACCGTTGACGATATCAAAAGAATGTTCTGAATTACCGCTCTTCATTTCTTTGGAAAAAGGTATGTTTTATGGGATTAGACCTGTGTTTTATTTATTGCCTGATATTTATAGCTCCAGCATATTTCAAAGTGCTGTACAGATAATTAATTTACTCTGCTGTAGCTCTCACTCTGCTGTTTCTATCAGACACATGTAACGACATCCCAGGGTCAGTTCCAATTGATCGTTTTTATTTATATGCTGAGCAACAATGAAGTAGATATTCCACAAATATGGGGATGTGGTGAGTTGTCAGATGCCATACTGTTTGGTTTGTCATTTTATTGAGGAGCCTATGGGCCCGATTCATCAAGACCATCGTTTGATCATGTGCATTACGCCAGAAAAGTCACTCCAGTCTGGTACTGGAGCTACATTTCTGTCATTGGGAAAGCCACAGCTCGTCACGAATTAGGAGGCGATGGGAGAACCTGGTGTGAAGATGTCAAAAGTCGCAAAATTTAGGTGCAACTTGCCTCAATTTTGCAATTATTCAAAGCTTTTATGCCAGAATTTTGGTGTGAAAGTGTTGATGAATTGGACCTTTTGAGTTCAAATAATTAAATGGATTGTCACCATTTCTCCCATTTATAGTATATCCACAGAATAGGTCACAAATGTCTGTTACATGCAGGTCTCTTAAGACCCTAATACACACCGACCATCTGATGATGATGGGGGACTTAAAGAGGTATTCCCATCTCCGAGATCATATCCCAATATGTAGTAGGTGTAATAATAATATTAGCAAATACCTCCAATTAGAAATGTAGTATAGTTTTTCTGATTCACTAGGTTTCTTTCGCCATGTGCAGGACCTTAGGTATCCATGGTTACGACCACTAGCAACTAGCTAACTTTAACTGTATCAGTGGTCAAATCCATGGATACCTAAGGTCCTGCATTGCCTGCACATGAGGAAAGAGACAGCAAATCAGAAGAACCATACTACCTTTCTAAATGGAGATATTTGCTAATATTATCATTATTATTACACTTACTACATATTGGGATAGGATCTTGGAGATGGGAATACCCTTTTAAGTGTTGGTCACTTGAAATTTCAACACTTGATCCTTTTGTTTTTAGGGGAGATAATGTCTGGAAGCTTTCTCCTTTCTTCTGTGTGGGTGAGTTGAGAGCGATACAGTAGTTCTCTGCGATCTCATGTGTATGGCCAGCCTTAGTTGGGAGCTCTCGAGAGATGAGCCCCGTCTCATGCTGCCATTGATGGAAAGATGGAAGAACACGCTATGGGTGTTTTGAATATATTTGAGAACAGGACTTGCGCTTTTCTGAAACAGGAATACAATTTAAAGCCATTTTCGTTTTACTGTTTAAGAGCCATTATTGACTAATTTAGCTTTTCTGTGTTTGTATAAAGTCGTCACCTTGATGTACAACGCAAAATGCATGTATCTGATGTATTGGAAGACATAGTCCCAGTGCGTGAGTGATGACTGAGCCACTTGGATGCTTTATATGACTGGTCTACTTTCTCAGGGCAGCATTTCTTTTGTTATTGGATATAATATATTATCCGTTATTGATAAAGCACCAAAATAATCAATTTGTGATCTCATTTCTTATCTTACAACCCATTATTCTCTAACACGGCATTATTATCTGTAGTTGCACATAGGACAGCAATCTGCTTTAGCTAAATCTAACAATTATAACTTACAAAAAAAACACCTTAAGGCTAATGTCACACGACCCTATATTCTCCATCTGAGTAAACTATGATCAGAGTTTGATCTAAGTTTGATCATGTTGTGATCTGGTTTTCTTATATGTGCAGAATTCAAAAAATCAAGTTGCTCCACCTTCTCCTTTCAGTCAGTCCGTGAAAATTGGAACATTCTCGGATGACATCCAAGTGCAGTCCAATGTTTTCAACGGACCCATAGCCATAAATGGGCGAGTGCCATCCGTTCATTGGAGGCAATTTGTGTATGCTGCAATTATTTTCCTCGGACCACTCGGTATGAGATACAAAACGGACATGTGCACTGCCTTATAGAATAACATTGGTCCGATGTTTTGACGGATTGCACTTGGACCGAAACTATGGTGGTCTGCACAAACTCTTAAGAGAACGAGAAGCTGAGCAGAATGATGTATAAATTTGTATGAAAGAATTCAGAATAACTTATATTTTACTAACCCCTTAATGACCGCCAATATGCATTTTAACTGCAGCTGTTAAAGGGAACCTGTCACCTGAATTTGGCGGGACCAGTTTTGGGTCATATGGGCGGGGTTTTCGGGTGTTTGATTCACCCTTTCCTTACCCGCTGGCTGCATGCTGGCCGCAATATTGGATTGAAGTTCATTCTCTGTCCTCCATAGTACACGTCTGTGTAAGGCAAGATTGCCTTGTGCAGGCATGTACTCCGGAGGACAGAGAATGAACTTCAATCCAATATTGCGGCCAGCATGCAGCCAGCGGGTAAGGAAAGGGTGAATTAAACACCCGAAAACCCCGCCCATATGACCCAAAACTGGTCCCGCCAAATTCAGGTGACAGAGTCCCTTTAAGGGGCCTTATTCCTCAGCTACACTTTTTAAATAATAACTGAATATCGTGGCTCATCTGCTAATATTTCTGCGGGTGACAACTGTACATGACAGCTGACACCTTGTGAAACCGATCAGGGCCGACTAACCCCTTAAATACCAGTGTCAATTGTGACAGCGGTATCTAAAAGGTTAAAAGGGGGATTGACCCCCCACGATCGTAATCGCGGGTGCCAATTGTTGCTGTGGTACCCTGAGGTCATCCAATGACCTGCAAGATCCTGATATATACTGGGGACTTAGGCCGGAGTCACACTACCAAAAAATACTGCTGAGTGCTGTGCAAGAAATCATCGCATAGCGCTCGGCCCAGTATTAATCTATGAAGCAGCTCACATCAGCTTTTTTTTCACAGGCGTATTTGACGTGCGTGTAAAATCTCAGCAGGCTGTGATTGTCACCAAGACTCGGCTGAGGCTCGCCAATGCAAGCCTATGGGTGCGAGAAAAAAATCGCACAGCACTTGGACGGATGTCCTTTGAAAAGCCGGCAATTCAGCAGCCACGTACTGTAAAATCACAGCAGGAGCTGACAGCATAGAAGAGATGGATTACATACAGTAAATACACATGGAATACACTGTGTGCAGAATTATTAGGCAAGTTGTATTTTAGAGGATTATTTTTATTATTGATCAACAACTATGTTCTCAATCAACCCAAAAGACTCATAAATATCAAAGCTTAATATTTTTGGAAGTTGGAGTGGGGTTTTAGATTTGGCTATCTTAGGAGGATATCTGCTAGTGCAGGTAACTATTACTGTGCAGAATTATTAGGCAACTTAATAAAAACCAAATATGTTCCCATCTCACTTGTTTATTTTCACCAGGTAAACCAATATAACTGCACAAAATTTAGAAATAAACATTTCTGACATGCTAAAACAAAACCCCCCAAAATTAGTGACCTATATAGCCACCTTTCTTTATGATGACTCTCAACAGCCTTCCATCCATAGATTCTGTCAGTTGCTTGATCTGTTTACGATCAACATTGCGTGCAGCAGCCACCACAGCCTCCCAGACACTTTTCCAAGAGGTGTACTGTTTTCCCTCCCTGTAGATCTCACATTTTATGAGGGACCACAGGTTCTCTATGGAGTTCAGATCAGGTGAACAAGGGGGCCATGTCATTATTTTTTCTTCTTTGAGACCTTTACTGGCCAGCCACGCTGTGGAGTAGTTGGAGGCATGTGATGGAGCATTGTCCTGCATGAAAATCATGTTTTTCTTGAACGATACCGACTTCTTCCTGTACCACTGCTTGAAGAAGTTGTCTTCCAGAAACTGGCAGTAGGTCTGGGAGTTGAGCATCACTCCATCCTCCTCCCAAAAAGGTCCCACAAGTTCATCTTTGATGATACCAGCCCATACCAGTACCCCACCTCTACCTTGCTGGCGTCTGAGTCGGAGTGGAGCTCTCTGCCCTTTACTGATCCATCCTCTGGCCCATCCATCTGGCCCATCAAGAGTCACTCTCATTTCATCAGTCCATAAAACCTTTGAAAAGTCAGTCTTAAGATATTTCTTGGCCCAGTCTTGACGTTTTATCTTATGTTTCTTGTTCAAAGGGGGTCATTTTTCAGCCTTCCTTTCCTTGGCCATCTCCCTGAGTATCGCACACCTTGTGCTTTTTGTTATTCCAGTAACATTGCAGCTCTGAAATATGGCAAAACTGGTGGCAAATGGCATCTTGGCAGCTTCACGCTTGATTTTCTTCAATTCATGGGCAGTTATTTTGCGCCTTTTTTGCCCAACACGCTTCTTGCGACCCTGTTGTCTATTTGCCATGAAACGCTTGATTTTTCGGTGATCACGCTTCAAAAGTTTGGCAATTTCAAGACTGCTGCATCCCTCTGCAAGACATCTCACAATTTTGGACTTTTCAGAGCCCGTCAAATCTCTCTTCTGACCCATTTTGCCAAAGGAAAGGAAGTTGCCTAATAATTATGCACACCTTATATAGGGTGTTGATGTCATTAGACAACACCCCTCCTCATTACAGAGATGTACATTACCTGATTTACTTAATTGGTAGTTGGCTCTCAAGCCTGAACAGCTTGGAGTAGGACCACATGTATAAAAAGTATCATGTGATCAAAATACAACTTGCCTAATAACTCTGCACACAGTGTAGATAGTTATACAGATGTCAGTGACATATACAATTAGTACAGTGTGTGCGCAGCTTACTGTACATGTATTTAATCAATAAAATGCTATTAACATCAGCTCACAACTGTATACTTAGCCTTTACTGGCTATTAAAATGAGGGACCTTAAAAAAAAATGTAAGACCCCCTCCTTCTTAGCTCCACTGTGCGTGAACCGCAGTAACCGCCTTCATGTTTGGCATTGTTGAAGTGGAGACAGAGCACTTAAAAATTTACAAGGTGCATGTGTCCAGGAGCACAAGCTGGGCACAATATATGGGGGTGCTACAATATTTTGGGGCACTACACTGTATGGAGGTACAATGTATGGGCAATAAATTGCAATATTTGTAATCCTCCATAAAAAACACGGAGTGGATGTTACAAAATAGTCACTGAAGCTGTAGATGAATTCATTGAGCATGGAAAGATGCAATTGGGGTCGCTTTGAGGGGGTTTCTGCTGTTCTGGCACCTTAGGGCAAATTATTCTTGCAAAGTCTGCTCTGTGAAATTCAAATAGCGCTCTTGCCTTCTCAGGCCTGACGTGTTGCCTAATAGTAGTTTTTGATGACATATAGGCCATCACCACTCTCAAGAGAAATTGCACAATAAATTTTGGGGTCTAGTTTCATCAATTAGCCCTTGTATAACTGATAAATTTGCAGCAAATAAAAAAAATTACATTTTTACCCCTAAAATGTTATCTTTCCTCGTCCCAATGTTATAAAAATCTGTGAGGCACCTGTGGGTTTAAAATACTTACTACACCCCTAGGTGAAATCCTTAAGCAGTGAAGTTTCCAATATGGGGTCACTTGTGGGGGTTTCTGCTGTTCTGGTACCTCAGGGGCTTTGCTAATGGAGCCCACAATGTATTCAAACAGAATCTGCGTTCTAAGGCCGACGTCACACTAGTGTATTGCATCCGATGCGAGAGCATCGGATGTGATATGCTAATGATCCTCGGCTCCTGCTCTGCTGCAAGCAGGAGCCGAGTGTCCTGCGTCTGTGCTCCGAGCCTCTCGCAGAGAGCGGATCAGAGCACAGCTGCGGAGGAGGCAGAGAAACTAATTTCTCCATCTCCTCCATTGCCAGGGTCCGCTTATAACGCACATCACTCGGATGATATCCGAGTGATGTCCGCTGTCTCACTCGCACCCATAGGCTTATATGGGTGCGAGTGAGCCGTGAGTCGGCCGAGTGTCCATGACAATCGCAGCATGCTCGGACCGAGGAAAATGGCCGACAAAAAATTAGCTGCTGGGAGCTGCCCCATAGTGTAACATTGGTCCGAATGCAATGCGATTTTTTATAGCATTGCACTAGTCCATTTAAGTCGCCAGTGTGATGCCGGCCTAAAAGTCAAGCAGCGCTCCTTGCCATCCGGTCCTGCCATGTGCCCAAACAGTAGTGTACAACCACATATGGGGTACCACTGTGTTCCGTAAAAATTATGGGGTCTATTTTCTCCTGTTATTCCTCTATTTTCACAACTAAATGTTAAAAAGATTTGTGAATCACCTGTAGGTTAAAAATGCTGAGTATACCAATAGATGAACTCCTTGAGGGGTCTAGTTTCCAAAATGAGGTGACTTTTGGGGGGGTTCTGCTGTTTGGCTGAGCCCCGAACATACCCAATGTGACATGGCATTCACAGTCTACTCCAGACAAATTTACACTACAAAAATCAAATAGCGCTCTTCCCTTTCCGAGGCCTACCATGTGCCCAAACAAACGTTTTTGACCACATCACGTTCAGGAGAAATTGTGTAACAAATTATGGGGTCCGTTTTCTCCTATTATCCATTGTGAAAATTACAAATTTGAGGCTAAAACAACATTTTCGTTTTCATGTCCACATTTTAGAAAGTTCTGTGAAACACATAATAGTTTCAACACAGCCCTAGATTAATTCCTTGATAGGTCTAATTTCCAAAGAGGTGTTGTTTGTGGGATTTTCGGCTGCTTTGGTATCTCAGGGGCTGTGCATATAAGACATGGTGTCTGCAATCTATTATAACCAAATTTACATTCCAAATACCAAATGTAGTTTTTCACTTTCTGAGGTCCGCTGTGTGTCCAAACAGAATTTTTTGACTACATGTTGGGTATTGCCGTGCTCAGACGAAAGTGGGTAACAAACTGTTCGGTATATTTTTTCATGTTACCTATCACAAAGGCAAACATTTGAGACAAAAGCAACATTTTCGTGAAAAAAATGAACATTTTCAATATAACAACCTAATGTTATCAAATTTTCTGCAGTATCTGTGGGTTCAAAATGCTTGCTATACCCATTATAAAATCCTTATGGAGTGTAGTTTTCAAAAATGGGTTCACTTTTGGGGGTTTCTGCTGTTTATGCACCTTATGGCACCCGCAATCTATTTCAGCCAAATTTGTGTTCCAAAATTCAAATGGTGCTCCTTCCCTTCTGAGCCCTGCCGTTTGTCCAAACAGAGGTTTCTCACCACATGTGGGGTATCAGCACACAGAAGAAACTGAGTAACACATTTTGAGGTCCATTTTATCATGCTATCCCTTTAAAAGTGATTAAATTGGAGTTAATACAACACTTTAGAGGTAAAATTTCATTTATTTTTTTTTCATTCCACTTTGTATTAATTCCCGTGTAGCACCTGAAGGGTTAAACCATTTCCTGACAGCAGTTTTGAAGTATTTGAGGAGTTCAGCTTTTAAAATTGAATCACTTTTGGGAAGTTTCCAATATATAGGCCCTTGAAAGTCCATTTAAATCTGAATAGGTCCCTAAAGAAATACGTTTTGTAAATTTCTTGAAAAAATTAAAAATTGCTGCTAAAGTTTAACTCCTCTAACAACCTAACAAAATAAAATGACGTTTGAAAAATTATGCACATGTAAAGTAGACATGTGGGAAATTTTTATTTATTAACTTTTTTGTGCAGCATGACTAACTGGTTTAAGGATATCAAAATTGAACATTTTCGCCAAAACATATTGACCTAAATTTACCACTAACATAAAGTGCAATGTGTCACAAAAAAATAAAGTTTTAAAGGGAACCTGTCACCTGAATTTGGCGGGACCAGTTTTGGGTCATATGGGCGGGGTTTTTGGGTGTTTGATTCACCCTTTCCTTACCCGCTGGCTGCATGCTGGCCGCAATATTGGATTGAAGTTCATTCTCTGTCCTCCGGAGTACACGCTTGCGCAAGGCAATCTTGCCTTGCGCTGGCGTGTACTCTGGAGGACAGAGAATGAACTTCAATCCAATATTGCGGCCAGCATGCAGCCAGCGGGTAAGGAAAGGGTGAATCAAACAACCGAAAACCCCGCCCATATGACCCAAAACTGGTCCCGCCAAATTCAGGTGACAGGTTCCCTTTAAAACCAATGGGATACTTTGAAGCGTTCCAGAATTGTTACAACATGAAGTGACACTGGTTAGAATGAAAACTTTGGCCTGGTCAACAAGGTCAAAATTAGCTCCATCAATAAGAGGTTAATTGAAATATGTGGTATTTTTTATACATACTGTATAAGTCCAGTGGGAGGTCATTCTAGTGATTGACAGCGATCTCAATAGAACAGTCATGCAAGAAAGACTGTCCATCACTTAATAGGACCGCCCACTGGACTCATGCATACGAACAGCAGGGATTTCAATTAAAAAAATGCAAGTTTTGCCAAAATTTTTCCTGCAAAAAATGTTTATCAATCTGATCAGCTTCTCCTTCTATGTAACATCCTGCCTGCAGATCAGAGACCATTTTCAACATGACAGGTTTTTTTAAAGAGTTAATTATCAAATGCTTCATTCTGTATTATAAGCTTGGTGGCTTATAGCATACATAGTAGATGTGGGTAGTGGTAGTCCTCTGTGTTGGATGTAGTCCTCTGTGTTGGATGTAGTCCTCTGTGTTGGATGTAGTCCTCTATGTTGGATGTAGTCCTCTGTGTTGGATGTAGTCCTCTGTGTTGGATGTAGTCCTCTGTGTTGGATGTAGTCCTCTATGTTGGATGTAGTCCTCTGTGTTGGATGTAGTCCTCTGTGTTGGATGTAGTCCTCTATGTTGGATGTAGTCCTCTGTGTTGGATGTAGTCCTCTGTGTTGGATGTAGTCCTCTGTGTTGGATGTAGTCCTCTGTGTTGGATGTAGTCCTCTATGTTGGATGTAGTCCTCTGTGTTGGATGTAGTCCTCTGTGTTGTGTCTACTTCACATGCTCAGAATCGGCAATGGGAATTTAAAAGTTTTTCTTGAAAAAAAAATCATCAGAAAGCTGGGAAGAGAGGTGAGGTAATTACCGTCTGTTTGTGGAAATGTCTTGCTAGCCCTCTGGTATTAGACACATGAGAGTCATAACCCAGGACTGTGGCTCTTAAGCATCTCTGACTCATTTTTGCTGAGGAAGCAGACAATACTTATGTCAGCGAGGCGGAGTCTGTAATAAAAACACTTGTACAATCTGTGGTCTATTTTTCATTTTTAATATCGGAAACACAGGTCTCACTGTCTGTGATCCCGATGACCAATGCTAATGCATGGTCTAAAAGGCAGGAATTGTCAAATGATGTCCGATTTATAGTGGAGGCACAGATGTACGTCAGGAGAAAAAATGGATGACTGATGTCTCTGTGTATCTGGCTCACATTCAAGCCAAGGGAATTAAAACACTTTCCAAACTTTCTATCATGCGGTATTGGATAGGCTCTCGTTTAGCTCATTAACTCCAGCTAGATGTAGTGTTTATTACTGCTTAGATATAGTTTTGCTTTCCATTCACAGGACATTTTATGCACGTACATCACAATGTGTTACAGCTATACACTAAAGTCTACTCTATCTGTATACTGTATAGGGGGGAAAAGGTATAAACAATTTGGAAGACATTTGAGAAAAAAGACATTCTTCCTTCAAGAATTCTTTCGTTTTCCTTCAATTGTCCATCATACAAGTAAAAACAGCCGAGACAATGATGATTTGAGTGCTCCGAACAATAATTCACATTCATAGTTACTGAATAACAGGCTGTAATTAGGGAGATCTATTTCACTAGTCATAATGACGCTGGTCTCACACTATGTTTCTGACTTTCCTGTGCCCGTCAGCAGCTCTTGGCTTTTGCTTGAGACTTTGGACTCCGCTCACCTCATTATATTCCATTGAGGTTTCATTTGATCCCATTTTTCTAGGCTTTAGATGAAAGCCCCTGATTGACACAGCAAAGGCAGAAATGTAGTGCGAAACCAGTCTTAGGCTATGTTCACATGCAGCATTTTAATTTTTTTTAAATTAAAGTATATGCAAATTAAAAGCCATTTTTTAAGGTGCCAGCAAAAGCACACACATTTTTTTTCCTGACTAATTTGGAGCACTGCAGCTTTTTTTAAATCTGCAGCATGTCAATCATTTCAGCATTTTTGCAGCATTTTGTCACCTATAGAAAGCAATGAGACAGTGAAAACATCCCGCAAAGGACCCAACAAACATTTTTTTGCACAGTTTTTGAACCGTTTTTGAAGAATAAAACTAACTTTATTAAATGCTTACTACAGACAAACCATAGATATAATCCGCACCCAATAAATACTGCAAAAAACGCTGAAAAATGGGCGTTTTGAATGTAGCGTTTTTAATGCCATGAGAGCAGGTTTTGGATGCAGAAACAAATACGCTGAGTGTGAACATAGCCTTAGGCTGTATTTTCATATACATATGATACATCCTACTGCCGTTTGATTTTTTGCAGACAGCACCTGGACCCATACAGTAGGATGGATGTGTGCTTTACTGACCTCCAGTACTGTTCAAGCGATGTTGGTGCCTGGTCTCTCAAGGTTGGAAAAAATGACAGTGGCCACATATTTGTACTCAGGCTTGGACTGGCCCACAGGAGAACAGGGGAATCCTCCGGTGGGCCCCTGTGCAAGACTAGGCTATCACCCTCTTATATGAGCAGAACTTGGCACAATATACTGGAATCACTATGTACAGACAAAGGGCAGCATCATATTCATTTAACAATCTACCCAGTTCATTGTAATATAGATTTATGACTGATGATAATGTCACATTTGCATGTAGTTAAAAAGTGAGAGGGCCCTGAAGTTGGTTAATGGTGGACCCTTGGCTCCCATGCCCAACACTGTTTGTACTTATGGCCAAGTCACCTTATATCAGAGACATTGCCAGGGTCATACCTAGGCTTTCCTTCATCTGGAGCAAATGTACAATGTACTGTTCATTGAAGTCTATGGAAAGTAAGTTGCATGTGACATGTGACAAAAAGTCCAACACATTTGGAAACATTTGTGTCACAGTAGGTCACAAGTCACAATGCAACAATATAGGAAATCATCAGATGCCATGAGACTGCCATCTCAATGGTGTTTGACACGTCGCTATGGTCCTAACCCAAATTGTATGTGAACAAAATTGTGTCAGTGTCATCAGTGTAGGGTCCGTGTCTCTGATTTTACCATCAGTGTGTCATCAGTGTTTGGTCCGTGTGCCATCAGTGTTTTTCATGGATGGATAAATAAATTACAAAGCTTCTCCTATCCTTTTCAATGTTAAACACAGATGGCACACAGATGCCATCCTAGAGTTGTATGTGGTTTTTACAGACCCATGGAAACATTCACTCGTTCAATATTTGGTGAGTTTTTACATCAGTATTTCTAAGCCAAAATCAGGAGTAAAACAATCAGAGGAAAAGTATAATAGAAACACGTCACCACTTTTGCATTTTTTACCCTCTCCTGGTTTTGGCTTACAGATACTGAGGTAAAATACTGACAAAATACTGACTGTGTGAATGTGGCCATAGACTTATATTGGCCCTTTTGATCTGTGATACCAGAAAATACAGACTTGATTTTTGCACGGACACACAGGCTTTGAAAATACACAAATATGTGAATAGCACTATAGATTCTAACAGGTACATGTTCTATCCATGAAACAGAGAACATGTATGTGCAACACGGACATCTGAATGAGGCCAAAAAAAGTGTAGCTTTGTACATAGCTTGCATTGCTTATCTTGTACTGATACTTAGATAAAATCTGCATTGTGCTTCACATATCTAGATATCTCAGCTCAGGCAAAGTGGCTTGTTGGGTCATCCTTGACTCCTGGCACCCGAGGTAAATGCCCTGGCTTCCCTGTGGCTAAATGCTTGAACATAGCTGTAAATGATGTGGAAATTATGACTTATTCTCATTAAATGAGTTGGTTCTAGCTGCAAAAACCCAGGTGATCAGCTAACAATGCCATGTAGGACTGCAGGTGCCCACATCTGACTCCTCAAGCAACAATGCAGAGAAAAATTAGTATTTCACATCATATAGCTAGTGACAAAGTCACTGGCAAGGTGCTGGAGGGGAGATGTGTTTCACTGAGGCTAATGGCTTCAGTGATTTAAAAACCCAGAAGTGTATCCTCCAGTGTTGAAAGGGGTTAAGTAGCCAATATTTTTGAAAGGCTGGATTTTTGTGGACGACCATAGAGCAGGTGGGAGGTTGTCCACCTTAACTCTACCCCAGGGTGCGGACAGGGGCTTAAATAGCTGGCCTCCAGAGGCAGTAGTTGTTCAGTGTCTATAGAGTAGCACTACAGAGAAGTGCTTTGTGTTTTGCTAAAACCTGAACCATGGGTCTTGCTAACCCTGAGGGGGCTGATCCCTGCTAACACAAGGACTGTGCTTTGTGCTACCATTTTGTTTTGCTGTTTTTGCTCAGAGGGCCGTGTTTCCTTTGTTCTTCACCTTGGTTTATGCTACATCTAATAAACCAAGGATGTTCTTAGAGAGTCAGTGTTCCAGTGTCTACCTTCATGTATAGCTGAGCAGGCCGATCTACCACAAGCAGTGCACATGATGAATACATTCGCCTGACAGATACACCGTGTGCACAGCCAAAGATGGCTTGCCTTAGACACAAGCATAATGAAGATTAGGAAGGAGAGATTTAAAAATTATATTATTAAAGCTCAAGTCAAATTTATTTAGAAACAATGAGGTCTAACCAACAATGGTAACATTGAAAATGTTGAAAAAATTTGTGGAAATTGTAACATCTTTCTCACCAAGGCTTCCTTCACACGTCCGTGTTTACAGTACTTGTGGTATCTGTTTTTTTCACGGATACCACATCATAACCTATGGAGTTATGCACATGTCAATGTTTTTACACAGACCGCGTGTCCGTGCAAAACTCACGGAAGAGTGTCTGTTTTTCATGGCAGCACAGATGAAATGAGCCAGTACAAGACTAGGGGTCCGTGAAAAACACATACAGCACATGGATGGCATCAGTGTACCGTCCGTGTGATGTCCGTGTTTAACATTGAAAAGTATAGGAGAACTTTATCATTTATTTCTTTATCTTTACTGGAAAAACACTGATGACACACGGATGGTAAAACAGACACCAGGATGACACATTGATGGAAAACACTGTCATTGGTTTTTCACGTATGTGTTTTATACGGATGTATGAAGGAGACCTTTGACGCTGATGACATGATAAATCTGGTGCACCTTCCTAGCCTTGTCAGACACTTTTCCACCAAATGACCTACAAACATTTACATCAATGTTTTGCTATATTTTAATAATTTTAATTTTGTAATAAATTTTGCACATTTTACTCCTCCTTTTAGCTGTGACCGCTTTAAGGCGCTTTTGAAACTCATGTGCTGTACTTTAGCGAGCAGCTCTCCCGCTCTGAAGATGCTGTTTTTATGGCTATCCCTTTAGTGAGCAGCACCGTAATTGTGAATGAATCCTATGCAGTAGGTTTCTATTAAAAATGATGATTCGTTGACTTCAGTGTGACCTAAAGCTAAAGCTGCCCCTCCCTCCACCTGTTTACCACTTTATTTTCTGCCAATGAGGAATTAGTTACTGCCGAATGTACAATATGATTTATTTCATAGTAAAAATAGAAAAGTCAAGTATTTTGCTCCTCTGGACAAATCTTTCTCCGAATATGAGATGCCCCTGAGATTTGTTAACTAGATGATCCAGTTCCCCATTCACTTCTTCACAGGGGTCTGTATCACTCATACTTTTAATGCAAACCAGATGGGCTTGAAAACTGCAACAAACACTGCAAGGGGCCACGACTTACCTTGAGGCCATGTTGTGTGCATTCCTTATGTTCTTAAAAGCCTCTGGTGAAAGTTATAGAATACACATTTCATCTATAGTCTTCTCTTCACAAAAACAATTATTTCATGTTTTCTTAATATGCAACTAATTTATTTCCTTTGACGAGTTCATATATCATATTGCAATGTATTCTTGATTGTTGGGCGTTGTAAATGTTCATTAAACAATATACTCATTTCTGGTTACCTTTTATGTGGGGCCATAATAAAACCACAAAGTAAAGTTTAAATTGATAAATTTTTTTGCCTTTTTCACATCAGCAAAAACAATATTCTGAGGGAAAGAGAACATAGGAAGGCCAAAAAATGAATAGACAAGTCCAGGATCGATGACTATTTTAGAGTTTATAGACAGAATCAGGCTGGTGAGGTACAGTCACATTTGTGGCATGATACTAAATCTCAGCAGAACGACCAATCCAGCACTATTATTAATATTGCAGTGTAAAAATTAGATTTAGAAGTCTTGTGCATACGCTTTGGAGAATATCCACAGTATCTGTAGAATGTACATTCATATTACATATGGTAGCGTGGACTTCGCACTTTGAAATGTGAAAATTTAAATACACTCCTCAACATTGAAATTACAACATCAAGAAAGTAAGTCATGGAATTATGGAAATAAGTGGATCTATTTTCATGATAATATTATGCAATTGATTTAAAAATGGAAACAACATTTTCCAAACAACCAATTTATTCAAAATCGAGAATTAACCCCACAAGCAGAACTACACATCTTGACTGCTATCAATGAGGTTATTAATGACTGTCTGTTTTGCCACTTTGAATACACTTGGGCTCAGAAATCATCAAGATCCACTGCTGGCAGCTCCCTTTGCAGATGTACTGATGGGAGAAAGGTTCAAAAGTGCTGCTAGTCATGGTAGCATTATTAGGCTTAATAGGTTGCTCACAGTCACATGAACAAAGTTCGGTTTGGTGTTGTGTTGGAAAAATGCTCCTGGGACATTTTGGAGAAATAACTGGTTCCATGGCCAAATCAATGTTATTCAAAGTTGTTTGTGTAACTGGAATCAAGACTTTATGCCACCACAGACCTTAATTCCAGGAGTAAGGCCAGAGTGACATTACCATCATGGCATTGCCCACATGACTCCTGATGAAGACCAGAGGCTAAAATTGATAAATAGAGGCTGGAATGAAGGTCTATTCTCTTCAGCAATGCGTTCTGCTTTTGTGTTGGATGCAGTAATAGCCATATCAAAGCAGTACACAAAGACCACATAAGAGTAAAATCCTTAAATTAACATTTTATTAAATACAGAAAAATGACAAAAAGAATTAAAAAAGAACTACGTGATACCGCTAGTCAAAGGGAACACTGTGACCACCACAACCGCCAATGCCTTTTTAGAATACAATAAACATTGCTCAATATCTCTCAAAAATACTCATGTAAACATAAGTGCAGACACTAGAGTCTGTTAATGCAAATTTATGTAGATTGAATAACGATGCTTCATTAAATATAAGGTGCATAGTGCATCATGTCCACAATGGACCATTAAAGTGCATAATCCAGCTATAAGGGAGAGATATATAATACTTACAAAATATAGGCAGGCAAAGTGCCAGTAACAAATGGTCCCCGCCGCCCCAAACGCACGTTTCGTTAAGACTTCCTCAGGAGGCGTGCGTTAGGGAGGGGGTTCTGGCTATTTATACACAGTCCGGCCAATGAATAAGTAATTACATGCCATGAATGATTTGATCACATTCGCTGATGCAGGAGAATACAGCGCAGTCGCAGAAGCATCCACACGGGTTCTACACTGTTGGCGCATGCGCCGCCTCCATGGAAACGAAAAGGACCTTCACCAAAGCAGCCGTGGAGCGCAAGCACGCAAGACCGTCATGGAGACGGTGATCACGAGCCGCGTGAAGAGTGCCGCCCCCGCAAATATCCGGAGCCAGGGAAGCCGCACATGCGCACTGAGGACCAGGAGAAGCAGGTAAAATATGAACAGTCCACAAAGCTGTGTCACATCAAGTGACTATACATGTGAATACTATAAAGTGAGCGATCATAGCATACATATGTCAATAAATACAATTGGGCCTATGAAAGTGAAATTACAATGGTGATGAAAAAATATTATCGCCATATCAATGTTAGCCTGCAAATTAGAGCAGGGTACACTAAAGTGAAAAAACACAGTGTGATAATGAAAATATATAAGGTCACAGAGAAACATACATATGATACAGTGTAGCGAAAAAATATACGCAAATAAGGAAATAAATGCATACATAAATGTGGAAGGAAGACAAACACTATACATTAATAATATCATATAAAAATAGCCCAAATTGGTTAACTATTGCACAAAATCACCACAACCCAAACAAACAACATGAATTAGTGGAAGCCATATACAATTAGCCCAAATAAGTTGACTATTATACAAAATCCCAGCAACATTGCTATAATAGTACACCAAAGTAGTCCGGTTAGACATCACATCCTCTTGTCAGTTGATGACGAATAGACGTACATGTCGAAAAGTTCATAAAAGAAATCTTTAGCATCACCAAGAGACAACTTCCATAAACAGGAGACTGTAATCAGGGATCGGTGTACAATGCGGAATGTACTTCACTCAGGCATGCATGAAACAAAAAAAGCCAGATATTGGTCTGGAGACCGCATGGTAAATGCCAAATAGTTGGACCCCTATAATCTTCATTCCATGTACATCAACAGCTCAGCATTATATTGATTTGGTTGTGGAAACAGTAGGACAACTTTTACTCCAAAGCATCCCAGGAGGCATTTTTCAACATGACAACATTGTTGTCTATTGGCTATTGTGAGCACCCTACCTTGGATAAAGGTGCTACCATGGCCTACAGCGTCTCCAGACTTGCCTTCCTTCAAGCACATCTCTGATATCACTGGTCAGCAATTACAAAAGGAGCTGCCAGCAGCGGATCTTAATGATTTGCCCAAGTGCATTCAGCGTGGAGAATATTCCTCAAACAACCATTAAGGCTATGTTCACATAGCATTTGGCCCTATGTTTAGTGGCTCTGTCAGGGTCTAAGTCCAGGACCCAGAAAAACAAGATTATATGCACTGATGGAGTCATTGACTATAATGAAGTAGTCACAGTGTGCTCTGTCATATATCATTTTTCAGCCATATATGCCTAGTTGAGGGGGCAACAAAACGTAGTCTACTACATTTTGTGCCTGCCTCCAATAGCCATATACGGATGTAAATTCTGTTCAATTCTGGCCCCATTGTGTCAGCTGTACATAGTTTTTAACATATTTAAAGTATTCTACACTGATTCCCTCCTGATTTTTTTCCATTGCTTCAGTGCATTTAATAAGAGTCAAGTTTATACGTTAGAGGGAACCTGTCACGTGAGAAAACATTATTACCCTGTAGATATTGTGTTATGAAGCTGTCCGGCGCTGGCACTTGGACCCCCACTGCCGGGAGGAAATGAACTTTAGTCCTCCCGGTAACATTCAGATTCAGGCACCATTCTGTGTTATACAGAATGGTGGCTGTAACCTCGCCCTGGCAATGACTGACAGCCGGCCCCAATTCAGAGCCAGTGTCAGTCAGTGCCGGGGATGCGGTAACAGCCGCCGCTCTCTATACACAGAATCGTGCCTGAACACGCGCCAGTGCCACCCCTGTGACTGAAACCTGAACACTGCCGGGGGAAATAAAGTTATTTTCGTCCCGGCAGCGAGGCTCTAAGTGCAGGTGCTAGGCTGGTGCAAAACTATACTAACCTGCAGAATATCCAGATATCTGCAGGTTAATAGCGTCTTTTCACGTGAAAGGTTCCCTTTAATATTGGAGAAAAAAATTGCAAACCTTCATGTGATTATGAAACTTGTTTCATACCATTTGGTGCCAATCCGTTCCCAGTAAATGCCCATTTTTATTTTCTCCTTTATGCACATTGTCATTCTCCATATTAGTTTAGGTTTCCTGCTCTGGGCACAAGATTAATTATGATATGATGATTTTAGCAATAACTCATTGCATAAGAGCCGCAGATGAATGAACTTTCGAGAATTGTTTGAAAGACAACCAAGGGCTGACTTAGCTTTGCTGTAAGACTTTTGCCTACAAATGGTAACAATTAAATTTGTTAAAAGACTCAGCAGTATATTAAATTTGCGGATTGTGATAAATCACTTGTGTATGCATTCACAATTCTTTCATATTCAAGAGAAATTACTTAAATGGATACAAATTATATAGTGACCGATTCTGCATGGCTTGTTTATTACAATGACTAACATTCAATGTGGTACCCAGTCTATAGTATATAGCAATCAATCTGAGACTTGTTTTCATCAGTATTCCTGGTACTCAACAGAGCAAACCTAACTGCTGATTGTTTCTTATGGGTCACTGTACTGTGTCAAGCTCCAATTATCCCCCATGTATGTCCAAAGACACCAATGAAGCCTTCATACTCCTGTAATCATTAGGATATTATATCAATTAATGACGTATTAGAAAATCATGGAGGCTATGTTTGCTTGGTTTGTGGTTTTATTAATTGAGTAAACAATATATTAGTAAAGGTGACATTAGGTTTATTAGTCATGTTTCTATATAGTTCAATGGTGTGGCTCTAAATCTATGTTAAAATAATTTTTAGGGTCCAGTACAGAGTCTAAATTATATTCAATTGGGTATTTAAGTGAATACAATATAAATTAAAAAACTCCACATATAAATACTTCCTCGTTAATCATTTGCTATATTCCCTATGGACAGTGTTGTACAACAACAACACTGTATCCCAAACTGACTACAAAATAATATGTTTACTTACTAAAAACAAACAAACAAGCATAAATATAACAAAAAGCTAAAACGTGATTAAAATAAAATAATTACAAATAAAATACAAATATTTTGGTTTTATTTGTGTTTGTGTGTTTGTTTTTAGTAAATAAACTAATATTATTTTGTAGTCAGTATGGGGTACAATGTTGCTGTACAACACTGTCCATGGGGAATATAGCAAATGATTAGTGAGGAATTATTTATATGTGGATTTTTAATAGACTAATATTATTTTATCCTCACTTGAATGTTGGTGTGTAATATTTTTGGCATAGCTGCAAGGGTATAAAATATTAAAATGTAACTTTTATTCTAGATACTAATAAAATAACTGTTCCTTTATCTGTGCTTTTTTAAAATTAATTTTGTTTAGTTTTTTTTTTAGTATCTAGAATAAAAGTTATATTTTAATATTATATACCCTTGCTGCTATCCCTGTTGTATTGGGTATTAACACTGAGAGACCACTACTGTTATGTGTAATATTTTCATATATTACTTTCTTCTCTAGGAGTATTTAGATAATTAGACTTCTCAATATCCTTACTTAAGGCTATGTCCAATGGTGTCTGTGAAGACACAGCCTTGTATCTTAATTAGCCAGATCTAAATTGTGTAGGCCCAGAATGTTGTCTGGAGTATCGACTCTTCTTGTAGGATGAATATTTACCTCTAATATTATCTCTTAGGGTACTGTCACACAGTACCATTTTGATCGCTACGACGGTACGATTCGTGACGTTCTAGCGATATCGTTACGATATCGCAGTGTCTGACACGCAGCAGCGATCAGGGATCCTGCTGAGAATCGTACGTCGTAGCAGATCGTGTGGAACTTTCTTTCGTCGCTTGATCACCCGCTGACATCGCTGGATCGTTGTGTGTGACAGCGATCCAGCGATGTGTTCGCTTGTAACCAGGGTAAACATCGGGTAACTAAGCGCAGGGCCGCGCTTAGTAACCCGATGTTTACCGTGGTTACCAGCGTAAAAGTAAAAAAAAACAAACAGTACATACTTACATTCCGGTGTCTGTCCTCCAGCGTCTCAGCTTCTCTCCACTGTGTGAGCGTCTGCCAGCCGGAAAGCGAGCACAGCGGTGACGTCTGACGTCACCGCTGTGCTTTCCGGCTATGGCGCTTACACAGTGGAGAGAAGCAGAACGCCGGGGACAGACACCGGAATGTGAGTATGTACTGTTTGTTTTTTTTACGTTTACGCTGGTAACCACGGTAAACATCGGGTTACTAAGCGCGGCCCTGCGCTTAGTTACCCGATGTTTACCCTGGTTACCGGGGACTTCGGCATCGCTCCAGCGCCGTGATTGCAACGTGTGACCGCAGTCTACGACGCTGGAGCGATATTCATACGATCGCTGCGACGTCACGGATCGTGCCGTCGTAGCGATCAAAATGGTACTGTGTGACAGTACCCTTACACTTTATTTTCTGCTATCTTTGCAAAACAGTAATACATGGCCACTGAACAATAAAGTTTGCTGTTATGTTAATTAGATGCATTGTATTTGCCTGCCAGTTTTGTTTGCAGGAAAATCTATGAAAATAGTTTAAATAATCAAGTAATGCTACTTAATCTCATCATCATTCTTCCCCATATCTGTGACGCTGGACTGAAGGACACTTGCTAAATCTAAAAAAGGAAAGAGAGACAGCCAGAGATTCTGCAAAGACATCCTAACACTCAAAAGGACCAGAGACAGGATAGCATCCATTTTACATCATGGCTCCATCACGAGGGACACGGATCTATCATTCTACAGGAAACAACCTAGGGGTTTTCTGCCCCGGTTGGAAGAATACAGATCTGTTCCATTGACCAACGCTGAACCATGGATACGTTTGAGAAGCCACGTTGTGACTCTTGGGTTAACTGGCCTTGTACCTTAATGGACTGACATTTTCCTATGCTTGTCATTACCTCATCTCTGTATGCGTGCCACAGGTGGAGTAACCGACCCTGGAAGATGAAGCCAGGTTGTGATCCTCCAACTGGCTTTGTATTGACTGAATGGACTATCATCTTCCTATGCTTGTCTTTACCTCCCCTCTGTATGCATGCCACAGGTGGGGTAGCGACCCTGGAAGATCTGAGGTCACAGCTGCTATTATCCCGGCGATTCAGCGGAAGGGTGAGACTCTGTAATGGGCACCATCTTGGGTACTGTGCTGGGACTGTTGTATGTGTTATCTGCCTGTTTTGTGGTTCAATATAGCATTGCCACACTGTTTTACCCTCACCCTGTGTTGTCTGAATATCATTGTGCCCAAGTCATAAGGAGAGCGGGCGTTCAGTGGGACAATCCATGGTCCATGCAGTTTCGGCTAGTGGACCCAGGGTGCTCATCGACCCCCCATGTCTTCAAGGGTGCTTTTTAGACAATGGTACAGCCACCGGGTTTTCTCAGGCAAAGCAGCTTCAGGAGAACGCCATTGGTCATTACTCTATACCATGAAGTATAGAGAGTATAGAAAAATAATTACATCTCTTCTTTTAACCATTTGAAACAGTTAAAAGAAATGACATAAAATGGAACATGTGCACCGCACATGGGGTGCTAAATCCACTTGAAAAAGGCGTTGTGTGCCCATACCCTTAGTTGTCATGATCTCCATGGCCAGAGAACTAGCATAAGCCTCTATAGGAACAAGCTCTTGGAAGATGTAACTATACTGACCATGAACTAAACCTACCGCATCATCTAGAAGTAGCCAGGTAGCATGTCCTACTTTTTATCCCTATATGCCCAGCGCCGGCCGGAGAACTAAATAATGCTAGCAGAGGGAAATATAAGACCTGACTCACCTCTAGAGAAATGCCCAAAAAAAGGAGACAGAAGCCCCCCACATATATTGGCGGTGATATGAGATGAAACAACAAACGCAGCAGGAAAATAGTTTTAGCAAATTTGAGGTCCGCTTTCTAGATAGCAGAAGACAGAAAGCATACTTTCATGGTCAGTAGAAAACCCTAACAAAACACATCCAGAAATTACTTTAGGACTCTGGCATTAACTCATAATACCAGAGTGGCAATTCCTGATCAACAAGAGCTTTCCAGACACAGTAACGAAACTGCAGCTGTGAACTGGAACCAAAATACAAAAACAAAACATGGACGAATGTCCAACTTATCTAGTAGATGTCTGGGAGCAGGAACAAGCACAGAGAGGCTTCTGATAACATTGTTGACCGGCAAGCATCTAACAGAGAAGCCAGGTTATATAGCGACACCCAGATCTAATCAGAACAGGTGAACAGGGAAGATGATGTCACAAGTTCAATTCCACCAGTAGCCACCGGGGGAGCCCAGAATCCAAATTCACAACAGTACCCCCCCCTCAAGGAGGGGGCACCGAACCCTCACCAGAACCACCAGGGCGATCAGGATGGGCCCTATGAAAGGCACGAACCAGATCAGAGGCATGAACATCAGATGCAGTGACCCAAGAATTATCCTCCTGGCCATATCCCTTCCACCTGACCAGATACTGGAGTCTCCGTCTGGAAACACGGGAGTCTAGGATTTTTTCCACAACGTACTCCAACTCACCCTCAACCAACACCGGAGCAGGAGGCTCAACGGAAGGCACAACCGGTGCCTCATACCTGCGCAATAACGATCGATGAAAAACGTTATGAATAGAAAAGGATGCAGGGAGGTCCAAACGGAAGGAAACAGGGTTAAGAATCTCCAATATTTTATACGGACCGATGAACCGAGGCTTAAACTTAGGAGATGAGACCCTCATAGGGACAAAACGAGAAGACAACCACACCAAATCTCCAACACAAAGCCGAGGACCAACACGACGGTGACGGTTGGCAAAAAGCTGAGTCTTCTCCTGGGACAACTTTAAATTGTCCATCACCTGCCCCCAGATATGATGCAATCTCTCCACCACCGCATCCACTCCAGGACAATCCGAGGATTCCATCTGACCGGAGGAAAATCGAGGATGGAACCCCGAATTACAGAAAAACGGGGAAACCAAGGTGGCAGAGCTGGCCCGATTATTGAGGGCGAACTCCGCCAATGGCAAAAAAGCAACCCAATCATCCTGGTCAGCAGACACAAAACACCTCAGATATGTCTCCAGGGTCTGATTAGTCCGCTCGGTCTGGCCATTAGTCTGAGGGTGAAAAGCAGACGAAAAAGACAAATCTATGCCCATCCTAGCACAAAATGCCCGCCAAAATCTAGACACAAATTGGGTTCCTCTGTCAGAAACGATATTCTCAGGAATACCATGCAAACGAACAACATTTTGAAAAAACAGGGGCACCAACTCGGAAGAAGAAGGCAATTTGGGCAGGGGAACCAAATGAACCATCTTAGAAAAACGGTCACACACCACCCAGATGACAGACATCTTCTGAGAAACAGGCAGATCTGAAATAAAATCCATCGAGATGTGTGTCCAAGGCCTCTTAGGAATAGGCAAGGGCAACAATAATCCACTAGCCCGAGAACAACAAGGCTTGGCCCGAGCACAAACGTCACAAGACTGCACAAAGCCTCGCACATCTCGTGACAGGGAAGGCCACCAGAAGGATCTTGCCACCAAATCCCTGGTACCAAAAATTCCAGGATGACCTGCCAACGCAGAAGAATGCACCTCAGAGATGACTTTACTGGTCCAATCATCAGGAACAAACAGCCTATCAGGCGGACAACGATCCGGTCTATCCGCCTGAAACTCCTGCAAGGCCCGCCGCAGGTCTGGAGAAACGGCTGACAAGATAACTCCCTCCTTAAGAATACCTGTGGGGTCAGAGTTGCCAGGTGAATCAGGCTCAAAACTCCTAGAAAGGGCATCCGCCTTAACATTCTTAGAACCTGGTAGGTATGACACCACAAAATTAAACCGAGAGAAAAATAATGACCAGCGCGCCTGTCTAGGATTCAGGCGCCTGGCGGTCTCAAGATAAATCAAATTTTTGTGGTCAGTCAATACCACCACCTGATGTCTGGCCCCCTCGAGCCAATGGCGCCACTCCTCAAACGCCCACTTCATGGCCAAAAGCTCCCGATTCCCAACATCATAATTCCGCTCAGCGGGCGAAAATTTACGGGAAAAGAAGGCACAAGGCCTCATCACGGCGCAGTCAGAACTTTTCTGCGACAACACTGCCCCAGCTCCGATCTCAGAAGCGTCGACCTCAACCTGAAAAGGAAGAGTCACATCAGGCTGACGCAACACAGGGGCAGAAGAAAAACAGCGCTTAAGCTCCTGAAAGGCCTCCACAGCATCAGGGGACCAATTAGCAACATCAGCACCCTGTCTAGTCAAATCGGTCAATGGCTTAACGACATCCGAAAAACCAGAAATAAATCGACGATAAAAGTTGGCAAAGCCCAAAAATTTCTGAAGACTTTTAAGAGAAGAGGGCTGCGTCCAATCACAAATAGCTTGAACCTTGACAGGATCCATCTCAATGGAAGAGGGAGAAAAAATATATCCCAAAAAGGAAATTCTCTGAACCCCAAAAACGCACTTAGAACCCTTGACACACAGAGAATTAGACCGCAAAACCTGAAAAACCCTCTTAACTTGCCGGACATGAGAGTCCCAGTCATCCGAAAAAATCAGAATATCATCCAGATACACTATCATAAATTTATCCAAAAAATCGCGGAAAATATCATGCATAAAGGACTGGAAGACTGAAGGGGCATTAGAAAGACCAAAAGGCATCACCAAATACTCAAAGTGGCCCTCGGGCGTATTAAATGCGGTTTTTCCACTCATCCCCCTGCCTGATCCGCACCAAATTATACGCCCCACGGAGATCAATCTTAGAGAACCACTTGGCCCCCTTTATGCGAGCAAACAAATCAGTCAGCAACGGCAATGGGTATTGATATTTAACCGTGATTTTATTCAAAAGCCGATAATCAATACATGGTCTCAAAGAGCCGTCTTTTTTTGACACAAAGAAAAAACCGGCTCCTAAGGGAGATGACGATGGACGAATATGTCCCTTTTCCAAGGACTCCTTTATATATTCTCGCATAGCAGTATGTTCAGGCACAGACAGATTAAATAAACGACCCTTTGGGTATTTACTACCCGGAATTAAATCTATAGCACAATCGCACTCACGGTGCGGAGGTAGTGAACCAAGCTTGGGTTCTTCAAAGACGTCACGATAGTCAGACAGGAACTCAGGGATTTCAGAGGGGATAGATGATGAAATGGACACCAAAGGTACGTCCCCATGAGTCCCCTTACATCCCCAGCTCAACACAGACATAGCTCTCCAGTCAAGGACTGGGTTGTGAGACTGCAGCCATGGCAATCCCAGCACCAAATCCTCATGTAGATTATACAGCACTAGAAAACGAATAGTCTCCTGGTGATCCGGATTAATACACATAGTCACTTGTGTCCAGTATTGTGGTTTATTATTAGCCAATGGGGTGGAGTCAATCCCCTTCAGAGGAATAAGAGTTTCCAAAGGCTCTAAATCATACCCACAACGATTGGCAAAGGACCAATCCATAAGACTCAAAGCGGCGCCAGAGTCGATATAGGCGTCAGTAGTAATAGATGACAAAGAGCAAATCAGGGTCACAGACAAAATAAATTTAGACTGTAAAGTGCCAATGGAAACAGATTTATCAAGCTTTTTAGTACGTTTAGAGCATGCTGATATAACATGAGTAGAATCCCCACAATAGAAACACAACCCATTTTTCCGTCTAAAATTCTGCCGCTCGCTTCTGGACAGAATTCTATCACACTGCATGCTTTCTGGCGTCTTCTCAGTGGACACCGCCAGATGGTGCACTGGTTTGCGCTCCCGCAGACGCCTATCGATCTGAATGGCCATTGTCATGGACTCATTCAGACCCGCAGGCACAGGGAACCCCACCATAACATCCTTAATGGCATCAGAGAGACCCTCTCTGAAAGTAGCCGCCAAGGCACACTCATTCCACTGAGTAAGCACAGACCATTTACGGAATCTTTGGCAGTAAATTTCAGCTTCATCTTGCCCCTGCGATAGGGACATCAAAGTTTTTTCTGCCTGAAGTTCCAAATGAGGTTCCTCATACAGCAAGCCCAAGGCCAAAAAAAACGCATCCACATTGCGCAACGCAGGATCCCCTGGTGCCAATGCAAAAGCCCAGTCTTGAGGGTCGCCGCGGAGCAAGGAAATCACAATCCCAACCTGCTGTGCAGGGTCTCCAGCAGAACGAGATTTCAGGGACAAAAATAGCTTACAATTATTTCTAAAATTCTGAAAGCTAGATCTATTCCCTGAGAAGAATTCCGGCAAAGGAATTCTCGGCTCAGATACCGGAGCATGAATAATAAAATCCTGCAAATTTTGTACTTTCGTGGTGAGATTATTCAAACCTGCAGTTACACTCTGAAGATCCATTATTAACAGGTGAACACAAAGCCATTCAAAGATTATAAGGAGAGAGAAAAAAAAGAAAGACTGCAGCATAGACAGACTGGCAAGTGATCCAATTAAGAGCACAGAAAAAAAAAAAAAAAAAACTCTCAGCAGACTTCTTATTTCTCTCCTTTCTCAGCCAAGGATTTTAACCCTTTAGTGGGCCGGTCAAACTGTCATGATCTCCATGGCCAGAGAACTAGCATAAGCCTCTATAGGAACAAGCTCTTGGAAGATGTAACTATACTGACCATGAACTAAACCTACCGCATCATCTAGAAGTAGCCAGGTAGCATGTCCTACTTTTTATCCCTATATGCCCAGCGCCGGCCGGAGAACTAAATAATGCTAGCAGAGGGAAATATAAGACCTGACTCACCTCTAGAGAAATGCCCAAAAAAAGGAGACAGAAGCCCCCCACATATATTGGCGGTGATATGAGATGAAACAACAAACGCAGCAGGAAAATAGTTTTAGCAAATTTGAGGTCCGCTTTCTAGATAGCAGAAGACAGAAAGCATACTTTCATGGTCAGTAGAAAACCCTAACAAAACACATCCAGAAATTACTTTAGGACTCTGGCATTAACTCATAATACCAGAGTGGCAATTCCTGATCAACAAGAGCTTTCCAGACACAGTAACGAAACTGCAGCTGTGAACTGGAACCAAAATACAAAAACAAAACATGGACGAATGTCCAACTTATCTAGTAGATGTCTGGGAGCAGGAACAAGCACAGAGAGGCTTCTGATAACATTGTTGACCGGCAAGCATCTAACAGAGAAGCCAGGTTATATAGCGACACCCAGATCTAATCAGAACAGGTGAACAGGGAAGATGATGTCACAAGTTCAATTCCACCAGTAGCCACCGGGGGAGCCCAGAATCCAAATTCACAACACTTAGTGGTAGCATAGTTCTCTATAAACCATTTACCATATCTTTACTATTCTCTGTAGGTGATCTTAAAATAAAAGATAAAAGGTTGCAGGGCCGTATTTGCCACTAGGCACGTGAGGGCACGTGCCTAGGATGGGGACAATGCAGGGGGCGGCACCTGAGCAAGGTTTGTTGTGCTTTTTTTTATAAAAGCTTGGTCACCTCCCGACCGACCCCACCCCGCCAAAACAACCCCCCCTGGAGCATCATGTGTGGCCATTATACAGTATTGAGCATAATTTGTGGCCATTATACAGTATTGAGCATCATGTGGGGCCATTATACAGTATGGAGCATCGTGTGTGGCCATTATACAGTATTGAGCATCATGTGTGGCCATTATAAAGTATGGAGCACTGTGGCCATATTTTTTTTGTTTATAATTATTGTATATAAAACAGTGTGATCAGCAGTGCTATATGGCTGTGGTTGGGACGTAGATATGGGTGTGACTAGTTGTGAAATGGGTCAGAAGCGTGGCCTAAAATTTGCCACGGCGCACTACGCGAGCCGCAAACTTGTCATGGCCCATGTGCTCACATGGGAGAGAGACCATCAATTATCCTGGGCGCCGCAATATGTTGTGCAAATAGGCTCACCGGAGGATGGGTGAGGAGGGAGGAAGCCGGATAGGAACCCCGACGCGCGTTTCGCGGCACTGCCACGTCGCTTTATCAAGGGGATGACAATGGGATCATTCAGGACCTTCTAATACCCCGCCGACCCCGGTCACATGTACGCCCATGGCCAATCAAAGTGGTGCAATCGGGGGGGCTGCATTATACCTTATGAGGGGGTTGCATTATATTTTGTGGGGTGCTGTATTATACCCTATGAGGGGGGCTGCATTATATTCTATGAGGGGGGCTGCATTATATTCCATGAGGGAGGCTACATTATATTCTATGAGGGGGCTACCCCCAACCCCTGCTACATAATTAAGACATGTACAACCTTATATTAAACCCTGATATTAGCGTATTTATTTCTATGTAGCTACATAGTGGGCCCCAAGAATGATTTTCTCTGGTGGGCCCAAGGTGCTCCAGTCCGACGCTGGATGCAGTGAAGAGGCGGCTTGAGTCATCATTATCTTTTTGTAAGTTATTATGTTCTAATCACACCTTTTCAAAGACACAACAAAGAAGCCCCACAACATTATGGATCCTCCGATAGGTTTCACTGGAAATAGGCTCCATAAGCTTTTAGACTTCATTCATGTCATCTATAAAAATAACGCTGAAATGTATTGCTAAAGAGTTCTAGTTTGGTTTTATTTGTCCATTGAATATTTTTCCAGAAGGATTGAGGTTTATCTTGTAGCTTTTTACAAAGTTCAGTCAGTCTTTTTTATGTCTTACTTTAACCCCTTCGTGCCATGCGCCGTACTAGTACGGCGCTGCCGGCACTGCATTAGTGCCAGCCGCAGTACTAGTACGGCGCCCCGATCACCGCGGTCTCACGCTGAGCGCCGCGGTGATCGGGTGCGGGTGTCAGCTGTATATGACAGCTGACACCCCGCAGCAATGCCCACGATCGGCGCTGTCGCCGATCGCGGGCATTTAACCCCTCTGATGCCGCTGTCAATAGTGACAGCGGCATAGAGGGGGATCGCGCAGGGACGGGGGCTCCCTGCGCTCTCCCACCGGAGCAGCGCGATGAGATCGCGCTGCTCCGGTGACCTGGAAGGAGTCCCCGGATCCAAGATGGCCGCGGGACTCCTTCCGGGTCATAAGATGACCCTGCTTGCCGGCGTCTGCTGAGAATCCTCATAGCAGGCGCCGGCAAGCCTGTGGAACGTGCCTGTCACATCGGTGATCAGACCGAGTGCTATGCACACGGTCTGATCACCGATCTGTGATGTCCCCTCCTGGGACAAAGTAAAAAAGTAAAAAAAAAAATTTTCCACATGTGTAAAAAAAAAAAAAATTCCTAAATAAAGAAAAAAAAAAAAAATATATTCCCATAAATACATTTCTTTATCTAAATAAAAAAAACACCACACAATAAAAGTACACATATTTAGTATCGCCGCGTCCGTAACAACCCCACCTATAAAACTGTATCACTAGTTAACCCCTTCAGTGAACACCGTAAAAAAAAAAAAAAAAAAACTAGGCAAAAAGCAACGCTTTATTCTCATACTGCCAAACAAAAAGTGGAATAACACGCGATCAAAAAGACGGATATAAATAACCATGGTACCGCTGAAAACGTCATCTTGTCCCGCAAAAAAAAAGCTGCCATACAGCATCATCAGCAGAAAAATAAAAAAGTTATAGCTCTCAGAATAAAGCGATGCAAAAACAATTATTTTTTATATAAAATAGTTTTTATTGTGTAAAAGCGCCAAAACATAAAAAAATTATATAAATGAGTTATCGCTGTAATCGTACTGACCAGAAGAATAAAACTGCTTTATCCTTTTTACCAAACGCGGAACGGTATAAACGCACCCCCTAAAAGAATTTCAGGAATTGCTGGTTTTTGTTCATTCCGCCTCCCAAAAATCGGAATAAAAAGCGATCAAAAAATGTCATGTACCCGAAAATGGTACCAGCAAAAACGTCAACTCGTCCCGCAAAAAACAAGATCTCACATGACTCTGTGGACCAAAATATGGAAAAATTATAGCTCTCAAAATGTGGTGATGCAAAAACTATTGTTTGCAATAAAAAGCGTCTTTTAGTGTGTGACGGCTGCCAACCATAAAAATCCGCCCAAAAAACGCTATATAAGTAAATCAAATCCCCCTTCATCACCCCCTTAGTTAGGAAAAATAATAAAATTTTAAAAAATATATTTATTTCCATTTTCCCGTTAGGCTACTTTCACACTAGCGTCGGTACGGGGCCGTCGCGCTGCGTCGGCCCGACATACCGACGCATACTGTGCAAGCGCCGCACAACGGGGGCAGCGGATGCTGTTTTTCCACGCATCTGCTGCCCCATTGTGAGGTGCGGGGAGGTGGGGGCGGAGTTCCAGCCGCGCATGCGCGGTCGGAAATGGTGGACCGTCAGCACAAAAAAAGTTACATGTAACGTTTTTTGCTGCCGGCGGTCCGCCACAACACGACGCAACCGTCGCACGACGCTTGCGACGTGTGTCAATACGTCGCTAATGTTAGTCTATGGGGAAAAAACGCATCCTGCAGATGACTTTGCAGGATGCGTTTTTTCGCCAAAACGACGCATTGCGACGTATGCAAAAAAACGCTAGTGTGAAAGTAGCGCTAGGGTTAGGACTAGGGTTAGGGTTGGGGTTAGGGTTTCAGTTAGAATTGGGGAGTTTTCACTGTTTAGGCACATCAGGGGCTCTCCAAACGCGACATGGCGTCCGATCTCAACGCGTTTGTTTGCGTTAAAAACGCATGCGTTTTTATAGAAAAAAAACAGAACACACACTGAAAAGTCACCCACCACCATCAAGGTGATAAAGGGATCCAAACCCTAACCCTAACCCTACCCCTAAACTCATCCCTAACCGTTTAATGAACATTTTCTGACAGTCATAGTGCCACGTATTTCAGTGCCACGTATTTCAGTGCCACGTATTTCAGTGCCACGTATTTCAGTGCCACGATATTTCAGTGCCACGATATTTCAGTGCCACGTATTTAAGTGCCACGGTATTTCAGTGAAATACGTGGCACTGAAATATCGTGGCATTTACGTGAAATATGTGGCACTTAAATACGTGGCACTTAAATACGTGGCACTTAAATACGTGGCACTTAAATACGTGGCACTTAAATATCGTGGCATGTACATGAAATACGTGGCACTTATATACGTGGCACTTATATACGTGGCACTTATATACGTGGCACTTATATACGTGGCACTTATATACGTGGCCACTGAAATATCGTGGCACTTATATACGTATATACGTATATACGTATATAAACGTATTTCAGTGCCACGTATTTCAGTGCCACGTATTTCAGGTTAGGGGTAGGGGTAGGGTAAGGGGTAGGGTTAGGGTTTTTTGGTTTTTTCTTGTTTTCTTGTGTTTTTCTATAAAAACGCATGCGTCTAAAAAAACGCATGCGTTTTACCGCGATTACATGCGTTTTTTCACACATGCATTTTTTAAAAAAACGCAAGTGTGAAACCAGCCTTACCCTTGGGAAAATAAAAACATGGGGGCTAAAATATAATTTTCGTGGAAAAAAATATATTTTTTATTTTCGCGGCTCTGCGTTATAAACTGTAGTGAAGCACTTGGGGGTTCAAAGTTCTCACAACACATCTAGATAAGTTCCGTGGGGGGTCTAGTTTCCAATATGGGGTCACTTGTGGGGGGTTTCTACTGTTTAGGTACATCAGGGGCTCTGCAAATGCAACATGACACCTGCAGACCAATCCATCTAAGTCTGCATTTCAAACGGCGCTCCTTCCCTTCCGAGCTCTGCCGTGCGCCCAAACAGTGGTTCCCCCCAATGTATGGGGTATCAGCGTACTCAGGACAAATTGGACAATAACTTTTGTGGTCCAATTTCTCCTGTTACCCTTGGGGGAAAAAAAATTGCGGGCTAAAACATCATTTTGTGGAAAGAAAAAATGATTTTTTGATTTTCACAGCGCTACATTCTAAACTTTAGTGAAACAACTGGGGGTTAAAAGTGCTCACCACACATCTAAATAAGTTCCTTAGGGGGTCTTCTTTCCAAAATGGTGTCACTTGTGGGGGTTTCCACTGTTTAGGCACGTCAGGGGCTCTCCAAACACGACATGGGTTCCGATCTCAATTCCAGCCAATTTTGCATTGAAAAGTCAAATGGCGCTCCTTCCCTTCCGAGCTCTGCCATGCGCCCAAACAGTGGTTTATCCCCATATATGAAGTATCAGCGTACTCAGGACAAATTGCACAACAACTTTTGGGGTCCAATTTATCCTGCTACCCTTGGGAAAATAAAAAATTTGGGGCAAAAAGATCATTTTTTGTGAAAATTAATATTAATTTTTTTTTACGGCTCTACATTATAAACTTCTGTGAAGCACTTGGAGGTTCAAAGTGCTCACCACACATCTAGATTAGTTCCTTAGAGGGTCTACTTTCCAAAATGGTGTCACTTCTGGGGGTTTCCACTGTTTAGGCACGTCAGGGGCTCTCCAAACACGACATGGGTTCCAATCTCAATTCCAGCCAATTTTGCATTGAAAAGTCAAATGGCGCTCCTTCCCTTCCGAGCTCTGCCATGCGCCCAAACAGTGGTTTATCCCCATATATGAAGTATCAGCGTACTCAGGACAAATTGCACAACAACTTTTGCGGTCCAATTTATCCTGGTACCCTTGGGAAAATAAAAAATTTGGGGCAAAAAGATCATTTTTTGTGAAAATTAATATTAATTTTTTTTTACGGCTCCACATTATAAACTTCTGTGAAGCACTTGGAGGTTCAAAGTGCTCACCACACATCTAGATTAGTTCCTTAGAGGGTCTACTTTCCAAAATGGTGTCACTTGTGGGGGTTTCCACTGTTTAGGCACGTCAGGGGCTCTCCAAACACGACATGGGTTCCAATCTCAATTCCAGCCAATTTTGCATTGAAAAGTCAAATGGCGCTCCTTCCCTTCCGAGCTCTGCCATGCGCCCAAACAGTGGTTTATCCCCATATATGAAGTATCAGCGTACTCAGGACAAATTGCACAACAACTTTTGGGGTCCAATTTATCCTGGTACCCTTGGGAAAATAAAAAATTTGGGGCAAAAAGATCATTTTTTGTGAAAATTAATATTAATTTTTTTTACGGCTCCACATTATAAACTTCTGTGAAGCACTTGGAGGTTCAAAGTGCTCACCACACATCTAGATTAGTTCCTTAGAGGGTCTACTTTCCAAAATGGTGTCACTTGTGGGGGTTTCCACTGTTTAGGCACGTCAGGGGCTCTCCAAACACGACATGGGTTCCAATCTCAATTCCAGCCAATTTTGCATTGAAAAGTCAAATGGCGCTCCTTCCCTTCCGAGCTCTGCCATGCGCCCAAACAGTGGTTTATCCCCATATATGAAGTATCAGCGTACTCAGGACAAATTGCACAACAACTTTTGGGGTCCAATTTATCCTGCTACCCTTGGGAAAATAAAAAATTTGGGGCAAAAAGATCATTTTTTGTGAAAATTAATATTAATTTTTTTTACGGCTCCACATTATAAACTTCTGTGAAGCACTTGGAGGTTCAAAGTGCTCACCACACATCTAGATTAGTTCCTTAGAGGGTCTACTTTCCAAAATGGTGTCACTTGTGGGGGTTTCCACTGTTTAGGCACGTCAGGGGCTCTCCAAACACGACATGGGTTCCGATCTCAATTCCAGCCAATTTTGCATTGAAAAGTCAAATGGCGCTCCTTCCCTTCCGAGCTCTGCCATGTGCCCAATCAATGGTTTACCCCAACATGTGGGGTATCGGCGTACTCAGGACAAATTGTACAACAACTTTTTTGGTCCAATTTCTCCTGTTACCCTTGGTAAAATAAAACAAATTGGATCTGAAGTAAAAATTTTGTGAAAAAAAAGTTAAATGTTCAATTTTTTTTAAACATTCCAAAAATTCCTGTGAAGCACCTGAAGGGTTAATAAACTTTTTGAATGTGGTTTAGAGTACCTTGAGGGGTGCAGTTTTTAGAATGGTGTCACTTTTGGACATTTTCTGTCATATAGACCCCTCAAAGTCACTTCAAGTGTGAGGTGGTCCGTAAAAAAAATGGTTTTGCAAATTTTGTTGCAAAAATGAGAAATCGCTGGTCAACTTTTAACCCTTATAACTCCCTAACAAAAAAAAATTATGTTTCCAAAATTGTGCTGATGTAAAGCAGACATGTGGGAAATGTTGTTTATTAACTATATTATGTGATATAACTCTCTAATTTAAGGGCATAAAAACGAAAAATTTGAAAATTGCTAAATTTTCATAATTTTCGACAAATTTCTGTTTTTTTCACAAATAAATGCAAGTCATATCGAAGAAGTTTTACCACTATCATAAAGTACAATATGTCACGAGAAAACAATCTCAGAATCACCAGGATCCGTTGAAGCGTTTCAGAATTATGACCTCATAAAGTGACAGTGGTCAGAATTGTAAAAATTGGCCGTGTCACTTAGGTGAAAACAGGCTTTGGGGTGAAGGGGTTAATCAGTTGGGTTCCCCTTGGCTCTTGCCAATAGAGCTCTGTTTTGGTCTGTGTGGAGTACGGTACAGGTTGAAACCAGCACTTTTTGTTTGTTGTACATGATTTCTTATTGAAGGGTTCTGAAACTTAGAAATAGTCCAGCAAAGCATAGATAATCCCATAAGACTTAACATTTATTTCATTGTGGTTAAAATAAGGTATCCGAAAATACAGGAGCTAGCGATAAGTTGATCAATCTACACAGGATCAAGTTCTCATTGAATTTCCGGATATTCATGGTTTCACGTGAATTCAAACCTTTTGAGATTCGCAGTTTGCAAAAAGAAAAAATTTGCTTGGCATAATTCCCACACTGTTGAAGTATCAGAGAGTTATAATGCCCTGCAGCTATGACATCCTATGGATTATCATACCTCATACAGTGGTAGTCAGCCCCTGGGTCATCACAGATCAGCATTTCGCAAAAAGCACAGTTGTACAGCAGAGTCTGTAAACTGTAAGCTCTTATGGTTAGCAGGGTTCTCTTTCTCACCTGTGAAGTATAGGTTCTAATGGTCAGCGCGGTTCTCACTCTCTGTCTCCCTTTCCCCACGTGTATTTTCTGGCCGGGACAAAGTATTTTGGTGGCCTAGGCAGATAAAGTTAATGGCATTCCCCCACCCCAAAACAAAGGAATGGGACAGAGATTAAGGTAACAGGACTGCTCAGATAGGTTAGGTAGCAAACTCTGATGACCACTTCTACTAGAGTTGTTACTTTTTTCACAAAAATAGTTATCAATAGTAAAAAAAAAAAAGTGGTGTACTTTTAGGGATGTGGCTTAAGAAGTAGTGCAATTTCAAAGTTAGATACTGAATCAATCGTTTTTTTGCAGACCGTTTAGACAATACAGGGGAAAAAATAGAGATATTCATCTTATATTTTAAATGTAGAACTAAAGAATAGTTATGGAAACTAATAAAGCACATCTATAATCGGGGCCATTTGATTTCAATTAAGGTGTCCCGTATTTGGCAGATAACCTATTGGAAAGTAAGCAGAACCCCATTATAGATAATGGGATTCTTCTGATGTTTTTTGCACCCGTCATGCGACAAATACAGCTTGCACAAAATTGATGGTGGTTCTGGTGATTTATTCATGCACAGATGCTGGTTCTGGCGACATATTTATGTAGTGATGGTTGTTCTGGTGCTGCATTCATGTAGTGATGATGATTCTGGTGATACATTCATCACCAGAATCATCATCAGTACATGAATATGAAGCCAAAATCATCATCAGTACATAATAATAGTACCAGAGCCATCAATAGTACATAAATATGGCAACATCATCAAAAAATACTGTAAATACTTCACAATAATCACCATCAGTACATGAATACATCACCAAAATAAATTATTCACAATAATCACCATCAGTACATAAATACATCACCAAAATCACCATTAGCACATGAATACATCACTAGATGCATCATAAATACATGAATACATCAACAGACTCACCATCAGTACATGACTACATCACCAGAATCACCATCAGTAAATTAATACATCTCCAGAAACTCCATGAGTATGTGAGTGAATACGTCACAGAACAATCATAAGTATATGAATACATGACCAGTACCAAAAGTACTTGAATACAAGAATCAAGCATAGCTCAACGATCAATTATAATATAAAGTCAGTCCCATAAACACTTGTATCGCATGAACCTACAACCCTACAACTCCAAGTATATCATTAACAATGGCAAGGAGAAACTAGGAGTTGTTATTAACAGCCATCATCAGACTGCTGACCATACAGGAACTACAGTACTGATGAAAATTAGTCAGTATCACAAACAAACATTTACATCCAGGTACCTTACAGATGACATCTTCTGTGGAGTCGTCGCTTTCTTTTCATCTCCAACTTGTCTATATGCCAGGATGACTTTTCACATGCACAGCTACTATTTGCTGACCTCCCTCTTCTCCAGTCTTTTGCAGCACATTCCCACACAGTGCCCTTAAAAATAAGAGTGTTATTAAGATTCCCTGTGCATAAAAATATATGTTCATATTATGACCTAAATAAACCTCCTATGGTATATGACCTACACACTGTGTACCAATATCAGCTATAACCTCCACACCACCCACCCTTATGAACCACGGCCTATACCATGATAATAATAGGAAAAAAAGTCATCTCAACAGCTTGGAAGTCCAATGCTTGGAAACCGGTAGTGCCACACGAGAATTGCAATCAAATAGAGTAAATCCAGCATCCAGAAATTCCGTAAAATCATTCATTTTATTAGATCCACGTAAAAACAATATATCAGTGATGTCACAACCCCTTAAAGAAAAATGGATTGGCAAACGCATTTCAGACCGATGGGTCTTTAATCATTGCATGCATATGCATATATTTTTTTAACATGGCTCCAATAAAATGAATGATTTTACAGAATTTCTGGATTCTGGATTTACTCTACTTGATGGCTTACACCATGGCTGCCACTCTCTAATTTTCCATTACACTTTATATAATACCACACTATCTCCGCCATGCTAACCCCCCTCAAAACTGTGTATCCTTTTCACGCTGTCTCCTCTCCATATCCATTATTTGCCACTCTTCACACTATGCCCTTGTATTCCCTACAATGCCTTCTCCATACTGTAACTACTCCTTACACTGTCCCCCTATACAGTATGTTGGTCACCACAGCTGCTAATATGTTATGCTCTCCACAGCACTTCCCATTTTATGATAATAATAATAATAATAATAATTTTTATTTATATAGCGCCAACATATTCCGCAGCGCTTTACAAATTATAGAGGGGACTTGTACAGACAATAGACATTACAGCATAACAGAAATCACAGTTCAAAATAGATACCAGGAGGAATGAGGTCCCTGCTCGCAAGCTTACAAACTATAAGGAAAAGGGGAGACACGAGAGGTGGATGTTCCCCACTATACAGCCCCTAATTTTATGCCCCCCTGCACAGCCCCTCATTTTATGCTCCCCTGCACAGGCCCTCATTTTATGCCCCTCTCTGCACATCCCCTCATTTTATTCCCCCTCGCATAGCCCCTCATTTTATCCCCTCCATCTACAAAGCCCCTTATTTTATCCCCCTCATCCACACAGCACCTCATTTTATTCTTCCCATCTGCACAGACCCTCATTTTATTCCCTCCATCTACAAAGCCCCTCATTTTATTCCCCCATCTGAACAACCCTTCATTTTATTCCCCAATCTGCACAGGCCCTCATTTTATTCCCCCATCTGCACAGTCCATATCATTCCCCACATCTACACAGTCACTCATTTTAATCCCCCATCTGCACAGCCCTTCATTTTATGTCCCCTCTGCACATCCCCTTATTTTATCCCCATCACAGCCCCTTATTTTATTCCCCCTGCACAGCCCCTCATTTTATTCCCCCCTCTGCCTAACCCCTCATTTTATGCACCTCCTGCACAACCCCTTATTTTATTCCCTCCTACACAGCCTCTCATTTTATTCCCCCCTATGTACAACTCCTCATTTTATCCCCTGCACAGACTCTCATTTTATCCCCCCCTCTGTACAACCCTTCATTTTATCCCCTGCCCAGCCCTCATTTTATTCACCTCTTCTACACAGCCCCCCATTTTATCCCCTGCACAGACTCTTATTTTATCCCCCCTCTGTACAACCCCTCATTTTATGCACATCCCCTCATTTTATTCACCTCTTCTGCACAGCCCCCATTTCATCCACCTCACAGCCCCTCATTTTATTCCCCCCTCTGCACAACCCCTCATTTTATGCATCCCCTGCACAGCCCCATAGTTTATGCCCCTCTCTGAACAGCACCTCACTTTATTCCCCCCTCTGCCCAGCCCCTCATTGTATCCCCCCCGAGCTCATAACTCCTCCTCCTACTTTTGTCCTGGGCAGTGAAGACATCAATTATATTCATGTCTGACAGACACGAATATGATTGAGTTCAGCAAGTGAGCGACAGCCAGAGTGCAGAAAGAGAGAGGGATGAGCAATATCAGTGACTGACATTGCTCCACTTTGTGCCCACACCCTGGTCTTCACTGTGCTGAAAGCCTGCAGCCGGAGGAAGGTATATACAAAGAAACAAGGAGAACAAAAACACCCATATAAAATATAAACATTTTATTAGTTATTGTATAAAATATCAATTCAAATTATTACTACAAAAAATTAAATGGACTACGGTTAATACAGTGAAGGACACAAACAAAGATTCAACACTTTTACAGATGTGTAAGGACCAGGAATACAAAGACCATAATAGTCTCAAAAATGCAATATTATTATATAAATATATCAATACAACAACACTGTCACAGTAGTGGAAAATAAATATTATTATTATTATTATTTATTTATTTATATAGCACCATTAATTCCATGATGCTGTACATGAGAAGGGGTTACATCAAAATACAAATATCACTTACAGTAAGCAAAACAGGGAAGAGGACCCTGCCCTTGCGGGCTTACATTCTATAGGATTATGGGGAAGGAGACAGTAGGTTGAGGGTTGCAGTAATAAAACACTATGGGTTTAAATAGGGTACAAAAGGTGTTGCCAACATAGCTCTAACCCCATACACACCTGAAACATGTATAGTATAAATCCAGTACAGAGAAAAAGATCTCACCCAAATAAGTCCTTGTAAATGGTCAGACCACGCAGCCCCGACGCGCGTTTCGCGTGGGTTTCCTCGAGGGGCTGGAGGAAGGTGCAGGACGGCCACAGGCATTCTGCAAATTTGTTTTCCAAGTGCACCCTCTTGGGTAGGCAAGAGGTAACTCCCCAAGCAGGTGCTTAGCCTGCCTATCCCTTGTCCTGGCACTGGTCTAAATGATGTCAGGCTGGTCCATCAAAAGCATAGCCATTTATTAGCGAACAATTGTTGGGTTCTCTCATCAATTTTCCTCTTTCCAATGCTTCAAAATAGGTTCTTGATTGTTTATTTAGTAAGAAACTTCTTGATAACATTTAGGATTGTTGAAGCGAGAATGCCATGATCTTCTTGTACCCTTCAGACTGCTTGTTCTAGGTGACAAGAAGATTGTAACCACAAAAGGGGTAATAAATTATTAATTAAAATATAAAGTATTATGATGACCCCAGTGAAAACAGACAAAACGTGAGTGGAATCCACTCCTAACATGGAGAAAAAGACCCAAACACCTAAAGCATGGATACCAGTCCCAGAAAAAGGAAAACAGAGCAAGGTATATGTATCAATGTATATAAATCTTTATTAGTGGTAATGATACATATAAATAAAAGTGCACATGTTGGATAAAAATAAAATAAAATCTCCAAAGGAATTATTACATAGTAGCCAATAGGCCTACGGTGTACCAAAAAAATTTATACAGTTATATAGTAATTGTATGTATATGTCACCCAAATTATCTAAAAATACATAAAAACGTGAAACGTTAAAGGATAAAAAAGTAACCCATAATAGGGATAAAAAGGAAAGTGACAAAAGTGCAAGGTGCAAACGTGCAATATAGGAAAGTGAAAATCACTCACAAATCTATCAAGTGCATTGCACACAAGGGACAATAAGGTGGCCAATACAAAAATATGGAGGACATATACCTGATGGTAACACCGTATCCAACACGACGCACCCCGACGCGCGTTTCGGATACACGATCCTTCGTCAGGGGGTCCCCTGACGAAGGATCGTGTATCCGAAACGCGCGTCGGGGTGCGTCGTGTTGGATACGGTGTTACCATCAGGTATATGTCCTCCATATTTTTGTATTGGCCACCTTATTGTCCCTTGTGTGCAATGCACTTGATAGATTTGTGAGTGATTTTCACTTTCCTATATTGCACGTTTGCACCTTGCACTTTTGTCACTTTCCTTTTTATCCCTATTATGGGTTACTTTTTTATCCTTTAACGTTTCACGTTTTTATGTATTTTTAGATAATTTGGGTGACATATACATACAATTACTATATAACTGTATAAATTTTTTTGGTACACCGTAGGCCTATTGGCTACTATGTAATAATTCCTTTGGAGATTTTATTTTATTTTTATCCAACATGTGCACTTTTATTTATATGTATCATTACCACTAATAAAGATTTATATACATTGATACATATACCTTGCTCTGTTTTCCTTTTTCTGGGACTGGTATCCATGCTTTAGGTGTTTGGGTCTTTTTCTTTTGTTCTAGGTGACAATAGCACTTCAGGTCTTCTCAGACAGGCACTCTTTAGGAACAAGGAAGAGGGAATAAAGCTGCCTTTTCAAGCATCAAAGCCACCATTCATAGGCTAATTAAAGTAATTTGACCACTGACAAGGTGGGCACAGGTGAGTCTAATTTTTAAGCAATCACAGTTTTGTCTGATTTTTGTTGTAACTCAACGAAGCAAGCCATTAATTGTATCCTGACATTTTTTCCAATTGTGTATCGTTTTTTTCCGTCCAAGTTTTTTTTATTTTATTATTTTTGTGTATCGTGTGTTTCTGTATCAAACATATGAATCCAAGAAGTTTTACTAGACACTTTGTTTCAGGAGATATTTTACATGGTGTACTTAATATTTAGGGCTCCCAATAATGTTGACCATAATTTGTATATGTCCTGATAAACTAATTCATAAGAATGATGTGCCACCATTTTGTCGACTTACCAAAATCTATTTCCTCTGTAGTGTAGCGTAGATAAAAGGACAGAATATTTCTCTAACATCATAATCTGCTGATCTGATTCCTTGTAATTCTCTCATTCTTGACTATCAATATGACCATGACCTCTTGTCCGCCAGACTGCAAGTTTAGAAAGAATTGGGAGGATACAAAAGAACACAAAAGAATCTTTCAAGTATATCCAGGTATTTCATGAGATACAAGATTGGCAGGGAATGTTGGGGCAGGGGTCATGTTCTGAAAGTAGAAAGATATGAAACTAATACAGAAGGCAAAATCTTTTCATCCAATGAGGAGGGAAACACATAATGAGAAGAAAAGTAATATTGTTTATGCTGCTTTGAATTAGACCTATTGATGGCCCCATACAGATTTAACTTAACTAAATAAATAGGCGTGTAGACTAATTTTCCAACTAGTGTGCCAATGACTGATAAAACACCAACAATTGTGTATGCTTTTACATAAGATACTATAGAAGAGCGGATCTTTTGAAATTCAACTTTGTTGACTTTGCAGAATTTTCCCCCAAAAATAATTTTGCTGCAAATAAAATTGTGTGAATCTCAATGCTACAAAGCTTGTCGTTTCTCAAAAAATACAGCTGGGGAGAACGACTCCCGCTGACCATAAAAGTAAACACTCTACAGGAGAGAGAGGACCCTGCTGACCATAAAAGCTTACAATCTACAGGAAAGAGAGAGAACCCTGCTGACCATAAGAGGTTACACTCTATAGGAGAGAGAGAACCCTGCTGACCATAAGAGGTTACACTCTATAGGAGAGAGAGAGAGGACCCTGCTGACCATAAAAGCTTACAATCTACAGGAAAGAGAGAGAACCCTGCTGACCATAAGAGGTTACACTCTATAGGAGACAGAGAGAACCCTGCTGGCCATAAGAACTTACACTCTACAGGAGAGAGAGAACCCTGCTGACCATAAGAGCTTACACTCTACAGGAAAGAAAGGACTCTGTTGACCATAAGAGCTTACACCCCACAGAAGAGAGAAACTTATTCAGTGACTTTGAATATGGAAAACGACTCTGCCGTACAAACTGTGCTCTGCTGGAGACCGGTAATCTACGATGGTCCAGATATTGACCATCACTGTACAAGGAATAATAATCCATAAGATGTCATAGCTGTAGGACATTACGGGGAAGCTCGTATGGCAACACAAAATGATGTCAGCCCACACTCAAAACTGACAAATTTCAGGAAATTCAACTTGAACTCTATCCTCCACGGATCGATCAGCTCTTCTCTGTACGATATCACATATAATTATTGGGTCTCCAAATATTCATTCTTTTTACCACAGCTCGCATGATCACATCACTTAAACATGGTAAATACCAGATAATGATCAGTACAGAGACCTCACGGTTGTAATGAACTCGAATATGATTGCTGCAAGAACAAACTCAAGTCTCACAGATAGATCGCATACCCATTACTTTATGGTGCTGCTCACTTATCTGTGTAGAAATATTTGTTTTTCATCGGAGTCATGCCTTAAAATAGTCCTATGGGTCCATCAAAATCATGTTCAGCATATGGATACCATTCATGTGCAATCTGTGTGCTGTGCATTTTTAACATTGTAATATATAGAAGGTTTGCAAATTTTTTAAGCATATGAGCAAATCACTTATAGCAAAAATTGACATACTAACCAATCACTGATTAATGAAATTAAGTTAATTAGACATTAACTCTGTCTGCATCTGTGAGCCCCGAAAGAGCTACTGAACACTATGTGAACCCAACTTAAAAAATATATAAGAAGTCATCATTTTGGGTTAGATGAGCTATACCAATCATGGTTGCTGTCAGGTAATAGTTTGTGTTATCTATCTGTGTAGTTTATTGGACATCAGGGTCTTGAAAACGCAGTGCTGGATATCCTTTCAGAGTGCCTCAAATTGGGTGCGAGGTGCTATAGTGGTCCAGTTTGGTCATTTAGGTCATATACAGTATGTACAAAGTTAGATATCGCTACAGTATATTTTATTCCCATGGATAGTGAATGCTAATTTTAATGGGCCCATTTCATTGATACATTTGCACCTTTTTTGGTATTTTCTGCATGTTTTTCATTTGCACTTTATTGTTTTTAAAATTTGCACTTTTTTAAAGTCTATGTTAAGTGTTTGTCTGTTTTGTTTTATGCTCACCATTGTAGGCGGCGTTTGGGGTTTCTAGATGTTTGTGGTTCATTCATCAAATGCGAATTTTCAAAAACTTGCAATATTTTAGTGCAGGTGTACTCCAGCTCCTCCGGAATGATTTCATGTATGCTTGATATTTTTCTGCAAATTTAACATTATTTTATCAGAGCATGTGACTTTTTGCACTAAAAAGTCAAACATAAAGATTATTTTTTATTTTGAACAAGATTCATGAATTTTTGAAGCATTAAAAAAATGAAACTTTTTGTTTGTTAACCCTGCTGTTCTGTTCGCATTTACTATACACTAGTTCTGTTCGGGTCACTATGACCCGGCTTATTAAACCTTGATTTTAGACACTCTAACTCATTTTTTTTTATAACTTTTTGCTTACTAGACTGTTTGTGAACATGTTTGGTAGTAAAAAAAAGAAAAATGAAACAGAAATTTATTTTTTTTTGGTTTATTCAGAAAAAAACAGATCAATGAGAAAAACGAAAATAGAAAACTACACATATTTTGTAAAAAAAAAAAAAAAAAAAAAATCAAATCAAACATTTTGTGATAAAAAATTAAAGATAATAAACATTACAATGTGAATATACTTACATATGATCAGATAAATTTACGATTTCTTGCATGCAAGACAATACACATGTTGTTTGCATATAAATGCTTTACAGCTATAACATGTTATACTTGTCTTGTTGTCACAAGATGAAGGGCAATATCTGCATCTTTTTCTTTTGATGCCAGAAGAGGCCATGGGGGTAGAAGAGCTTGTGGAGGTCATGGCTTCACTGTCCTGGGCATGTTGACGGACGCTTTGTACCAGGGCTGCCGCTGCTTCTGTTCTTGGTGTAACATTTCTGTTCTCAATATAAGGTTGAACCAGTGACTTCCCAAGTTCTTCGATAAATAGTCTTCTTTTATGGAGTTTGTTGGCGTTCCAATTGGGATTTATTTCCCTCCACAAGACAAAAGAATTATAGGCTGACAAATCCAGGATATTGAAAAAGAGAATCATTGGCCACCGATTTGATTTTCTATTGCATGAATATGAAAGATGCTGCCTGGAACAGAGATCCTGGAACAGAGGTCTGTACACAGCTGCTTTTCAAAGAAACCGAAAGGTAAAATGTCTGTGCTAGCATATGTACTGATAAAAAATCAGAGAAGATAAGAACCCACCCTTCTGTACACAAGCAGATAAGCCAGGAAGACAGACTTACTTAGCAAAAAAAAATATTTGCAACACTTTACAGCTCAGCTTTACAAAACAAAACATGTTAGACAGCGCGTTCTGAGCAGTCCGTTCTGCGCATAATATACACGTGTAGTGCACACCTAGTGATCTCTCCAGATGCACTCTACATTTTAGAATAGACTGTGCACCAAAAATAATCAATATAAAGCCATTTTTATGGTGCGCAGATCTCAATGCATACCCCCGGTAAAGCGCGTGTACGACCCCATTGAAATAATTTAGGAAATAAATCAATTGATATACAATAGTAGATGCAATAAATAGACCCAACTGAGGTTATAACTCCTTTATTTCACTGAAAATATGGCCTCACAGCTGTAAAAAACGATGCCGGGTCACTATGACCCGAACAGAACTAGTGTAACTTTTTTCGTGTAGCAAAAAGTAAACGAAAAAAAAAATATATATATATACTCATATGTAGGTCCCCCCAAATGAGGAAAAGTCAAGGAGTCTCAAGTTTTAGAGACTTACAGAAAAAAATCTACAGGGCCGCAAAAAGTCTGTTCGGGTCACTATGACCCGAACAGAACAGCAGGGTTAAAAAGTGACAAAAAACCCCGGAAAAAGTGCAAATGATAAATCAAACTCCAATGTGTTATTTTAGTTTTGGAATAAGATGTAGAACAGCTATATAACCAATATAAGTTATTCTGACCACAGTCCCTGTGTTGTGTACTCAGACCCATTTTGCATATCCCACTGGGATCATATCTTCTGGCCAAACAAAGCTTATACATATTTTTCTGCTCTTTCACAACTATTTGGGAACAGGATTTTTAAACATACCTCAAATGGGTGTATTACAATATAACTTAATTCCTCAGTCTCTGGCATCTGACTGATGTTAATGTTCCACTAAATTACACATTGTGCCTAGAAAAATATGAAATCACTAGCGCTAATGCTATGAAAAAGTCAATGCGACAGGAAAACACAGCACACAGTGGTCCTGGTGGTTGAGCTGTGGCTGCATCTCATCCAGCTGTTTCCAGGGGTTTAATTTTGTGCAGCTGGGGTGACCTCACCACGCTCACAATCCCTGGAGGGCTAGAAAAAGTCATAATCTACCAGCACGGAGCCAGCAGCTCGAAATGCGTAAATGAACATCCAGAAAGTACGCACACATTGCTCAGCCCTTGACACATATCCTAACAGTTTCTCCACTGTATGTTACCATGTAGCAGACTTTACATCTTAACCCATTGAGTTACATAAGATGTTGAGGTGTTGGTGCCCTACATACTGCATGCTGATGCATTCATACAAGTATTGTATATGTATGTATATATGTGTACACTATACTTGTACATGCATTGCTCCGCTGCTGGTTTACATCTCAATTATGTTATCAAGCTAATGTATTGTGGATTCATTTTGACAAGCACTTTTCGTGGCAAGCTCATTGGAGGTATTAACTTTTCTGTATCTATTCTGCCATTTTTGCCCCGACTTGCTTTCTGATCTTTTTAACGATGTTTGCATAAATCAATACTACATGTGGATATAAGAATTTTTGTTATATATCTTATTAGAGAAATTGTCTTCTTTCTCCACTTATGAGCAACTTCTCTCCTCAATCTCCAAAACTCAGCATCCAAACAGCCGTTTGCCAGAACAGTGAGGTATCAAGTTACAGCTCCAATTTTACGCTATGGAGAGGGGAGAAGAGGAGCGATGAGCACTCAGCACAGCCATATGTAAGCAGACAGGGATAGACAAAGGTAGATCTAGCTGTAACTTCAACCAACATTTTTATCTCACTCCTGTGCTGGATTCACAGTCACACAGCTCAGTACTGCTGCATATTCACCCCTGCTGTTGCTTCTATTTGCTATATAGAAGGAAGAGCAGGTATCAACCTCTCTTTGTCTGTTTGGGAGACATCACAGCACCTAGTCTCCACTCACTGGCTTAGAGATAACTGAAAATTAGAGATGGAACCTGCAGGACACAAAACTGATGAAAAAATGCAGGCTAGAAGTCATAATGGCCAGGAAGAGTGTAATTCCTCATATACATATAAACAATAGGTACGTTTTGAAAAAAATTCCTAATTTCAGTAGATGAGGGGATATTATTTGGATTTGCCATCATTAGCCAGTCAATCCCGAGAATGAAGGGGTCAAAGAGCTAATACAGTGCTGCGTTCACTTTACAGATTTCTGCAAATCGGGGCTTCAAAGGAAATGTGTCACCATCAAAAATGCTATTAACCTGCAGATTTATAGGTGATCTGCAAGTAAATAATAATTAAATCATGTCTGGCTGTCTTACTGGAAATGTGGCTACAGGGAGAAAATGAAGTTTTATCATTGTTTTCTATGTGTGAAAAAGCTTTGCACAGATGTTGAAAGAATTGATTTGTTGCAGATTTAAAAATTGCTGCAGTTCTCCAACTCAGACAGGAAAAAAAAACAAGCGATTTCTGAAATCTCATAGCTGGTACTGTAAAACACAGCTTCTTATTTGCATAAAAAAGCAACAACAAAAAACTGCAAAAACGCTGCATGTGAACATAGCCTAATAAATCTGACATACTGTATATCTGAAAAAGAATACCGGTTTATCAAGCAATTTCCTAAAAAGAATAGGAGGCAACGTGTCTTTGCTACACACTGTTCATCATGGAATTTGGAAGCACTTATTATATTATGTCAATTGTGCATTTAAAATAGATTGAATCCACCCCATCCTGATCATAGATTGGGTCGCTATTAGAAGTTTACAGTAACTTATTTGTTATGGTCGTGCAAACTTGTCCTAATTCAGCAAATTGTAAAACAGGGTAAATTCCACCTGAGTTCGCTGAGTCACAAGTTTGTTTCTTCCTTACTAATTAATTTATACAAAACTATGGCTATACATTAACTGCAGAACGTGGGAGTAGTACAGGGTTTCTCAGGGGCGATATAGGAGTAATTATGCACATGGCTGCTCGGACATGCCAACGTACTAATTGTGTTTATTTCGTTCCAGCCTTGTTTCCTTTGTTTTTGAAAACTATTGTCTACATGAGATATACAAGGGTAAGGTCTGGACAAGAGGAGGAAGGAACGGAGAGTTCAAAAGTACAAGACGAATGCTAATGCTGAGGAAGCATTTTGTGTCTAAAATTTGGATAACCCGCAGAATGTAATATGTACTACAGGTTTAGGACTTATTCCCATGATCGTATAGCCACAATATTATAGAATCTGTGTTATGCCCACAATTTCCAGCCCATCCGAAGGCTGTTAGTTCAAAAATGGAGACTTGTATCAGACAGGAAATTATTGCTGTAACACACAGACAAAATATGTCCTCTATATGGGCATGTAGATAAGAACTTTAATTAATAATAAACATATAAAAATTCCTAACAACATGTAGGACACATAATAAACTTAGATAATCCTGGATTGACCCTAATTGATATTCTTCTCTGAACACCTGCCTATCGGCGGAGGTTGGCACCCTTAGAATACGACAATGATGCCCCCGCTCTTCAGCGGCTATCCCTTATTTCCCTAGTATGCCCTCATAAGTACTAACCAAATTCATTACCAAAAAATGCTCCACCAAATACATAATCATTTAATGAGCAGAGGGGATAACAATCATGTAATGCTGTAGAGATTACAACCAAGAACATGCTCCATCAAGAAAAAATCAAATATTTAGTAGCAAATTGGATATATGAAAGGAGAATACACCCAGGTATCTAAAAAATCAAAAAGCAAGATAAAGTAGCCTATTTTTATCCTAATGTCTAAATCCATGCCTGAACAGTGGAGGTTGGCACCCTATATATGCGAGTATGGTGCCCCTGCTCTGCTGTGGCTGTCCGTAGGACACTCTACACTGCCCTATAAAAATATAGACAGTGTGTATAGCATCACAATTTGTAAGCTGACTAGATAATTCATAACTGGCATATGCATTTGCAGCACCCCAGAGTCCTGGTTGTTGCAGTACTGTGGCTCCGCCACTATGGGGAGCTATGGTACGTCTGATTGCACTAAGGAGTTTCTCTGACCAGGTACACTCACACCACACTTCATACTCCGGCCACCAGGGGGGGTGGTCCTATCTAGTAGGCCACTCCTCACAACTCTGGTAAAACTGGGGGTTGGACAGGAAGACAGGGAGAAGTAGCTGGGAAGAGCTAGTGAGAGGACCTGTCAGGGATGGGATCCTGGCAGACTCCTCAGAGCAGAACTAACCAGTGCACAACGGGAATACAGTAAAGAAGTATTGGGACCAGAAGGAGTCGTGCTGTTAGACCGAGGCAACATCCTTCTGAGGCGCAAACAGTCGGTGGCCGGAACGCCGAGCAAGTAAGAGACTTTAAGTACACTGCAAACCACGGCCGGACAGCTAATTACAGGTTGGCTGTCTCACTTAACACCTAAGCAGACAACGGAGGCAGCTGTGGGAGAGGGGCGACTCTAGGGTCCCGGAAGAACTCCAGGCCTACCCCGTCATACGGGTGCGTCCTACCATATCACCTGGAGGACGAAGAGAAAGAACAATAGAGACAGACAGAAACAGTTGTGAGGACTATCCCGGGAGCTCAGCAGGGAAGAACTACAACACCCAGCGCTAGCAGGTAGACACTGATTCCCACCTGTAAAGAGAACTCCTGATGTGCCTTTGGACCGGCCGGTCTCTGACAACCCAGTTAACAGCGCTCTGGACTGAGGTCTCCAAAAACCTTCAGTAAAGAGGTAAAGAGACTGCAACCTGGTGTCCTTGTTATTTACCACGACCTGCACCTCACAACTGCACCGTTACAACACCACTTATTGCACCGGACGTCCCCTGTTGTGAATTTGCTTTTTGCTCCCTCTAGTGGTTACTAGTTTTTTGACTCTGGTTTTTCTGTCATTCCTTTTATCCGCACCTGGGTCGTTAGTTAGGGGTGTTGCTATATAAGCTCCCTGGACCTTCAGTTCAATGCCTGGCAACGTAGTTATCAGAGCTAGTCTGCTGTGCTCTTGTCTACTGATCCTGGTTCCAGTTATATCAGCTAAGTCTGCCTTTTGCTTTTTGCTATTTGTTTTGGTTTTGTATTTTTGTCCAGCTTGTTCCAAATCTATATCCTGACCTTTGCTGGAAGCTCTAGGGGGCTGGTGTTCTCCCCCCGGACCGTTAGACGGTTCGGGGGTTCTTGAATTTCCAGTGTGGATTTTGATAGGGTTTTTGTTGACCATATAAGTTACCTTTCTTTATTCTGCTATCAGTAAGCGGGCCTCTCTGTGCTAAACCTGGTTCATTTCTGTGTTTGTCATTTCCTCTTACCTCACCGTCATTATTTGTGGGGGGCTTCTATCCAGCTTTGGGGTCCCCTTCTCTGGAGGCAAGAAAGGTCTTTGTTTTTCCTCTACTAGGGGTAGCTAGATTCTCCGGCTGGCGCGTGTCATCTAGAATCAACGTAGGAATGATCCCCGGCTACTTCTAGTGTTGGCGTTAGGAGTAGATATATGGTCAACCCAGTTACCACTGCCCTATGAGCTGGATTTTTGTATTCTGCAGACTTCCACGTTCCTCTGAGACCCTCGCCATTGGGGTCATAACAGTTTGCCAGGCCAGTATTAAATGTTTAATGCATTGCAGAAGAGGGATTATAAGAAAGAAGATTCTGAGTTTTTTTTTTTCTCCTTCCCCTTTACCTCAGAGTGGCTATGCTTGCTGCAGACATGAATGTCCAGACCTTGATTACAAGTGTGGACCAGCTGGCTACTCGTGTGCAGGGCATACAAGACTATGTTATCAGAAATCCTAGGTCAGAACCTAAAATACCGATTCCTGAACTGTTTTCCGGAGACAGGTTTAAGTTTAGGAATTTCGTGAATAATTGTAAATTGTTTTTGTCCCTGAGACCCTGTTCATCTGGAGATTCTGCTCAGCAAGTTAAAATTGTGATTTCGTTCTTACGGGGCGACCCTCAGGATTGGGCTTTTTCGCTGGCGCCAGGAGATCCGGCATTGGCTGATCTTGATGCGTTTTTTCTGGCGCTCGGTTTACTTTATGAGGAACCCAATCTTGAGATTCAGGCAGAAAAGGCCTTGCTGGCTATGTCTCAGGGGCAGGACGAGGCTGAAGTGTATTGCCAAAAATTTCGGAAATGGTCCGTGCTGACACATTGGAACGAGTGTGCACTGGCCGCTAATTTTAGAAATGGCCTTTCTGAAGCCATTAAGAATGTTATGGTGGGTTTTCCCATTCCCACAGGTCTGAATGATACTATGGCACTGGCTATTCAAATTGACCGGCGGTTGCGGGAGCGCAAAACCGCAAATTCCCTCATGGTGTTGTCTGAACAGACACCTAATTCGGTGCAATGTGATAGAAAAACCGCAAATTCCCTCATGGTGTTGTCTGAACAGACACCTGATTTAATGCAATGTGATAGAATCCTGACTAGAAATGAGCGGAAAATTCATAGACGCCGGAATGGCTTGTGCTACTACTGTGGTGATTCTACACATGTTATCTCAGCATGCTCTAAACGTATAGCTAAGGTTGTTAGTCCTGTCACCGTTGGTAATTTGCAACCTAAATTTATTCTGTCTGTAACTTTGATTTGCTCACTGTCATCTTATCCTGTCATGGCGTTTGTAGATTCAGGTGCTGCCCTGAGTCTCATGGATCTCTCATTTGCTAAGCGCTGTGGATTTACTCTTGAACCATTAGAAAATCCTATTCCTCTTAGGGGTATTGATGCTACACCATTGGCAGCAAATAAACCGCAGTATTGGACTCAGGTTACCATGTGCATGACTCCTGAACACCGCGAGGTGATACGTTTCCTGGTTTTACATAAAATGCATGATTTGGTTGTTTTAGGGCTGCCATGGTTACAGACCCATAATCCAGTCCTGGACTGGAAGGCTATGTCAGTCTCAAGTTGGGGCTGTCGTGGTATTCATGAGGATTCCCTGCCTGTGTCTATTGCTTCTTCTACGCCTTCGGAAGTTCCGGAGTATTTGTCTGATTATCAGGATGTCTTCAGTGAGTCTGAGTCCAGTGCACTGCCTCCTCATAGGGACTGTGACTGTGCTATAGATTTGATCCCAGGCAGTAAATTTCCTAAGGGAAGACTGTTTAATCTGTCGGTACCTGAACATACCGCTATGCGTTCATATATCAAGGAGTCTCTGGAAAAAGGACATATTCGTCCGTCTTCTTCCCCTCTTGGTGCGGGATTCTTTTTTGTGGCAAAAAAGGACGGATCTTTGAGACCTTGTATTGATTATCGGCTTTTGAATAAGATCACTGTCAAATTTCAGTATCCTTTACCGCTGTTGTCTGACTTGTTTGCCCGGATTAAGGGTGCCAAGTGGTTCACCAAGATAGACCTTCGTGGTGCGTACAACCTTGTGCGCATTAAGCAAGGTGATGAATGGAAAACCGCATTCAATACGCCCGAAGGTCATTTTGAGTACTTGGTGATGCCTTTTGGGCTCTCCAATGCGCCTTCAGTTTTTCAGTCCTTTATGCATGACATTTTCCGGAAGTATCTGGATAAATTTTTGATTGTTTATCTGGATGATATTTTGGTTTTTTCTGATAATTGGGATTCGCATGTGGAGCAGGTCAGGTTGGTCTTTAAAATTTTGCGTGAAAATTCTTTGTTTGTCAAGGGCTCAAAGTGTCTCTTTGGTGTACAGAAGGTTCCCTTTTTGGGGTTCATTTTTTCCCCTTCTGCTGTGGAGATGGACCCAGTCAAGGTCCGAGCTATTCTTGATTGGACTCAGCCCTCGTCAGTTAAGAGTCTTCAGAAGTTCTTGGGCTTCGCTAACTTCTACCGTCGTTTTATCGCTAATTTTTCTAGCATTGTGAAACCTTTGACGGATATGACCAAGAAGGGCTCCGATGTAGCTAACTGGGCTCCTGCTGCCGTGGAGGCTTTCCAGGAGTTGAAACGCCGGTTTACTTCGGCGCCTGTTTTGTGCCAGCCTGACGTCTCACTTCCCTTTCAGGTTGAGGTGGATGCTTCGGAGATTGGGGCAGGGGCCGTTTTGTCGCAGAGAGGCCCTGGTTGCTCTGTTATGAAACCTTGTGCCTTTTTCTCTAGGAAGTTTTCGCCTGCCGAGCGAAATTATGATGTGGGCAATCGGGAGTTGTTGGCCATGAAGTGGGCATTTGAGGAGTGGCGTCATTGGCTCGAGGGTGCTAAGCATCGTGTGGTGGTCTTGACTGATCACAAAAATCTGATGTATCTCGAGTCTGCTAAACGCCTTAATCCGAGACAGGCCCGCTGGTCATTGTTTTTCTCCCGCTTTGATTTTGTTGTCTCGTATTTACCAGGTTCAAAGAATGTGAAGGCCGATGCTCTTTCTAGGAGCTTTGTGCCTGATGCTCCTGGAGTCGCTGATCCTGTTGGTATTCTTAAAGATGGAGTTATCTTGTCAGCTATTTCTCCGGATCTGCGACGTGTGTTGCAGAAATTTCAGGCTGATAGGCCTGAGTCTTGTCCACCTGACAGACTGTTTGTCCCGGATAAGTGGACCAGCAGAGTCATTTCCGAGGTTCATTCCTCGGTGTTGGCAGGTCACCCGGGAATTTTTGGCACCAGAGATCTGGTGGCCAGGTCCTTTTGGTGGCCTTCCTTGTCAAAGGATGTGCGGTCATTTGTGCAGTCCTGTGGGACTTGTGCTCGAGCTAAGCCTTGCTGTTCTCGTGCCAGCGGTTTGCTCTTGCCCTTGCCTGTCCCGAAGAGACCTTGGACACATATCTCCATGGATTTCATTTCTGATCTTCCGCTATCTCAGGGCATGTCCGTTATCTGGGTGATATGTGATCGCTTCTCCAAGATGGTCCATTTGGTTCCTTTGCCTAAGCTGCCTTCCTCTTCCGATCTGGTTCCTGTGTTTTTCCAGAACGTGGTTCGTTTGCATGGCATCCCTGAGAATATTGTGTCAGACAGAGGATCCCAGTTCGTTTCCAGGTTCTGGCGATCCTTTTGTAGTAGGATGGGCATTGATTTGTCGTTTTCGTCTGCTTTCCATCCTCAGACTAATGGACAGACGGAGCGAACCAATCAGACTTTGGAGGCTTATTTGAGGTGTTTTGTCTCTGCTGATCAGGACGATTGGGTGACATTCTTGCCGTTGGCTGAGTTTGCCCTTAATAATCGGGCTAGTTCCGCCACCTTGGTTTCGCCTTTTTTCTGCAACTCTGGTTTCCATCCTCGCTTTTCTTCGGGTCATGTGGAGCCTTCTGACTGTCCTGGGGTGGATTCTGTGGTGGATAGGTTGCAGCAGATCTGGAATCATGTGGTGGACAACTTGAAGTTGTCACAGGAGAAGGCTCAGCGCTTTGCCAACCGCCGCCGCGGTGTGGGTCCCCGACTACGCGTTGGGGATTTGGTGTGGCTTTCTTCCCGCTTTGTTCCTATGAAGGTCTCCTCTCCCAAATTTAAACCTCGTTTTATTGGGCCTTACAAGATATTGGAAATCCTTAATCCTGTATCTTTTCGTCTGGATCTTCCTGTGTCGTTTGCTATTCACAATGTATTTCATAGGTCCTTGTTGCGGCGGTACATTGTGCCTGTAGTTCCTTCTGCTGAGCCTCCTGCTCCGGTGTTGGTTGAGGGCGAGTTGGAGTACGTGGTGGAGAAGATCTTGGATTCTCGCCTCTCCAGGCGGAGGCTTCAGTACCTGGTCAAGTGGAAGGGCTATGGTCAGGAGGATAATTCCTGGGTGGTCGCCTCTGATGTTCATGCGGCCGATTTAGTTCGTGCCTTTCATGCCGCTCATCCTGATCGCCCTGGTGGTCGTGGTGAGGGTTCGGTGACCCCTCACTAAGGGGGGGGTACTGTTGTGAATTTGCTTTTTGCTCCCTCTAGTGGTTACTAGTTTTTTGACTCTGGTTTTTCTGTCATTCCTTTTATCCGCACCTGGGTCGTTAGTTAGGGGTGTTGCTATATAAGCTCCCTGGACCTTCAGTTCAATGCCTGGCAACGTAGTTATCAGAGCTAGTCTGCTGTGCTCTTGTCTACTGATCCTGGTTCCAGTTATATCAGCTAAGTCTGCCTTTTGCTTTTTGCTATTTGTTTTGGTTTTGTATTTTTGTCCAGCTTGTTCCAAATCTATATCCTGACCTTTGCTGGAAGCTCTAGGGGGCTGGTGTTCTCCCCCCGGACCGTTAGACGGTTCGGGGGTTCTTGAATTTCCAGTGTGGATTTTGATAGGGTTTTTGTTGACCATATAAGTTACCTTTCTTTATTCTGCTATCAGTAAGCGGGCCTCTCTGTGCTAAACCTGGTTCATTTCTGTGTTTGTCATTTCCTCTTACCTCACCGTCATTATTTGTGGGGGGCTTCTATCCAGCTTTGGGGTCCCCTTCTCTGGAGGCAAGAAAGGTCTTTGTTTTTCCTCTACTAGGGGTAGCTAGATTCTCCGGCTGGCGCGTGTCATCTAGAATCAACGTAGGAATGATCCCCGGCTACTTCTAGTGTTGGCGTTAGGAGTAGATATATGGTCAACCCAGTTACCACTGCCCTATGAGCTGGATTTTTGTATTCTGCAGACTTCCACGTTCCTCTGAGACCCTCGCCATTGGGGTCATAACAGTCCCCCACTGACAGACAGGGCCACGGACCGGGTCTAGCCACCGTGACAACCCCAGGACTGAGACCCAGAGGCCCGGCTCCGGGTACCCCTCGGCCCTGCGGCGGTGTGGGGGCGCTCCACATTCAAATGATAATGTCATGATACTCTTAAAAGGCATGAGAACAGCGTAAAGACATTAATTGAGGAAAAGATTGGTACTTATCCAGACAAATCTCAGATCAGCCTCAATGCATTTTCCTGTACGGCTCATCATGAGGCTAGATAGATTGATACTGAATAATGATCACCACGGTCACCACACCACCGGCACACACTGAGCTGAGAGTGAGAATGCGGCTGTGTGTGACCGGCAGTGACATTATTAAGGTTAACACCGATTACAGACAGCGGTTCTCACACTTTGTGTGTTCCAGCTAGCATGGTGATTTGTCACATCACTGATCTTACCACTTACCAAGTCATCCAGCTCGTCATGGGACATGGGCAGTAATGGATTATCAGGGGAAAGGTGAGTATAACTTTGCTTTTTTATTTTTTGGTGAATAAATGGGTAAGAGAAGGTCAGAGAGTGTTTATTTAAAATAAAGGACTTTATTCTGTCTGTGTCTTTATTAAATTTGACTATAGGGTTAGTAATAGGTGTGTCTGATAGAGACCTCTCCATTACTAACCCCTGAGTTAGTCAGTGAACATAAAACAGCTGACATCAACCCCAGAACTATTACCCCACTTGCCACTGCACCAGGGCAAGTGGGAAGAGCAGAAGCTAAGTGCCAAAATTGTTGAATCTAATGGATGAGCCATTTCTGGGGTGACTGAGGGCTGATGTTCTTTTCTGGGAGGAGGCCAATATCCATGGTCGCTTTCTAGGCTATTCATATCAACTTGCAAATGTCTGTTTAGCCTTTGCTGGTCAGTAAATATAGGAGGGACCCCAAGTCATTTTTTCTTGGGAGATCTCCCTATAATAACCAGTAAAGGCTAAGCAAACAGTTATGAGCTGATATTAATAGCCTGTGAACCTTTATGGCTATTGGCCCCTTCCCATAATATTAACACCAGCTCCAATGTGTCGGCTTTCCCTCAGCTGGTTAGGAAGATGAAGTGTGACCCAACACCATTTTTTTTTAATTATTTATTTAATACACGATATACACACACAGTGGGTGCTGACTCCAACTCCCATCAGCGTTGTCTGTTCTCGCTGATTGCAGGATTCAGCACCCGGCGCCTGGGGACAGCAATAGCTGTACTGCTTTTTCCCAGGCACCGGTAAGTGTCACACTGATGACACAGATGTAATTTATGTGTCATCAGTGTGCACGTGTGCAGTATGCATTTTGTCCGTGGTGCATGAAAAAAGGAACATGGCTGAGGGTTTTTCACATGGACACACGGTCCGTATGAAAAACCTGACATGTGCACACCACCATTGAATAGAATGGACGTGTGTCTGTATTTGTGGATCTTAAAAACGAACCTCATATGGACATAAAAAAATGGACGTGTGAAGAGGGCCTTAGGGAGAGAAGGAAGCACAAGAAGTCATACTACTTCTCTTCCTTTCTCCTCTTTCTGCACTTGCATTGATTATTATTATTATTATTTATTATAGCGCCATTTATTCCATGGCGCTTTATATGTGAGGAGGGGTATACATAATAAAAGACAAGTACAATAATCTTAATACAAGTCACGACTGGTACAGGAGGAGAGAGGAACCTGCCCGCGAGAGCTCACAATCTACAAGGGATGGGTGAGGATACAGTAGATGAGGGTAGAGCTGGTCGTGCAGTGGTTTGGTCGGTGGTTACTGCAGGTTGTAGGCATGTCGGAAGAGGTAGGACTTCAGGTTCTATTTGAAGGTTTCCACAGAAGGCAAGAGTCTGATATGTTGGGGTGCAGAGTTCCAGAGTATGGGGGATGCGCAAAAGAAATCTTGTATGCGATTGTGGGAAGAAGAGATAAGAGGGGCGTATAGAAGGAGATCTTGTGAGGATCGGAGGTTGCGTGTAGGTAAGTACCGGGAGATGAGGTTACAGATATATCGAGGACACAGGTTGTGGATGGCTTTGTATGTCATGGTTAGGGTTTTGAACTGGTCTTTGGGTAATGGGGAGCCAGTGCAGGGATTGACAGAGGGGAGAGGTTGGGGAATAGTGGGGGGACAGGTGGATTAGTCGGGCAGCAGAGTTTAGAAGAGATTGGAGGGGTGCGAGAGTGTTAGAGGGGAGGCCACAGAGCAGGAGATTGCATGATGAGGGCATGGACTAGGGTTTTTGCAGATTCTTGGGTTAGGAATGTATGGATCCGGGAAATATTTTTGAGTTGAAGTCGGCAGGAAGTGGAAGGGGCTTGGATATGTGGTTTGAAGGAGAGATGAGTGTCAAGGATTATCCCGAGGCAGCAGGCTTGTAGGACTGGGGAGAGTGCGCAGCCTTTTACTTTAATGGATAGGTCTGTTGGGGGAGTCGAGTGAGATGGGGGAAAGATGATGAATTCTGTTTTGTCCATATTAAGTTTTAGAAATCTAGTGGGGAAGAAGGATGAAATAGCGGACAGACATTGTGGGATTCTGGTTAGTAGGGTGTTCATATCTGGTCCAGAGAAGTAGATCTGTGTGTCGTCGGTATAGAGATGATACTGAAAGCCATCGGACTCTATGAGCTGTCCGAGGCCAAAGGTATAGATGGGGAAGAGCAGAGGCCCTAAGACTGAACCTTGCGGGACTTCGACAGGTAGGGGGGAGGTGAGGAGGTGGTGTGCGAGTCGAAGATGCTGAATGTCTGGTCTGTTAGGTATGACGAAATCCAAGATACGGCCAAGTCAGTGATGCCAAAAGATGAGAGGGTCTGTAGTAGTAGACAATGGTCCACTGTGTCAAAGGCAGAGAACAGATCTAGGAGGAGGAGGACAGAATAGTGTTGCTTGGCTTTGGCAATTAATAGGTCATTGGTGACTTTAGTTAGAGCAGTTTCAGTGGAGTGATGCGGCCGGAAGCCAGATTGAAAGGGGTCGAAGAGGGAGCAATAAGAGAGGTGGGAGGACAGTTCAAGATGGTCGTGTTGTTCCAGTAGTTTTGAGGCATAGGGAAGTGATATGGGGTGATAGCTAGATGCAGAGGATGAGTCAAGAGAGGGCTTTTTGAGGATAAGTGTGATTGAGGCATGTTTAAAGCTTGAGGGTAAAACACCAGTTGTTAGTGATAAGTTGAAGAGATGGGTTAGGGTTGGGATGAAGACTGTGGTGAGGTTTGGGATGACGTGGGATGGGATTGGTTCAAGTGCACAGGTGTGAGATGTGATCTTGAGATTAGAGTGGAGAGTCGATCTTCTGTAATGGTGGAGAAGTTGGTTTTGGAGGAGGAGGGCTGAGCAGTTAGGAGGAAGGGCTCTGGGGATGTCGACCAAAACTGTCTCTGATGTTATCATTGATGTTAGTTACATGGGCGTGCTCTCACCATACAGCAGCATTGATTGACAGCGGTCTCAGACTAGTCTGATGACAGCAGGCAGCGAGAGCAGAGATGATTAACTATCATTTAAAACGCATACATTTGGAGCTTAGAGATAATATAGTCATTAGTGGCGTAACGAGGGACCCGTGTGGGAGGGGGACCCACCAACATCATCCCCTAATATAGTTGGATGTGCATCTGTTGCAACCTAGTTTGAGAGAAAGCTCCACCCGTCTGCATAGGTTCATCCATCTGCACCAATGTGTCCTCCTCCCTAGAAAGAACAGCAGGGGGTAGATTTGGTGTATGTCTCTCCCTCAGCCGTCTATCCACCCGGATAGCAAGGGCCATAGTGGCCTCCAATGACCCAGGAGTAGCATATTGCACCAGAGTATCCTGAAGCCTAGCTGACAGACCCTCACAGAAATGGCTCCTAAGAGCAGGGTCATTCCACTGCGTGTCAGTGACCCGTCTCTGAAACTCTGAGTAGTACTCCTCAGCTGGCCAGCACTCCTGCTTGATTTTACAGAGTCTAGACTCAGCCAGGGAGACGCCATCAGGATCTCCATACACCAGTGCCAATGCCGCGAAAAACTCATTCACCAACCGCAAAGATGATGAATCGGTCGGCAGGTAGAAGGCCCAGGATTGGGGATCACCCTTGAGAAGGGAGACTATAATCCCCACACACTGTTCCTCCCTCCCTGAGGAATGAGGGTGAAGCCTGAAATACAATTTACAGGTTTCTTTGAAGACCATAAGTTTATCTCTCCCTCCAGAAAATCTGTCAGGGAGAGATACTTTAGGTTCCAGTTGGGCCAGGACTTGAGTTGAGACCAAGAACCCCATCAGCTGCTGAAGCTGCAGCACCACCTGAGTCCACAACTCAGAAACCTCATCCGTGAGGGACAGGATCAGGCAAGCAAAAGCCTCAGCCTGAGCCATGGGTTCACCGGAAGAAAGTTCAGGTCGGTGATAATGTCACGACCGACAAGGTAAAGTCCAGCGGATGACACAACTTATACCTACAACAGGATGGAATGGGGTGAGGAAGGCACTAACCATAGGGAACAAGGGATGAGGACACCTGAACTCCAACCTGAGCCTGTCCCTAAACTTCTCTAATGCCCTAAGTGGGTCCTTCCCCCCGCCGCCATCACATGCCTAGTCCATGATTGTCACCTCACTAATCCCTGGCTAGTGCACTGGCCAGCAAGGATGCTAGACTCACCACTGCAGATAATAAACAATACAGGGAGAGTAACAAAACACAAGACAGAAAGATAGAGGGGAACTTATGCTTAACAACTGTATTTGCTGAAAAGCACCACACAGCAGAGGGTAAGGCACCAGGACCAGGAACTTCACAAAAACAGCAAACTCACTGCTGCAACCAGAGAGCTCTTTACTCAAGGCTTGATCAACATAGAATACTCTATCACCGACAGTCAGCTGATGGGTCATGTGACTTTTTAAAGGATGGTGGAAGTGACCACCACCCACACCAGCTGACTAGCAACAAAGCAGCTGAGCCTGCCAGCATTAACCCTTCCTGGCCCAAAAGGAAAAAAGCTACATTTAAATTGTAGCGGGACCAGAGCTGCCACAAATCCAAAAATGAATCGTGACAGGTGAACACATACATATGAACACATATGTCATATTAGAATTTAGAATCCTAACAGGGCCCATACATGCAGAGAGGCCAGGGTCCAAATTTTGCATCCCATCGGCAGGGGCGTAACTACCGCGGTCGCAGGGGTCGCAATTGCGACGGAGCCTGCAGTGCTTGAGGGCCCGCCCAGTCCAGCAGACTGGGCGGGCCCCTAAGAACTCTGAGCTACAAAATGGGCCGCCGGCCCTTTAAATAAATCTTCTTTACAGGCCCTGGTGCGCGTGCACTCTCTCAGTGCATGCGCGATCACGGGTGGGACTGCACTTGTCCCGCAGCAGAGCCCCTCCACCGCAGAGAGCCGCACACCACAACTATGGCTGCAGCTGCTCTGTGCGCACAGGACCTGTGATGAGGTCACAGGAGGGGAGGAGTCGGAGTCACATGATCAAGGGCTTCCATGTAGTGCAGGACAGTAGTGCAGTGCTGGTTGTCATCGTGCTGGAGGAGGGTAAGCTTTTGTGTGAGGTCAGGAGGGGTTTGTGTGGATGTAGCAGAGCAGTGTGTGTATGAGGTATACGGAGCGGAGCCGTGTGTGTATGAGGTGTACGGAGCGGAGCCGTGTGTGTACGAGGTGTACGGAGCGGAGCTGGGTGTGTATGAGGTGTACGGAGCGGAGCCGTGTGTGTACGAGGTGTACGGAGCGGAGCCATGTGTGTACGAGGTGTACGGAGCGGAGCCGTGTGTGTACGAGGTGTACGGAGCGGAGCCGTGTGTGTACGAGGTGTACGGAGCGGAGCCGTGTGTGTACGAGGTGTACGGAGCGGAGCCATGTGTGTACGAGGTATACGGAGCGGAGCCGTGTGTGCAAGGTGTACGGAGCGGAGCCGGGTGTGTACGAGGTGTACGGAGGGGAGCCGCATGTGCAATGTGTACGGAGCTCAGCCGTGTGTGTAGGAGTAACTATGTGTTGCCATTATACTGTAGGCAATATCGTGTGTGGCCATTGTACAGTATGGAGCACTATGTGTGGCCATTGTACAGTATGGACAGGGGCGTAACTACCGCGGTTGCAGCGGTCGCCATTGCGACCGGGCCCAGCAGGTCAGGGGCCCGGGGCCGGCAGGTCAGAGCAGGGCCGGACTGGCCATCGGGCACTTCTGGCAAATGCCAGAAGAGCCGGTGCCAGTCATGGGCCGCTCGATCCGCCTCCCCCCGCCGCCGCCGACTCACCCCCCCTGCCGTCACATTCAACTATACCGGCGTCTATGACGCCAGTACAGTTGAATGCAATGACGGAGGAGAGAGCGTCTACAGACGCTCCCTCTCCCATCATTCCCCACTCTGCCTCTGACACTGCGGGTGCGCGATGATGTCATATCATCGCGCACCTGCTGTGTCCTGGGCAGACTGCAGCCGAGTCTGAGACCGGAGCAGGAAGCAACGCTGGCAAGAGGAAAGGTAAGGAGAGTGTTTTTTTTTTTTTTTTTTATTGGACTGTGGGGGGCATTCTCGGGGGGGGGGGGGAGAGATGCGGGCTGTGCTGTATATACCACTGTGCGGGCTGTGCTGTATATACCACTGTGCGTGCTGTGCTGGATATACCACTGTGCGGGCTGTGCTGGATAGACCACTGTGCGGGCTGTGCTGGATAGACCACTGTGCGGGTGTGTGTGTGATATCTGTAGTATGTGTGTGTGTGTGTGTGTGATATTTGTAGTGTGTGTGTGATAACTGTAGTATGTGTGTGTGTGATATCTGAAGTATGATGTGTGTGTGTGATATCTGTAGTGTGTGTGTGTGTGTGTGTGTGTGTGATATCTGTAGTGTGTGTGTGATAACTGTAGTATGTGTGTGATATCTGTAATATGATGTGTGTGTGTGTGATAGCTGTAGTGTGTGTGTGATATCTGTAGTATGTGTGTGTGTGTGTGTGTGATATCTGTAGTATGTGTGTGTGTGTGTGATATCTGTAGTGTGTGTGTGATAACTGATGTGTCTGTGTGTGATATCTGTAGTATGATGTGTGTGTGTGATATCTGTAGTGTGTGTGTGATATCTGTAGTATGTGTGTGTGTGAGGCAGCGGCGTAACTACCACGGTCGCAGCTGCAAGCGGCTCTGGCAGGTCAGGGGGCCGTGTGTCCCCTTGAGCTTGTCTCCCTTATGCTTGTGTCCCCATGTGCCAGTCTCCCTTGCCCATTAGTCCCTGTGTGTCCCCATGTGCCCGTCTCCTATGTCCCCTTGTGCTTGTGTCAGTCTCTTTTGTCCCCTTGTGCTTGTGTCAGTCTCCTTTGCCCACTAGTCCCTGTGTGTCAGTCTCCCTTTCCCACTTGTCCCTGTGTGTCCCCTTGTGCTTGTATCCCTTGTCCCCTTGTGTCAGTCTCTTGCCCACTAGTCCCTGTGTGTCCCCTTGTGCCTGTCTCCCTTGTCCCCTTGTGCTTGTCCCTTGTCCCCGTGTGTCCCCTTATGTCAGTCTCCATTGCCCACTAGTCCCCTTGTATCAGTCTCCCATGCCCACTATTCCCCGTGTGTCAGTCTCCCTTGCCCACTAGTCCCTGTGTCCCCGTGTGCCAGTCTCCCTTGTCCACTAGTCCCCGTGTGCCCTTTTTGTCAGTCTCCCTTGCCCACTTGTCCCCGTGTGCCCCTTGTGTCAGTCTCCATTGTCCCCTTGTGTCAGTCTCCCTTGCCCACTAGTCCCCTTGTAACCTTCTCCCCTGCCTCCTAGCCCCCATGTGTCCCCTTGTGCCTGTCTTCCTTGCCCCCTTGTGTCCTCTCCCCTGCCCCCTCATCACCATTTGCTCGTGTCTTTCTCACTGCCCCTGTATGGAGGGGCTGCATTATACTATGAGGGGGGCTGCATTGTATTCTATGGGGGTTACATTGAATTTTATGGCGGGGGGGGCCCCATTTGGAAGTTCGCACCGGGGCCCATAACTTTGTAGTTACGCCACTGCCCATCGGACTCTAGTTATGCTACCGATAGGCATCATTAAAGCGGTTATTAGAAGACTGATAAAACACTCCTAAATACCTTCTGGGGGTAAAGCCTGATATCAAGTTGCTTGATTAATTATAATGTTACACAAGTATAATGGGTTTTATTGTATGGATCAGTATTATTAGGTTATTTTTATGTCATTTTCCATATATAAAACCATTGGCCTCAAAATAAAGCGTGTCCCTCCGACTAAGTATAGAAAGATGACTTAATTTTCTGAATTCAATGTAGCCTCATGACTTTGGACATTTTCTGCAGTATATTAGTGAAATCATGTGCTGACAGAATAGTTTCTTGCAGTAGACGCAGCACACTTACATTCTGCTTCTAAGTAATGGTGCTCATCAATCAGCATCCCTGACATTTCACCACACTGGATCCTTTCAGAGGCACAGCAAGTGGCAAGATTGCTGCTCAGTTTGAAGATTTTGCAGAACCACATGTAAGTCTCTTCTGCAGCTACACTTTGTCAGATTACTTCATTCTGAATTACCGTAAATGAGAAGAAAGCATTTAGCTAAAGGAGTTGTGTCATGCTGTATCCAGGTGTTCTCCATAAAAGAAATAATAGTATAACTCACGGAGGCCACTGAAGCCAGCTGCCATGACACATATATATATATATAATGTATGTATATATACTGTATATATATATATATATATATATATATATATATATATATATATACATACACACTATTCATGAGCACACTGGGATTAATGAGTACATGAAATCCACTATTGCTGTAAATGTTAAAAACATAAGGTACTTAGTGTTCTTTGATCAAAGAGCGCAAAAGCCATCCAACCATGTCAAGGTGTACCTAAATATGGATGGCATCTATCACTATTGTCATGCCTCTCCACATGCCAAACCAGTCCATATCTGAATGAAGAAGAGAAAGAAAGCCGTGGTTGGATGACTTTTACACTCTTTGATCAAAAAGCAGTAATTACTTTATGTTTTCAACTTTGACAGCAATATTAGAGTTCATGTATTAATTAAAGTTAATTTAAAGCACCACTCCAGCATTTTTTTTATTGTAGCACTGGAGTGGTGCCTTTAATCTAAGCTCCCTGCACCTAGTCTTACACTTACCCACCACCGTCTTCATCTTCTGTCAGCGCAATTTCAGTCGGTCTCTGGCAGTTTGTGACCTGCCGGATGGTTTCAGTGTTTGCTGGAGTGAGCCGGAGGTCACTCTTTAATATAAGGCAATTGTGACCGTTACCTCTGACTTCCAGTGAATCAGAAGTTGTGGTCACAAGATGGCATCATGGGACCGGAGTGGCACTGAATAGGTGAAGACAATGGTAGGTAAGTATATGACTAGCATCAAGGACTATAGATTAGTGGCACCACCCTAGTGCTAAAAAAAAACTCTGGAGCTTTAACACCTACAATGTGTGCACCCTATTTTATTTTAGTCAAGAGGTAAATAAAACATTCCTTGAAGGGTCTAGTTTCCAAAATGGGGTCACTTATGAGGGGTTTCCACTGTTTAGGCACATCGGGGGCTCTGCAAATGCAACATGACGCCTGCAGACCATTCCATCAAAATCTGCAATACAAAACATCACTCCTTCCATTCCGCACATATGGGGTATTGGCGTACTCAGAAGAAATTGCACAACAACTTTTGTGGTCCATTTTCTCCTTTTACACTTGTGAAAATAAAAAAATCGTTGCTTAAAAATCATTTTTGTGGAAAAAATGTGATTTATTTTTTTCACGGCTCTACGTTCTAAACTACTGTGAAGCACCTGGGAGTTCAAAATGCTTACCACTAGTGTTGAGCATTCCGATACTGCAAGTATCGGGTATCGGCCGATACTTGCTGTATCGGAATTTCCGATACCGAGATCCGATACTTTTGTGGTATCGGGTATCGGGTATCGCAACAACATTAATGTAATAATGTGTAAAAAAGAGAATTAAAATAAAAAATATCGCTATACTCACCTGTCCGACGCAGCCGGGACCTCAGCGAGGGAACCGGCAGCGTTGTTTGTTTAAATTTCGCGCTTTTACTTGGTTACGTGAAGTCCCGGCTTGTGATTGGTCAGGGCGGCCATGTTGCCGGGACGCGGACCAATCACAGCAAGCCGTGACGAAATTACGTCACGGCTTGCTGTGATTGGTCCGCGTCCCGGCAACATGGCCGCCATTAACCAATCACAAGCCGTGACGTCACGGGAGGCTGGACATGCGCGTATTTTGAAAAGCGCGCGTGTCCAGCCTCCAGTGACGTCCCGGCAACATGGCCGCCATTAACCAATCACAAGCCGGGACGTCACGGGAGGCTGGACATGCGCGTATTTTGAAAAGCGCGCGTGTCCAGCCTCCAGTGACGTCCCGGCAACATGGCCGCCATTAACCAATCACAAGCCGGGACGTCACGGGAGGCTGGACATGCGCGTATTTTGAAAAGCGCGCGTGTCCAGCCTCCAGTGACGTCCCGGCAACATGGCCGCCATTAACCAATCACAAGCCGGGACGTCACTGGAGGCTGGACACGCGCGCTTTTCAAAATACGCGCATGTCCAGCCTCCCGTGACGTCACGGCTTGTGATTGGTTAATGGCGGCCATGTTGCCGGGACGCGGACCAATCACAGCAAGCCGTGACGTAATTTCGTCACGGCTTGCTGTGATTGGTCCGCGTCCCGGCAACATGGCCGCCCTGACCAATCACAAGCCGGAACTTCACGTAACCAAGTAAAAGCGCGAATTTTAAACAAACAACGCTGCCGGTTCCCTCGCTGAGGTCCCGGCTGCGTCGGACAGGTGAGTATAGCGATATTTTTTATTTTAATTCTTTATTTTACACATTAATATGGTTCCCAGGGCCTGAAGGAGAGTTTCCTCTCCTTCAGACCCTGGGAACCATCAGGAATACCGTCCGATACTTGAGTCCCATTGACTTGTATTGGTATCGGGTATCGGTATCGGATTGGATCCGATACTTTGCCGGTATCGGCCGATACTTTCCGATACCGATACTTTCAAGTATCGGACGGTATCGCTCAACACTACTTACCACATATCTAGATAAGTTCCTTGAAGGGTCTAGTTTTCAAAATGGGGTCACTTGTGGGGTTTTCCAATGTTTAGGCACATCAGAGCTCTTCAAACGCGACATGGTGTCCGCTATTAATTCCAACTAAATTTGCGTTCAAAAAGTCAAAAGGTGCTCCTTCCCTTCCGAGCCCTGCCGTGCGCCAAAACAGTGGTTCCCCCATATATGGGGTATTGGCGTACTCAGGAGAAATTGCACAACAACGTTTGTGGTCCATTTTCTCCTTTTACAATTGTGAAAATAAAAAATTGTTGCTGAAAGATCATTTTTGTGACTAAAAAGTTAAATGTTCATTTTTTCCTTCCACGTTCCTTTAGCTGCTGTGAAGCACCTGAAGGGTAAATAAACTTCTTGAATTGTGGTTTTGATCAGCTTGAGGGGTGCAGTTTTTAGAATGGTGTAACTTTTCGGTATTTTCTTTCATATTGACACCTCAAAGTGACTTCAAATGTGATGTGGTCCCTAAAAAATGGTTTTGTTAAAATTTGTTAAAAAAATTAGTAATCACTGATCAACTTTTAACCCTTATAACTTTCTAACAAAAAAAAATTTTGGTTCCAAAATTGTGCTGATGTAATGTAGACATGTGGGAAATATTAGTTATTAACTACTTTGTGTGATATGACTCTCTGATTTAAGGGCATACAAATTAAAATTTGAAAATTGCTAAATTTTCTAAATTTTTGCCAAATTTCCATTTTTTCACAAATAAACTCAAGTCATATCAAAGAAATTTTACCACTATTATGAAGTAGAATATGTCATGAGAAAGCAATGTTAGAATCATCAGGATCCGTTGAAGCGTTCCTGAGTTATTACCTCATAAAGTGACAGTGGTCAGAAGTGTAAAAATTGGCTGGGTCAGAAAGGTGAAAACAGGCTGGGTCTTGAAGGGGTTAATAAACATAAAACATTTGTATTGCTCTATTTTAAGGGTTTATTTTTTATATAGTTGTATTCTGATTTATTTTTAAAGAGACAGAAAATTGTCAATAAACATTAATGTTCCTTCTATTGTTAAACCATATACAATTATAGCCATATACAATACAGTTGATTTATAGCAATAAAGGAAATGTCATATTTACTGAGCATAGGTCCCCTGGGACATAGAAACATGGCACAAGGTCAGCAGTAGGAGAAAACGGATGAAAGTATTTTGTGAAGTAGGGTCAGTTTCATTAACCTTACCAGAGACGGAGGGATGCAGACCATGAAAGACGGGCAGACTGTTTGACATCCTGGCTATTTAAGAACAAGCCTCTGCATGTTCACAGAAGTAGTAGCCTGTTTGAACTGTATTGAATGAGCTCTATAGATCCCTATTTCCATTGGAAATGATGTGCTGTGCTAGGCACATAAAAGATATGGTTTGTGGTGTGTTAGTTGAAGATTACTGTAGATTATTATTATTATTTATTATTATAGCGCCATTTATTCCATGGCGCTTTACATGTGAGGAGGGTATACATAATCAAAACAAGTACAATAATCTTAAACAACACAAGTCACGACTGGTACAGTAGGAGAGAGGACTGCTGTGGTTACTGCAGGTTGTAGACTTGTCGGAAGAGGTAGGTCTTCAGGTTCATTTTGAAGGGTTCAATGGTAGGCGAGAGTCTGATATGTTGTGGTAGAGAGTTCCAGAGTAGGGGTGATGCACGAGAGAAATCTTGTATGCGATTGTGGGAAGAGGAGATAAGAGGGGAGTAGAGAAGGAGATCTTGTGAGGATCGGCGGTTGCGTGCAGGTAAGTAATGGGAGACGAGGTCACAGATGTATGGAGGAGAGGGGTTGTGGATGGCTTTGTATGTCATGCTTAGGGTTTTGTACTGGAGTCTCTGGGCAATGGGGAGCCAGTGAAGGGATTGACAGAGGGGAGAGGCCAGGGAATAGCTGGGAGACAGGTGGATTAGTCGGGCAGCAGAGTTTAGAATAGAATGGAGGGGTGCGAGAGTGTTCGAGGGGAGGTCACAGAGCATGAGGTTGAGGCAGGAGATGATGAGGGCATGGACTAGGGTTTTTGCAGATTCTTGGTTTAGGAATGCACGGATCCATGAAATATTTTTGAGTTGAGGGCGGCAGGAAGTGGAAAGGGCTTGGTTATGTGGTTTGAAGGAGAGATCAGTATCAAGGATTACTCTGAGGCAGCAAGCTTCTGGGACTGGGGAGAGTGGGCAGCCGTTTACTGTAATGGATAGGTTCGTTGGGGGGGGTCTGGTGAGATGGAGGAAAATGATGAATTCTGTTTTGCCCATGTTAAGTTTTAGAAATCTAGCGGAGAAGAAGGATGAAATAGCGGACAGACATTGAGGGATTCTGGTTAGTAGGGTGGTGAATGTGATATCTGGTCCAGAGCGGTAGATTTGTGTGTCATCAGCATAGAGGTGATACTGAAAGCCATAAGATTCTATGAGCTGTCCCAGGCCAAAGGTGTAAATGGAGAAGAGCAGGGGCCCTAGGACTGAACCTTGCGGGACTCCGATAGATAGGGGGTGAGGTGAGGAGGTGGTGTGTGAGTGGAAGATGCTGAATGTCCGGTCTGTTAGGTATAACGAGATCCAGGATAGGGCCAAGGCTGTGAAGCCAAGGGATGAGAGGGTCTGCAATAATAGGGAATGGTCCACTGTGTCCAAGGCAGAGGACAGGTCCAGGAGGAGGAGGACAGAGTAGTATTGCTTGCTTTTGGCGGTTAATAGGTCATTGGTGACCTTAGTTAGGGCAGTTTCAGTGGAGTGGTGTGACCAGAAGCCAGATTGAAAGGGGTCGAAGAGGGAGCAGGAAGAGAGATGGGAGGACAGTTCAAGATGGACATGTTGTTCCAGTAGTTTTGAGGCATAAGGCAGAAGTGATATAGGGCGATAGCTAGATACAGAAGATGGGTCAAGAGAGGGCTTTTTGAGGATAGGTGTGATTGAGTGGAAAACACCAGTTGATAGTAAGAGGTTGAAGAGATGGGTTAGGGTTGGGATGAAGACTGTGGTGAGGTTTGGGATGAAGTGGGATGGGATCGGGTAAAGTGCACAGGTGGTGAGATGCGATCTTGAAAGTAGAGTGGAGAGTTGATTTTCTGTAATGGTGGAGAAGTTGGTTTTGGAGGTGGAGGCCTGGGAAGTTGGGAGGAAGGGCTCTGGGGGTTGTCAACCAAAACTGTCTCTGATGTTATCAATCTTCTGCTTGAAAAATGAGGCAAAGTCTTCAGCTGAAATGAGTGGAGAGGGAGGAGGTGCTGGGGACGGAGGAGAGAATTGAAGGTTTTGAATAACTGTTTAGGGTTGTGAGAAGGAGGATATGAGAGAAGAGAAGTAGGTTTGTTTAGCTGTATCGAGTGTGGCCTTGAAAGTAGTGAGGTACTGTTTGAATTTGATGAAGTCTACGTTGTAGTGGGATCTTTTCCATCTCTGCTCAGCAGCCCTGGAAGCTCGCCTCAGTTCTTTGGTCAGGCTGGGGTGCCAGGGCTGTCTGTTGATTTTATGAGCTTTGGTATGTGTGAGAGGGGCAACAGATTCCAAAGCCACAGATATTGCGGTGCTATATAGAGCGGCAGCAGCATTCGCATTGTGTAGGGAACTTATTTCTGTAAGAGGGAGAAGGGATTTAGAGAGTGAGAGTAGATAGAGGTGTTTAAGATTTCTGCGAGGGTGTGCAAGTTTGTGGGTTGGGGATTGTAGACAAGGAGTGGAGAGGGAAGAGAAAGAGAGTTGTTGTGGTCAGAAAGAGGAGGAGGTGAGCTAGAGAGGTTAGATAGGGAGAAGAGGCGGGTGAAGATGAGGTCCAGTGTGTGGCCATCTTTGTGAGTGGCTGCAGAAGGCCATTGAGTGAGGCCGAAGGAGAAAGTGAGAGATAGAAGTTTAGTGGCAGCTAAGAGGGAAGTGTCAATGGGGATGTTGAAGTTACTCAAGATGATAGTGGGGATGTCAGCGGAAAGGAAATGAAGTAGCCAGGTGGTGAAGTGGTTAAAGAAGGTGGTGGCTGGCCCTTGGGGGCGGTAAATGATAGCCAGTTGGAGGTTGGAGGGGTAGTAAATGCGCATGCGCACAAAGTGCACCCCAAAGGAAGGGAGGGTAATAGAGGGTGGTAATTGGATTGGGGTGAAGGAGCAGTTATCTGACAGGAGAAAACCAACTCCTCCACCATGCTTGCTGCTGTGGCGGGGTGTGCAGATCACAATATATGAACTCACAACCATTTCAAGATAATGTTTTCGCAAAAATATAAAATAATTTATTGATGGAGTAAATATTTCCGCCATTATTGTTTTCTGTTATTTGTATTCTTGTGGTTCCAGAATACAATTTCAGAAAATTGATATCTGAATCATGTGGATTACTTGTTTCTCCTCTGGATCAACACTGTATACTTTGAGATTAATGGATTTTTGTCTTATTTTGGTCTCACACATAGTTACATAGTTACATAGTTATTAAGGTTGAAGGAAGACTTTAAGTCCATCTAGTTCAACCCATAGCCTAGCATGCCCTAACATGTTGATCCAGGGGAAGGCAAAAAAAACACATGTGGTAAGAGTAAGCTCCATCATGGGGAAAAAAATTCCTTCCCGACCCCACATACGGCAATCAGACTAGTTCCCTGGATCAACGCCTTATCAAGGAATCTAATATATATACCCTGTAATATTATACTTTTCCAGAAAGGTATCCAGTCCCCTCTTAAATTGAAGCAATGAGTCACTCATTACAACATCATACGGCAGAGAGTTCCATAGTCTCACTGCTCTTACTGTAAAGAATCCGCGTCTGTTATTATGCTTAAACCTTTTTTCCTCCAGACGTAGAGGATGCCCCCTTGTCCCTGTCACCGGTCTATGATTAAAAAGATCAGCAGAAAGGTCTTTGTACTGTCCCCTCATATATTTATACATTAACATAAGATCCCCCCTTAGTCTTCGTTTTTCCAAACTAAATAGCCCCAAGTGTAATAACCTATCTTGGTGTGGCAGACCCCCCAGTCCTCTAATAACCTTGGTCGCTCTTCTCTGCACCCGCTCCAGTTCAGCTATGTCTCTCTTATACACCGGAGACCAGAACTGTGCACAGTATTCTAAGTGTGGTCGCACTAGTGACTTGTATAGAGGTAAAATTATGTTCTCCTCATGAGCATCTATGCCTCTTTTAATGCATCCCATTATTTTATTTGCCTTTGTAGCAGCTGCCTGACACTAGCCACTGAATATGAGTTTGTCATCCACCCATACACCCAGGTCTTTTTCATTGACGGTTTTGCCCAGAGTTTTAGAATTAAGCACATAGTTATACATCTTATTACTTCTACCCAAGTGCATGACCTTACATTTATCCCCATTAAAGCTCATTTGCCCTGTATCAGCCCAAGCTTCTAGTTTACATAAATCAGCCTGTAATATAAAATTGTCCTCCCCTGTATTGATTACCCTGCAGAGTTTAGTGTCATCTGCAAATATTGAAATTCTACTCTGAATGCCCCCTACAAGGTCATTAATAAATATGTTAAAAAGAAGAGGGCCCAATACTGACCCCTGTGGTACCCCACTGCTAACCGCGACCCAGTCCGAGTGTGCTCCATTAATAACCACCCTTTGTTTCCTATCCCTGAGCCAACTCTCAACCCACTTGCACATATTTTCCCCTATCCCCATTATTCTCATTTTATGTATCAACCTTTTGTGTGGCACCGTATCAAAAGCTTTTGAAAAGTCAATATACACTACATCTACTGGGTTCCCTTGGTCCAGACCGGAACTTACCTCTTCATAGAAGCTGATCAAATTAGTCTGACATGATCGGTCCCTAGTAAACCCGTGCTGATACTGGGTCATGAGGTTATTCCTCTTCAGATACTCCAGTATAGCATCCCTTAGAATGCCCTCCAGGATTTTACCCACAGTAGAGGTTAAGCTTACTGGCCTATAATTTCCGAGTTCAGTTTTTGTCCCTTTTTTGAATATTGGCACCACATTTGCTATACGCCAGTCCTGTGGTACAGACCCTGTATTATGGACTCTTTAAAGATTAAAAATGATGGTCTATCAATGACTGTACTTAATTCCTGCAGTACTCGGGGGTGTATCCCATCCGGGCCCGGAGATTTGTCAATTTTTGTGATTTTTAGACGCCGCCGTACTTCCTGCTGGGTTAAGCAGGTAACATTAAATTGGGAATTATTATCACTAGTCATATTGGCTGCCATGGGATTTTCTTTTGTAAATACTGCTGAAAAAAAGTCATTTAGCATATTGGCTTTTTCCTCATCCTCATCCACCATTTCACCCAGACTATTTTTAAGGGGGCCAACACTATTATTTTTTAGTTTCTTACTATTTATGTAGTTAAAGAATATTTTGGGGTTATTTTTGCTCTCTCTAGCAATGAGTCTCTCTGTCTCAATCTTTGCTGCCTTGATTTGCTTTTTACATAATTTATTTAATTTTTTGTATTTATTTAATGCCTCCTCACTACCTACTTCCTTTAATTCTCTAAATGCTTTCTTTTTGTCACTTATTGCGCCCCTTACAGCTTTTTTTAGCCATATTGGTTTCCTCCTATTTCTAGTATGTTTATTCCCATACGGTATATACTGTGCACAGGTCCTATCCAGGATGCTAATAAATGTCTCCCATTTTCTTTGTGTACTTTTATGTCTCAGGATATCGTCCCAGTTAATTTCACCAAGATCCTCTCTCATCCGTTGGAAATTTGCCCTCCTGAAGTTTAGTGTCCTTGTCACCCCTCTACTACACATCTTATTAAAGGAGACATGAAAACTTATTATTTTGTGATCACTATTCCCCAAGTGACCCCCAACCCTTATATTTGATATGCGGTCTGGCCTGTTGGTTAATATTAGGTCTAGCAGTGCCCCCCTTCTTGTTGGGTCCTGAACCAGTTGTGAAAGGTAATTGTCTCTCATAGTTGTCAAAAACCGATTACCTTTAGTGGAACTGCAGGTTTCTGTTCCCCAATCTATTTCAGGGTAGTTGAAGTCCCCCATAATAATGACTTCTCCTTGAGTCGCAGCTTCATCTATTTGCTTTACGAGGATATTCTCCATTGCTTCCATTAGTTTTGGAGATTTATAACAAACCCCTATCAGTAATTTATTATTTTTCCCCCTCCCCTTATCTCCACCCACAGGGACTCTACATTTTCATTAGATTCACCTATATTATCACGCAGGATGGGTTTTAAGGTTGATTTTACAAACAGACACACCCCACCCCCTCGCTTATATGTACGGTCATTTCTGAAAAGGCTATAGCCCTGCAAGTTAACAGCCCAGTCATGGCTCTCATCCAGCCATGTTTCAGATATCCCCACCATGTCATAATTATGTTCCAACAACATTAGTTCTAATTCGTCCATTTTGTTGGCGAGGCTTCTGGCATTAGTATACATGCACTTGATGTTACTCTCTGTACCTCTATTCTTTCTTAAATTACTAACTGTTCTAACCCCACCCCCCATGCCTCCGCCACCCCCAACTTCCTTATTTGTGCCCAGGTCTCTATCTGCACTATCTTCCCCACCTATAAAATGAATACCCTCCCCCCCATTCCCTAGTTTAAACACTCCTCCAACCTTTTAACCATTTTCTCCCCCAGCACAGCTGCACCTTCCCCATTGAGGTGCAGCCCATCCCTAGCGTAGAGCCTGTAGCCAACTGAGAAGTCGGCCCAGTTCTGCAGGAACCCAAACCCCTCCTTCCTACACCAATTCTTGAGCCACTTATTAACCTCCCTAATCTCCCGTTGCCTCTCTGGCGTGGCACGTGGTACAGGCAGTATTTCAGAAAATACCACGTTGGAGGTCCTTGCTTTCAGCTTGTAGCCTAATTCCCTGAAATCATCTTTAAGGACCTTCCACCTACCTCTAACTTTGTCATTTGTGCCAATGTGCACCATGACCGCTGGGTCCTCACCAGCCCCTCCCAGTAATCTGTCCACCCGATCAGCGATGTGTCGGACTCGAGCACCAGGTAGGCAGCACACCGTTCGACGATCCCTGTCTTTGTGACAGATTGCCCTATCTGTTCCCCTAATAATTGAGTCCCCCACTACCAGCACCTGTCTGGCCTGCCCTGCTCTCCTATTTCCCTCCTTACTTGAGCAGTCACGCCAGCAGTCACTATGGTTACATTCAAAATGTAACCATAGAAAGAAGTTATTCTCTATGCTTTGTTAAATAGAGTTATGAGTTATATAGATCAAAAGCTGAGGGCACTGGATCACTGCCTGCACCTCTCCGCTGTGAACAGGTAATTAAAGCAGGTTATCTGATGGACAGCAGACATAGAGTGTGTATGAAGAGAAAGTAAGAATTATCTGACAGCTGTTGGAAGGGCAAACCTTGCCTGTGTACTTCCTCGTTACCAGAGGTGCTAATCAATGTTATGTGAAGATACCTGCCCCTAAAGTAGATAGTATGCCTCCATATCAGAGGTCTCACATGGCAAAGGAAGTACAATGTTTTCCATGCCATATCTGTAAAATCTTAGTTTGACACAATCCATTAATATATCCATGATCAGAGAACATATTCGCATCTGTCTGAGATGGTTTAGTGAATCCTGCATTAGGCAGGGGGTTGGACACGATGGCCCTGGAGGTCCCTTCCAACTCTAACATGCTATGATGCTATGATTGATCTGTGGGTAAAATTGCATACATTTTGGTAACTGGTAACCCACAGCAATGCAATATCTTCCTGAATTATGTATGTATCATATTTTAGTGTGGTATGTATAGAATGCTTGAAGGATGTTCGGTAAGATGACAGCCATATTGTTCCTGTAGGAGGCTTCAGGAGGAAAATATGACTGACAGCAAAAATATGGCCTAAAACTGTATTAGAATCTAACGCAATCAGCCATCCTCCTTTTACCTCAGCCGACCAAGGAGTGAGGGGTCTGGTGAGACCCTTTATAACATCTCATCTACCGAACATCAGTGTCATATTATAGGAGAAGCAACAAGCATTGCAGGTCAGACCGTATTCCACATGGTGTTCACATCTGCATGAAGCTCTCATGGATCCAATTCTTAATATGTATCTGTAATTTTTTAATTTTGTTAATTATATTAGACTAGATTGTGGCCCGATTCTAACGCATCGGGTATTCTAGAATATGCATGTCCCCGTAGTATATGGACAATGATGATTCCAGAATTCGCGGCAGAGTGTGCTCGTCGCTGATTGGTCAAGGCAACCTTTATGACATCATCGTCACCATGGCAACCATTATGACATCTACGTCGATACTGTGCCCGTCGCTGATTGGTCGAGGCCCAGGCCTCGACTGAGGCCCAGGCCCAGGCCTATGACTGAGATAAGTCATTATCTCAGTAAACTAGAATACTTTATAACACCAGCTTGAAAAATGATTTTAAAATCCAAAATGTTGGCCTACTGAAATGTATGTTCAGTAAACGTACTCAATACTTGGCCGGGGCTCCTTTTGCATCAATTACTACATCAAAGCGGCTTGGCATGGATGTGATCAGCCTGTGGCATTGCTGAGATGTTATGGAAGCCCAAGTTGCTTTGATAGCAGCCTTCAGCTCGTCTGAATTGTTGATCTGAAATAAATTAACATTTTTATGCTATTCTATTTAGTGAGAAGCACTTGTATATCTTTATTATTTCACCTTTTGCAACCTTTTTAAACACTGTACTTCTTTTTGTATATTAAAACTAAAATATAATAATCTAGAACGATAAACCATGGCACCAAAATAACCTAAAGCACGTGTTTTTTAATTTTCCTTCTATGAGCTTATATGGCAACTATCAGAAATAACCGTCATGCTTTGGTCAAGTGTGTATAAAACAGTCTTATAAAAAGGAAAAGGAAAGAGTAGTACTCACTGTTCCTTAGAAATAGAAAGTCCTTTATAAAAATATCACCGGGACATCTATGCGGTGTGCAGGGGGATGTAGAGGAAGCTTGTGGACTACAGCCGTTTCGCTTTTGTCTGGCTACGGGTCCAGGTGATTGGTGACATGGCAGTGCTTCCCCTTTATGGGCGGTCTAGCAACTCACCACTTCACCATGCAAATAACAAGCATCATTAAATCCATCATAAAAAACATTTTTATAACATGTAAAATCATTTACACAACCTATATCCTATAAAAACATAGATAGGTCAAACCTATAGTTCAAACCTAAAGGGCCCTGCGCTGATGTTTTCATGATCCATTTTGCTTCTCTTCTTAATAGCATTTTATTAAGGCCTTCAGTCCATACATTGCGCTCCATAATTGGACCGAGATTCACTGACATCTGCACGAGCACTAACACTAAGTGAAAGGAGAGGGGAGCAGAGAGTTGCCAAAAGCTATGACCTAGCACTCAGCAAGATAAAAGATACACGGGCACTGCAGCAGCAAAATGATCGAAATTTTGTAATGAAAACTATTTAGAAAGTTGATTAACTTTACATTCAGGAAGAGAATACATTGTAAAAGAAAAAACTTTTTATAAAAAATGTACATAACCTTTAAAGTGAACCTGTCATGTCCCCAAATGTTAATAATATCGAAATATAAGGTTAATTTGCAGGTTAATAGCATTACAATACTAACAGGCCACCGTACTGAAAGCACGGCTACTGATAGAAAAGGAGCTTTATTTTTAACCCCACATCCCCCCAAATGTCCCATATTCCCAAAATAGTACTGATAAAATCCTTGTATAGGTAAAAAATGAAAAATGTAACAGGTTTTATAAAATGGTGATGCAAGTCACATTTACAACGTTCCTAATTTTTTAACAACTTAACATAAAAATCAAGTTTGGTATTGTTGTAATTGTACTGACCAGGAGAATCATGTTCCCAGGTCATTTTTACTGCATTATGAAGCATTGTACAAGCAAAACTCCAAAAAACAATAATAGAATTGCATGTTTTTGTTATAATGATGCTGAATCTGCACATGGCACAACTTTTAACAATCTATTAAAATGTATAGAAAGACTTATAATTTGATGAACATATGGTCCCATCCTTGGAGACGGTCACACTTAGAATTAGGTGCTCTCCATGTTGCTTTTATAATGTTAAACTGATGCTGAAACAGTGAAGCTTGTTCTAAACACTGCCATTCCCATAGGGATAACATCTGTCTTCTATGTGCTGGAGACACTGTTTGTCTATTTGTTTTATATTGTGTAAGCACAGAATTATATAACTGTTGTATGTGTAATAATAACAAAGCTGATTATTACATGGATGATGATCAGGATGATTGTTTATGTTATTGTTGATGTTGGTATTAAACAGCCGGGATAATATTGCTCGCTGACTGAGTTTAGCCAGAATTGCTGAACCGGTTGAGATGGTGAAAATAAGTTGATGTCGTTGTATCCACAGACTTTAGTACTCTCGCTGTAAAATATGGTTTCCTTGAACTTCCTGGTATTGTTTATTCTCTCTGTTTCCTAACTATAAATTCCAAACATGTCCTTAGGCCTTTATCTCTAAACAGATGCATGGAGTGTTCTCATGTGAGTACACAAAACAATTTGGGTTTAACTTAAGGAAATGCAGATCCTGAGTGTCGATACTTTGATAATGTTTACTTCCATGGTAGATATATAGCGCAAATGAACGATGTGCAGCCATGGGAAGGACGGGCATCCATAATGAACTATAAGGGAATCTCCATTTTTAATATCGTATTTTTTAGATTCAAAGTTCTGTGCAAATTCATTTCTGCAGGATACAGGATAGGTGATAAATGTATGATCTGTGGGAGAGGTGGTCAGGACTAGAGTTGCGCGAAAAAGCTCGGGTTCCCTCTTATTTGGCAAGCTATTGCGCCTGCTGAATAAGCTGCAGAGTGAACCTGGATACATGGCGGGCGCTGGCTGATCGGCTGATCGGCGCTGCATGTGTTGCGGCTGTGTCATAGTCACGACACGTGCATGGACAGCCTGCTTGTTGGGCTCTCCATACATGTGCTGTAACAGTGACACAGCCACAACACATGCAGCGCCGATCAGCTGATCAGCCAGCGCGCCCCATGTATCCAGGTTCCAGCTTGCCGAATAAGAGGGAACCCGAGCAAATTCGCTCATCTCTAGTCAGGACTTGTATGCACACTATTGCTCCGATAGAAGCAAATGGAGTGATGGTCACGCATACACAATAATGTGCTGTTTACAGAGGGGACATGGTACTCCAGTTCTTGTGATCACTTGGGATCCCAGCAATCAGATCTGAAAGAACTGTACATCATGTCACCTATGTTGTCGTTCATAAGATAATCCTTCTAATACACCTTTATAGAGGTAGCTAGTTCCATTTTTCCTATTCAGTATGTAATAGTATGCAGGTACTGAGTGTGTCACCACGGAACAGACAGACCAACAGTTGAGGGGTTTAATAACAGGAATCAGGTTCTCCTTGCAGGGAGGAAGCAATGGAAAATAACTAGCAATAAAACAGTGCAAAAATATGGGAGTCAAACAGTGTAACAGAAGTAAGCAAGATTTCTTGAGAAAAGAACACTTATCAGTCTGATGAGGACTTGCTTGAAGGGTCATCTTCCCCAACATAGGCGCCGAGAAACAGCGGCACTTGTTGTCCCTCTGTTGTCTGTGGGCTGAGTAATCTCTAGGAGCCTGCTGCCTGGGGTTTCGGGAGTTAATGTGGTATGCACAGGCTCTGAGTCTTTAGCTTTCACAGCACAGCCTATCCTGGGAAAACGATGGTCAGTCTATTATTAAGTCTCTCACCGGGAATCAGGGGTTCAATTGTTTCATTTCTGTATGCATATTAAGGATTGGTTTATGCCTGGGAGCCTCTGCACCCCTGCACCACTGCTCCCCCCTTTTTTGCTGGTGCTTCCTTGAGTTTTCATAGATAGATAAATTGATAGATCGTCTATAGCCCGTCACAGGACAGTGATTGCAATAGAGGATGTATCCACTTAAGGGGCGAGTTGTCCATTTGAAGTGGGCAATGAATGCAGCAGGAACCGATGGGCACAGAAGCCGATGAGCACCCCCTCACACAGCTCCACCCCCCTCCACTTGGTACCACCCACATCAGTCTGACCTTTGCTGTTCAGCACTTTGATGTGGGCAGAGACTGCAGCAGGAGTGGCAGGCTACATATTGATGAAACAGGAGCCAAAGGTGCAGGTCAGCACAGCGGGAGTCGCTCTCTGCTACACGGTGAGTTTGGGTGAGTTGGCTTCCTTCTCCATCTCACCCAGCTTGGCAGTGCCCATGTTACCTAGTACACTTCTGCACAGCACTTTGAGGGGGACTCTGACTGTGAGCGTAGAAGGAGCTGCTTCCTGCTATGCTGGTCAGTGGCTGGCGTGGCATTGTTCTCCCTCATCCCCATTGCCCAGATGTTGAGTGTGCGCTCACTGAACACAAGATCAATTACCAAAGCCTGAGTTTCCCAAGAATGTTTTTTTTAACCCATAACATGAAAGTAAGGTTAGTAATATAACTTTCATTACTAAATCTTCAATTTTACTCAGATTGTTTGATTCAAAAATGAATACACCCCATAGCAAAAACTACTACATGTAGATGCTACATGGAGAGTGATACTCAAATTATCTCTCCAGAATTTCCCCCAGGTGTTGGTTGGGTTCACATCAGCAGACACTTGGACACTGATCCACTTTCACCTTGTTCTTCAGAAACGTTACACATGTGTTTTGGATCGTTGACAAGGGCACGGAGTGCCAAGGGCACGGAGTGATGGTAGCATCTCCTCTTTCAATGCAGAACAGCACGTCTGTGAATTCCCAACAATGAACTGTAGCTCCCCGACACCAGCAGCCCTCATGGAGCCCCTCATAAGGACACTGCAACCACCATGTTTCACTGTCGATACCATGCATTTTTAAACATATTAAATATTCTTGATTTTTAATTGATGAGTCTTATATAAGCTTTAGCAGTTTTATCTCAAATATGCTTGTATCAAACATAAGTGAACAGGCCAACAAGTTAAGGCTAAACAGATTTTACTTTTTATAATAAAATCATATAGAAAAAGAAAAACATTTTAGTGACAAATTAAAAACAATAAAAAAAGGAATAATTTGCTTTACTGCATATAATTCCAGAAGAATGATCTCTGTAAATGATATAGATGGGTAACTTCGGTGTTAAAGAATGACGTATGATAATAGGTGCTCAATTGATGTTTTATTGATTACCGACTAATGAAACAGACAAAATATCAGACGTTTTGGCCAAATTGGCCTTTGTGAAGTTTATATGGAAAAAGAATGGGTTGTTGTCATGTGAGGTCAGCTGATGGTATGAGATATCTATATATTCATAGCTTCCTCATAGACAGGTGGACCAGTATTACCGTGTATCCGTAGGATACTGACTTGTCTGTTTCTATTAATGCCATAAGGCAGCTCCCATCCACAAATGTCACTTCATACAAATTCCTTGTCTATACAGTCGTGTGGGTTTTGGGGTTCCCCGTTCCAATGATTAGTGGGGGTCTCGCTTTTCAGACCCCATTGATGAAACATTACATATCAAGTGAATAGGTAAGATTTTTTTTCTCATTGCATTACCCCTGTTGTCACAATTGATTAATATGAGACAACTTGCAACTCATAAATTTATAGCAAGGAATTGGAAGTGAGTGGAAGGTGAAAAATTCAAGGACCATAATGAAATTTAGCAGCTAAACTTTCATTTTTTGAATTTCAGTTTTTGCAATTCTAGAGGCTTGAAAGAAGCCAATTTAAGTTTTATAGTTCAAAGGGCTTTGGAGTTTTTACAATTTGGGATTATGATCTAGTTTTCACTCATTATATTTATTTGATACATGTATACATTTATGTCATGTTTATTGAATCGCATAGTACTACTGGATAGCTGCCCTTAATGCTTTCCATATTTGCTGTAATTTCACTTTATCGTTTGGCATAGTAAAAGCCAAAATCCAAAAACTATGTTGTCCTGTAAGACATCAGAAATACAGTTGTGTGAAAAAATGTTTTCCCCCTTTGCTATTCTTTTGCATGTTTGTCACACTTAAATGTTTCGGATCACCAAACAAATTTAAATATTAGACAAAGATAACACAAGTAAACACAAAATGCAGTTTTTAAAGAAAAGTCTTTATTAATAAGGGAAAAATAAATCTAAACTTACAGGGCCCTGAGTGAAAGAGTGGTTGCCCCTCTCTCCTTAAAACAAATATTACCTGTGGTTTATCACATCTTTGAGAAGCTGAGTTCAAATTCCCTAGCCACACATAGGCCTGATTACTGCCACACTTGTTCTCAATCAAGAAATCACTTAAGTAGGATCTGCCTGACAAAGTGAAGTAGACCAAAAGATCCTCAAAGCTAAACATCATGCTGTGAGCCAAAGAAATTCTGGAACAAATGACAAATAAACTAATTGAGCTCTATCAGTCTAAAAGGGGTTATAAAACCATTTCTCAAGCTTTGGGACTTCAGTGAACTACAGTGAGAGCTATTATCCACAAATAGCAAAAACATGGAACAGTGATGAACCTTCCCAAAAGGGGCCGGCTGACCAAAATTACCCTAAGAGCTAAGAGCGCAGCAACAACTCATCCAAGAGGTCACAAAAGTCCCGACAACAACATCCAAAGAAGTGCAGGCCTCACTTGCCTCAGTTAAGGTCAGTGTACATGACCCCACCATAAGAAAGAGACTGGGCAAAAATGGCGTGCATAGCAGACTTGCAAGACCAGAACCACTGCTGAGCAATAAGAACAAAGGCTTGTCTCAAATTTGTAAGAAAATATCTTGATGATTCCCAAGACTTTGAGGAGAATACTCTGTGAACTGATGAGACAATAGTAGAATTTTTTGGAAAGTGTATGTCCCATGACATCTGGAGTAGAAATAACACAGCATTTCAGAAAAGGAACATCATACCAACAGTAAAATGTGATGGTGTTATTGTGATGGTCTGGGGCTGTTTTGCCAATTCATGACCTAGAAGACTTGATGTGGTAAATGGAACCATGAAATCTGCTGTCTACCAAAAAAACCCTAAGGGAGAATGTCCGTTTATCTGCTCATGACCTCAAGCTGGGCCATGCAGCAGGAAAATGATCCAAAACACACCAGTAAGTCCACCTCTGAATAGCTTAAGAAGAACAAAATTAAGACATTGGAGTGGCCTAGTCAAAGTCCTGACCTTAATCCGATTGAGATACTGTGGTATGACCTTAAAAGGGCAGTTCATGCTCGGAAACCCTCCAATGTGGCTGAATTACAACAAGTCTGCAAAGATGAGTGGGCCAAAATTCATCCAGCTCGTTTTAAAAGACTCATTGCCCATTATCGCAAATATTTGATTGCAATTGTTGCTGCTAAGGGTGGCCCAACCAGTTATTAGGTTTAGGGGGCAATAACTTTTTCACACAGGGCCCTGTAGGCTTGGATTTATTTTTCCCTTAATAATACAGCCCTTCATTTTAAAACTGCATTTTGTGTTTACTTGTGTTATCTTTGTCTAATATTTAAATTTGTTTGGTGATCCGAAACATTTAAGTGTGACAAACATGCAAAAGAATAGGAAATCAGGAGGGGGGCAAACACTTTTCCACACAACTGTAGATACATATTCATATAAACACTGGGCCGATGCATCTATAACAGGGGTGAGCAATTAATTTTCCCGAGGGGCCTCATGAGGGACCGTGACTGTTGTGGAGTCAAAACCAATAGGCTGAAATTAATTCTGTTCAATATTAATATTAACATATTATAATTATTTTATATTAATATTAATTGTCTCACTTAATATTGATTAAAATTAAGTAATCTTACATCCCCCTATATACCGTATGAGTATGCACACAGCCCCTTTATATACCATATGAGCCCACACATAGCCCCCAACATACTCTTAGAGCCCACACACAACCCCCTGTATACAGTAAAAGCCTCTACATAGCCCCCTATGTACAGTATGAACCTCATAGCTGACGCAATTAAATTATATCATCACATTTGCTGTCTCACACGCTGATCGGTAGAAGATAGAACCGGCGTTCCCGAGGATGTGGAGAGTGGTGACAGGGAGCGGTGGCAGATGAGTGGCTGGCGGGGGAGGGCATGGTGCCCGTAAGCCGTTGTTTCAGCCCTTCGGCTGTCTTGGTCCACACTCTGCACAGGTCTGATCCAGATGCATTTTTTACAGGTGTACAGGTGTGATATTTAGGACATGTTTCAATTTAAAAACATTTTAGCAATTGATTCATATGACACGTGGCTTCTTCAGATTTATGCTCAGAAAAAAACCCTGAAAAAAATAACATATAGACTTATCAATATCTCTTGTGTAGCCCCCAGCCTAATACCGCACCACAATTTCAAAGTGAAAACGTTGCTGTAGTTTTGCAATAATGACAGTGTTTCTTCTAAAAGAAAAAGATGTAGGAAAGAGCTGAGGGCTGTCCTTCGCTTACTCTGGCAGTCCAATAGAAAATGAGTGGATCAGAAGCATGCACTCGATAGACCCGTTCTTTCGATTGTTGGAAAATTCAGCAGTTGGATCACCAGCGTTCAGTAAATTATCCCCTATCCTAAGAGCTCGTACAGCCAAAACATCACACATATCTGATTTCTTCCTCGGATAGAGCCGGTCCAAAGAAGAAAATCACAACATGCCCGTATTGATCTGGTATTCAGGTCACGCTCGGCCATGCAAGTCAATGAGTGCGTGGAAACCATCAAACTGCACACGGATGACATCTGAGTGCAGTCTGATTTCTACAGACTGACAGAAATGAGAGGATGGAGACTTTTTTTCCCCATCTTCTCCTCATCCAAGAGAATAGGAAGACACCGTGCTCACACTCTGATCAGAGTGTAATTTCCATAATCGACCCAATTCTTTCGGATGAGAGAATACAGTCTGTACCAGACCTAAGGATAAGAGATAATGTCCATACTACTTCAAAATACTGTATTTAAGTTTTTTTTTCAAGCGTCACTGAAATAACAAATCAAATTATATTACCGGACATAATGAACAAATCCGTATTAGCGCATCACTGTATATAATCCTGCTTAATGGTGTGCACAATCCCCAGTCTCTTATATATTCAGTTATGTAGGATTGCTCGTTCTCCTCTGATGACATCTGTTCCCCTAAGCTGTATCTCTGAACCTCTGCTCTCTATCGTGCTGGATATCTTCCCAAGTCTTCACATAGATATGCAGAGTGTACGTATAGGTGAATGTAGTTACACCAGTATGAGAGTTTCCCATAAAAGCAGCCATGTTCATAAATAAGCCTACGGAATTAATGTACGGTCAGATTTATGAGCTTAAAGTGGTTTTACACATTTATCTACATGAAGCTTATTCATTAGATACTGAAAGGTCCTGCAACTTTGAAAATATACTTTGTGTTTCAACTCCTCTGAGTTTTCAAGATCCTTGTTTGCTTCTAGAAAATCGATTCCGTTCAGATGCTGATAGCCTTAAAGGGGTTGTGTCATCTTCTGCAGGTGCACACAGCTCCCCAGGCTTCCTGCTTACCGGCCGACAGCGCACTCTTGCCTGATAGACAGTTCGGACCAGTGGCACCATCGCGCAGCTGGCCTGAGACAACATGACCTCTTTCTGTAGAGTGCCTGATCAGCCACCTCTGCTAGACCACAGAGGTGGCCGGTAACTTAGACAATGAGCAGTAAACAATGGAATTAAAACCCACTCTGTTCTTGAAAATGCAGAGGATTTTTAATACCCAGTGCATTGCAAGGTTGTTTGTTTTTACAAGCACTTTTAATTTATCCAAAAACTGAACATAAATAGCCCTTTAATGCTTCCAACAGTCCGTGATATTAATACAATTATATTCTGTAAAAGGAATATATTGTGATCTATAGAGTCTGGGTTCCATACTAATACATTTTCAGCATTTTTTTATTGGTTTTTCAGCGTTTTTCACCCATTGAAATGAATGGGTGGTGAAAAAACACTGAAAAAAACGCTCCAAAAATGCAGGTATTATGTTTTGGTGCATTTTTTTCTACCAAAACCTGATTCTATAGAATCTGCTTAGTGCAGTCCAAACGCGTCGACTGGGTCATGTCGACCATGTAAATTTTTCTTTTGTATGCAATATATTTTCTTTTGAAAAATAAAAAACCCAGTCCTGTTGAGCCGGACTCCAATTTTTTCTATTTTCCTTGGAGCTGCATAATACTCTATGGGGGAGCTGCATTATACCCTATGGGGGGGAGCTGCATTATACCCTATGAGGGAGGGCTGCATTATACCCTATGGGGGAAGCTGCATTATACCCTATGAGGGGAGCTGCATTGTACCTTATGAGGATGGCAGAATTATTCCCTATGGGGGGACCTGCATTATACCTTATGAGGGGAGCTGCATTGTACCCTATAAGGGGGCCGCATTATTCCCTATGAGGGAGCTGCATTATACCCTATGGGGGAGCTGCATTATACCCTATGGGGGTGCTGCATTATACCCTATGAGGGAGCTGCATTATACCCTATGAGGGAGGACTGCATTATACCCTATGGGGAGCTGCATTATACCCTATGAGGGGGGCAGCATGATACTCGGAGGGGGCTACATTATATTCTGTAGGGGGCTGCATTATACTATATGAGTGGGGCTGCATTATATTCTATGGAGGGACTGCATTATACTCTGAGGGGGCTACATTATATTCTCGGGGGGCTTTATTATACTATATGAAGGGGGCTGCATTATACCCTATGAGGGGGCTACATTATATTCTATGGGGGGCTGCATTATACCTTATGAGAGGGTTGCATTATACTCTATGAGGCTGGCTGCAATATATTCTATGGGGGGTGCATTATATTCTATGTGGGGCTGCATTATTTTCTATGAGGGGGCTGCATTATACTATATGAGGGCTCCATTATGTTCTGTGAGGGGGCTACATTATACTATATGAGGAGGCTACTTTATATACTATGAAGGGGCTACTTTATATTCTATGAGTTGGCTACTTTATATTCTATGAGGGGGCTACTTTATATTCTATGAGGGGGGTTATCCCGACCCCTGCTACATAATTAAGACGTGTACTACCTTATATTATACCCTGATATTAGCGTGTTTTACCACACAATTGGTGGTCTTGTATTTATTTCTATGTAGCTACATAGTGGGCCCCAAGAATAATTTTCTCTGGTGGGCCCAAGGTGCTCCAGTCCGATACTGCAACTAACCGTCCCTAATACATCACATCACATTAGTCATCTAAGGTTTTCACATTTTTGAACATCTTTTGAATGAAATGGTAATATTCACTTCCATTTGCAAACAATTGAACCCACATGTCATCCGATATGGACAGTAAGACCTGTAATGTTAGCTTTGATGAAATGATTCAGATTCGGGAGTATCTGCAACTCCTACATGAGGGCATCTGCCTCCTATGTCACTATGATTGAACTACAAGTCTGTGGTGAGATGACTGAAATACATCTTACCTACTAATTCTGAAAACATTGCTCCATTTTTACTAATTCCTGGGTGATGTATAACGCAGGTTGTTCTACGTAATATTTGCTCATTACGTTAAATTTTGCAAAGTACCTGACCCATGAAAGAGCCAAAAATGTCTGTCTGCCAACATCACGACCCCAGCGTTATAATATGGCTACATAAGTGGGGGTACCTGTATTTTTTTAATTGCATTGGGACCCTGGGAGTTTCAAGTTATTTTTGATTCACCTTTTAAAGACTTCTAAATGGCAAATTTGCATGGGAAACACATCCTCCACTGTCATTAAGGCCATGTTCTCACATTAATTATTTACTCAGTATTTTACCTCAGTATTTTTAAGCCAAAATCAGTAGTGGGTTATAAATACAGAAGTGGTGACGTGTTTCTATTATACTTTTCCTCCGATTTTTCCGCTCCCCATTTTGGCTTACAAATACCGAGGTAAAATAATGACTAGTGATGAGCAAATATACTCGTTACTCGAGATTTCCCGAGCACGCTCGGGTGTCCTCCGGTATTTTTTAGTGGTCGGAGATTTAGTTTTTATTGCCGCAGCTGAATGATTTACATCTGTTAGCCAGCATAAGTACATGTGGGGGTTGCCTGGTTGCTAGGGAACCCCCACATGTACTTATGCTGGCTAACAGATGTAAATCATTCCGCTGCGGTGCTAAAAACTAAAACTCCGACCACTAAAAAATACTCGGAGGACCCCCCGAGCATGCTCGGTAAATCTCGAGTAACGAGTATATTCGCTCATCACTAATAATGACCAAATACTGAACTTGTAAACGTGGCCTAAGTGTTAAAGTGAGAACATTTGCCTTGATAAATTAAGGGAAGCTGGGTAACATTTCTGTCAGAGCTGGAATGGTAAGCCATGCAGTTTTCTTATAAAAGGAGTATAATAATGAAATAGAAATTTACATTGTGAAAATGAAAAATATGTAAATGGTATCTGTCTCCAATAAAATGCATAAATCAAGAATATATGTGAATATAAGATACTTTATAATATATCTTTATCAGAGAAATCTTCTTCTTTCTCCACATGTGAGCCAATTCGTCCCCTTTTCCCTGGGAAACACTGATAAACTACTTTTTGTCAAAACAAGACCTACTGTCAGTTTGCTCAGAAATTTATTTATAGCCATTAAATCAAGCTTACAGTGAGGCAAAGGGAGACACAGACATATTGGGCCACAGCTTAATCTCATTCTAGTGATGGAGTCACAGCTACACTGCTCAGTACTGCTAATGCTGCTTATTCAGGACATGAATTCCTTCATGTCTCTGAGTGTAGTATATGTATGACATCACAGCAGTCAGTCTCCAACCACTAGCTTAGAGACAACAGAAAATTGAGGATAGAGCCTGAAGCGACAAGAAATAGTAAAAAATACAGGATGCAAGTCACATAAAAACCAGAAATAGCGATATTACTCTTGTACACAAGACAGCTTTTTCTGAAAAGTTACCTAAAATGACAAGTACACCTTATTGGTTATTCCCATCACAAATATTTCTGTTATGTCCTCAGGAAATACTGTATGTCCAATATGTGGTCCACTTCTTTCTCTTAAGGTATGTTTCCACGGTCAGGAAACGCTGCTTGTTTGACGCTGCGCAGAGCTGCAGCGTCAAACAAGCAGCGTCCAGATGTTCCAGCATAGTGGAGGGGATTTTATGAAATCCCGTCTCCACTATGCGTGGAAACCCGCACGCGGCGGCCCTGCGACTCCGGACATGCTGCGCGTCTTTTCAGATCGCAGCATGTCCGTACACCTTGCGGGGACGCAGCGTCCCCGCAAGGCATATCACAGGGCCCTATGGGACAGAGCGATCATCCCGGGTGTGAAGAGTTAACACATCTGGCATGATCGCGTCCCAGAAAGGGGGCGGGGCTTAGCGCCGAGCGGCTTCGCCGCTGCGGCGATACTGCCGGCCATCCTAAACGTGGAGACATAGCCTTAAAGGGAATTTATCACCACATTTTTGCTGCTCCATCAAAGAGCAACATGATGTAATGACAGACACCTTGATTCCAGGGATGTGTCATTTACTCTGCTTTGTGCAGCAGTTCTCCAACTTTTTTAGCATAAATCAAAATGTAGAAATTTGCCTTCAGCACTCATCTAGGACACTCTGGAGACCAGGTCATCATACCACAAGCAGACACAGCGTCCAAAACGCAAAGGAGCTTACGTGGAAGAAATTGCTGTAAACTAAGTAGAAAGAAAGCTTCCAAGCTGGGGTGACCTAAACAATCTTTTTTTATTTTACCAAATACAGTGCAACATTTCGACCAGATACAAGTCTTTGCCAAGCATACCAACATGGTGCAAACAGCAGGTTTAAATAATACTGATAATTAGAGAAACACCAATGAGAACCCATTAGGCTACTTTCACACTAGCGTCGTGCACTGCACGTCGCTATGCGTCGTTCTGGAGAAAAAACGCATCCTGCAAAAGTGCTTGCAGGATGCGTTTTTCCTCCATAGACGTGTATTAGCGACGCAGTGCGACGGTTGTGTCGTGTTGCGTCGGACCGTCAGCACAAAAAAAGTTACATGTAGCTTTTTTTGTGCGTCGTGAGCGTCTTGTCCGACCGCGCATGTGCGGCCGGAACTCCGCCCCCACCTCCCCGCACCTCACAATGGGGCAGCGGATGCGTTGTAAAACTGCATCCGCTGCCCCCGTTGTGCGGCACTTTCAACGCTAGCGTCGGTACGTTGCAACGTCGCATAGCGACGTGCAGTGCACAACGCTAGTGTGAAAGTAGCCTTAGTTTTATTTAAAAAATCATTAGTATCTTTTATATCCGAACAGGCACTAATGGCAAAATCCCTCAGGAGTCGATCCAAATAAAGGGCCACCCTGTTGAATAGGGAACCTCGTCCTGAGACAATAGGGCAGCCTTGGGGACATAAATGTCTATGAAGGGATTTTTTTCTCTGTATTATTCCATTGTATGCAATTAGTTGAGGATGCATCTGATTAAAATGCATTTTCTTTATTTTTTGTTGATGATAAACATAGACAATTAGAATATTCCTTAACATAGAATTGTAAATCTTTATGTGAATTTTTATGTTCCCATTCTCTTAGGCACCATAATAACACTCTGTATTGAGATAACGTGGTAGGTAGTGGTGGTGTATTCCTGTAGTAGAAAATCATAGATGACAGACTGCGATTATCATGATCCATGGTGCCAAATGCCAAATTTAGCTTTGCTATATGTGTTTGTACATGAACAATCGCATATAGTTGCTTGGAAATGAATCTACCTTTCTTGCACAACAAAGGTTAATAAGCATTATAAGACTGTCTAAATCCCACTGATGAACTGTGGGAATGATGTTGTAAGCTTGCAAAGAAGGGAGTGGTGGGATTGGATTTAATTATGGTTCCCAGAAATGTTTCCAGATAGAATGATGATTATTTAATGCAGAATGAAATAGTAATCAGCATTTTGGGTGTGTGTGAGGTGTCTTGGATACCGGCTGCGTCTCAGCCCTCCTCGCTGCCAGGGCATCTCAGCTATTCATATGCATTAGGAATAAAAAGTCACATCTGCTTAACTGTTTAAACCAATACTTTATTAAGTCTGACAAAACAAGAAAAAGGACAAAGAACAAAGAACGTTTTCCAAAGGAGCCACAACGTACTGCTTCATACAGCCATCATCCCATAACGTTCTTCTGAGCGTACTAATATCACTCAAGCAAATCTTGGTTCTGTTTCCTTGGAACACCACGCTGCCAAAGAGCGCGTTACCTCTTCTTGCGTTGCAGTGAGATTTGTGTGCCAAATGTCGACTCGTAATCCATTTTATACACTGCCATGTTGGAGCGCCCCCACACCGCCGCAGGGCCGAGGGGCACCCGAAGCCGGGCCCCCGGTTCTCAGTCTCGGGGCTGTCACGGTGGCTAGACCCGGTCCGTGGCCCTGTCCGTCAGTGGGGGACGTCCGGTGAAATAGGTGGTAGTAATGGTAGCGATGTAACGGTGCGGTTGTGGGGTGTAAGTCGCGGTAAATAACGAGGACACCAGTTTGCAGTCTCTTTACCTCTTTACTGGAGATCTCTGAGTCCTCAGTCCAGAATACGGTTCACCAGGCTGCGCAAGTCCGGCCGGTCCAATGGCACCTCCAGAGCCCTCCTCTCAGGTGGAAATCTGTGCCTTCCTTCTAGCGCTATGTGTTGTAGTCCTTCCCTGCTGTGCTCACGGAAAGTGACCCCACAACGGTTGTGTCTGTTTCTTAAGTTCCCTCACAACTCGATTTGATGTTCCTCTGTAATCCACCCCTTCCCTGTATTCAGGTTGGAATGGCACCCGTTTGTCAGGTAGGCCTGGAGTTCTTCCGGGACCCTAGAGACGCCCCTCTCCCGCAATTGCCCCCCAAGACTTCATAGGTGATATGTGGTAGACAGCCCGCCTGAGACCGACTGTCCTGCCGCTGTTTGGAGTATGGCTTGAAGCTGTATTCTAATCCACTCCCTCGACGTTCCGGCCACCGGTATTGCGCCTCAGCAAGGTGCTGCCTCTTTCAGCACAACCCCTGCTGGTATTCTCCTTCTGCTTGATCTCGTTTCTCACTCAGCACAATCTGTCTCGCTTCTAGTCCTTTCCTTGAGTCCCGCCGCTTCCAGGAGCCTGCGCGGACCCGTTACGTTCTTTCAATGCCAAGCCTCTGCCAGGATCCCACCCCTGGCAGAGACCCTACAGTCTCTCCCTTCACAACACCCCCTGCCACAGGGTGTTGCTCCGTTCAATCCCGTCAGCGTTCTCTCTAACTTTCTGCCTGACCCCCAGTTTACCCACTATGGTGGGGAGTGGCCTAATGAATAGCACCCTTAGCTCCCCCCGGAGGCCCAGCTGTGAAACATATTGGTGTCTGTGATACCTGATTGGAGGAACTCCTTCGGTGCCATCGAACGTACCATGGCTCCCCTTAGCGGCAGAGCCACAGTACTGCAACGACCAGAACTCTGGGGCGCTGCACTCCCCCCTGGTTAAACACAGTACTCCGGGACTGGGAAGAAAAACAACAATACAGATTAGCAAAAAGACATACAATTTTGTTGAGTGTAAAACAATAAGCATACTTGAACAGGCTTCCCTTTATGGGAGGTGAGGACACTTTTAACGTTACAAACATGGTCAACATTATAAATTACAGGCTATACATAACTCCTGTTACCCAACCGGGTATTCTACCTAGTGCAAATTCTGGAACAATAAATTAACATTGCCTTTAAGAAACATACACTCTTAGTTTACCAAAGGCCTTCCTATAATCACATTACAGGGTAAGGTAACTTCACATTCTCCTACTTTGAACCTGCAGGACCGCCTGTCCCTATGGCACCAGACCTACTGCCTCTCCTTTCTTTTACAGGACCGCCCTGTTCATCCAGGGCCTACTGCCTTTCTCTACTATACATGGTATAGACATAACATTCCTTTCTTTTTAGAGAACTCTGAGCCAGCTCTACTCGGCTCCTTTAAGGACTCACTCTCTAACCCCTACGGGTTCACTCTCTGTCCTTAGTAACAAAGTAACTTTCAATGGGGACGCGGGGTTTACCTTCTATCCTCACCTTCATTATTACTTTGCTTACTTTCAACTATGCAGACCTCTATCTCTACCCCTACGGGCTCTCTGCATCTTTTCTTTCTGCAAAACATTATTTAGACATTTCAACAAATTCAACACATATAACTTAGCATGTAAAACAGTTACATTTCTTTTCAAGGCATCATTATGGCATTACTGTTCTGCAACAGTATCTCTCTCAAGTTCAGTTTCTCACATCCCCTTTAAGAGGAGACCAAGTCTTTCTAAGGTAGCTCGTCTTCTCAGCCTACCGGCCCATGCAAAGGTTCCGGCATGGTATCTTCGCAAAGTGTCTTTAACTAGAACCGGTAGGAAAGGTATCTTCACAAAGTGTCTTTGGCTCAAACAAATAGGGCAAATATCTTCGCAAAGTGTCTTTGGCTAAAACCAGTAGGGAGCACCTTTAAGAAGGTGCAAACTATTTACAAGGGAAGTTCGAATCATGCACAGTCCATGATTTCTGCAGTTCTTTAAACTTGTGCAAAAATTTTAGGAAAACTCAGAACAAACACAGGGATCCCGGGTCAACAAAGGGATCCATTAACCCTGGGCGGGTTTAGCAACAACTCAAAAGAACAAATAGTAACTATTTACATTTTCAGGTTTCCGAGGTTTAGTTGGACGGCTTCCAGGGCTGCACCTGGCACTTAACCCTTCTTGGCCTGGGCAAAGTGAGGTCCAGGGTTACACCCAGTGTTGGACAAACGCCGTTAATCCGTCTTTCATGTACGATTAAATCATGCGCAGCGATGGAGGTCTGCGCAGCTTGAGTATGGGCATCTGCTGCAGCAGAGGCAGCGGCTGCTGCAAGATCAGTCACTGGAACGGAGTCAGCAGCTGTGGCACTAGCAGTCGCTGGGGTGGTGTCGGTCGTCAGGGCAGGGTGGCTCTTCCTACCTGCTTCAGATGCGGTTCCTCCGGTGCCGGTCTGCTCCGTCTCCGCTGGGGTCTGGAACGCTGGCTGCGGGGCCTTGTTCTGCGACGCTGTCATCTCTGCTTGCAGCACCTCGCTTTCCGGCAGGGCCTTGCTTTCCAGCTTCGGAGCGCTGGGACTTCTTCCCTGCTCCGGACCAGATGAGGCTGCCGACAGATGTCCGGTGAGGCTCCTGATGATGGCCTTCTTCCACCTGGCCTCGGTGCTCAGCTGCGTCCGCCGGGGTCGGTCGCTGAGCTCGTCCACTCCGGCCTGCAGGAATTCAGCATCAGCGGTGGAGGCCTGGTTGCGGTGCCCCTCCGGGTGGCTGGGGGAGTCCTCTGCTCCGACCCCACGCCCCGGCTCCGGGCGGCTCGCCATGGCGTCCTCCATGTCGCTCGCTCCTTCTTCCTGGTCCTTTTCCCGCTCTCTTCTTCGTGGGCGGTTTCGTTTTCGTTGTCTCTGCCCACCATTAAGGATCAGGAGGCGGATCTCGGCTGCTGACGGACACGTCCTCAAGGGGCCGAGATATTTAGACTGGGCGGCCATTGTCTTTCGCGCTCTTCAGCTTGTTCACGCCCACTTCCACGCCCTTCTTCTTCTCCTGCGCTCTCCTCAGCGCTGCAATGGCGGCGGATTTTGGCGGCAAATGGCACAGCACACAGTCTTGCAATAAAGTACAGTCCAAGCACAGTAAATCACAGTCTCTAGGCACACATGACCTGATTCTTCAGGCTTAAGTAAATCCTGTTCGTGACGCCAAGTTGGAGCGCCCCCACACCGCCGCAGGGCCGAGGGGCACCCGAAGCCGGGCCCCCGGTTCTCAGTCTCGGGGCTGTCACGGTGGCTAGACCCGGTCCGTGGCCCTGTCCGTCAGTGGGGGACGTCCGGTGAAATAGGTGGTAGTAATGGTAGCGATGTAACGGTGCGGTTGTGGGGTGTAAGTCGCGGTAAATAACGAGGACACCAGTTTGCAGTCTCTTTACCTCTTTACTGGAGATCTCTGAGTCCTCAGTCCAGAATACGGTTCACCAGGCTGCGCAAGTCCGGCCGGTCCAATGGCACCTCCAGAGCCCTCCTCTCAGGTGGAAATCTGTGCCTTCCTTCTAGCGCTATGTGTTGTAGTCCTTCCCTGCTGTGCTCACGGAAAGTGACCCCACAACGGTTGTGTCTGTTTCTTAAGTTCCCTCACAACTCGATTTGATGTTCCTCTGTAATCCACCCCTTCCCTGTATTCAGGTTGGAATGGCACCCGTTTGTCAGGTAGGCCTGGAGTTCTTCCGGGACCCTAGAGACGCCCCTCTCCCGCAATTGCCCCCCAAGACTTCATAGGTGATATGTGGTAGACAGCCCGCCTGAGACCGACTGTCCTGCCGCTGTTTGGAGTATGGCTTGAAGCTGTATTCTAATCCACTCCCTCGGCGTTCCGGCCACCGGTATTGCGCCTCAGCAAGGTGCTGCCTCTTTCAGCACAACCCCTGCTGGTATTCTCCTTCTGCTTGATCTCGTTTCTCACTCAGCACAATCTGTCTCGCTTCTAGTCCTTTCCTTGAGTCCCGCCGCTTCCAGGAGCCTGCGCGGACCCGTTACGTTCTTTCAATGCCAAGCCTCTGCCAGGATCCCACCCCTGGCAGAGACCCTACAGTCTCTCCCTTCACAACACCCCCTGCCACAGGGTGTTGCTCCGTTCAATCCCGTCAGCGTTCTCTCTAACTTTCTGCCTGACCCCCAGTTTACCCACTATGGTGGGGAGTGGCCTAATGAATAGCACCCTTAGCTCCCCCCGGAGGCCCAGCTGTGAAACATATTGGTGTCTGTGATACCTGATTGGAGGAACTCCTTCGGTGCCATCGAACGTACCATGGCTCCCCTTAGCGGCAGAGCCACAGTACTGCAACGACCAGAACTCTGGGGCGCTGCAATGTTATATGGGAAAGCAAAGTAGTTCACCCATAATAAACTCTCATTTAATGCCAACCAACCCGATATTAATATGGATAAAATGTATAGGGAATTGACAAAAAATGTTATTGCTGTCCTATAGAAATTAGACCTCCTAAAGATCAAATAACTTAGACCAGGGAATGGGTGACAGTGCAGAATGATTGACTATTATCTATGGTGCAGATGTTTCTCCTGGACCAGTTTGGAGCATCACATCCCACTAGCCCATCATCATATTCTAGATCTTTTTCACAAGGAACCATAATACCATGCCTAAAGAACTCTATGGTGTCTACTGCACCACTATGTGGAAATCACAACAGCACTATACGTAACAGAATTGGGTCTTATTGAATGCAAAGTGTGTACTATGGATCTATACTGTAGGATGTGCACCTTTAGATGCACTCTCTACAGTTATGATCCACAGAAACATGTCATTGCAACAGAAAAAGCCCACCGCAGTAGAGCTACAGTGTTTCTCTGACTTTATTTCTATGGAGTTTGAGAACCAGCGTAGCTACGACACTCCTCGCTGTTTCTGTAGCTCCAACTCCAGTGGTCAGTGCCTGGATGGAGCTATTCCCATCTCAGCAGTGAAAGGCCAAAATGAGAATAACAATTTAAGGGTAAATACACACAACAAAAATGCTGCAGATATCGGCGCATGGAAAATTAGCAGCACATTACAGTACAAGCCATCTGGATAAGATGTCAACAAATTTCATCCACATCCTGCTGACATTTTCAGGGTAGAAAATGACCTACAATGCAGATTTTAAAACCTTCAGCATTCTCAGCATATCAATTTCTGACGTGGATTTCCACCACAGATTTCACACTAATGAATGTAGAGGAGGTAGTTGAATCTGTTCATTAAAGGGAAACTGTCACCCTCAAAATGGAAGGTGAGCTAAGCCCACCGGCATCAGGGGCTTATATACAGCATTCTGTAATGCTGTAGATAAGCCCCCGATGTAACCTGAAAGATAAGAAAAATAGGTTATATTATGCTCACCCAGGGGTGGTCCCCGCTGCGGTCCGGTCTGATGGGTGTCGCGGTCCGGTCCAGCGCCTCCCATCTTCATACGATGACGTCCTCTTCTTGTATTCACGCTGCGGCTCCGATGCAGTCGTACTTTGTCTGCCCTGTTGAGGGCAAAGTACTGCAGTGCGCAGGCGCTGGGCCTCTCTGACCTTTCCCGGCACCTGCGCACTGCAGTACCTTGCTCTGCCCTCAACAGGTGTTAAGACAAGAAGAGGACGTGATCGTAAGAAGATGGGAGGCCCCGAACCGCGGGGACCGCCCCTGGGTGAGTATAATATAACCTCTTTTTCTCATCTTTCAGGTTACTTCGGGGGCTTATCTACAGCATTCCAAAATGCTGTGGATAAGCCCCTGATGCCGGTGGGCTTAGCTCAACTTCCATTTTGGGGGTGACAGGTTCCCTTTAAGTAGATTAATCACAAAGTTAATGCAAAACCTGATTTTGGCGTAAAAGTGGAGTAAAGCTTCATTGCATGTGCACCTACCCTCAAAGGGTTACCTGTGCCTTATTCATCATGATGACTAGCCACAGTGAAGTTTCATCCATAGTGATGTAAAGTCTTGTTATCGTGCTGTTCAATGATTGTTGCAGGATGTTACCTAACTAGGGACAGAGCATCAGTGTGGTGCCTTAGTAATCACAAAGGAAGGAGGAAAACTAGTGTATGAGACAAGGAAAAAATGAGATGATGAATATATTAGAAAGGAATATTTTTCCTGCAGGTCCCTTAGCCTTTCCGGAAAATGTATGTACTGTAACTGTGCATCCAGATTGGAAGTGATTTCCTGCAATCGGGCATACAGTTATGTCCGATTTATGGTATGGGTACAGGAGTTGTGTCAAATCAATATTTGGTGTGATCGCCCTTTGCCTTCCAGACAGAATCAAAAAATCAGTTCTTCTACTTTGGATACCAGCCTGATGAAGAGACGTAAGCAGTCTCGAAAGCTTGCTTTGTAACATCATTCACTATATTTTGTTAGCCATTAAAAGGTATCACACCCACAAGTTTCCTATTTTGGTTCTCCCACTGAGAGCACTCTATATCTTTTCTTCTACACTAACACAATTTTTTTGAATGATCTTAGGAGGTAGGTTGCCCCAAATATCTTGGAGAACTTACCACACATCTTCTGTGGATGTAAGCTTTCACAAATCTTTATGTCTCTTCAAAGGATGGTCACACCAAATATTGATTTAATTTACATTTCTCTTTTTCTATCTATTTTTTTAAGCATTCTTACTTTGCAGCATTTTTTCCACACCAGTTTACTACTTTTGCAAAATATTGTACATTTTCAGTGACTGACTGAAAGTTATAGGGCTGTAGAGTATCTGATGGAATGATGTAGGCAGTGCCAGAAGGAATCAGCACTTATGAGGCTGGGGTCACACATGCGAGTTTTACGGACGTAAGAGCGCAGAAACTACGTCCGTAAAACTCGCATTACATACGGCACAATTATTCTCAATGGGGCTGCTCCTATTAGCCGTATATTACGGTTCAGTATTATACGGCTTTCTACGGCCGTACAAAATCGCAGCATGCTGCGTTTGTCAGCGTACTGCGCAAATAATACGCCAATGAAAGTCTATGGGGGCGCGAAAAATACGGATTCCACACGGACCTGCAGTGTGACTTGCGAGAAATACGCAGCGCTGTTAGTGAAAAGTCGGTAATTCAATTGCCGGCTTTTCATTTCTCCTGCACAAACCCGACAGGATATGAGACATGGTTTTCATACAGTAAACCATCTCATATCCCCTTTTTTGTTGCATATTCCACACTACTAATGTTAGTAGCGTGTATGTGCAAAATTTCAGCGCTGTAGCTGCTGAAATAAAGGGTTAAATGGCGGAAAAAATTGGCGTGGGCTCCCGCGCAATTTTCTCCGCCAGAGTGGTAAAGCCAGTGACTGAGGGCAGATATTAATAGCCAGGAGAGGGTCCATGGTTATTGGCCCCCCCGTGGCTAAAAACATCTGCCCCCAGCCACCCCAGAAAAGGCACATCTGGAAGATGCGCCTATTCTGGCACTTGGCCACTCTCTTCCCACTCCCTGTAGCGGTGGGATATGGGGTAACGAAGGGTTAATGCCACCTTGCTATTGTAAGGTGACATTAAGCCAGATTAATAATGGAGAGGCGTCAATTATGTCACCTATCCATTATTAATCCAATTGTAGGAAAGGGTTAAAAAACACACACACACATGATTACAAAGTAGTTTAATGAAATAAACACAGCGGTTGTTGTAATAATTTATTGTTCTCCCATTCCATTTCCAGGACCTCGCTTGGCAACATAATAAACGCACAAGATACATACCTTCTGCTGTCAGATCTCGTCCCACGAAGTAATCCATCTGAAGGGGTTAACTAATATTACAGGCAGGAGCCCTGCAAATGCAGCTGTGCTCCGTGCTTGTAATCCCCGGGGAATGAATGAAATGTAGGTCATTGACCTACATTTCCTTCAGTCGCGGTGATGCGCCCCTGCTGGATGTTCTCATGAACTGCAGCCTGGGAACTTTTTCCCACGCTCCAGGTCATATGAGGACATCCACCAGGGGGCGCATCACCGCGACTGAAGGAAATGTAGGTCAATGACCTACATTTCATTCATTCCCCGGGGATTACAAGCACGGAGCACAGCTGCATTTGCAGGGCTCCTGCCTGTAATATTAGTTAACCCCTTCAGATGGATTACTTCGTGGGACGAGATCTGACAGCAGAAGGTATGTATCTTGTGCGTTTATTATGTTGCCAAGCGAGGTCCTGGAAATGGAATGGGAGAACAATAAATTATTACAACAACCGCTGTGTTTATTTCATTAAACTACTTTGTAATCATGTGTGTGTGTGTTTTTTAACCCTTTCCTACAATTGGATTAATAATGGATAGGTGTCATAATTGACACCTCTCCATTATTAATCTGGCCTAATGTCACCTTACAATAGCAAGGTGGCATTAACCCTTCATTACCCCATATCCCACCGCTACAGGGAGTGGGAAGAGAGTGGCCAAGTGCCAGAATAGGCGCATCTTCCAGATGTGCCTTTTCTGGGGTGGCTGGGGGCAGATGTTTTTAGCCACGGGGGGGCCAATAACCATGGACCCTCTCCTGGCTATTAATATCTGCCGTCAGTCACTGGCTTTACCACTCTGGCGGAGAAAATTGCGCGGGAGCCCACGCCAATTTTTTCCGCCATTTAACCCTTTATTTCAGCAGCTACAGCGCTGAAATTTTGCACATACACACTACTAACATTAGTAATGTGGAATATGCAAAAAAAAAGGGGATATGAGATGGTTTACTGTATGTAAACCATGTCTCATATCCTGTCGGGTTTGTGCAGGAGAAATGAAAAGCCGGCAATTGAATTAGCGGCTGTTCACAGATATCGCGCTGAATGAAATCTAAATACAGAATATATATATATGTGTCTCAATGACATATATATATATATATATATATACTGTATATATGTTTTCCCTAACATTTGAGCACATAAATCCATTAGATGTCGGTTTTGCAAGCCTGCGCGAAAATCTCGCAGTACGGATGCCATACGGATTACATACGGAGGATGCCATGCGCAAAATACGCTGAAACACCCTGACTACGGATCAATATTTTGGGGACATTTCTCCGTATTACGGCCGTAGTACGGACGTATAATACGTGGCGTATTTTCTTACGCCATGTGTGACCCCAGCCTAATACTTTCATTTACAAGTGGCAGTCATCTCTATGTGGAAACTGCATGGGGACAAACAACTGTCACTACAGTTCTTTGCCACAATACAGTCTTTTTCTCATGTACTCATCTTCTGTTTACATGTTGCTGACCAACAATGATTTTCTGGCCAACATAAAAGATGCGATAAGCCAATAAATGAGCATTTGCTTGTATTTCAGCTGATTGCTGGGCATGTTTATATGATTCCATAATTGTGAATAATTGTTCCTCTCATATGATAGAAGGACATTTGGAGAAGTAATGTAGGACAGAGAAATGGAACAGTTAATAGATAGTTTCCTCTGGGTCATCTGTTTTCTTTTCTGCAATCAAAAGACTGGATTCCTTTGGTGAGGAAATTACACTGTGACACGCCTATGATAATCTTTTCAACTATATGACTAAATATATGAGGATGATGATTGACAATAATAATGGTAATGAACAGATGTTAGGTAATATCAGCGGTTATAATATACTATACTACCCAAAGTTTTAGGCGAGTGTAGAAACAATGCTGCAAAGTAAGAATGATTTAAAAAATAGAAATGTTAATAATTGGTTTTTATTAATTAACAAAATGAAAAGTGAATAAACAAGAGAAATGTAAATCAGACTCGAGATTAACAGCATCGCTGAATATGCAGTAAAAAGTTTGGTTCGGATCCGAACTTGACCCCGAACCCAATGCAAGTCAATGGGGACTTGAACTTTGGTGCTGTAAAATGGCTTTAAAATGAGGCTGCAAAAGGAAGCAAAATGGGGTAAGAGCAGAACAATTGCCCTGCAATCAAATGGGGATAGGGAAATTACTTAATCCCTTAAATTAGTCAATAAACATTTAGTTAATTGGTTTACACAGCAGGCTGGATAGAATCAATATAATGTTGTGAGGCTAGACAATACACAGTCCAAAAACAATGTAAGTCAATGTAGACTATTCTTATCAATGTCATGTGTAAGGGTACCGTCTCACTATACGATTTACCAACGATCACGACCTGCGATACGACCTGGCCGTGATCGTTGGTAAGTCGTTGTGTGGTCGCTGGGCAGCTGTCACACAGACCGCTCTCCAGCGACCAACGATGCCGAGGTTCGCTGGTAACCAGGGTAAACATCGGGTTACTAAGCGCAGGGCCGCGCTTAGTAACCCGATGTTTACCGTGGTTACCAGCGTAAAAGTAAAAAAAAAAAAACAGTACATACTGACCATCTGATGTCCGTCAGGTCCCTTGCCGTCTGCTTCCTGCTCTGACTGAGTGCAGCCGTACAGTGAGAGCAGAGCGCAGCAGTGACGTCACCGCTGTGATCTGCTCTCACTTTCCGGCCGGCAGACAGACAGAGCGGGAAGCAGACGGCAAGGGACCTGACGGACATCAGATGGTGAGTATGTACGGTTTGTTTTTTTTTACTTTTACGCTGGTAACCAGGGTAAACATGGGGTTACTAAGCGCGGCCCTGCGCTTAGTAACCCGATGTTTACCCTGGTTACCAGCGAACGCATCGCTGGATCGCTGTCACACACAACGATCCAGCGATGACAGCGGGAGATCCAGCGACGAAAGAAAGTTTCAAACGATGTGCTACGACGTACGATTCTCAGCAGGGTGTCTGATCGCAGTAGCGTGTCAGACACTGCGAGATCGTATGGATATCGCTAGAACGTCACGAATCGTGCCGTCGTAGCGATAAAAATGCCACTGTGTGACGGTACCCTAAATATCCATCCATTCATTGAAACTCACCCAAAGTTAAATTGCATAAAAAAAGCAGATAGCTGTCAGCTTGTGTTATTATTCTGGGAAGAGGACAATATCCATAAAGGTTCCCAGCCTATTAATATCAACTCACAGCTTTCTGTATAGCCTTTATTGGTTATTACAGTGGGGGGACCTAAACCCCCCATAAATTACATAGGGTCCCCCTTATAGTTTATAACCAGCAAAGGCTATGCAGACAGCAATGGGCTGATATTAATACCCTGAGAAGAGGCCATGGATATTGACTGTCTCCCAGACTAATAATATGAGCCCTCAACCACCCCCAAAATGGCGCATCCATTAGATGAACTGATGGCACCGATTCTCATGAGTTCAGCGCGAGTGCTGGACTGACGAACCATCGCGAGCCCAGCACTCAATTGTTCGGCACTCGAGCTACCATGAGACCCGGTGGCTTTGAACTCAGGTATCCTTTACCAGAGTTCACAGCCACTGGGTCTCCCAGTAGTTATGGAAGCCCGGAAACCTGATAGGAACCTTTGAGGGACACTTTAAGGTTACTGGAGTTTCCAGCTGCAGGAACACCTGGAGGCTGCAAAAGAATGTTACCTTGGGTATGTATATATGGTCCTTGTTTTTAAATAAATAAATGAAAAAATGTTGTGGGGTCCCACCCTATTTTTAATAACCAGCTGAGGGAAAGAAGGCAGTTGGGGGATGGGGTTATTATTCTGGGAAGGGACCATAAAGGTTCCCAGCCTATTAATATCAGCTCGCAGCTGCATAGCCTTTATTGGTTATTAAAATGGGGGGACCCCCAAAAAATGACATGGGATCCCCTATATTTCATACAGCCGAAGGCAGATATTAATAGGCTCGGAAGGGGCCATGGATATGGGACCCCTCTTAGACTAATAACACCAGTCCTCAGCCACCCCAGAAATGGTGCATCCTTTAGATGAGCCATTTCTGACGCTTAGCCTGGGTTCTTCCCAGGCTTTTGGGGTTCATGTCAGCTGTTTTATGTCCGCTGACATCTAGCCCAGGGGTTAGTAATGGAGAGGTATGTATAAGACCTCCATTACTAACCCTGTAGTCAAAAGTAATAAAGATACACACAGTGAAAATGCCTTTAATTGAACAAAACACTCCCTGACAAATCCCCTCTTTTACCCATTTATTAAAAAAAAATCAAAAAAAAATCAAGGTAATCCTCACTTGTCTTATACTATAAGACCTAGAAGACTGCTTTGAATAATTGATGAACAACCAAAAGATGTTAACTAGATACTTTATTGTTGGAACACTAATTGCCAAAGTAAAAAAGACAAAATAAAAAAGATATACAGGACAAGACTAAAAACAAAGTTAAAAATAGAGGCGGAGAAACATGAACACCATGAACCATACATAATCAAGTGTCATCAGTTTTTTATAAATGTGTACATGTATATTCATATATAAAGTGCAAGAACACTGAGAAATATATATGAAAATTATAACTTGAGAGTTGTAAGGAGTAAATATATCAAGTACATGTGCAAGTCAAAAAATCTGTGAAAACCTGTGTAGATCCTGAGAAAGAAGTGATGGAAAAAGTTACTGATCCGAATTCATGATGGAAATGCTGCCTCACACTCCAACTCATGTTTCACACAAGCTTCTTCAGAGGAGTTTGGAGCTGGCTGCTTAGAAGTATGGACGAGGCTGGTTGTAGAGGAGACTAATGCAGACTGCTGAGAACGAGGTGGAGGCTGGATGCAAAGCAAATTAGAGCAGGCTGCTGAAATTGGGGTGGCTGGATGCAAATGAGATAAAAGATACACACGTGGTCAAAATTGTTGGTACCCCTCATTTAATGACAGAAAAACCCACAATGGTCATAGAAATAACTTGAATCTGACAAAAGTAATAATAAATAAAAGATTTATGATAATGAACAAATGAAAGTCAGACATTGCTTTACAACCATGCTTCTATAGAATTAAAAAAAAATAAAACTCATGAAATAGGCCTGGACAGAAATGATGGTACCCCTGAAAATAATGTGACAAAAAGGACATGTTAAATCAAGGTGTGTCCACTAATTAGCATAACAGGTGTCTACAATCTTCTGTAATGTGCATCGCACTGTGTTTGCACCAACGTCTTTTATTTCAGTATTATGAAGCATACGAGCCACCTCCATTGTCGTATTTGTCACGCCAGAACTTATAGACCTTGTGATAAGCTGACTTGTTGACTCCAATATTTTGCCTGGATGTCCATCTTTTGGCTTTTGAAGGGATCGACAGACTCCATTTCGTATTCTTCTGACTGTGATGGCACTCCCATGATGCAGTTTGGCAATTTTCTTGGCCAAGAGACCGCTATTGATGAGCTGGATGATGCTGTTTCTCTTTTCTTGGGGAATCTTCTTCATAGCTGCTCCTTGATTTGAACCAGTGACCATTCACTTGAGAATCAACCTAGTAACACACTGAGCTACTAGGGAATGTAAGAACAGGTTGTATTTTATAGTATTCAAGAAGAAAAATATTTTTCCACCACCAGGAGAAAAACAGTAACAATGCAGTGGCATTACATGAATCTGCATAACTAATCATATGCTAAATAGTAGCAAGTCAATTTTATGTATGAGATAGGCAAGATGATTGTCTATAAAATGATGGTAGTCTCACTATTAAAGCTATAGTGGATAATAAGATATGGAGCCTGAAAGTGAAAAGTTAAAAACATTGTTACCCTTTTGCTCTTCACTGTAGGTGGCAGGGTGCACAGTAGATAACAACATAATGTGAACAATATACTACTAGTTTGTGAAGCTGGCAGCTTGGAGATGCAGTTTTTATAATCCACAGCAGATTGTAAGGGTACCGTCACACAGTACCATTTTAATCGCTACGACGGCACGATCCGTGACGTCGCAGCGATCGTATGATTATCGCTCCAGCGTTGTAGACTGCGGTCACACGTTGCAATCACGGCGCTGGAGCGATGCCGAAGTCCCCGGTAACCAGGGTAAACATCGGGTAACTAAGCGCAGGGCCGCGCTTAGTAACCCGATGTTTACCCTGGTTACCAGCGTAAACGTAAAAAAAACAAACAGTGCATACTTACATTCCGGTGTCTGTCCCCGGCGTTCTGCTTCTCTCCACTGTGTAAGCGCCATAGCCGGAAAGCACAGCGGTGACGTCAGACGTCACCGCTGTGCTCGCTTTCCGGCTGGCAGACGCTCACACAGTGGAGAGAAGCTGAGACGCCGGGGACAGACACCGGAATGTAAGTATGTACTGTTTGTTTTTTTTACGTTTACGCTGGTAACCACGGTAAACATCGGGTTACTAAGCGCTGCCCTGCGCTTAGTTACCCGTTGTTTACCCTGGTTACAAGCGAACACATCGCTGGATCGCTGTCACACACAACGATCCAGCGATGTCAGCGGGTGATCAAGCGACGAAAGAAAGTTCCATACGATCTGCTACGACGTACGATTCTCAGCAGGATCCCTGATCGCTGCTGCGTGTCAGACACTGCGATATCGTAACGATATCGCTAGAACGTCACGAATCGTACCGTCGTAGCGATCAAAATGGTACTGTGTGACGGTACCCTAACGTAGTGAAAAGAGTCTCAAAAACAGTACATGATGGGTAACCAGCAGCATATACAAGCACTGTGTATAAACTCCAAAAACAGTTCATGAAGTTTGCAGCAACCAGTGCTGATGCCAATGATGGAAATCACTGAAGTCTGAGCAGACGATGGAAACATATGGAGCAATATAGTGGCAATCTCTAAACAGCAACTGAACATGATACAGAGTCATTACTCAGGCACAGAGGTTTGTCTAATTAGGCCTTCAGAGTCCTTGAGAGATGATGCCGCTGAGGAATTCCGGGCCGCTTGCAAGCCCTGTCATAGAGCACAGCAAAGAGCGGCAGCCACCTGGAAAGGGAGTGTAGCTCTTCCCTGAAGACAAGACAGGTGCATAACACAGATTTGGTCTGATGTGTTTTTCAATATTTTTTGAAGAAGAAGCACCAAGAAATGGCCAATGTTGATGACTGTAGATGCAGTGGTTCGACAAGGAAACTTAGTGCAGCAGATGAAAGACAGAACTTGAAAAGCATAAAATGTCTTGCAAAGCCATCGGCTCAGAACTCACAGCAACCAGTGTCTACACTAGTCTACTGTTCAGAGAACTCTGGACAGAAGTGGCGTTCCTAGAAGCATTGTGGCCAAAAAAACTAAAGGTACCGTTACACTAAACGACTTACCAACGATCACGACCAGTGATACGACCTGGCCGTGATCGTTGGTTAGTCGTTGTGTGGTCGCTGGGGAGCTGTCACACAGACAGCTCTCCCCAGCGACCAACGATCAGGGGAACGACTTCGGCATCGTTGAAACTGTCTTCAACGATGCTGAAGTCCCCCTGCAGCACCAGGGTAACCAGGGTAAACATCGGGTTACTAAGTGCAGGGCCGCGCTTAGTAACCCGATATTTACCCTGGTTACCATTGTAAAAGTAAAAAAAAAAAAACACTACATACTCACATTCTGATGTCTGTCACGTCCCCCGCCGGCGTCCACAGGGTTAAAACTGCTTTCGGCAAGACCGCTGCTAAAGCACGCGCTGCTGCCAAGAGCTTCCTTGCACTGAATGTGTCATCGCCGGCAGTAACAGCGGTGACATCACCGCTGAGCTCTGCTTTACGGCCGGCGCTGACAGTCAGTGCAGGGAAGCTCTCGGCAGCGCGGCATTAGCAGCGCTCCTGCCGAAAGCAATTTTAACCCTGTGGACGCCGGGGGACGTGACAGACATCAGAATGTGAGTATGTACTGTTTTTTTTTTAACTTTTACAATGGTAACCAGGGTAAATATTGGGTTACTAAGCGTGGCCCTGCACTTAGTAACCCGATATTTACCCTGGTTACAAGTGAACACATCGCTGGATCGGCGTCACACACACCGATCCAGCGATGACAGCGGGTGATCAGCGACCAAAAAAAGGTCCTGATCATTCCCATCGACCAACGATCTCCCAGCAAGGGCCTGATCGTTGGTCGCTGTCACACATAACAAGATCGTTAGCAGGATCGTTGCTACGTCACCAAAAGCGTGACGTTGCAACGATATCGTTAACGATATCGTTATGTGTGACTCAGCCTTAAGCTTTCAACATGGAAACAAGACCAAGAAATTCAACTATGCACAAAAACATAGTAACTGGGGTGCAGAAAAATGTCAGCAGGTGCTCTAGACTTTAAATATTTGACTGTAACAGAAGACAATTTGTTTGCTAAATGTGTTCTGTCCTTACTAAATGAGGCAGGCTCATGTAGCTATACAGGCAGCTAAACCGCTATACCGGAGTCCAATAAGGAGACTGTGGTTGAGTCTGTGCTTTTATTGAACGTGTTAGTATATGGCGCGGTGAAACTGTAAACAATCATATACATACAATCAGTGCATGGTACAGCAGGAATACATACTACACATGTTGTACATTATGCATGAACATTTACAAGGCTAGTAACTGACCTAGGGATACAATTGTCTAGGCTAGGCTAATATTAGAGCAGAAATTGACCATTGAACAATTGAACACATAATTAGTGATAAGCGACTATACTCGTTACTCGAGATTTCTCGAGCATGCTCGGAGGTCCTCCGAGTATTTTTTAGTGCTCGGAGATTTCGTTTTTCTTGCCACAGCTGAATGATTTACATCTGTTAGCCAGCATAAGTACATGTGGGGGTTTCCATCTCTGAGACTCCTGCTCACGGTGTTTGTTATGTGTCTGGTCTGCAGTACGGACGTTACGTCGGAAGCGCTGCAGCCAGTAAGTGAGCTGAGGTGGTCCGCTGTTCAGAGCTGCAGAGCTAACTGATGGACTGTGGAGCTGAAGAAAACACAGACACTGGGAACGGTGGTGGAGAAACAGTGCTGGACCCTGGAAGGGAGAGTGAAGCAATATGTTTTATTTGTAGAAAAAACTGCTGATAGAAATAGGGTTTTTTCAAAAAGGGAAAACCCTCTTAACACTTTGATTTTCTAAAGCATTCTTACTTTGCAGCATTTTTTCCCACACCTGATTAAAAATTGTTCACAGTACTCAATATAGTTTTTCATGTTTTCTACATTTATATGGTTAAGTGCTATAGATAGCATTAAAGGGGCTGTCTAGTACTTTTCTATTGATGGCTTATCCTTAGGATTGGTCATCAATATCAGAGCTGTGGAGGTACAACAGCTCTGATTATCTGTCCTGAGTGCCAGAAGCAGCTGGATGTGATCAGTTGTAGAACTGCACACGTCCAGGTGCTGCACATCGACTGAATAGGGGCGGATCTGCAGTTCCCCACTGTGGCCACTATACAGGTGATGGAGCTGTGCTGTTTTACTCTGCAACTGATCTCGTCCAGCTGTCACCAGGGGTCCTGTTTGCCACATCCCCACCGATCTGATAATAATGATTTATCCTAAGGATAGGCCACCAGTGTATAAGTACTGGATTAGCCCTTTAAAAAGCTGTACCTAAAAAGCCTAGGCTCTGTGTTGTAGATTATACTATTTTACAGTGGAAAGGCCTTCACGGAAACATCTACCGTAATCCTGGAGTTGAACGTTCGCATGGATTAGAGGGGTGTAGTTAGCATCTGTCTTATGTCTAGGTGCTGACAATGTTTAGAAAACAAGCTCGGCAGAATGTAAATCCTACTTCCAAACCTCGAAGACAATACTCATGTTATGAGTGGATTATTATCTGCGCCTTCTTCCATGTGTGCCGTTGTGTCACGTACATTTTGTTTCTGTTTCCCGCTGCACACAAAAGGATTTAATGCCGGGCTTCAGGACATCAATCTGTTCTATAGTTGCCTTTACGTAAGGCAGCATAGACTGGAAAGTTTCACAAATTCCAAGCCTCTAAGTGGCTGTTGTGCTCATCCAGGGGAGTTAATGGAAACTGGCTCACCATATGGAGGGTGAATCCACTCACTTCTCACTGCGAGCAATGCAGTGTACCAGGGGAACTCTTTTGAGGATAGTGGGGAAACCTGGGACATTTTAAAGATACAGTTAAGCATGAAATAAGTCAATTTTTATAATGAAATCTTAATATAATATATTTATTTGTAGGTAACTTAGCTGCATTTTTCTCTTATAGATGTTCTGCTTTCTTTACAAAGACATTTAAAGGTTATTCCCATTTAATAAAGTGATGGCATATCTCTAGGATTGGTGTGAAATCACTTGTAACCTACAATGGACCTGACAATGGAAGATAGTGAAGGTTTGGTGTTGCTTCTCCTTCAATGCAGTACTTAAAGGGAATCTGTCACCAGTTTTTTGCAATCTCATCTGAAAGCAGCATAATGTAAGGAAAAGACCATGATTCCAGTGATGTTTCACTTAGTTTACTGGGTGCTATAGTTGTGATACAAACAGCATGTACCAGAGCTCAGAAAGCTAACCCCACGCACCACAGCTTTCTGTGTATATTGTCTATTGACAGGAAGCTGCTTATTACAGGAAGGGGCGTGATCAGACCAGGGTTCACTGGATCTGTAGTCCAGGCAGTGTTAATCTGTTGCTGATAAAACTCATCACTGAAATCAATTTTGCAGCCTTTACCTCATGCTGCCTTCAGATTACATAGCAAAAACCTGCTGATGGATTCCCTTTAAAAATGGAGATGGCAGGGTGGCCGGGTATGTCAAAGGGGATGCAGTGCTTCACTCCTTCAGGAACGAACTCCACCAATCAATAGAGCTAATAAAATGTGCCATATATTTCTAAAATAAGAATTCTCCAATAGTTTGGCTGTGTGCAACAACCTGAAAGGAAATAGAATTGATTGCAAAGTATTTTGTACAGTTCAAAAGGGATCTGTAGGCTGGCAGAATATTATTCTTTAACTTTAGAACTGTGCATTGACAGTGCGCACTCTTGCTGGCTCATCACTACTCATTAGAGCCAGTGAGGGAGCGAACTGTCACTGTGTATTGAAAAGAATATCTCACAGTGATAAGGGCGCCCCCTAAAGAAGCTAGGGTGAAATGCGCGTTGGGACACCAGGACCACATGTTATAGCATGTAAGTACTTCAATTGGGTCACTGCCTTTTCTGTGAACTCTTGTTGAGTTAATAATTCAGGTACTGACAAGCATTTGCTATTCATATTTTTGGATATTTTTGATGAAGCTTATTTTGCATATTTAATAATAGACATTAGTTGATGTATTTAGTATATACAATCCTGCTCACCATTATTGGTCCCTTCAATTTTTTCATAGACTGTACAATATCTTCAGGAAAAAATGGAAATGTACCAAGTTCTAGCCTCAGGATTTTTTAATTAGTGGTCCAAAGTAATATAACATTGTTTTTCAATTTACATGTTGCAATTCCAAAGAAGAACCAGAGTAAACAGCATGTGCAGCAATAAATGCACCCCTAATTAATACTTGGTTGCACACCCTCTGGCATTGTTAGCCTCCAAACGTTTCTTGTAGCCATCTATAAGCTTCTTGCACTTCTCTGCTGGCATTTACTCCCACTCTTCCTTTGCAGCTTGTTCCAACTCATGAATGTTTGCTGGGTTCCTTTTCCCAATGGCAGATTTCAGCTTATCCCAACGATTTTCATTGGGATTGAGGTCAGGAGGACTCATTGCTGGTCATTTTAAAACAGTCATTATTTTCTTTTTCAACCACTCCTGTGTACTTTTGGATGTGTGCTTTGGGTCATTGTCTTGCTGGAGGACCCATGATATTTGACTCAAACCAACTTTTCTTACACTGGGTACTAGGATATTTTGCTCTAAAATCTCTTGATAATTTTTTTGTGATATGTTCAGGCCTCCAGTACCAGACACAGCAAAGCAACCATAGCATTATGGATCCTCCACCATGCTTAACTGTTGGTAGGGTGTTCTTTTCCTAATAAGCTTTGCCGTCTATAAACAAACTGTTGATTTGCATTAAAAAAAAAAGCTGTATTTTGTTTCATCTGTCCACAGAACATTTTACAGAAGGATTGTGGTTTGTCAAAGTACTCTTTGGCAAAGATCAGTCATTGCTTTTATGTCTTTTCTTCTTCACTGAGGACTAAGATCACTACACGTGTTCGAAACGCGTTCAGTTGTTTCAGGCACTCTTCCTTCGGTAACTCACCGGTATCTCTGTCCAGCAGCTACATTTTAATACTATTAAATAAAGACTTTTTTTATTTTATTTCCGGAGCTGGATACCTTCTTTTTTTCTTGTGCAAGACTACAGCGTCAGACAGAGACGTTGATCCGTGCTCGGATTCTGCGACAAGTATACAGAGGATCTTCCAGGGGTGAGCTGAATTTCTCTTGTATTTTCCAATCATTGGTGAGTACAGGGTTATACAGAGCTCATGAATATGGAGACCTACATGCTGACAGGTTTAATAGTCCTGTAGTAATAAACCCCTGCTAAGCAAGCAGCCCAGTAAGTGATGTATCATTGGAATCAGGATCTCTATATTATGCTGCTCTCAAATAAGGTGGCAAAATCTGATGACAGATTCCCTTTAAAATTAAGTGTAGATACATTGAGGGCCCTTGGGATAATATATAAATACAATAAAACAATATAGGCCATGCATTCAATATTGCGTTGATTTTGTTATTAGCATTATTTCGCTATACATCCCATAATACACAGGTTACTTAGAAAATTCCCTTTATTAACCCTTAGAATGGACTGCCAATGACTGGGGTCCTTTCTAATTTATTTTCCAGTACTGGTGATGTCCCCATCTGCTTTGAGATGATATTAAAGCGTTTCTTTCCCTGTACAGTGGCCTCACATCTGCAATGGGTCATCTTGTATTAACCCTGCATGGACTGAGCTGAGATGTGACCCCCTGTCCTATAGGAGCAGTGTTGATTTGTTACAGGTTATGCATGGCTGACAGGCCTTTTATAAATTACTCGAGTGTCAGAAATACAATTTTATAGACAATGAACAATATGCTTTTTTTCAGCTGGATATCTAAAACATTGTTCTGTGTTTCTATTGTTTTCCATTTTCTTTTTTTTTATTTGACTGCAAATGCTTTAATTTTTCACTTGTAGTACTTTGAAAACGATTTGTTAGGATAGCTTTCTGTCTCTTAATCATTTCTCTAGAATATTTTAATCAAGTCCTACAACCAATGTTAAAAAAAAATAAAAAATAAAAGATTAAGTTGGCAACCATGGAGTACTACATGGCTGCTATTATTATGGTTGATATTCTCCTACCAGCTAAATCTAAATGAAATTCTTTTACAAATCCTAATATTGCTGAACAGCAATAAATGCTGTGAGAGATGTAATAGCTTCCATGTTTTTACCCATATCTTAACAAGCGAGAACCTCTTTGCTATATTTTTTTAATTGGAATTAACTCAATGTTACAAGGAAAACTTGCACTTAAAGGGGTGTTTCCCTCACCAAGCTCCTACCCCAATATGTAGCAGGTGTAATAATAATAATAATATTAGCAAATACCTCCGATTAGAAATGTGGTATAGTCCTTCTGATTTACTGTGTCGCTGACATGTGCAGGACATTGCAGCTGCTTAGGTATCCATGGTTATGACCACTAGCAGCTAACTAACTGTCACTACATGAGTGGTGTTATCATGGATACCTAAGCTACTACAATGCCCTGCACATGGGGAAAGCGACATAGCGAATAAGAAGAACTATACTACATTTATAATTGGAGGCATTTGCTAATATTATTGTTATTACTTCTATTACTTATTGGGAGAGGATATTGGAGAACGGAATGCCCCTTTAGGTATCGAAACCAGTGAACATTTTTGTTATATGTAGGAAGTGAGAGAAAATGCCAATTTGCCTTTTTTCTTATGACTTTCTTCCAAAATATTGCATTAAAACAATGTCTCACATCAATGGGGACTGTTTCTGAATGGGATGAGCTGTCAGTAGGAGAAGTATAGCTTACCTTCCCAGTATGATTATAACACCAGTACCGTTCATTATTATTTGCTCTTCGTGTTCCCATTTACAAATATGTGTTAATAGTGATATGAAAGTGTGAGATATAAGTCCCAGGCATCATCTAGGGACCTGAGAGCTTATCTGCCTTCCTCTGCAAGCAGGAAATCCTAGAGATAGCTCTGAAAACAATGTTTGTCCGCAGCTTCTTTCCCTGCTGGCTGTCACTGAAACGCATTCTGTAGAAACACAAAGATAACAGATAATGTTAGATCACATTGTACCTTTTGGCTAAATCCCATGGATTATGTGCCTTTTCTATGCAAGCTCACAGTATTAGAGATGAGTGAATCTTTTGAAAGTGGATTTTACAAGCTTTGTATAATTTTTTGCGAAAGATTGATTTGCATCTAAATAATTGGCTGCAAATTTCAAATACTGCAAGCCCTTGGTCCCATAAAAGATGTTTTCTAAAAGGGTGCTTTCACATTGTGTTCTGTGTCCCCGTCGGGGCATACATCAGAAATTCCCGGGGCCAATAGACTGTACTCTACCGTGCACTTTATTCTGGAGTGCACACCTACAGAAGGTGGACACTCTGACGTAGCCTCTATTCCGGCATGGATATGCTGCAGAAAGCACGGTCACTATGTGCACACTTCCACCATTCACACCCCGCAGGTCATCGATTTCCATCACTACAGAGATCTTTCGGCTTACCAGTTAACCTTTTGATATGAAATGGGCCAACACAGTGGAATTCCACTCTGCTCTGCACATGTTGCAGCAACTGTGGCAGCAGCAATGAGCCCTGATACAGTATGTCCTTTTGCATAGCCTAGGCCAACGCAGTACGTACATGGTGCAAATCACACTTGCGGACTGGGCACAGATGAAGAACCTCTGCAGTGCACCCTTCTCATAGTTTCTAAATGGCTACAAAGATGATTAGCGCTGATGATGCCATCATCCGCATCACTATTTCGGCCATCTACATGCTGGAGCACACTTTGAATAGTCTGCGGGAGGAGGTGGTGGTCCTAGAGTAAGAGGTGCAAGTAGAGGAGGATGCGGAAGGGATAACAATATCACTGAGTTCCGGACTGTTGTAGCACAGGCAGGTGCCATGGGAGGGTGGATTACAGCAATCGATGGGGTCTCATGGCGCCAGACAAACTGTTAGTGAAGGTGCAGGAGCCGAGGAAAAAATGGAGGAGGACAAGGCGTAAGAGGTGATGGACGATCAACAGTTAGGAGATGAAGAGGATAATGATCCCCTCTCTGTTGTCCGTGGTTGTCGGAAGGGGGTGGAGGAAGCAAGCTTAAGTGTTACCCCGCCACCAACACACCATGGACTTGAACCTCATGGAAGTGCCCGACACATGAGTTGCACATCTGCAACATGATGCCCGTAATGTTAAGACTAGAAATAGTGCTGACTACTGGGTTGCTACTCTGTTAGATCCACGGTACAAGAGTAAATTTGGCCAGATGCTTACCCCTGGAAAGGGATGTGCGCATGCCGGAATATCGAAGCCCGCTTGTAGACAATCTTAAGAGTGGTTTTCCCCAAGACAGCAGAAAGGCACATAGTGTGCTTCGTAGTTACAACTTCCAACCTCGGGAACGTCAAGTCATCAATGCAAAAACAGTAGCAGCAGCAGTGTAAGTGGCATAAGCAATTTCTGTGTGTCATTTCACACATTTTTTTGACCAGCCCGTGCACCAGCAGAACAGAGTGCAAGTCTGAGACATTGTGAACGACTGGAGAAGATGGTGCAAGAGTATCTCAAGCTCAATATCAATGCCATCAGGGGGAATTTGGACTCTTTTGCATTTTGGCCTTCAAAAATGGAAGAGTGGTCTGATCTTGCCTGTCACACCTTGGAGGTTTTGCCATGCCCGGCAGCCAGCATTCTCTCAGAACGTGTCTTCAGCACTGCTGGTGGTGACCTGATGGATAAGCGCATCCAGATGTCCCCTGAAAATGTAGACCGCCTAACTTTCATCAACATGGCCTATGCCTGACTGCTGCAGTGCCATTATCAAATTATCAAATTTCTACTGTGGATCAATTGATGACACTTTTCCTGGTGTCTGCCCAAAATTTTTTTTAAATGTTTGGACTCCAAGTTGGGTCTCATTCATGCATGTTGCCTGACTTTTTCAGGCCTTTCAGAGCACCAGGCCTACGCTTGTCACTCATCCACCTGTTTCTGATCAATGGTTAAGCTAGAAATGCTAGTCCAAAGCCTGTCCCAGGCCCTGTCCCATGCATCCCTGCTGCACAATTATACTATTTGTACTCTGGGTCAATTGATGCCACTTTTACTGCTGATGTCTGCCCCTAATTTGAGCTGTTTTGGCAGCGTTTTGGCCTCCCTGAAGGTGTTGTCTATTTGGTTTTGCCTCCCATTGAATTCAATGGGGTTCGGGTATTTTCAGCAAACTATTCGGCGAACATATTCGGTGAACCAAACTGAACCGAACCTTGAAATGTTTGCTCATCTCTGTTATCTATATAGTTATAGTTATCTATATATTTTTCTGTAGAGGATTATCTGTGTTCAAATTCATTTGTTGTCGATCTTTTTACATTATGTAATTATTTGCTAATTTATCAGCTTTTATAAGCACTAGTGTGTGTAAATATATGGGACTGCAAGCAGCAGGGATGGCCCAGGGGGTTGTGGTCAGGTATTAATTTCTGTCTACATCTTACATTTATTACGCTCTGGGATCTTTCCAGAGCCGAGAGCATAATTAGGGACATTCAATGCACAGAAAATAATTTAACTGCGCAATTTAGCAAATTCTAATCTTTCTCCACCAACGAATCCAATTGAGGTCAGCATGTGCACCTTCTGCCATATCAGGAGGGTATAAAAAACAAAACCAAAGAAATGAACTGGAACACATGTAAATAACATAGGGTATTTAGTTGACACTATTTTGGTCAAAAGAGTGTAAAAGCTATGCGACAAGGTGTACCCAATCCAATGCCTGTGGAAATCTATATAGATAAGAGCTCTTTGAGGTTGGGTCTGCAGAACTACTGTATTAGTGTTCAGGCTGCAGAACACCTATCTGAGATTGCTTGGAGTCCCAGCTTTCTGACCCCCTGCAATTAGCAAACAGGGTTTTTTTTTTTTGGGGGGGGGAAGAGTGAATAAATCTATAAATATTAAATCCTTTTGTATCTTGGTGACCTAGAGAGGGGGCATTACCCAAGACAACTATTGAATCTATATGAAACTTATTTTTTAGTATCTTAAAACTACCAGGAAACCAAATATTAACCTCTTCACAACTCCAAACCACCAGGGAATTGTTTGGAGACTACCTTTAAAGGGAATCTGTCCCCAAATTTGACCTATCTAAACTATTAATATAGGCATACAGGCTATTGACTGCTGAAAACAGTCCTCCCTATGTGTCTCATATCAGCTGTGTTGTTGATGAGAAATCATTTTTTATCACTTTATATGCATGACCTGTTCTAGGCTCTGGGGGTACAGTGCCTGAAGATAATTCTGCCCCCAGAGATTGTTTTACATGAAGGGGGCGTTACCAGTGTGAGACAAGTAACTAACACAGAACAGGAGAAATGAAATTTGTCTTCTTGCAAACACATTTTTTCCTTCTCTCTGAGCTTTGCTGTATTGCATCCATATTACAACCCTGTCAGCCTGTGAGATGGAAGCTGAAGCTGAGAGGAGCCTGCAGATGTGTCAGGTATAATCACACAAAGCTCTGCAGTGATATCAGGAGAGCAGAGAGCGGCCATCACACATCACACTGGTATCTCCCCTTCTTGTAAAATAATCTCTGGAGGCAGAGCTATCTTCCAGGCAGCGTCTTTCCAAGAGACTGGAAGAGGTCATTTATATAAAGTGATAAAAGATGATTTGACAACAACCAGGCATGTGAAATGAAACATACAGGGAGGACTTTTTTTCAGCAGTCTATAACCTGTATGCCCATAATAATAGTTTAGATCGGTCAAATGTGGTGACAGATTCCCTTTAAGACCACATGCACATGTTAAATATTTGGTGAGTTTTTTACCTCAGTATTTCTAAGCCAAAATCAGGAGTGGAACAATCAGAGGAAAAGTATAATAGAAACACGTTTTAGGGCTAGCGGAACGCACCGAGTAAATATAAATGTTTTATTGAAATAGATGCGTTCGCAGCCCGGGGTCCACTGTGCAGGAGAACCTGCTGCTAGCAAACGGCGGCACTATATGGCAGTATGAACTAGCTCTGCTAGTTTCAAAGAGTAGCCGTGAAAGCAAAGCTCTTTGCCCTGTTAGACTACACAGAGGCACAGGCTAACTACCCAAATGAGAGCAGGCAGTGGTCATGCATGCACACAAAACTCCTCGCCGGAGGTGTCAGCATTCTAGGGGCTTATTTCAGCCAGGTCCCTGAATACATACAAACACAATCTCCTCGCCAGAGGTGCCAGCATTCTAGGGGCTTATTTCAGCCAGGTCCCTGAACACAAACTCACAAGACCACACTGGCGCAAAGCACATAACTTAGAAAGATACTAGCACATGGCCATGCGGCCATGCGAGCCTTAAATAGTTGCAGCACATACAGGACCTTCCTAGAAGGACCAATGAGAAGCTGCTACAGAGCGTGAGCACCTACAGGACCTTCCTAGAAGGACCAATAGATTTGACTGCAGTATCTGAACATGTGACCCTCGATCTCAACTGAGAGATCTTACTCTGGGCATGCTCAGAACGAGAAAAGCAGGACTTAGTCCCAGAAGCGTCTGCTTGCCGCTGCCCAACACTGGCTTCAATGGCAGAAGCAGGAAAAGCAGCAGTAACTCTTTGTACAGAGTCAGCCTGAGCGAGACGCTGGGACCGACGTCTCTGCTGAGCAGGCTCCACTGCGGCAGGAGAAGAATGGGAGACTGCAGCAGAGATGGCCCGAGATTCCCCCTATGCAGAGGCGGGAACTCGACCCCTAACATTACCCCCCCATAGGGCCCCCCCCTTCCTTGGGCCTCGCTACGCTCGAAGGCAGCAATGAGCTGCGGAGCCCGAATGAGCTCAGCAGGCTCCCAGGACCTGTCCTCAGGGCCATAACCCTTCCAGTCCACCAAATAAATTTTTTTGCCACGTACCACCTTGCACCCCAAAATAGCATTCACCTCGTAATCATCCATAGACGAACCCGATGTCCCAGCAGATGACTCGGAAAACCGGGACATGTATACGGGTTTCAAGAGGGACACATGAAAGGTGTCAGTGATACCCAGGCGTGGCGGAAGGGCTAAACAATAGACCACAGGGTTAACCTGCTCGAGGACCTTGAAAGGACCCAAGTAGCGAGGTGCAAACTTAGTGGACTGAACTCGCAGCCTGATGTTACGGGCGGAGAGCCACACCAAGTCGCCAGGAGCAAAGGTCAGAGCGGGGCGCCGATGTGCATCGGCGGAGGACCTCATTCTCTCCTTGGAAGCCCGAATGGCATCCTGAGTGTGGTCCCAAATATCCCGTGCCTCCACAGCCCAGTCTGCCACCCTGGAGTCGGCGGAAGACACGGGCATAGGCAGAGGTACCCGTGGATGCTGACCATAGTTGAGGAGGAATGGGGTTTGTCCAGTGGAGTCGGCTATGGCATTGTTCAGTGCAAACTCTGCCCACGATAGCAAGGATGCCCAGTCATCCTGCCTGACTGAGACAAAATGTTGCAAATATGTGACCAAGGTCTGGTTGGCCCTCTCTACCAACCCATTCGTCTCGGGATGATATGCGGAGGAGAGATTTAACTCAATGCTGAGAAGACGACAAAGCTCTCTCCAGAACCGAGACACAAACTGGGGACCCCGGTCACTGACAATTTTATCCAGCATACCGTGTAGGCGGAAGAAGTGTTTTATGAACAACGCTGCCAAGGCCCATGCAGAAGGTAACCGTGGTAGCGGCACCAAATGCACCATTTTCGAGAAATGATCGGTGATGACCCAAATGATGGTACAGCCGCGAGACTTGGGCAAACCCACTACAAAGTCCATCCCGACCATCTCCCAGGGCCTGTCTGCCACCGGCAAGGGATAGAGTAACCCAGCTGGCCATTGTCGAGGAAACTTATTTTTGGCGCAGGAGACACACTCCTGAATATAATCTCTGACATCTCGGACCATATGTGGCCACCAGTACATCTTCGCCAGCAGCTCAGATGTCCTCTTTGTCCCAAAGTGTCCACCCACCCTGGACAAATGAGCCCAAGAGAGAACCTCCGGTCGCAAATTAAAGGGCACAAAAGTCTTGCCTGGAGGCACAGACTCTAGCGAAACCAGAGCTACGGTTCTCAAGCTCTCCAAAGGGACAATAAGCCGAGGCTCTCCTTCCTCCTCCTCAGATGACACAACAGAGCGAGATAATGGAGGGTGAAGTGGAACCGGGAGAAGAACAAGGACCATCTGGCCTGGCGAGAATTTAGCCGCTGGGCTGTTTGCAAATATAACAAGTTTTTGTGGTCAGTGAAGACTTGAAAGGGAAAACGAGCCCCCTCCAAGAGATGTCTCCACTCCGAGAAAGCCAACTGCATCGCCAGCAACTCCCTGTCCCCGATGGAATAATTCCTCTCCGCTGGTGTGAAGGTCTTGGAGAAAAAGAAGCACGGATGCTTCCGACCTTGAGCATCCTTTTGGAAGAGAACTGCTCCTGCACCAACGGAAGAGGCACCCACCTCCATTATGAATGGCTTATCAACATCGGGACGATGTAGGATGGGAGCGCTAGCAAAATGAGACTTAATAGAAGAAAAGGCCCTGGAGACCTCTTCAGACCACAATTTGGGATTTGCTCCCTTCTTGGTGAGGGCAACCAAGGGAGCTACCAAAGTTGAGAAGTGGGGAATGAACTGGCGATAATAATTAATGAACCCCATAAAGCGCTGAACTGCTTTAAGAGAATGGGGTTCTTGCCAATCCATCACAGCCTGTAGTTTGGCAGGATCCATAGCCAATCCCTGGGCTGAGATGATATAGCCCAGGAAAGGTAAAGACTCCTGCTCAAACATACACTTCTCCAACTTTGCATAGAGAGAATTTGCCCGTAAGAGGTCGAAGACTCTGCCAACATCTCTCCGGTGGGAGTCAATATCTGGAGAGAAGATGAGAATATCATCCAGATAGACTACGACCGAGGTGGAGAGCAAATCCCGGAAGATGTCGTTGACAAAGTCTTGGAAGACGGCTGGGGCATTACAGAGCCCGAAGGGCATCACCAGATACTCATAGTGCCCATCTCTGGTGTTAAACGCCGTCTTCCATTCGTCCCCCTCATGGATGCGAATCAGGTTATAAGCACCCCGCAGATCTAATTTGGTAAACACCCTTGCTCCCTGAAGCCTATCAAAAAGCTCAGAAATCAGGGGCAGCGGGTACTTATTCTTAACGGTGATGGCGTTAAGACCACTGTAATCTATCCAAGGACGTAACTCTCCATTCTTCTTCTGCATGAAGAAGAACCCCGCCCCTGCTGGTGACACTGACTTCCTAATGAACCCTCTTGCCAAATTCTCCTGGATGTATTGGGACATAGCCTCCGTTTCCGGGAGAGAGGGGATAGACACGTCCCCGAGGAGGTTCTGCTCCAGGCAAGAGATCTATAGGACAGTCATAGGGACGGTGAGGCAGAAGGGTCTCCGCAGCCTTTTTGGAGAAGATGTCTGCATAGGACCAATAGCATTTGGGAAGAGAAGAGAGATCTGCGGGTATCTCAGTGGTGGAAACCTGAACGCACTCTTTCACACATCTGCCCTTACAAGCTTCACTCCAACCCAATACCCTCCCAGAGGTCCACTCAATATGTGGGGAGTGGAAACGGAGCCAGGGTATCCCCAACAGAATCTCATCCATTCCCTTGGGAAGGACAAGAAGGGAAATAACCTCCTGGTGGGATGGAGACATGGCTAACGTGAAAGGGACAGTCTGATGTGTGATTTGTAATGGAAGTGTTGACCCATTCACCACTCTAACAGTTACTGGTTTGGCAAGCATTACCAGAGGTATTGTGTGGCGCAAAGCAAAAGCAGAGGACATGAAATTTCCCTCTGCTCCTGAATCCACACAAAGCTCAACTGTATGAGTGGATGAGCCTAAGAGGATTGTCCCTTTAAAGGACAACTTGGAGGAAAATGCTGCTGAGTCTAGTGAACCCCCTCCTATGGTCACTAGACGCGATCGTTTCCCGACCGCCGTGGACATTGATTAGCGTAATGTCCCAGTTGTTGGCAATTTTTAGACACCACCGGTACTCGAGCGGTCTGAGACCTAGGTCCCGCTTGAGACACCTCCATGACCTCATGGGAGTTGGACGCCAGAACAGGAGATTCTAGAGGTTTGGCAAAGGTGGGAGCCAGCCAAAACCTCTGCCTACACTGGGTCCGCTCCAACCTCCGCTCGTTAAAACGGAGATCGATGCGGGTAGAAATGGAAATGAGCTCCTCCAGTGTGGCGTGAATCTCCCTGGTGGCTAAGGCGTCCTTTACATGATCTGCCAGTCCTTTCCAGAACACCGGAATGAGGACTTTATCTGGCCATTCTAGCTCAGAGGCTAGAGTCCGGAATTGGATGGCAAACTGCCTAACCATGGACGAACCCTGAGTAATTGGCAACAATTGGAGCGCGGTATCGTGGGTGACACGTGGTCCCAAAAAGACCTGCCTCAGCACGTCCAAGAAGAGAGGAGCACTCTGTACCACACGATCATCACGCTCCCAAAGCGGCGTTGCCCACTCCAACACCCTGCCCGACAAAAGAGATATAATGAATCCCACTTTTGCCCGTTCCGTAGGAAAACGTGCAGTCAGGAGCTCGAGGTGTATGGAGCACTGGCTCACGAATCCCCGACATAGCTTACTATCACCAGCAAACTTGTCTGGAAGCGGGAGACGGGATATAGTCGGAGCAGGGGTGGCAGCGGACAAACTGGCTGCAGCTACACTTGCAGCCTGAACAGCGACAGCAGTGACGTCCACAGCTGAGGTTGTACGCTCTAGAGCCGCCAACCTACCCTCCAGCTGCTGAATGTACCGTTGTAGACGCTGATCGTCCGCCATTTACTAGCCAGACCCTGGCGCTAGTATACTGTTAAGGCTAGCGGAACGCACCGAGTAAATATAAATGTTTTATTGAAATAGATGCGTTCGCAGCCCGGGGTCCACCGTGCGGAGAACCTGCTGCTAGCAAACGGCGGCACTATATGGCAGTATGAACTAGCTCTGTTAGTTTCACAGAGTAGCCGTGAAAGCAAAGCTCTGTGCCCTGTTAGACTACACAGAGGCACAGGCTAACTACCCAAATGAGAGCAGACAGTGGTCATGCATGCACACAAAACTCCTCGCCGGAGGTGTCAGCATCTTAGGGGCTTATTTCAGCCAGGTCCCTGAATACATACAAACACAATCTCCTCGCCGGAGGTGCCAGCATTCTAGGGGCTTATTTCAGCCGGGTCCCTGAACACAAACTCACATGACCACACTGGCACAAAGCACATAACATAGAAAGATACTAGCGCATGGCCGTGCGGCCATGCGAGCCTTAAATAGTTGCTGCACGTACAGGACCTTCCTAGAAGGACCAATGAGAGGCTGCTACAGAGCCTGCGCACCTACAGGACCTTCCTAGAAGGACCAATAGATTTGACTGCAGTATCTGAACATGTGACCCTCGATCTCCACTGAGAGATCTTACTCTGGGCATGCTCAGAACGAGAAAAGCAGGACTTAGTCCCAGAAGCTTCTGCTTGCTGCTACCCAACACTGGCTTCAATGGCAGAAGCTGGAAAAGCAGCAGTAACCCTTTGCACAGAGTCAGACTGAGCAAGACACTGGGACTGACGTCTCCGCCGAGCAGGCTCCACTGTGGCAGGATAAGAATGGGAGACCGCAGCGGAGATGGCCTGAGATTCCCCCTGTGCAGAGACGGGAACTTGATGCCTAACACACGTCACCACTCCTGCATTTTTCACCCATTCCTGGTTTTGGGTTACAAATACTGAGGTAAAAAAAAAATCATCAAATACTCAACATGTGCACGTGGCCTAATAGTTCATCATGAATTCCTCTATAAAGAGAAACCCTGACGAAATGCCAGATCTATTAAATTGCAGACACAAGTGATGGCTTCTGACGAACCCTGTTATGAAACAAAGATATCTGTGGGGTTAGCACCGGCGTTTGTTGTTTTCACTGAAAAAATGATGCTGCATGCAGCTCTGCTCCTCCGACCAGAAGTGATGGAGCCTCTGACTCAGATGAGGATTTAGCCTTTATATGTTGTTCTATGCCGTGACTACACTGTGGATGAATCCCACATTACCAATTACATTTTTCTCCTTCTATTCCTGTTATTTGTTTGTTTTTTTGTCACAGAGGAAAAAATACAAATTTACCTGTGGAAACATATATCTGTCTCTTTTCTCCAGACTATGAAAATTGTTCCCACGGGATGCTCATGACAGATTTAATTTGTACCAGGAGACTACTGTGACTTTACCAGAAGACTCACACTTTCTATCCATGTGTCACTACTTTTCTCTTGCTTTGACCTTCTCATCCTGTGCCTCTGGGGCTCTTCCATTGTGCAGTGACTCTCTCAGGCTTTCCTTACTTAAGCATGGTAATAATAGTCATTATAACTCTTGTTAGAAAGCTACGGGTGGGTCACTCACTCCATTAGGTAATAACCTGACATTACTTTCTACAGATGCCGCCATTCAGACCATTCTCTCTGATAGGTATTTCAGTACATTAAGTAGGTTCTGTCACCAGATTTTTTACAGTGCTTACTGGATACATTTTTAACAGATAACTGAAACCTGATAAGGCTGATGTACTTACTTTGAAAACCCATGTCAGAGGCCCAGCTAGATATTACCAAAGCTCCAGACTCTAAGTGTACAGTATTTATGAGCTAAACTCAATCTCTGCCCAACAGTTCCTCAGTGACCCTCCTGCTGCTGAGATCTCACCCAGCTCATTACAAGCTGCTGGCCGTCATTCTGTGTGTACGGATTGAGTTTCGCTCATTAATACACTTGTGCTCTGGAGCTATACCATATTAATATAATTGATTATAAGTCACTGATATGGGTGGTTTGAGTTTGGACACCAGTCTCATTAAGTCTTTATTAATCTATGAAGTTTTGGTGACATTTTGAGTTATGTCTTATTCATTAAACATGTTTGTCAGCAAGGCAACCTCTTTTTTAATGTGAGTGGCATTTTTGGTGGTCATACTTTGGAAAATCTCAGCATAATATTTACTGTATCATAGGGGGGAAACTTTAATGAAAATTATAGCATTCCGTGCACTGTAAGGACACAGACAGAAGAGGGCCCCAGTGCAAGAACACTATAATGGCCCAATGCCTCATAATTGTGCACTATTCCATCTGCTTTGGAGGTGGGAAAGGTCCCTCTTACCTCTGTACCAATGACATATCCACCCCTGATTCAGCGGTACCCACTGAAAGGCACAGGGAACTAAGTAATACGTTGATATTGAATATCAGCCATTATAACATGATTCGAGCTGACTCTCATACAATGCATACCAGACAACAGCAATATCTCTCTGACCACCTGGTCCAAGTTCTGTACCTAGCGTGGTAAGAATTGGATCTTTATTCTATGTTCTCCTGGGTTATTGATAACTTAAAAGAGTCCAAAATATAACAGAAGGCTCAAAAAGTCTTCCAGTATCTTTCAAGGATACCATAATTCTATTGTCCTCCCAGCCGCGTGCAGTATTATGTCTATCTCCTAATTTATACTGTCTCTACTCTGACTCAAACAGAAATAACTATTTAGGACCTAACCAGGACCTGATGTTTCTGCGCTGACATATCTAGCATATGGACGTGATGCTATATGGCTTGTAAACTTCTACTATTCTACCTATGTGACTGAAAACCAGATGATTTTCACCAATGAGAACTGAAAAACAAATTACAAACTAAACATCTCTGATAATTTGCATCATTAACCTCTAGTACTTAATGTCTGATTGAAGCACAGTAATCAGAAACACAAATATCCTGTCATTACGCAAGCGTAGCCCTGGGGACAATGGTCATCTGTTAAATGGTTTCACTGACTGATTCCTTTTCCCACATCTCCAAAGGAAGCTTTCAGGAGCTACTATAAATCAGGCAGGTTTTATTTAAAGGATTTTATCACGAAACTCATATAGTTGTAACTCTTGTAGTGCAAGACTCCAAATATGGAGGACATTTTTCTGTGGAGGATACAAAATGTCTCCAAATAAGTAAACTTTGGGACCAAATCCATTTAGGATTTAGATCAATCTAATACCTTTCCTAATTTAATGTAAACTGCTTTGTGAATATTGCCCACTATCCAAGAACGGACTGAGAGTAAAATTCAGCCCTGGCATTTGAAAGCACATAGGTCCATGTTGTTCCTCCCCTCTAACGCTTCCTCTCAGCTGCACCTTGAAGACGCTGATACTGTTAACAGCATAGCAGACAATGCGGCCCACAACTGAACCAGTCCATCTGGCATTTGCCAGAACTGCCAGATGGCCAGTCCGGCCCTGCCACTATCATCAAACCTGAATTTCTTTTGATTCCTCTCTTTGAAAAACTTGAAAGGTACTCTGCATCTCAGACTTAGCTAGTCACATCACCTACGGTCACCCCACTGTATTTTCTCTCATCTGAGAAAATCAGGCCAATTATGTTAATCACATTCTTATCAAACTCTGATCAGAGTTTGATCAAAGTATGGTTCAATTTTCTCAGATGTGAAGAGGATGACTTTTTTTATCCTTTTTCTGCATTCTGTGTCTTCTGAGTGTAGTTGTTTTTTTTTTTTGCATGACCAAGTGCAATTTTTTTTCCAAACGTGGTTCGAGGAATATATCGGAAATGTGCACGGCCCCTTAGAAAAACATTAGCCTGAGTGCGATCCAATGTTTTATTGGATGACACATGTGCACGAGCCCTTAAACTATCATCAGATCACTCCCTAACACAAGAAAGGGTGAATAACTTTACATTTTAACTGAGGGATGGCCTGTGGGGTTTGTGATCTGTGTGGTTGAACAAGGCATATTGTTTGTCGCTGCAAAATGAGACACCACAAAATGCCTAGCACACAACACAGTGTGTGAGGTTGACAGCACTATACAGCACTGCAATTTAAAGCACCACTCCAGTGGGGTGTTTTACTGTAGCACTGGAATGGTGCCACTAATCTAAGTTCCATGCCCCTAGACTTATACTTACCAGCTGCTGTCTTTATCTTTTAGTGCTCTGGTCAGTCTCTAGCAGTTTGTGATCTGCCGGAACGCTTCAGTGTTTGCTGGCCGATCCAGAATTCCCAACTTAGTGTAAGTTTATGAAAGCAAGAACAAGGCCAGGAAGAGGCTCTCCTAGACTTGCATTGAGAGCTTGTGACTGTTACCTCTGATTTCCAGTCTTTAGAAGTTGCGGTCACAAGAAAGTGGTGTGGGACCAGAGCAAAGACGGTGGCTGGTAAGTATAAGACTAGGTTCAGGGAACTTAGATTAGTAGCACCACTCCAGTACTGAAATCAAAATAAAACACTGGAGTGGTGCTGTTAGGGCTGGGGGAGCGCACCGAATAAATATTGAGATAATATAGGCGCGTTCGCAACCCGGGGTCCAGAAGTGGAACCTGCTGTTAGTAAATGGCAGCACTATATGGTGGTACAACACCTGAATAGATACGGGTTCCGTCACCCGGTCTGTGTAGGAGCAAACTCTGTTGCTTCACAGAGTCGCCGGGATTGGGATAATGCTGTGCCCTGTTAACCTCACAGAGGATCACAGCTCACTAACAGAGCAGGTAGCATATTGTGGTCATACAGTCAGCGTCAGCACACAAACAACTCCTTTCCGGAGGTGCCGGAATTCTAGCGGCTATACACCAGCCCTAAATTCACACACACAAACTCCTCTCCGGAGGTGCCAGAATTCTAGTGGCTATACAACCAACCCTGAGCACATGCAGACACAGACCACAATGTAGCTAAGCTCATAAACATAAGTTGATACTAGCGCATTGCCGTGCGGCCATGCAAAACTTTTATAGAGGAAGCTCTCCAGGACCTTCCTAGTGGTCCAATAGGAACTGCTTCAGGACCTGACCATGTGACCCCCGACCTCCAATGAGAGGTCGTCCCTTGGGCATGCCCAGTAGAGGAAAAGCAGGACTTAGTCCCAGGAGCATCTGCTCGCCGCAGAACAGTGCTGGCTAGAATGGCTGAGTCTGGAATATCAGCAGTAACCAAGCGCACAGTATCTGCCTGATCCAGACGCTGGGACCGATGTCTCCGCTGAGCAGGCTCCACTGTGGCCGGAGACGAATGGGAGACCACAGCGGAGGTGGTTCGAGATTCCCCCTGTGCAGCGGTGGGAACTCAACACCTAACAGGTGCTTTAAGCAACTCTGTTCTGTGATATACGGCACTGTTACTTGTCTCTTCGGTACTATGCTAATAGTATTTGTACTATTTTGGACAGTACTGCATTCGTAGAGCGGTGACAACTAGTGGGTGGATCGTTTGAAAATCTAATTCACCTACTTCGCCTAATTTTCCCAAAAAACTGTAATCCTCAGCAAATAAATTTGCCGCAAATCACAATACTGAATTAATCAGAAAATATATGTGTATATATAATACTCTGAATTCTCCTAGAAGTGTATTAATTTTACCAGATAAACAATGCAAAAGCGCAATAGGGTCATATCCAAGTAAGAGGGAGTGTTAGACACAACACCTAGAAAAGCATAAATCATTGTCACTGCAGCTTCCAAAGGAAATAAATATAAATGTCCATCAGTGATGGAAGTACCCTGTGCTGCTGATAAATGACAAGCCACGATGAAATGAAGAATTGTTGGTTTAATGTCAATGCATTTTGGAGTCACACCATTTCCTTTTTCAGAAAAAGACACAAAAAAAGTGTCCTGAAGAAGGAGTTGGAGTGACTTCACAACCAGGCACCTGAGCGATCCCGTGATAAATCCTTCATTAGAGTGGTAATGTAGGCTAAAAATATACAATGTTTTGACCACAATATGGCTCTCATCAAGCCAAATACAGGAAAAACGACTGCAGCCATTAAAAGTAGATTTGGGGTTAATTTGCAGGACCCGGCCCATCATCTGTGTCAGTAAACTGTGACCCCTGGACGGGATCCCTGAGAACCGCCTTTTAGCTGACAGCATGTGCGGCTGTTTTTTTTATTAGCTGGGCCGATATTACAACAGGGCCGGGACCCCTGCACTTGTCCCCTTCCGCCCTCCTTGCAGGGACGCCATCGTCTTCACTTATGCGTCCACGCTCCTCCAGCATCTCTCTCCACCCAGGGCCTGCGCACTTCTGAAAATGTCCTCAGCTAATGGGGAAGGTGCATTAGCAACATTAGTACCAGTGAGTTTCCCGCTGCCTAGTTGTAAGATCATTATACCAGTACTTTCTGTATCTAACCCTGTGTCCATTTACCTGACCCTGTCTGCCCAGTCTGCATCTGATCCTGTCCATCCTGCTGTACCTATACCTGAATGCCCCCTTTCTGTGCCTAGTTCAGATCATCACCTGTCTGAACCAGTACCATGAACCTGGGCCTGTGATCCAGTACCTGTGGTCGTCCAGTGTTCCTGTGCCAGAGACCATAGCTTATAGACGAGGCTGCTGAACAAGGTCCTGAAAATTGATTATCACAAAGTCTACTTTCCTCTGATGACCCCAAGGAACACAAGTTGATCATTGGGCCTGATGCTTTTAGTTTATCAATTGCTGAGTTTATAATTAAAATCTCTTTCAAGATGAAAAAAATCAATTTTTTGACATTGGAATTGGCTTTTCTATTTGCAACATTTTTAATGATGCTGTGTAACGTGGGAAGATTCCTATGTTATACGAAACTTTCCAGGAATTCTTTGAAGAGAGCGCAGACCATGCTGAGTTAGGCAGCTGTACCAAGTACTCATGTGTCCAGTCTAATCATTATGGCAATGCATACGATAACTGACACTGACCAGATCAGGAACATGTGGCCGCATAATTTAAGAAATTACATCAAAATTATAATATAAGAGTTTTAATACACCTATTAGTGATGAGAGTACAGATTAAGGGTCCTTGACAATGACAACTAATATTGCTCTAATGGCAACCTTAGCATTGTCTTACTCACAGTCTATCTTGTTCCACCCTCCAAACCCCGATCCTCTCTTGTCATGCAAGTAAAAAGGAGGAAAAGGTCACCTCACCCACCCACATGGAGATCCAATGTACGGAAGCTTGCGGTGCTGCAAGAGGAGCAAATGGAGAAAAAGAGATTTCAGTGTCAGGATCTTTAATAAAATCACATTTTATTATTATTTATATATAATATTTATAATGAATATAATAAATAAAAAATAAAAAACTATTAAAAATGTATATATTTAAAATTAGCATCTCCAATATAGAAAAATAACTAGCAAACCTGCTTCAGACTGCTGTCTTTAGTCATTGCATATGATATTCTACGCAATGAGTTAAGACAGCAGTCTGAAATGCATTTGATAGTAACCTTTCGGTATTGGAGTTCCGACTTTTTAGATCTACGTATAAAGTGTGATTTTGTTGAAGATCTTGACTCTGGAGTCTCCTTTCTTTCTTTTGGCATGCACTCCCACCGTAGATTGTGCTAAAGAGGTTGTCTGTCTTTGAATATATAAATGCATCTGATATCTTCTGAATATAATGAGTTACCTGTCCATGGGTTGTGCCTGGTATTGCAGCTCAGCCTCACTGAAGTAAATGCCACAATACCACTTACTTTCTGTAGACAGGCATGATGCACAGTTTTTAAAAGAAAGGCAGATTTTTTTACATTTCTTGGACAGCCTCCTTAAATCTATGAGGTCCTCGTCTTTATTTGTATACAGAATCTTAATTACAGCAATTTTCTTTTTCTACTACAAACATGAAAATATAATGAAGCTGTCATATTCATTCATTCTTTTATTAGTGAAATATGACTAAGCTGAGCAGGAGCGTACTTAAAGTCACTTTTCTGTTTCTTTGAATTTCTGCCTCTCGTAAATCCACATTACAGGCCCCTTCCTCCCTTCATCTCAGCAATGGATTGTTTCTCACCATCAGTAAGGAAATAGACATGTCTGCATTGTTCTAGAGAACACAAATGTGGTGCACAGATGTGACCACATTACTACCCATGAAAAATGTTACACATGACAAATGCCTCTCATGCAGCAACATGTTTCGAGGCTCCATCTGGTGGACCAACGGAGTCTAACGGCTTCCAACTGGGCACTGTGGAGTGCAGTGAGCAGTGTCCAGGAGAGAAAACAGGACTACAACAATTTTACACATGGCTCAAGTTATTTGTTCACCATCTGTTTAGCATCATCAGCGAAAAAGAGGAGCAGATCATGAAGCAGAAGCTCTATGGCAACAATTCTAACGTCAGAAAAAAGTTCCTAAAGTATACGTTATGGGAGGAATTTGTCAGGACTGGCATCTCCCTGAAAAGTCCCCTAGAGTGACCCATTAAGAGGTGCACACCTTTTAAGAAATTTGTGAACATCTCTCAGGCTTCCTGTGCATCAGAATCAAAAATCTATTCCATCTATGCTATAATTTTTGCCACTCTTTGGTCAAATTCAACCGCACCCCCTCCCACTGAGTGGCCTCCAACACACATTTTTTTGTGGCATAAAGCAGTTGCCCACCACTTGGACAACTCCATGTCATACTCCATGCTTGGCCCTGGTAAAATGAAAAGGCCTATATTCACCTCCCATGTTGGCGCCATTCCCGTGATGTTGGCGCCATTCCCGTGGTGTCGGCACAAACTCTCCCCGAGGCTGCAGTTGTTGTGACATGTGAGCCTGACACCCAATCATAGCTAGCATCCCCGCCTTCTGTCATATTGAATATGAAGAGGAAGTCAGAGATCACCTGCAACCCAGACTTAATGACTGGAATGAGAACGTAAAAAAGTGCAAAGGTTCAAAATGAGTTGCGCACAAACCTGTAACTTTTACTCCACAGAAACCTGGCGTAAAATGTACATGATGGATTCTCTCCTTCATGAAGTGGAAAAGAAATTATAAATATTTTAAAATGGTTCTCCCACCTGGAAAACCTCATTACACATGTTGCATAAGGGCATTCACACTTCATAAATGAGTTTAACCACCTAAGAACCCCTTTTAGTAGCCAAGCTAAGAGACAATGAGCTATATTCCCTTATGGCTGGGGCACGCAACCTTATTTTCGGTCCAAGTGATATCAGTTAAAAAATGAACAGCACTTGAACCAATGCTATTCGATGGGGCAGTGTAGATAAACAGTTTTTTCACTGACTGAATCTGTGTGTGAATAAAAGCATGCACGATTTTCCTTCAACAATTGGATGAGACTCACCTATTCAAGTCTATGGGTGTGAGGAGAAATAATAATAATAATAATTTTTATTTCAATAGCGCCAACTTATTCCGCAGCACTTTACATTAGAGAGGGGAATTCTACAAACATTATAAGACATTACATAGTAGCACATAACTCAGCAGACATAAAGAGGAGTGAGGGCCCTGCTGCTCGCAAGTTTACAATCTATGAGGAATTAGGGGAGACTCGAAAGGTAGATGGCTTTCATTATGGTCCAGCCACCAATATAATACATAGTGTATTCACATAATGCGGGCAGAACTGGTCATTAGCCAGTATCTGTATAAGTGCTATTAAGGGCATGGGAGAATGTAAGCAGATGATACAAGGGAGCAAGTTCGGAGGAAAATTTAGGAAGGGCAAAATGAGAAGAGTTAGATAAGAGAGGTGACTGTCTAAAGAAATATGCTTTAACAACAAGCTTAAAACTGTGGATATTGGAAATTAATCGAATTTTCCGGAGTAGTGCATTCAAGAGAATTGACGACAAGTGTTGGAGACTGAAGTTGGAAGTTTGGATTATTGAGAATGTTAGTCTCAGATGATTAGCAGAACGGAGGGCACGGTTCGCATGATAGACAGAGATGAGGGAGGAGATGTAGGGTAGTGCGGAACTGTGGAGAACTTTGTGGGTGAGAGTTATAAGTTTATACTGGACTCTTTAGCAGATGGGCAACCAATGCAATGACTGGCACAGTGTGGAGGCATCGGTGTAGCAGTTGGACAGGAATATGATCCTGACTTCTGCATTTAGGATGGATTGGAGAGGGGGGAGTTTAGTAAGAAGGAGCCCAATTAGTAGAGTGTTGCAATAGTCCAGGTGAGGATGAATAAGGGCAAAAGTAAGGGAAAAATCAGGTGCCACAGTATAACATCCGATTTTTATGGATACATTGAAATTCTGTAACATGGAAACTGTAAATTGACTTGTAAATGATTAATGGCTTCTAATTTACTATACAGATAGCACACAGACTGCACATGGATGACAAGTGAGAAAAAAATCATCCTACATTTCTAGATGAAAATTGCACCTATGTTTTAAACAGTCATGTCACCCTTGCCTTACAGGGGATAACTGTTGGCTTCATTTGGACCAATTAATGGTGATTATTATAAATTTTTGTAACGCCATTTATTCCATGGCACGTAACACGTGAAAGGGGAAATCATAGACAAGTACAAAAAACATGAGCAAAACAAGGCACACACAAGTACAGAAGGAGAGAGGACCCTGCCCGTGAGGGCTCATAGTCTACAGGGGATGGGTGAGGATACACTAGGAGAGGGTAGAGCTGGTCGTGCAGCGTTTCAGCAAACTAAGGATCACTGCAGGTTGTAGGCTTGTCGGAAGAGGTAGGTCTTCAGGTTCTTTTTGAAGGATTCCATGGTAGGCAAGAGTCTGATGTGTTGGGGTAGAGAGTACCAAAATATGGGGAGGCACAGAAGAAGTCTTGAATGCGGTTGTGGGAAGAAGAGATAAGAGGGGAGTAGAGAAGGAGATCTTGAGAGGACGAAGGTTGCATGTGGGTAAGTATCAGGAGACCATGTCACAGATGTATGGAAGAGACAGGTTGTGGATGGCTTTGTATGCCATAGTTGGGGTTTTGAACTGGAGCCTCTGGACAATAGGAAGCCAGTAAAGGGCTTGGAAGATAGGAGAGGCTGGGGAATAACGGGGAAACAAGTGGGTAAGTCAGGCAGCAGAGTGTAGGATGGATTGGAGTGGTGCCAGAGAGCTAGAGGTGAGGCCAGAGAGTAGGAGGTTGCAGTAGTCGAGGCAGGAGATGATAAGGGCGTGCACTAGCGTTTTTGTGGTTTAATGGTCAAGAAATGCCACAGATCTGGGAAATATTTTTGAGTTTGAGTCGGCAGGAGGAGACAAGGGCTTGGATATGTGGCTTGAAAGAGATGGCAGAGTTGAGGATCACCCCGAGGCACCGAGCATGTGGGACTGGGGAAAGTGAGCATCCATTGACATTGATGGATAGGTCTCGTGGAGGGGTAGAGTAAGATGGGGAAAGATGATCAATTCCATTTTTGTCCATGTTCAGTTTTAGAAAGCGAGCAGAAAAGAAAGCTGAAATAGCAGACAGACATTGTGAGATTTTGGTCAGTAAGGAAGTGAGGTCAGGTTTAGAGAGATAGATCTGTGTGTCATCGGCGTAGATATGATACTGCAAACCGTGGGATTCTATGAGCTGTCCCAGGCCAAAGGTGTAGATGAGAAGAGCAGGAGCCCTAGGACTGAGCCTTGGGGAACACCGATAGACAGGGGGTGAGGTGAGGAGGTGGTGTGGGAGAGGGAGACACTGAATGTTCGGTCTGTTAGATATGACGAGATCCAGGATAGGGCCTAGTCTGTGATGCCAAGAGATGAGAGAATCTGTAGCAGGAGGGAATGGTTGACAGTGTCGAAGACAGACGACAGGTCCAGGAGAAGGAAGACAGAGTAGTGTCGCTTGCTCTTGGTGGCTAGTAGGTCGTTGATGACTTTAGTAAGGGCAGTTTCATTTGAGTGATGCGGTCGGAAGCTAGATTGTTACCGGTCAAAGAGGGAGCAGGAGGAGAGGTGGGAGGACAGTTCAAGATGAACATGCTGTTCCAGTAGTTTTGAGACATAAGGGAGAAGAGATATTGGGCATTAGCTAGACACAGAGGATGAGTCAAGGGAGGGCTTTTTGAGGATGGGTGTGATCGAGGCATGCTTGAAGGATGAGGGGAAAACACCAGTTGTGAGAGGTTGAAGAGATGTGTTAGGGTTGGGATGAAGACTGTGGCGAGGTTAGGGATGAGGTGGGACAGGATTGGGTCAAGCATACAATTGTGAGATGTGATCTTGACAGGAGAGTGGAGAGTTGATCTTCTGTCATGGTGGAGAAGCTGGTTTTGGAGGAACAGGGCTGAGCAGCTAAGAGGGGCATTGGGGGCTGCGGGCCAAAGCTTTCTCTGATCACATCAATCTTCTGCTTAAAGAAGGAGGCAAAGTCTTCAGCAGAAATGAAAGGAGAGGAAGGAGGTGCTGGTGGATGGAGAAGAGAATTGAAAATGTTGAAAAGCGGTTTAGGTTTGTGAGACAGGGAGGATATGAGAAATGAGAAGTAAGTTTGTTTTGCGGCAGTGAGTGTGGACTTGAAGCTGGTGAAGGACTGCTTGTATGCGATGAAGTTCTCGGCAGAGCGGGATCTCTTCCATCTCCGCTCAGCGACCCTGGAAACCAGTCTGTTCTTTGGTCAGGCTGGTCAGCCAGGGCTGCCTGTTGATTGTACGAGTTTTGCTATGCATGAGGGGGCGGCCGAGTCAAGTGTTGCTGTTATTGTGGTGTTATAAAAAGTGGCAGCAGCATCTGTGTCATGAAGGGAAGCTATGTCTGTAAGAGGGAGAAAAGACTCAGAGAGTGATTGTAAATTGAGGTGTTTGAGATTTCTGGGAGGGTGAGTGAGTTTGTGGAGTGGGGGTTGCGCACTAGGAGAGGAGAGGGAAGATAATGTCAGTAGGTTGTGGTCAGACTGGGAGGGTGAGTTAGTGAGATTAGTAAGGGAACACAGGCGGGTGAAGATAAGGTCCACCGTGTGACCGTGTGACCATCTTTGTGAGAGGACCATTGAATGAGGCCAAAGGAGTCAGTGAGTGATAAACGTTTAGAGGCAGCTGAGATGGAAGTGTCAATGGGGATGTTGAAGTCACTCATGATGATAGTGGGGATGTCAGCAGAGAGGAAATGAAGTAGCCACGTGGTGAAGTGGTCGAGAAAGAGATTATAAGAGAATGTTAATCATGCAGTCATGGTATTGCTAGCTAAATATTAGATGTTTCCCTAACTTAATAACTTATAGAAAATTCTTGAAAGACAGGTCATCTTACATATGGAAACTATCAAAACCTTTTATGAATGCATGTATACTTGTTTCTCTATCTTAAGTCTCATTCATTCTGCATTTGAACATAGTATGTTATCACCTTTGCACGCTTTTTAAATAGACATATTACTGCAGTAATTTATTAAATTACTAGTTACGGGAAAAACACTATACAGTCATTTTTTATTACTTTAACACCAAATACTAACACCAGATACTATGCAATGCTGTTCAGTGGCAGACACTGTTACCATTCACATCTGTCCCTGTCCCTAATGGGGCTCATTATCTAATTTCCATATATCAGTAGCACACAACACATATAATGGCTTTTCAAGCAAAATATAATGTGGAAATGTTTTAGTCTGAAAAATATAAGTGATGTTAATTGCCTTAGAGTGATACCTTTATTGGTTAAGCAAGAAAACTGATTCCATGTCTGTGACCTCTTAATAATTACATCTTAGTGTTTCAGCTGCAATAAAACCTTTATTTTGTTGCTATGGTTGATACCATATATCATCCTATGAACTCAAAGGGAACATATCACTGCTGAAAACTGCTCTGAAGCACAGTAAGCAAAGAACAGCTTTAAAACAGATTTGAAATATGTAATTACTAGTTGGCCCATATGAAATTTTCGCACATTGGTTGTCGGGGGTGCAGGCAATTTCAGGAAAATCAAGCTGGTCAAATCTAAATGTATTTAGTGAGATTATTATTAATTATATATTATTATTATTATTATTATTATTAATTATATGTTCATTTTGCAAGCCGGCGAGAAAATCTCGCCATACGGATGTCACACGGATGCTTATATGCGAGAAAATCGCATCCTCGCACTGCACACGGATGACATACGAATCATTTTTCAGGGAACATTTCTGTGATTCTCGTCGGTTTAAAACAGACCAATTTTTTTTTATATATATATACGTTGTGTGTGACTCCAGCCTAAAGGAGATCCCCCAACATTAAACATAATGGTATTTTACTTACTGATCAGAAGGGGTCTGCTAGTCAGGACCTTGCAAAAGAACAGGAGCAGCAGCATTTTTTTCCCTCCACAGCAGCACTGCCATCTATCTGCAGTGTAGGGAAGTGCAACACAGCCCTATGTATGTGAACGGAGCAGTTCCCTGTACAGCAGTGCCACTTTGACAGTAAAAATGATGAAGGCGAATTGACCCCATAACTGAGCGTAGTTACACCACTGTATAATAATTGGTAATATCCCTTTAAAAAAAAAAAAGTAATATCTGCAGATTATTTTACATTTTTTTCCTACAGTTGGATTTTTTCTTCAGTTTTTGCAAGGTTCTTTCCACCAATCTCTCCCATCGGGAAACAATGTACAGTCTGAGTTATGTCAACGCTACAGTTTTTTACTTGGAACCAAAGGTGACTCCAGGTCACCAATAAGTTGCAACCTTAGAAGAAAGATAGACTTTTCTGCAGCGCCCTAGAGTCCTGGTCGTTGCAGTACTGTGGCTCCGCCACTAAGGGGAGCAATGGTGCGTCTGATGGCACTGAAGGAGTTCATCTGATCAGGTATCGCAGACACCAATACATTTCACAGTCGGGCCTCCGGGGGGAGCTAAGGGTTCTATTCACTAGGCCACTCCCCACCATAGTGGGTAAACTGGGGGTCAGGCAGGAAGTTAGATCAGAAAGCTGACTGGGTTGGAACCAGGCAACACCTTGTGGCAGAGGGTGTTGTGGGGAATATACAGTAGGGTCTCTGTCAGGGGTGGGATCCTGACAGAGGCTTGGCAACTTGAACGAACGTAACGGGACCGTGCCTGCTCAGGATAGCGGCGGTGCCCAAGGAAGGATCAGAAGCGAGATAGATTGTGCTGAGTGAGAAACGAGATCAAGCAATAGGAGAATACCAGTAGGGGTCGTGCTGTAAGACCGAAGCAACACCCTACTGAGGCGCACTACCGGTGGCCGGAACGCCGAGAGGGTATTTCAACATCCAGCTTCAAGCAATACCCTAAACAGCGGCAGGACAGTCAGTCTAAGGCGGGCTGTCTAACTTAAATCACCTATGCAGTCTTGGGGGGCAACTTGTGGAGAGGGGCGACTCTAGGGTCCCGGAAGAGCTCCGAGCCTACCCGTCAAACGGGTGCCGTCCCAACCAGAACACCAGGGAGGGACGGAGGATTAGCAGAACATCATCTAATCGAGTTGTGAGGGAACTTAGGAAACAGACACAACAGTTGTGGGGACTTTCTGTAAGCACAGCAGGGAAGGACCGCAACACATAGCGCTAGAAGGAAGGCACAGATTTCCACCTGCTAAGAGAACTCTGGAGGTGCCATTGGACCGGCCGGACTTGCGTAGCCTGGTTATCCGGATTCCGGACTGAGGACCCAGAGATCTTCAGTAAAGAGGTAAAGAGACTGCAACCTGGTGTCCTCGTTATTTACTGCACCGCACCACCACCACTATCTACATCTATTACTGTACGGCCCTCGGCAGGGTCACGGACTGGGCCTAGCCACCGTGACAACCCCAGAGCAGAGACTCAGAGGCCCGGTACCGGGTACCCCTCGGCCCTGCGGCAGTGGGGGCGCTACAACTTGGCGTCACGAACAGGATCTACTTAAGCCTGAAGAATCAGGTCATGTGTGCCTTGGAACTGTGATTTGTTGTGCTTGGACTGTACTTTATTGCAAAGACTGTGCTGCGCCATTTACCGCCAAAATCCGCCGCCATTATAGCGCTGAGGAGAGCGCAGGAGAAGAAGAGGGGCATGGAGTGGGCGTAGGCAAGCTGGAGAGCGCGAACAACAATGGCCGCCCAGTCTAAATATTTCTGCACTGTGAGGACGTGTCCGTCAGCAGCGGAGATACGCCTCCTGATCCTCAATGGGGGGCGGAGATCGAGAAAACGACACCGCCCACGAAGGAGAGAGCGGGAAAAAGACCAGGAAGTGACCCACGTGAAGGACGCCATGGCCAGCAGCTCCGAACCCGACAGTGGGGTTGAAGTGGAAGTTTCCCCCAACTACCCGGATGAGCACAGCAGCCCGTTCTCCGTGGACAGCACCGAACTCCTGCGAGTCGAGATGGAGAGCTTGCTCGACCAGCTCCGTCAGCTGAACATTAAGGCCCAGGCTCCGCACCAGGCAGCGCCGGAAGAAGGTCCTCAGGCGCCGGATCCTGCACCGTTACTGGAGCAGCCGCTGAGATCCTCGCTGACACCGCCGGAGGAACCCGCCGCGGAGGAGGAACCTGCATCGGCTGGTGAGTCCGCCGACCCCGTCCCGCTGGCCGAGGGTTTGCTGGTGGGTCCCATAGCAGCACCACCTCTCCCGGGAACCCATAGACTCCAATGCCTGCTACCATGGGAAGAAGCCACGGGCATGGAACACCGTATGCGAGCCCCAATCGCCCCCACTCCCCTGCTGTGTGAGGTCCACGCGGAGCGCACAGTGTGCCGCTGGGTGAACCCCGGATCCAATCTTATGGGGTTCCCCGGGGTGGAGACCCAGGAGGGAGAGATGGTGCAGGCCCTAAGCTGGGGAGAATATCAGGTCCAGCTAGAGCAGCAGTGGAAGGAAAAAGAACAAAAATACCAGGCCGGGCTGGAGGCCTACCATCGGAAAGACTTGGCGGTCAAGGACAGGGCCCGCAAGGACCCCACTGCTCACCAGGCCCCGCGCAGGCAGGGCATCATCACCACCTTCAAGCTCCGTGGGGGCTGGGGCTTTATCAAAGAACCGGGTCTGTATGCGGAGGTGTTTGTGAACCGGAGGGATGTTGAGTCGCACCTCAGGGAGGGCCACCCGGGCCGGGATCTCTATCCGGGGGATGAAGTCTCATACACCCAGCACTTTGGGGAAAAGGGGTGGTTTGCCCTGAATGTCCACAAGGAGCCAACCCCTGCGATGCCTCCGATTAGGGTGCCAGTAAAGCTGACCCCTGTAGCAAATGTGTCCCCCTGCGGTCAGCCCGTGGTCGTGGCCAGGACCACCGAAGACACCCCCACGTGCACTATGGTTAAGACCACGACATGCAGCATTGTCACCTCCACCACCCTCGTGGCCAAGGAGGCACCTCTCTCGGAGGGTGGTGCCCATGCTGCTGCGGAGCTGAAGACTGTGGGTACACAGACCCCCAGATGGGACGACAGACCCCCTTATGCAGTACCGGGCGGCTCGCAATACCCAAGGGGGTTACCTCCGCCGGTGCTGCCTCCTGGGTGGTTTGAGTAAATGTCTCCGTATTCTGAATATGTAAATAGTTCTTTAACTGTTTGTTCGTTTCCTGTTTTGCTGCTAGACCCGTCCAGGGTTAACTCTTAAAGGGATCCTTTTGTTGACCCGGGATCCCTATTGTTTTATTTGTTTTTCTAAATTTTTCACAAGTTTCCAGAACTGCCGCATTCATGAACAGTGCATGATACAAACTTTTTGTAAATAGTTTGCACCTTATTAAAGGTGCTCCCTACTGGTTTTACTTCAAAAAGGACTCTTTGTGAAGATACCACACTGGAACCTTTGCCGAGTATGGACTGGTAGCTTGAGAAGATATGCTACCTCATAGAGGCTTGGTCCCCTCTTAAAGGGGATGTTCATTTGTTGCACTTAAATGGTGATATTGCTTTAAGACAGGTGGCAATAATGTTTGATGAAAGAAAGTGATGATAATGTTTATATGAGAAAGTTATACGTATCCAACTAGTTAATTGTAAAGAAATGCTGATAATGTTGATAGACAATGAGGATAGAAGGTGAACCCTGAGTCCTCCTAGGAGCCATATAGAGATGGCTCAGTGCTCTTAAACTGAAAGTAATGTTATGTGCTATACTGTGTATAGTAGTTGTAAAGGCAGTAGGCCCGGGCTGAACGGGGCGGTCCTGTAACAGAAAGGAGAGGCAGAAGGTCTGGTGCCGTTAGGACAGGCGGTCCTCCCGATTTAAAGTAGGAGAATGAAAAAGTTAAATTGCCTTATAATGTGATTATAAGAAGGTCTTTAGTGGATTCAGAGTGTATGTCCTTAAAGGCAATGTTAAATTATTGTTCAACAATTTTGCACTTAGTAGAATACCCGGTTGGGTAAAAGCAAGTTATTTATAGCATGTTGCTATGACAGTTAACTATGTTTGTAACGTTCAAGTGTCCTCACCTCCCATAGAGGGAAGCTCTGTTTAAGTATACTTATTGTTATTGCACTCAACAAAACTGTATGTCTTTTTGCTAACTTGTATTGTTGTTTTCTTCTCAGTCCCGGAGTATTGTGTTTAACCAGGGGGGAGTGCAGCGCCCCAGAGTCCTGGTCGTTGCAGTACTGTGGCTCCGCCACTAAGGGGAGCAATGGTGCGTCTGATGGCACTGAAGGAGTTCATCTGATCAGGTATCACAGACACCAATACATTTCACAGTCGGGCCTCCGGGGGGGAGCTAAGGGTTCTATTCACTAGGCCACTCCCCACCATAGTGGGTAAACTGGGGGTCAGGCAGGAAGTTAGATCAGAAAGCTGACTGGGTTGGAACCAGGCAACACCTTGTGGCAGAGGGTGTTGTGGGGAAGATACAGTAGGGTCTCTGTCAGGGGTGGGATCCTGACAGAGGCTTGGCAACTTGAACGAACGTAACGGGACCGTGCCTGCTCAGGATAGCGGCGGTGCCCAAGGAAGGATCAGAAGCGAGATAGATTGTGCTGAGTGAGAAACGAGATCAAGCAATAGGAGAATACCAGTAGGGGTCGTGCTGTAAGACCGAAGCAACACCCTACTGAGGCGCACTACCGGTGGCCGGAACGCCGAGAGGGTATTTCAACATCCAGCTTCAAGCAATACCCTAAACAGCGGCAGGACAGTCAGTCTAAGGCGGGCTGTCTAACTTAAATCACCTATGCAGTCTTGGGGGGCAACTTGTGGAGAGGGGCGACTCTAGGGTCCCGGAAGAGCTCCGAGCCTACCCGTCAAACGGGTGCCGTCCCAACCAGAACACCAGGGAGGGACGGAGGATTAGCAGAACATCATCTAATCGAGTTGTGAGGGAACTTAGGAAACAGACACAACAGTTGTGGGGACTTTCTGTAAGCACAGCAGGGAAGGACCGCAACACATAGCGCTAGAAGGAAGGCACAGATTTCCACCTGCTAAGAGAACTCTGGAGGTGCCATTGGACCGGCCGGACTTGCGTAGCCTGGTTATCCGGATTCCGGACTGAGGACCCAGAGATCTTCAGTAAAGAGGTAAAGAGACTGCAACCTGGTGTCCTCGTTATTTACTGCACCGCACCACCACCACTATCTACATCTATTACTGTACGGCCCTCGGCAGGGTCACGGACTGGGCCTAGCCACCGTGACAACCCCAGAGCAGAGACTCAGAGGCCCGGTACCGGGTACCCCTCGGCCCTGCGGCAGTGGGGGCGCTACATTTCAATGACTGTCCAATAATACGGAAAATCTGATGGTTCAGAACCTGTCCGATCCCTTTTAGAGAAAAAAAAGTCTTTGCTCCAGCTCCTTAGATAAAATCTTCAAAATTTATTTCACCAATTAAAAATGACAAAAGGCATGCTCCAAGACCACACCATGTGCACACAGAAACAGCAGGTGACGCGTTTCGATTGCAAGAGCGATCTTTATCAAAGCTGCTATATGCTACAAATGAAGGATATATATACAGACTGAACCAATCCATTCAGAGTCACAAATCACAAGACACATAAGGTCCTACAACATTGATTGTGAACAAACAGAATATACAAAAATGAGATAAAAACACTCCTACAAAAAACAATAAACACAGCAAAGTTTTTTACTAGGAACCATAGGTGACTCCAGGTCACCAATATGTTGCAACCTTAGAAGGACGATAGACTTTTCAATGACTGTCCAATAATACGGAAAATCTGATGGTTCAGAACCTGTCCGATCCCTTTTAGGCGGCATTCATTTATATCTTCAGTTTTAAAGTTGAAGTCTTAAACAGGTAAAGTTTTACTTTTATTCAGCTTCCATATATGCAGCAAATCTACTATATAATTGTCTAAGGGGTACTTCCGTCTTTCTGTCTGTCCTTCTGTCTGTCCTTCTGTCTGTCCTTCTGTCTTTCTGTCACGGATATTCATTGGTCGCGGCCTCTGTCTGTCATCCAAGTCACTGACTGGTCGTGGCAAAACGCCCACGACCATTGCCACGACCAATCAGCGACGCACACAGTCCAGAAGAAAATGGCCACTCCTTACTCCCCGCACTCAGTGCCCGGCGCCCGCATACTCCCCTCTGGTCACCGCTCACACAGGGTTAATGCCGCGTGTAACGCACTCCGTAACCGCTGCTATTAACCCTGTGTGTCCCCAATTTTTTACTATTGATGCAGCCTATGCGGCATCAATATTAAAAAAATGTAATGTTAAAAATAATGAAAAAACAAAAAACCTGGTATACTCACCCTCCGTAGTAAGCCGACCCGCTCGCGCCGGCTGCCATCTTCCGTTCCCGGTGATGCATTGCGAAATTACCCAGAAGACTTAGCAGTGTCGCGAGACCGCTAAGTCATCTGGGTAATTTCGCAATGCATCCTGGGAACGGAAGATGGCGGCCGGCGCGAGCGGCTTGGCGGAGCTTCGGTGGATCCCAAGCGTCGGTAACCGTTTCCTGGATCCAGGCGCCAACGGAAGGTGAGTATATAACTATTTTTTATTTTAATTCTTTTTTTTAACAGGGATATCATGCCCACATTGCTATATACGTGGGCTGCGCAATATACATCCTGGGCTGTGCAATATACAACATGGGCTGCGCAATATACAACGGGGGTTTGTGCAATATACTACGTGGGCTGTGCAATATACTACGTGGGCTGCGCAATATACAACATGGGCTGCTGTTATGACCCCAATGGCAGAGGGTCTCAAAAGTACATACCAAGTCTGCAAACACAAAAAACCAGCTCATAGGGCAGTGGTAACTGGGCTGACCATATATCTAATCCTAGCACCACAAATAGCAGCAGCCGGGGAACGTGCCTACGTTGGTTCTAGACGTCTCGCGCCAGCCGGAGAACTAACTAACCCTAGAAGGGAAAAGATAGACCTTTCTTGCCTCCAGAGAAAAGACCCCCAAAAGTTGGATACAAGCCCCCAACAAATAATAACGGTGAGGTAAGGAGAAAAGACAAACGTAAGAATGAACTAGATATTTAGCAAAGAGAGGCCCACTGACTAATAGCAGAATATAGTAAGATGACTTATATGGTCAGCAAAAACCCTATCAAAATTTCCACGCTGGATATTCAAGAACCCCCGAACCGTCTAACGGCCCGGGGGGAGAACACCAGCCCCCTAGAGCTTCCAGCAAAATCAGGAATCACATTTAGTACAAGCTGGACAAAAAATAAGAGCAAAGCAAATAACCAAAAAACAAGGAAGCAGGACTTAGCTTAATTTTGCAAGATCCAAGACCAGCAGACAGGAGCAAACAGAAAGGAACTGATTACAACGATGCCAGGCACTGGACTGAGAAACCAGGAAGTTTATATAGCAACACCCCTGGACTAACGACCCAGGTGGGTGCCAAACTGAGGAAAGACAATCCCAGAGTCATATCTGTTATGGTTCTCAATGGCAAGAGAACATAGCCCAGCATACATATGAACTAGCTCTTGGAAGGATGGAAACTTAAACTGACCATGAACTAAACCTGCCGCACAACTAACAGTAGCCGGGTAGCGTGCCTACGTTTTATCCCTAGACGCTCAGCGCCAGCCGGAGGACTAACTAATCCTGGCAGAGGAAAATACAGTCCTGGCTCACCTCTAGAGAAATTTCCCCGAAAGGCAGACAGAGGCCCCCACATATATTGGCGGTGATCTTAGATGAAAATGACAAACGTAGTATGAAAATAGGTTTAGCAAAATCGAGGTCCGCTTACTAGATAGCAGGAAGACAGAAAGGGCACTTTCATGGTCAGCTGAAAACCCTATCAAAATACCATCCTGAAATTACTTTAAGACTCTAGTATTAACTCATAACATCAGAGTGGCAATTTCAGATCACAAGAGCTTTCCAGACACAGAAACGAAACTGCAGCTGTGAACTGGAACAAAATGCAAAAAACAAACAAGGACAAAAGTCCGACTTAGCTGGGAGTTGTCTAGAAGCAGGAACATGCACAGAAAGGCTTCTGATTACAATGTTGACCGGCATGGAAGTGACAGAGGAGCAAGGTTAAATAGCGACTCCCACATCCTGATGGGAACAGGTGAACAGAGGGGATGATGCACACAAGTTCAATTCCACCAGTGGCCACCGGGGGAGCCCAAAATCCAATTTCACAACAGTACCCCCCCTCAAGGAGGGGGCACCGAACCCTCACCAGAACCACCAGGGCGATCAGGATGAGCCCTATGAAAGGCACGGACCAGATCGGAGGCATGAACATCAGAGGCAGTCACCCAAGAATTATCCTCCTGACCGTATCCCTTCCATTTGACCAGATACTGGAGTTTCCGTCTGGAAACACGAGAGTCCAAGATTTTTTCCACAACGTACTCCAACTCGCCCTCAACCAACACCGGAGCAGGAGGCTCAACGGAAGGCACAACCGGTACCTCATACCTGCGCAATAATGACCGATGAAAAACATTATGAATAGAAAAAGATGCAGGGAGGTCCAAACAGAAGGACACAGGGTTAAGAATCTCCAATATCTTGTACGGGCCGATGAACCGAGGCTTAAACTTAGGAGAAGAAACCCTCATAGGGACAAAACGAGAAGACAACCACACCAAGTCCCCGACACAAAGCCGAGGACCAACCCGACGCCGGCGGTTGGCAAAAAGCTGAGTCTTCTCCTGGGACAACTTCAAATTGTCCACTACCTGCCCCCAAATCTGATGCAACCTCTCCACCACAGCATCCACTCCAGGACAATCCGAAGATTCCACCTGACCGGAGGAAAATCGAGGATGAAACCCCGAATTACAGAAAAAAGGAGACACCAAGGTGGCAGAGCTGGCCCGATTATTGAGGGCAAACTCCGCTAAAGGCAAAAAAGCAACCCAATCATCCTGATCTGCAGACACAAAACACCTCAAATATGTCTCCAAAGTCTGATTCGTCCGCTCGGTCTGGCCATTAGTCTGAGGATGGAAAGCAGACGAGAAAGACAAATCTATGCCCATCCTAGCACAGAATGCCCGCCAAAATCTAGACACGAATTGGGTTCCTCTGTCAGAAACGATATTCTCCGGAATACCATGCAAACGAGCCACATTTTGAAAAAACAGAGGAACCAACTCGGAAGAAGAAGGCAACTTAGGCAGGGGAACCAAATGGACCATCTTAGAGAAACGGTCACACACCACCCAGATGACAGACATCTTCTGAGAAACAGGAAGATCCGAAATAAAATCCATCGAGATGTGCGTCCAAGGCCTCTTCGGGATAGGCAAGGGCAAAAACAATCCACTAGCCCGAGAACAACAAGGCTTGGCCCGAGCACAAACGTCACAAGACTGCACAAAGCCTCGTACATCTCGTGACAGGGAAGGCCACCAGAAGGACCTTGCCACCAAATCCCTGGTACCAAAGATTCCAGGATGACCTGCCAACGCAGAAGAATGAACCTCAGAAATGACTTTACTGGTCCAATCATCAGGAACAAACAGTCTACCAGGTGGGCAACGATCAGGTCTATCCGCCTGAAACTCCTGCAAGGCCCGCCACAGGTCTGGAGAAACGGCAGACAATATCACTCCATCCTTAAGGATACCTGTAGGTTCAGAATTACCAGGGGAGTCAGGCTCAAAACTCCTAGAAAGGGCATCCGCCTTAACATTCTTAGAACCCGGTAGGTATGACACCACAAAATTAAACCGAGAGAAAAACAACGACCAGCGCGCCTGTCTAGGATTCAGGCGTCTGGCGGACTCAAGATAAATTAAATTTTTGTGGTCGGTCAATACCACCACCTGATGTCTAGCCCCCTCAAGCCAATGACGCCACTCCTCAAAAGCCCACTTCATGGCCAAAAGCTCCCGATTCCCAATATCATAATTCCGCTCGGCGGGCGAAAATTTACGAGAAAAAAAAGCACAAGGTTTCATCACGGAGCAGTCGGAACTTCTCTGCGACAAAACCGCCCCAGCTCCGATTTCAGAAGCGTCGACCTCAACCTGAAAAGGAAGAGCAACATCAGGCTGACGCAACACAGGGGCGGAAGAAAAGCGGCGCTTAAGCTCCCGAAAGGCCTCCACAGCAGCAAGGGACCAATCAGCAACATCAGCACCCTTCTTAGTCAAATCAGTCAATGGTTTAACAACATCAGAAAAACCAGCAATAAATCGACGATAAAAGTTAGCAAAGCCCAAAAATTTCTGAAGACTCTTAAGAGAAGAGGGTTGCGTCCAATCACAAATAGCCTGAACCTTGACAGGATCCATCTCGATGGAAGAGGGGGAAAAAATGTATCCCAAGAAGGAAATCTTTTGAACCCCAAAAACGCACTTAGAACCCTTCACACACAAGGAATTAGACCGCAAAACCTGAAAAACCCTCCTGACCTGCTGGACATGAGAGTCCCAGTCATCCGAAAAAATCAGAATATCATCCAGATACACAATCATAAATTTATCCAAATAATCACGGAAAATGTCATGCATAAAGGACTGAAAGACTGAAGGGGCATTTGAAAGGCCAAAAGGCATCACCAAATACTCAAAGTGGCCCTCGGGCGTATTAAATGCGGTTTTCCACTCATCCCCCTGCTTAATTCGCACCAAATTATACGCCCCACGGAGATCTATCTTAGAGAACCACTTGGCCCCCTTTATGCGAGCAAACAAATCAGTCAGCAGTGGCAACGGATATTGATATTTAACCGTGATTTTATTCAAAAGCCGATAATCAATACACGGCCTCAAAGAGCCATCTTTCTTAGACACAAAGAAAAAAACGGCTCCTAAGGGAGATGACGAAGGACGAATATGTCCCTTTTCCAAGGACTCCTTTATATATTCTCGCATAGCAGCATGTTCAGGCACAGACAGATTAAATAAACGACCCTTAGGGTATTTACTACCCGGAATCAAATCTATGGCACAATCGCACTCCCGGTGCGGAGGTAATGAACCAAGCTTAGGTTCTTCAAAAACGTCACGATAGTCAGACAAGAATTCAGGAATCTCAGAGGGAATAGATGATGAAATGGAAACCAAAGGTACGTCCCCATGCATCCCCTTACATCCCCAGCTTAACACAGACATAGCTTTCCAGTCGAGGACTGGGTTATGAGATTGCAGCCATGGCAATCCAAGCACCAACACATCATGTAGATTATACAGCACAAGAAAGCGAATAATCTCCTGATGATCCGGATTAATTCGCATAGTTACTTGTGTCCAGTATTGTGGTTTATTACTAGCCAATGGGGTGGAGTCAATCCCCTTCAGAGGTATAGGAGTTTCAAGAGGCTCTAAATCATACCCACAGCGTTTGGCAAAGGACCAATCCATAAGACTCAAAGCGGCGCCAGAGTCGACATAGGCGTCCGCGGTAATAGATGATAAAGAACAAATCAGGGTCACAGATAGAATAAACTTAGACTGAAAAGTGCCAATTGAAACTGACTTATCAAGCTTCTTAGTGCGCTTAGAGCATGCTGATATAACATGAGTTGAATCACCACAATAAAAGCACAACCCATTTTTTCGTCTAAAATTCTGCCGTTCGCTTCTGGACAGAATTCTATCACATTGCATATTCTCTGGCGTCTTCTCAGTAGACACCGCCAAATGGTGCACAGGTTTGCGCTCCCGCAGACGTCTATCGATCTGGATAGCCATTGTCATGGACTCATTCAGACCCGCAGGCACAGGGAACCCCACCATAACATCCTTAATGGCATCAGAGAGACCCTCTCTGAAATTCGCCGCCAGGGCGCACTCATTCCACTGAGTAAGCACAGACCATTTACGGAATTTTTGGCAGTATATTTCAACTTCATCTTGCCCCTGAGATAGGGACATCAAGGCTTTTTCCGCCTGAAGCTCTAAATGAGGTTCCTCATAAAGCAACCCCAAGGCCAGAAAAAACGCATCCACATTGAGCAACGCAGGATCCCCTGGAGCCAATGCAAAAGCCCAATCTTGAGGGTCGCCCCGGAGCAAGGAAATCACAATCCTGACCTGCTGTGCAGGATCTCCAGCAGAGCGAGATTTCAGGGACAAAAACAACTTGCAATTATTTTTGAAATTTTGAAAGCAAGATCTATTCCCCGAGAAAAATTCAGGCAAAGGAATTCTAGGTTCAGATATAGGAACATGAACAACAAAATCTTGTAAATTTTGAACTTTCGTGGTGAGATTATTCAAACCTGCAGCTAAACTCTGAATATCCATTTTAAACAGGTGAACACAGAGCCATTCCAGGATTAGAAGGAGAGAGAGAGAGGAAGGCTGCAATATAGGCAGACTTGCAAGTGATTCAATTGAAAGCACACTCAGAACTGAAGGAAAAAAAAAAAAAAAAATTTTCAGCAGACTTCTTCTTTCTCTCCTTTCTCTGCCAATTAATTTAACCCTTTGTAGGCCGGTCAAACTGTTATGGTTCTCAATGGCAAGAGAACATAGCCCAGCATACATATGAACTAGCTCTTGGAAGGATGGAAACTTAAACTGACCTTGAACTAAACCTGCCGCACAACTAACAGTAGCCGGGTAGCGTGCCTACGTTTTATCCCTAGACGCTCAGCGCCAGCCGGAGGACTAACTAATCCTGGCAGAGGAAAATACAGTCCTGGCTCACCTCTAGAGAAATTTCCCCGAAAGGCAGACAGAGGCCCCCACATATATTGGCGGTGATCTTAGATGAAAATGACAAACGTAGTATGAAAATAGGTTTAGCAAAATCGAGGTCCGCTTACTAGATAGCAGGAAGACAGAAAGGGCACTTTCATGGTCAGCTGAGAACCCTATCAAAATACCATCCTGAAATTACTTTAAGACTCTAGTATTAACTCATAACATCAGAGTGGCAATTTCAGATCACGAGAGCTTTCCAGACACAGAAACGAAACTGCAGCTGTGAACTGGAACAAAATGCAAAAAACAAACAAGGACAAAAGTCCGACTTAGCTGGGAGTTGTCTAGAAGCAGGAACATGCACAGAAAGGCTTCTGATTACAATGTTGACCGGCATGGAAGTGACAGAGGAGCAAGGTTAAATAGCGACTCCCACATCCTGATGGGAACAGGTGAACAGAGGGGATGATGCACACAAGTTCAATTCCACCAGTGGCCACCGGGGGAGCCCAAAATCCAATTTCACAACACATATCACTAGTGACCACAAGAGGGAGCCAAAAAAGTCTAATTCACAACAGTACCCCCCCTTTAAGGAGGGGTCACCGAACCCTCACCAAGACCACCAGGGCGATCAGGATGAGCAGCGTGAAAGGCACGAACTAAATCGGCCACATGCACATCAGAGGCAACCACCCAGGAATTATCCTCCTGACCATAGCCCTTCCACTTGACCAGATACTGAAGCCTCCGCCTGGAGAGACGAGAATCCAAGATCTTCTCCACCACGTACTCCAACTCGCCCTCAACCAACACCGGAGCAGGAGGCTCAACAGAAGGAACCACAGGTACAACGTACCGCCGCAACAAAGACCTATGGAACACGTTGTGAATGGCAAACGACACCGGAAGATCCAAGCGAAAGGACACAGGATTAAGGATTTCTAATATCTTGTAAGGACCGATGAAGCGAGGCTTAAACTTAGGAGAGGAGACCTTCATAGGAACAAATCGAGAAGACAGCCATACCAAATCCCCAACACGAAGTCGGGGACCCACACCGCGGCGGCGGTTGGCAAAACGCTGAGCCTTCTCCTGTGACAACTTCAAGTTGTCCACCACATGATTCCAGATCCGCTGCAACCTATCCACCACGGAATCTACCCCAGGACAGTCAGAAGGCTCCACATGTCCCGAGGAAAAACGAGGATGGAAACCAGAGTTGCAAAAAAATGGCGAAACCAAAGTAGCGGAACTAGCCCGATTATTAAGGGCAAACTCAGCCAACGGCAAGAAGGTCACCCAATCATCCTGATCTGCAGAAACAAAACACCTCAAATAAGCCTCCAGAGTCTGATTAGTTCGCTCCATTTGTCCATTAGTCTGAGGATGAAAGGCAGACGAAAACGACAAATCAATGCCCTTCTTAGCACAAAAGGATCGCCAGAACCTGGAAACAAACTGGGATCCTCTGTCAGACACAATATTCTCAGGAATGCCGTGTAAACGAACCACATTCTGAAAGAACAAAGGAACCAGATCGGAAGAGGAAGGCAGCTTAGGCAAAGATACCAAATGGACCATCTTGGAAAAGCGATCACATACCACCCAGATGACAGACATGCCCTGAGACACCGGAAGATCTGAAATGAAATCCATGGAAATGTGTGTCCAAGGCCTCTTCGGGACAGGCAAGGGCAAGAGCAACCCCCTGGCACGAGAACAGCAAGGCTTAGCTCGAGCACAAGTCCCACAGGACTGCACAAATGACCGCACATCCCGTGACAAGGAAGGCCACCAAAAGGACCTAGCCACCAGATCTCTGGTGCCAAAAATTCCCGGATGCCCTGCCAACACCGAGGAATGAACCTCGGAAATGACTCTGCTGGTCCACTTATCAGGAACAAACAGTCTGTCAGGTGGACAAGAGTCAGGTCTACCAGCCTGAAATCTCTGCAACACACGTCGCAAATCCGGAGAAATGGCTGACAGGATAACTCCCTCTTTGAGAATACCAACTGGTTCTGCGACTCCAGGAGAGTCAGGCACAAAGCTCCTTGAAAGAGCATCAGCCTTCACATTCTTTGAACCTGGTAAATACGAGACCACAAAGTCAAAACGGGAGAAAAACAATGACCAGCGGGCCTGTTTAGGATTCAGGCGTTTAGCAGACTCGAGATACATCAGATTTTTGTGATCAGTCAAGACCACCACACGATGCTTAGCACCCTCGAGCCCATGACGCCACTCCTCAAATGCCCACTTCATGGCTAACAACTCCCGATTGCCAACATCATAATTCCGCTCAGCAGGCGAAAACTTCCTAGAGAAAAAAGCACATGGTCTCATTACAGAGCAACCAGGGCCTCTCTGCGACAAAACGGCCCCTGCCCCAATCTCAGAAGCATCCACTTCAAACTGAAAGGGAAGTGAGACATCAGGCTGGCACAAAACAGGCGCCGAAGTAAACCGGCGCTTCAACTCTTGAAAGGCTTCCACGGCTGCAGGAGCCCAGTTAGCAACATCAGAACCTTTCTTGGTCATATCCGTCAAAGGTTTAACAACGCTAGAAAAATTAGCGATAAAACGACGGTAGAAGTTAGCAAAACCCAAGAACTTCTGAAGACTCTTAACTGACGTGGGTTGAGTCCAATCATGAATAGCTCGGACCTTGACTGGGTCCATCTCAATAGCAGAAGGAGAAAAAATAAAACCCAAAAAGGGAACCTTCTGTACTCCAAAGAGACACTTTGAGCCCTTAACAAACAAAGCATTCTCACGCAAAACCTGAAACACCATCCTGACCTGCTCTACATGCGAGTCCCAATCATCAGAAAAAAACAGAATATCATCCAGATAAACAATCATAAATTTATCCAGATACTTCCGGAAAATATCATGCATAAAGGACTGAAACACTGAAGGAGCATTAGAGAGCCCGAAAGGCATCACCAAGTACTCAAAATGACCTTCGGGCGTATTAAATGCAGTTTTCCATTCATCTCCTTGCTTAATGCGCACAAGGTTGTACGCACCACGAAGATCTATCTTGGTGAACCACTTGGCACCTTTAATCCGGGCAAACAAGTCCGACAACAGAGGCAAAGGATACTGAAATTGAACAGTGATTTTATTCAGAAGCCGATAGTCAATACAAGGTCTCAAAGATCCGTCCTTCTTGGCCACAAAAAAGAATCCCGCACCAAGAGGGGAAGAGGATGGACGGATATGCCCCTTCTCCAGAGATTCCTTGATATACGAACGCATTGCGGTATGCTCAGGTACAGACAGATTAAATAATCTTCCCTTAGGAAATTTACTACCTGGAATCAAATCTATAGCGCAGTCACAGTCCCTATGAGGAGGAAGAGCACTGGACCTGGACTCGCTGAATACATCCTGGTAATCAGACAAATACTCAGGAACTTCCGAAGGAGTAGAGGAAGCAATAGACACCGGCGGGGAATCACCATGAATTCCCTGACAGCCCCAACTTGACACAGACATTGCCTTCCAATCCAAGACTGGATTATGGGTCTGTAACCATGGCAGACCCAAAACGACCAAATCATGCATTTTATGCAGAACAAGAAAACACCTCCCGATGTTCAGGAGTCATGCACATGGTTACCTGTGTCCAAAACTGCGGTTTATTTTCCGCCAATGGCGTAGCATCAATACCTCTAAGAGGGATAGGATTTACCAACGGCTCAAGAACAAAACCACAGCGCTTGGCAAACGACAGATCCATAAGACTCAGGGCAGCACCTGAATCCACAAACGCCATAACAGGGTAGGAGGACAATGAGCAAATTAAAGTCACAGACAAAATAAATTTAGGTTGCAAATTACCAATGGCGACAGGACTAACAACCCTAGTTAGGCGTTTAGAGCATGCTGATATAACATGTGTAGAATCACCACAGTAAAAACACAACCCATTCTGACGTCTATGATTTCTCCGTTCATTTCTAGTCTGAATTCTACCACATTGCATTAAATCAGGTGTTTGTTCAGACAACACCACCAGAGGATTCGCGGCTTTGCGCTCCCGCAAACGCCGGTCAATTTGAATAGCCAGCGCCATGGAATCATTCAGACCTGTAGGAATGGAGAAACCCACCATCACATTCTTAATGGCTTCAGAAAGGCCATTTCTGAAATTTGCGGCCAGAGCACACTCATTCCACTGAGTAAGCACGGACCATTTCCGAAATTTTTGGCAATACACTTCAGCTTCATCCTGACCCTGAGAAATAGCCAGCAAGGCTTTTTCTGCCTGAATTTCAAGATTGGGTTCCTCGTAAAGCAATCCGAGCGCCAGAAAAAATGCATCAATATTTGCCAATGCCGGATCTCCTGGCGCTAGCGAGAAGGCCCAATCCTGAGGGTCGCCCCGTAAGAAAGAGATAACAATTTTTACTTGCTGAGCTGAGTCTCCAGATGAACGGGGTCTCAGAGATAGAAACAATTTACAATTATTCCTGAAATTCCTAAATCGGTCTCCAGAGAACAGTTCAGGAATAGGTATTTTAGGTTCAGACATTGGACTACTGGTAACAAAATCTTGTATGCCCTGCACACGAGCAGCAAGCTGATCCACACTTGTAATCAAAGTCTGGACATTCATGTCTGCAGCAAGCACAAGCCACTCAGAGGTAAAGGGGAGGAAAAAAGAGAGGAAAGAAAAAAAAAAAAACTCAGACTTTCCTTTCTTGTAATCCCACTTCTGCAATGCATTAAACATTCAACCTTGGCCTGGCATACTGTTATGACCCCAATGGCAGAGGGTCTCAAAAGTACATACCAAGTCTGCAAACACAAAAAAACAGCTCATAGGGCAGTGGTAACTGGGCTGACCATATATCTACTCCTAGCACCACAAATAGCAGCAGCCGGGGAACGTGCCTACGTTGGTTCTAGACGTCTCGCGCCAGCCGGAGAACTAACTAACCCTAGAAGGGAAAAGATAGAACTTTCTTGCCTCCAGAGAAAAGACCCCCAAAAGTTGGATACAAGCCCCCAACAAATAATAACGGTGAGGTAAGGAGAAAAGACAAACGTAAGAATGAACTAGATATTTAGCAAAGAGAGGCCCACTGACTAATAGCAGAATATAGTAAGATGACTTATATGGTCAGCAAAAACCCTATCAAAATTTCCACGCTGGATATTCAAGAACCCCCGAACCGTCTAACGGCCCGGGGGGAGAACACCAGCCCCCTAGAGCTTCCAGCAAAATCAGGAATCACATTTAGTACAAGCTGGACAAAAAATAAGAGCAAAGCAAATAACCAAAAAACAAGGAAGCAGGACTTAGCTTAATTTTGCAAGATCCAAGACCAGCAGACAGGAGCAAACAGAAAGGAACTGATTACAACGATGCCAGGCACTGGACTGAGAAACCAGGAAGTTTATATAGCAACACCCCTGGACTAACGACCCAGGTGGGTGCCAAACTGAGGAAAGACAATCCCAGAGTCATATCACTAGTGACCACAAGAGGGAGCCAAAAAAGTCTAATTCACAACAGGCTGCACAATATACTACGAGGGCTGCGCAATATACAACGTGGGCTGCGCAATATACTACGTGGACTGCGCAGTATACTACGTGGGCTGCGCAATGTACAACGTGGGCTGCGCAATGTACAATGTGGGCTGCACAATGTACAACGTGGGCTGTGCAATATACTACGTGGGCTGCGCAATATACAATGTGGGCTGCGCAATATACTACGTAGGCTGCACAATGTACTACATGGGCTGCGCAATGTACTGCGTGGCCTGTGCAATGTACTGCGTGGGCTGCGCAATGTACTACGTGGGCTGTGCTATACACTATGCATACATATTCTAGAATACCCAATGCGTTAGAATCGGGCCACCATCTAGTATTTTATATGGACCTGTCTGAAATCGTCTGTGCAAGGAGTTTGGCAAACTGGAAAGTCCCCATGGCAAATGTTAGGATATGTTTCAGCTTTGTGGCATTGAGCTTTGGGGTAGTGTTGTTCCACCTGCAGGTCATTTTTCTTTACTGCAGTTTCCTTACTGCAGTATTTTGTGATCACATCGTGGATATGTGGTTTGTTTGGCTATTTTCCTGTTGAAGGGGACAAGTTTACCTTTCAAATGGTAGAGAAAACTAGAGAACGGAGTATATAGATCCCAAAACACATTTTACTAATAAATTATATGATTTTTATTTAATCAAAGTAGTAACACTCAAATGAGACAATGATATAAGTACATTTATTACAGGATAGGTGAGAAGGAGGAACCAGATGACAGTGGTGGAGCAGGTGGAGAACATGTAACATCACGGGAATTGCTGACATGAAGTTCATAGTAACCAGGCATTTATGTGGCAGTTATTTAAAGGCATCATTAATTACGTAAGATAAAGTGCAATAGTGCCAACCTATATCCATAGGTAAAGTGCCACAGTGCACCTTTAAGCTAAATACCTCATACTATCAGCAGAAATAGCAGCTTACCCATCAAAGTCAAAAATGTCTCAATTAAATACATGGGATAAAGTGCAATAGTGCCAGCCTGTATCTACAGGTAAAGTGTCACAGTGCACCTTAAGCTGAGTATCTCATACCAACAATAACCATAGCAACTTACCCATCAAATTCAGATGTCTCAAACCGCTCCACTCACCGCCCCTTAACGCACGTTTCGCAATTTCGCTTTTCCAAAAGGGGTTTAGTTTAGTTAGTGGGTGCAGTATGAACGGAGATACAAAGGAGTCCCCAAAAAAGAGTGTTTTGAAATAATATAGAAGGATTATGCTCTTACTTTCAGGCATTTCTCAGCAGGAGCGGGACAAACGGCCAGTGTATTATATGGTGAATATAGAATCCTACTAGATGGTGGCCCGATTCTAACGCATCGGGTATTCTAGAATATGTATGCAGTTTATTTATGAAGATTTAAGAATAATGCAATGAATACACAGGATTCGGCCGGCCGGGCGCGAACAATCAGCTAAGCATGGTTCAAATTCCGTGCCAATTCGCGGCCGGACTGCACCTGTCGCTGAATGGGCGCGGCCGGGCCAGCTCCAAGTTTTTGAGGGCCCCGGGTGAAAGAGTCTCAGTGGGCCGCCCTTTTAACACATACCACGATTCATGATGCACAGATACAGCAGAGAAATATAGCACAGCCACGTAGCATATAACACAGCCCACGTAGCATATAGCACAGCCACATAGCATATAACAGCCTGTGTAGTATATAACACAGCCCACGTAGCATATAGCACAGCCACTTAGCATATAACACAGCCACATAGTATATTGCACAGCCCACGTAGCATATAACACAGCCCACGTAGTATATAGCACAGCCCACGTGGTATACAGCACAGCCCACTTAGTATATAACACAGCCCACGTAGTATATAACACAGCCCACGTAGTATATAGCACAGCCCACCTAGTATATACCATAGCCCACGCAGTATATAACACAGCCCACGTAGTATATAGCAGTGTGTACACCATATCCCTGTTAAAAAAAAGAATTAAAATAAAAAATAGTTATATACTCACCTTCCTGCGGCCCCCGGATCCAGCCCTGGCCTTCATCGATGCTCCCGCCTGGTCCGTTCCCAGAGATGCTTTGCAGCAATAACACGTGATGATGTAGCAGTCTCACGAGATCGCTACGTCATCTGGGGTCATTACAACAAAGCATTACTGGGACCGGAGCATCGCAAGGAGCGGAAAAAAGCTGCCGGGTCACAGGATGGTGAGAATATCACGATTTTTTTTTAATTATTATTTTTAACATTATATCGTTTTACTATTGATGCTGCATAGGCAGCATCAATAGTAAAAAGTGAAGCGGTGTTTAAATCCCGCCCCAATATCGCTGATTGGTCACGGCCAGCCGGACCGACCAATCAGCGACGCGGGATTTCCGTTACAGACAAACAGACGGAAGTGGACCTTAGACAATTATATATATAGATTAGTGCGTTGTAGATTTTCATTGACATACAGCTAAAGATGATTGAACATCTTAAAATTCAAATTCATAGCTTTGGCAAATTTTTCCCAAAACTTTGATTTACATGGACTCAAATTGCTCTGAAAAATTGTGCATAACACTCTGAGTTCTCTCAGGGTATTTTTCACCCCTTTTCAAACTCTTTGACACCAACACAGCCTTAGTAATATTACAGTGAACTCCACATATATGCCTATGGGTAAATAAATGATAATCGTTCTTCAATGCTGTTCTGTCACACACCAGCTTTACAGTATATTCAGAGTTTTTTTGTCGCCGCATTTCAGGTGCTAAGCTGTGAGCTGTGCAGGGCCGGCCCGAACATATAGGCGAACTAGGCGGCCGCCTAGGGCGCCGACCCTAAGGGGGTGCCAGAGAAAAAATAGAAAAAATTATAAAAAATCTTTTCAAAAGGCAAAAGGTGTATGGAGCGGAGCTGAATGTGTATGCGGTGTATGGAGTGGAGCCGTGTGTGTATGAGGTGTACGGACCGGAGCCGTGTGTATGAGGTGTACGGAGCGGAGTCGTGTGTGTATGAGGTGTATGGAGCGGAGCTAAATGTGTACGAGGTGTACGGAGCCTCGTACACCTGTGTACGAGGTGTACGGAGTGGAGCCACGTGTGTACGAGGTGTATGAAGCGGAGTGCGTGTGTACGGAGCGCAGCCGCGTGTGTAGGAGTAGCTATGTGTGGCCATTATACGGTACGAAGTATTATGTGCGGCCAATATACAGTATGGAGCATCATGTGTGGCCATTATACAGTATGGAGCATCATGTGTGGCCATTATACAGTATGGAGCATCATGTGTGGCCATTATACAGTATGGAGCACTGTGTGGCCATTATACAGTATAGAGCATCATGTGTGGCCATTATACAGTATGGAGCACTGTGTGGCCATTATACAGTATGGAGCATCATGTGTGGCCATTATACAGTATAGAGCATCATGTGTGGCCATTATACAGTATGGAGCATCATGTGTGGCCATTATACAGTATAGAGCATCATGTGTGGCCATTATACAGTATGGAGCACTGTGTGGCCATATTTTTTGTTTATAATTATTCTTTATGAAACAGTGTGATCAGCAGTGCTTAATGGGTGTGGTTGGGACGTGGATATGGGTGTGGCTAGTTATGAATGGGTGTGGTCAGAGGCGTGGCCTAAAATTTGCCCCAGGGCGCCGTAATCTCTCGGGCCGGCCCTGGAGCTGTGACCTCATAGCACTAAACAAATTCACACTAAAGTGATTGCTGTGCTGCATTCTCTGCCTCAGCTTTTATACAGGTGCTATACAATGTGTTGTTCTGTACTATGTGAGGTGCTATACTAGTTGATGGCTGTGCTATACTATGTGATGTGATAGCTGCAAGGCATTTTTGAAAGACCCACTTAATCACTCCAGAGGTCATTTGAGACTTCTCTGGCTGATGATATCTTCTGGATTGTGTAAAATAGAGGTGGGAATTTGTTAACAATTCATACAAATTTAATCCCTAGTTCTTTGGCGGGTATACCAAAATTTTCAAGAAAACATCACAAATTCAATTTGCATTGAATTGATTTGTTCATCTCTCCATGCAACACATGGAGTATTTGTGTCCAGGGGAATGCAACTAAGTAGAAATATGAAAACAACTTTTTATGCCAGTCGTTGTGCTCTTCAATTACTCTTATAATGTTTTTATCCTTCTAATACAAATGATTTATTATTTAATATCTGTTTGTAGAATGTTTACCGGCAGGGATTTTTTCATACGTTTCACACATATCGAAAACTTTTGTGTAGAGAAACTTACATATCTCTAGATTGTGATACAAGTACTTGACTGAATGCTGTTCCCCATCAAGTTCTGTCATTATTTTCTACTTCTTCTATGAAAAGCAAACTTAGATGTTTATTTCCCACAAAAAATAGTTATCTTCTATCCATAGGGGAATTCTCAGGGGCTCTGGAACTTTCAAAATGGTGCTCTGCTGCTCGATCTTTCACGGAGCAGAGGTGTACATGCTCTATCTTGGCACCATAAGCAGCAGGCCCATAGACAATGAATGGAGTGGAGGTGAAGAGCATGCATTTCATAATTCCAGATCCCCATTCTTGGGTTAGGGGATAGGAATATTTTTTTGACTGAATATAACATTAATAAAAATTAGCTTCATATTTACAATGAAAGACAAGAAAATTATAACAGGTGACATCTTGTGCAATCTTCAGATGTTCAATGGCACTGGCATACATGAATGGGGCACCATAGCAAAGATGAAAATAGTCCAACCATAACGTTATACTGTAAGATTTTCCAACTAGGACAGATGGGACTTTCATACCTTTTCCCATTACCTTTCCATTACTATTGAGCAAATTTAATTATTTGCTTGCAATGCAGCTCCTCTGGAGAAGGTAGCACTGCACAGGTTCTTGCCAACCAGTAGCTAAAGGGATAGGTGTACGCAAGGCATGACCAAAGCGAATAAAAGCACCTAAATCTTCAGTATTTCCATTGTAGTGATTCATAGAGTCATAGAATTGTAGAATTGGAAGGGACCTCCAGGATCATCTGGTCCAATGGTTAAACCATCTCAGACAAATGTCTGTCCAGCCTCTGTTTGAAGACCTCCATTAAAGGAAAACTCACCACCTCTCGTGGCAGCCTGTTCCACTCGTTGATCGCCTTCAAAGTTTTTTGTAATATCTAATCTGTATCTTTTCCCATTCAGTTTCATCCCATTGCTTCTAGTCTTTCTTTGTGCAAATGAGAATAAAGATGATCCATCTACAGTATGACAACCCTTGAAATATTTGTAGACAGCTATTAAGTCTCCTCTCAGTCTTCCCTTGTGCAAGGTAAACATTCCCAAATCCTCTAACTGTTCCTATAGGTCATTGTTTGAAGACCGGTCAGCATTCTGGTGGCTCTTCTCTGAACTTGCTCCTGTGTGCTCATCCCTTTTTTTAAAATGTGGTGCATAGAAGTGGACACAGTATTAAAGATGAGGCCTGACCAAAGAGGAGTAGAGGGGGATAATTACTTCACGTGTATCTAGATTATATGCTTCTGTTAATGCAACAATTGCGTTTGCCTTTTTTGCTGCGGCTTCACACTGTTGACTCATGTTCAATCTGTGATCTATTAGTATACCCAAGTCTTTTTCACACGTGCTGTTGCTTAGCCCTATTCCTCCCATTCTGTATATGCTTTTTTTTTCATTTTTCTTGCCCAGATGTAGGACTTTGCATTTCTCCCAGTTAAAAACCATTCTGTTAGTTTCTGCCCACAGTTCCAGTTTGTTTAGATCTTTTTGAATCCTCTCTAGTATTATCTATCCCTCCTAGCTTTGTGTCATCTGCAAATTTAATCAGTTTACCCTCATTTCCTTCATCTAAATCATTGATAAAGATGGTGAACAGCACAGGGCCAAGGACAGAGCCGTCCTGTGGTACCACAAATGAGATATTCTTCCATATTTTGATTGCTTTGTTTTTAGATCTTTTTAGGAATGTAGAAAGTCTATATTCTGTTTATTAGAAGCCATTTTTTTACATTATGCCCAAAAGAGTTTTTGGAATAAAAGTAACAGGAAGGACAAAGGTAAAGGGATGACATCATGTTTTCTTTTTCTTCTTATATTTCTATCAATTTCCTCTAAAGAAAAGTCAACATTTTACATCTCATATCTGACTTCTTTATCTCTAAGTACTTCGGTATCCCTTGTACTCCTTCCCTGTCTAAGAATTTCTTTGTATTTTCCCACTATGGTGGCTTGTGTCTGCTCAAAGCCAGTGCTGTTTGTTTTCAGATGGCAGGCGCGACGCAGGGGCACTTCCTGTGCTTGCAGGAAGCAGCCGTTTCCCGTCAATTTCCTGTTACTATGGCAACCAGAATTCAGAAGCAGAATACTTTGACCCTACTCACTTAATTGACTTTTTTAAGGAAGGTTTCTTTCATAAATCAGTTGTCAGTGTACAGTGACACTTTTCAAAATGAAACATAACTAATCTTAGCATATTTTGCAAAAATTGACAGTTTTGGTGGTTTAAAAAAAATATAATAAATATATATATATATATATATATATATATATATATATACATATATATATATATATATATATATATATATATACTGTATATATAACAAATAGATTTTTCTAATAATATTGAAACATTTTGATAAATCTATATAAGTGTTTAGTGTTTGAGAACTGTATTGGTAATTAGAAAAAAAAACAGCACTAGCAGGCGATATAAAGTCAATACGGGTGCAAAATCTTTCAGGCAATTACCAAACCTCCAGATAGCTAAAAAAAATGAAAGCAGCACTCCATCAAGAATTTAGGAAAAACTGTGATGTAATAGCCCATTGAGGTTCTGCTACATTAAGGTTTTGTTGAGAAGCTTTCTCAAGCAGTGGCAAGTGATAAAGCAAGGTTTTTATAGGTACATCCATTATACATCAATACAGATGATAAAGTGCTTAACAGTAGTTAATTTCCAGTGTCAGAGTCAATACGTTCACTAATATTTATATAATTTCATCAATAAAGTGCAATATACTGAATATACAGAATGGTAAAACTATTGATTGACAACCATGTGACAGGTGTTTTTAGTTTGAATTGTATTGGTAATTAGATTTCACAATTCTCAAAGTCCACTACTGATAAGCAATACCTTTTCATGGCCCAATGCAAAAAGAGACATATTATAAGGAGAATGGAATATGATCTGAACCTAAATGAAAGTACATGGAGCCCATAAGTATCTATAATTTGCACCCATAGGCATTTAATGTGTCACTGTATTGGACTTACGTGATTTTTTTGAAGCAATACTTCCTTCGAAGAAGACCTCCATATTACTGCATGCAATGGAACATAGCACAGTTTTTTTTTCATTTACAGATTCACATAGAGCAGTGGTCCCCACTCGGGAGCCACATGTGGCTGATGGGCCTAAGATGTGTGGCTCGCGGATGTCTGCCAGCTCAGCGCATTAGCAAATGGTCTAGCGAACAGCTATGTATAGGTCTCCAGATGTGAAGCTGGATGCCATAGTGAGGAAGATGAGCTTGAAGGAAGAAATGTGGGAAACCTTGGATGTATTTATACTATCTATATGGGGAGGACACACACGTCCTCAATATGCTTTCTGTGGGGAAGCTTTGGCTGCCATCATACCGGTAGTGATGGGCTCTAAGTGTTACTACTTTATGGGTGCAATCCTGGATGTGTCTCGCGACTATCGCTCAGAGTTGAATGTGCGTTTCTCAAGGTAAAAAAAGGTTGAAAACCGCTGAAATTGAGTCTACGAGAAACTCCTCAGATACCATATCAGGCTTCTTTTCTGCATAAATCTGTAATAAAGTCAAGTCGTATGCTTCTGTCACACATGGCAACTTACATCAAATTTGTCCACATTACTGACTTTTCTTTGAATATGGTTGACAATTAATAAGACCATATATTGAATACCGACAAGGCAAGAAATACTGTTTCCACACTTGACCCAATGTATTTTACAATGAATATTACAAATAAGAAAATATATCTCTGATGAACTTACAATGAACTCAAAACAATTTCAATTGACATTACACTAACCATTTCATAATAGTTCCAGATGCAACTCCACCAGAAATGACCTTAAATGAATATATATATATACTATTTTTACATTCACTGTACATGATGGTGTTCACGAAAAGTGGAGATGATCGCGATATAGATTTATATATTCAAAATTTTACTATTTTGAAGCAAAGATTTGGTATAACAGTAAACTGCATTATACATTGCATAAGGGAAAGTCCACTGAGGTCATTTATTTGTAGTTATTAATTAATGGGAAATTCCCAATTATTCAGGAAAACGAATAATTGAGAACAATTTCTTCTCACTCAGGAAACATAAAAAAATATTCCCCTTACAACATTACAATTTGTTGTAGAATTATTGGTGGTGGAGACAGTAATACATGTAATTCTTCAGTAAAACAAAAGAATGAGCTTTATTATTTCATCAAGCAATCCGGATATTTATTTAGAGGTGTACTCTAAGAAGAACTAGTACAAGATGTTATGCTGTTGCCCAATGGTTTTAGGGTTAAAGGGTATCTGTCACCAGGTTATTGCTACGTCATCTGAGAGAAGCCTGATGGAGGCAAAGAGAAGCTGAATCCAATGACGTATCACTTACTTTACTGGGTTCAGCCATTCTTACACAAACAGAGTTTTTAGATTTAGCAATACAGCAGAGCTGAGGAAGCTAACCCCGCCCACACCAGGCCATACAATGTCCATAGACAGTGAGGTGCCTATCACAGCAGGGGGCATTATCAGACCAGGAAGCATGCCCTGCTGTGTCCCAGCAATGATGAGCTCCAGGTGCTAAAACAATCATTGCAAGCAAACAAAGCCAAGGAGCTTGGCATTGCGGAAATCTGTCTTTTAACCCCTACCTCATGCTGTCTTCATATTACATAGAAAAAATCTGCTGACAGATTCCCTTTAAGGTTTTATTATATTCTTCAGGCTTATTTATTAAAAATAAATGTGTGTAGTCATTTATATCACGTAAATCATATCGTGTAATTACATTTTAATGACCTATATGTAAGTGTATGGCCTTTACATTATGTTTTATGGGCTATTTTAGTGGCAATAGTCAGGCCTTAAAGGTCATGTCTTCCAAAAAGTTAAGGAGTTTTCCATTTTAGTAAACCTATTTTTAAAAGCCCCATAAAGGAATGCAGTTAATAGCATGGGGTTCATTGCTCAGGATTCTCACCTATTGACCAGAACGTCGCCATGATTTCTGACAGCTTATAGCTGATTGGAATGGGTCCCAGCAAGGCGACACTTTGTGATCAGCTTATTGTCTATAGACTATAGTCAAAGTTATGTGCCCTTTTTTTCTTTTGTGAAGGAAAACTCTTCAGCTATTTCTCTGAGCATTCAATTAGCGAGATTGCGACTTTACTTTCCCTGATTGTATTATTGTACAACTAGGCAAATTTGCCAGAGGAAGCATAACTTAGCAGTTGGGATTTTTCATTCAGAAATTTTGGGAAAGGTCCTAAAATTATCTTGGAAGTTGTATTTGTGATACTGTAAATATGTTGTTAAATTATCCCAGTGGCTCTACTCCTAGTTGTGACTCTCCATCAATCTTTTTAAAGAGGTATTTCCATCTCAGTAAGCGATCGCATATCTTTAGGATACGCCATCACTAGTGTTGAGCGATACCGTCCGATACTTGAAAGTATCGGTATCGGATAGTATCGGCCGATACCCGAAAAGTATCGGATATCACCGATACCGATACCCGATACCAATACAAGTCAATGGGACACCAAGTATCGGAAGGTATCCTGATGGTTCCCAGGGTCTGAAGGAGAGGAAACTCCCCTTCAGGCCCTGGGATCCATATTAATGTGTAAAATAAAGAATAAAAATAAAAAATATTGATATACTCACCCTCTGACGCGCCCTGGTTGTAACCGCCAGCCTCCGTTCATAAGAATGAGCGCTTGAAAGACCTTAGATGACGTCACGGCTTGTGATTGGTCGCGTTGCGGTCACGTGACCGCTCCGCGACCAATCACAGGCCGCGACGTCATCTAAGGTTTTATTTTCTTTTTAGTTACCATCTATGAAGATGAGGTAGGGCTGATTCTGTACTGCATCTGAATGGGAAATAGAGCCTTCTGCACAGATCAAGTTGAACAAATCCATCTTGCTATTTTGATAAGTCACTGTTTCATAGAATCAAGGAGAAAACCTATTTTTTGTTTCACAAAATTTGCCAAAAGTAAAGTAGATTTGCTGTAAATTATGTCACCAGTGCCTCCCCATGTGTTGCCATTCAGCATAATGCAGATCAGGCAAAACAATTCTCACAATCCAACCTTCAGTAGCTCAAAGTTTATGAACTTTACTCATACATAATGCTATTTATGAGCCAGGTAATAAGATGTTTCTGTAAATTATTGAGCTAAGATAAAGAAGAAAGATACCGCTGCTTCTAAAGAGTTAGTCTGCAAGAGGAGGACATAGCTGCTTCTAAAGACTTAATCTACTAAAAAAAAGGAAATAGCTGTTTTTAAAAGTTTGAAAAATGGAAACAGGAACAATTAGGCGGGCTGTTCTGCCGGAATGAAGAGCCTTGGGATTTCAAAATGTTTTTAATTATAGTGTTTCTGAGCCAGATAGTCACCTGTCTCAAGGTATAAAAACCAAGCCTTGTTTTTTACACCTTGAGAAAGGTGGCGGTCGGGTGTAGAAACACATTGGTTTTAATAAAAACAGTTTTGGAATCCCAAATGCTCTTCATTCCTGCAGCGCAGCCCGCCTAAACATGGAAGAACCTTTTCCTCCGTCCACAGGGCAGCGACAGTGGCTTTCCATGCCTTCATAGCAGTTGTGCCTGGGCACAGTGCTACCATTGATTATACCTATCCCTTACCAAACGATATTGCCCTATTTTGTGTGCACTTCTGTCCCTCTCTAGAGCTTCTCAATCTGCTATGGGAGGACATAGTTCCTCACAAAGGATAATAAAGGTTAATCTAAGTCTCCATCCATATACTCAAAGAGCTAACAACAGACACCTTGAAGAGTAACTGTGATAGGATTTACCTCCATAACTGTTTCTTCTAGCCTCCTTCTCTAGCTGATCTACGATACACATTAATCCATACTGCATATATAATTAGATCCAGTATGAAGACAACAGCACAGATCTCCCCTGTGTATACATGTGAACCATAGTCCCTTGCCCTACACCAAAGCCCACAAACACACCCATAGTGGTATCTCCTGACTCAGAGACAGCTCTAAAGATTGTGAGATAGTGGATTATTCAGTCTCTTTCTCTTAAAAGATCAGAGCTTTTATATTAAATTAGTGATGTTCCTTGAAAGAAATAGTTTAAAAAAATGTTATACAACCCATTTAAAATTTAAATCATACAAAGAAACTAGGAAATTTAAAATGAGAGATATTGTTAGCATTTTTCCAGAGGAAACAAAGTAAGAATTCAGCAAACATGAGTAATATATAATAAAAAAAGTAAGTTATCAAAACGAATGTTAGTGCAGTAACATGATCTAAGACTGAATACTTAAAATCCAGATGATATAGCGATATTCCATAATATGAAATAAAGTAGGTGGTTTGGGGAGAAATTACAATTTATCTGAAACAAATCTTTTTCACAGTATTCATAGAATATCACTCATGTCCGCAGACATTCCTGAGATTACCCCTTTTAGGATTCAGCCAAGGTTAACATTACCGACCCCTGAGAATCACATGGTTGAGAAATATGTTAAAGTCTGCCAATATCTGGTGATTGGAGTGCACTGTGGGACCCATCCAACGGAAATGACTGCCTTGCCAAAAACTCTCCCACACAGTGATACAAATATAGAAAATAAATGAAGCACAATTAAATGATTAAAATACACAGAGAATGTGCGGTTTCTATAAGTTTATTTATAAAGAGGTCATTTGGAAATGTTCGAGTAACTCAGGATTCCCCACAATCTGCACATACGCTGAATGTACCCAATGAATTACAGCAAGAAACTAAACACCCCTGTATAACACTAAATCACATGAAGCATGCTGAAGAAGATTACTTTATTAGCTGTAGATATCTATTTAATATGCTTTGCTTATATAGCGCTTTCTTATTCCGCAGCACTTTACATAGATTTTCATTGCTGTCCCCAATGGGGCTCACAATCTAATTTTTACTATCAATATGTCTTTGGATACAACTTTATTCTGATTCAATGATATATGGGGATTCCAGTGTAGCCCCCATTCTTCCAGTAGAAAAAAAAAATTACCGTAGTACATTGCTTCCTACCAAGAAGGCTCAGTAATGTAAAGGAGTAGATGGCAAGTTGGCTGGGATCAAGCATAATTAGGCAAGAGCATAGATATAGAAAAATGCATCAGAAACAGTGGCATACCTGGTGGGGTCTAAAGGTCTTGCCACTCCACCAGTGTTAATAATGGCAAATAGTAGCGCCTTGTTACAGATTTTTGCATTGTAGGACAAGAGCATAAAGTAATTATTTTGGTTATATGAAGTCCTGTCTGTAGATCATCTATTAAATACAACGCATAGGAGATTGTCATATGCTGGTTATAAATTTCTCTTCCCAGGATAATAAATCCAGAGACAAAAAGATGTGAGTCCACTATATTTATGAGGCGAGTACTCCACCTGCCACTGTATTCTCTCCTAACAGCTAGCCAAATCGCTAATGTGTTGCCTGTAAATAGGACAGCAGATCCTCTTTAAAAGGAACCTGTCAGCAGGATTGTACATAGGAAACTACAGACAGTGTCAGGTCGGCGCTGTTATACTGAATAAAATGATACCTTGGTTGATGAAATCCATCTTGCGGCTGTTTCCTTTTTCATCAACCGAGGTATCATTTTATTCAGTGTAACAGCGCCGACCTGACACTGTGTGTAGGTTACTGTGCCCAACGCTGCTGACAGGTTCCCTTTAAAGTGAAGTCATGTCAAAATGAATTGAAGTTTCATCTACAACCACCACTGATTTACTAAATTTAAGGCCAGGTACGCACCACCATATTTTATGTCCGAGTGAGATCCAACAAAATATCGGATCACCAATGTTATTTTATGGGGCTGCACATTTGTCTTTTTTTCCTCGGACAACATATCCAAATTTGATGTGATATTCGGATCACACTCGGCTATGCAAGTCAAAGATTGCACGAGAAATATCGGACTACACTCAGATGACAATGCTGAGCTCCCGCAGTGAGAAAGTTCACCAGAGTTCATGGCTGAACTCTCTTACGGGACCCATGTGAGAACCTTTTCACTCAGCGACCAGTGTCATAAATGAGTTCACCAGAATTCAGCTATGAACTCTGGTGAAGTTTCTCACTATGGGAGCTCAGTGCTAGACATTGACAGAAGTGATTATGCTACTGGAAGTGTGTGTCGGCTGGCGGTGAGAGCAATCACTGGTGTGACCACTGTGGTAAGTCGACTCACTCAGCTGCTCACAGAGCTAGACACAGGAACGTTTCTTCTGCTGGTTTATTTAAATCACGGCATAAACCAGTGCAGGGTTCAGCAAAATAAACTTGGCCTTACTGGCAAAATTGTGAAACAAAAAGTTAAGTCCAGCACCGTAACACCGTTGCACACAAACACTTCTCGGGAGCAGGGCTGCCACTAGGAAGTTCTGAGCCCCATACTGGCAAAATTTTGGGGGGCCCCTTGAGAGTCCGCCCAGGCCCCACCCCAGCCCTGTCTCCACCCCTCGAACCATCCACAGTTCCACTGCCCTCTCTTGGAAAAACTCCACTTCTGCATCACATCCTCACGAATCACACATTTACAGTTCGCATCACCAATGGGTGTAAAGTGAGTGTAATTTTGTTATTTTTAAATACATTTGTAAAATGGTGTGGAGGTTTATTTCAAATAAATGACTTTATTCTGGGTATTTTTTATTTACAATATGACTATGGTGTTAGTAATGGATAGTTGTCTGGGGGCTTGACGTTACCTGACAATACAAAGGTGACATCAACCCCGCAAATATTAACCCTACTTGCCACCGTCACAGGGTAAGTGGGAAAAGCTGAGGAAAGCACTTGAATAGGCATATCTGATAGATGCGACTCTTCTGGCGTGGCTGCGGGCTGCTATTTTTAGATTGGGGGGACCAATATCCATGACTCGCAGCTGTCAGTTTTGCCATACTGGTTATTAAAAATAGAAACAGACACCACATCATTTTTATTATTTATTTATTTATTTATAGTGCAGGTGTAGCTGATGAATACTCCCATCAACGGCACCTGCTCTTGCTGTTATTAGTGGCAGTGGACTTAGGTTGAGAGTAGTACTGTCTTATCAGGCAATGCCTCTGTGACTGGAGGTATACTTTTTACCGCAGGTCACAGCTGCTGGCTCATGCTGTAATCTGACAGCGTGGGAACCGGTAATCAGAGGCAATCAGAGACTGTGTTTGCCGCGCTGCCATGCAGATGTTCGGGCCCCCCATTTATCTGAATAGGGTCTGGATTTGGGTACCATTCTGGTAGAAGAACCGAGCTTTTTAAAACTGTTTGGCCTAACCCGCTAGATCCGAACATCCGGGGGTTCGCCCATCACTATCCACAGGTCATGTTACACTCCATTATTATTGGAGTGTTCCCCCAATGCTTAATAATTGAGGCCACTAGATAATATATTCCATAAAAGCATTTATGGAAATTTGTTGACAAATATAAAAACTCTTTAGCCAGTAAGGGATAACGTAATTTTAGAATTCTGGACCTCAACAGATTTCTAGTTTTTACCCCTCTACAGATGTACTTCCTTTTCACATTTTAACATCTTTATTTTATACAGTAGTGATTACTAAAATGACAGATTGCAGTTTTGGGGGTCTAAAACATTTGTATTTTTATGTAGTGTGCATTTCATCAGCTTCAAAGTTGCAACATTTGCAATTGCTATTTTTCTACCATTATGTTGCCAATCCCAATATATATAGTACGAAACCCCTTTAAGGTGGGATTATTCGTTACAATGTTTCATAATTATTAATATCCAGTATGTGTTTCTTGTTCAGTAAAAAGTCGTAAGTTACATTGATAGTTTACATTCAGATGTATGGCTGACAAAATAACATTTTTATAACATAATAAAACATAATATCCACTGAAAACACCATACCAGAGATGCTACAATTACTGGTTGAAGTATCCGATTTACATGGTCTTCTCATCCCTCAATTCCTTTCTCACCATTCTGTCTTTATGACCTTCATTATTTGTCATGGGAAAAATGATTTGTCATAACACCAGTTTGTGACCTAATGCTAAGACTGAGGAGGAAACAATAGTTAAATATTGCTCAGCTTCACCGGCACAAGATAACGTTGCCAAAGGAAACAAAAGAGATAAGAGAAGGTAGTGAGAAACGGAAAGATTGTATAAAAATGCCTGCTTACTTTCACCCATATTGTGAAGTGACGGCAATGGGAACGATCTGATGATAGTAACTTCTCTCCTTATACTGGGTCAGCAACATTACTGTAGGATCATATTTATACTGATATCCATGGTTGTATTAATACAACAGAGTGGTTTGGAGCTGATGCACAGAAATTTATTTAATATATTAAAAATAAAGGCTGGCAACACATCACTTGGCAAATTTCCTCAACCTCTGGGATCCCAGGCTCAACTTATGATTAGCACATTTGGATCTTATTGATTGTTTGAGTCCAACCATTGGAAACAGCACCAATCAGAAGAATGGGGACCTTTTAGCCCTATACAACACTTTTATCCCCATTTTAAAATAGAGCGGCAGGTGGGACGTCTGACCGCAGCTCCATTCATTCTCTTTGGGGCTTCCTGAAAAAAAATCAAGCTCAGCGCTTATAGCCACTGAGGGAATGAATGGATCAGTGGTCAAGTTGCACATGCTGCTCCAGTCTAATGTGGATAAAAGCTCCTCATTCTGCCAATCGGTACAGGTCCCAGCACTCAGACCCTCGTCAATCAATAAGTTATCACTTATCCTGTGGAGAGGTGATTACTTGTTTTCACCAGAGGACCCCTGTAAGTGCATCTTGTTCCAAGTATTTAATCACTAATGGAAATAAAGAATCTTCTAATTAATATCAGAGAGAACAAATGACCATCATACACACCACAATCCACTACGACAGGAACAATAATACCACATATATGCAAGAAATACCCATACACCATGACTGGAATATATATTACCACCACATAGTTACCAAATAATACCACATACAAGGGACAAACACAGCCACACTGTGACCAGATCACATATTACCACCACATAGTGACCAATAATACCACATACTTGGGACAAACATTGCCACACCATGACCAGACCATATATTGCCACAACATAGTGTTAGAATAATACCACATACAGGGGATAAATACCACCACGCCATGACTGGATGACATATTACGAGATAGTGACCATATAATACAATATTGATCATTAATAAAAGCCACAATACTAACAACACTGTTATTATCAACAGTCACATTATTCACAGGAGCTCTAGATATAGTATACAGTGTATTGTGTAAATGTACAGGTAATATAGTGAATCAGCAATTATAATAATAATAATAATAATCTCTACATAGCGCCAATATATTCCGCAGCACTTTACAGTTTACCAATTTCAAACACAACAATCATAAGTAACAACGTTAACAATACAATAATTAAAGCAAAATAAGACGACCCTGCTCACGAGAGCTTACAATCTACAATGAGGTGGGGGAGATACAAAGTAGAGGTGTGTATTTACACTGATGGTCCAGCCATCTTGAGGGAGTGGGGGATAGATGTAGTAGTGAATGGGCTATACACACACATTTACACATAAAATGACTTTGATTAGGGAATGTGATAAGCCACTGTGAACAAATGTGTTTTGAGGGAGCGCCTAAAACTATGCAAATTGTGGATGGTCCTAATATCTTGGGGTAGAGCATTCCAGAGGATTGGCACAGCACGGGAGAAGTCTTGGAGTCGGGAGTGGGAGGTACGGATTAGTGCAGAGGTTAATCGAAAGTCATTTGCAGAGCACAGCGGTCGGTTATGCCGATAGATAGAAATGAGGGGGAGATATAAGGGGGTGCAGCACAATGGAGAGCTTTGTGGGTGAGAACAAGTACTTTGAATTGGATTCTATAATAAATGGGAAGTCAGTGTAATGACTGGCGAAGAGCAGACACGTCTGAATACCGATTAGCTAGATAGACAACCCTGGCTGCTGCATTATGGATAGACTGGAGAGGAGAAAGTCGAGTAATGGGGAGGTCAATTAATAGAACATTGCAGTAGTCCAGGCTGGAGTGGATCAAGGCGATAGTGAGGGTTGTTGCTGTTTCCTTGGTGAGAAAAGGGTGGATTCTAGAAATGTTCTTTAGGCATAAGCGGCAAGAGCGGGCAAGAGATTGCATATAATAATAATAATCTTTATTTTTATATAGCGCTAACATATTCCGCAGCGCTTTACAGTTTGCACACATTATCATCGCTGTCCCCGTTGGGGCTCACAATCTAAATTCCCTATCAGTATGTCTTTGGAATGTGGGAGGAAACCAGAGTACCCGGAGGAAACCCACGCAAACACGGGGAGAACATACAAACTCCTTGCAGATGTTGTCCTTGGTGGGGTTTGAACCCAGGACTCCGGTGCTGCAAGGCTGCTGTGCTATCCACTGCACCACCATGCTGCCCATAATGGGATGTGAAGGAGAGATCAGAGTCAAACATAACACCCAACGCGCCAGCTGTTGTGAATTCTGCTCTTGGGCTCCCTCCGGTGGTTGCTGGTGGTAGTGCAGTTGTCTTGGACTTGTAATCTGGGCAGGTGTTTCTGCTTATTGCAGCTCTATTAGGTATTTAGGTGTGTAGGATCCTTTAATCCATGCCAGTTGTCCTTTGTACTTGGAGGGATTGCATCTCTCTCTGGCTCCTCATGCCCTGCTGTCAATTCAGCTAAGATAAGTGTCTGGTTTTTTGTCTCTGTGCACACATGCAGTGTGCTTTGCAATTCAGTGCAATTTATTGTGTTTTTGTCCAGCTTAGACTTTGTTTGGATTTTTCAGTCATGCTGGATTCTCAGGAGATGCAGATATACTTTCTATGTCTTTAGTTAGATGTAGTATATTTGTATTATCTGCTGTGGATATTTTTAGTATTTTAATACTGACCGCTTAGAATTCTGTCCTATCCTTTTCTGTTTAGCTAGAAGTGCCTCTTTTGCTAAATCCTGTTTTTCTGCCTGCGTGTGTTTTTCCTCTTATACTCACAGTCAATATTTGTGGGGGGCTGCCTATCCTTTGGGGTTCTGCTCTGAGGCAAGATAGAATTCCCATTTCTATCTATAGGGGTATTTAGTCCTCCGGCTGTGTCGAGGTGTCTAGGACATGTTAGGTACATCCCACGGCTACTTCTAGTTGCGGTGTTAGTTTAGGGTTTGCGGTCAGTACAGGTACCACCTACTCCTGAGAAAGTCTCTCATGCGGCTCCAAGGTCACCGGATCATAACAGCCTGCTGCCAGGGTGTTATTATGGTGCCACCCACGGAGAGGGAAATGTCAGATTTAGGGAGGTTAGTAGATGGTGGGAGCAGAAGAAGTTCAGTTTTGGAGAGGCTAAGTTTCAGATAGAGAGCGGACATGATGTTGGAGACTGCAGACAGTCAGTGGTGTTCTGTAGTACAGTGGGGGTAAGGTCAGGGGCTGACGTATATAGTTGTGTGTCATCAGCATAAAGATGGTTCAGAAAGCCAAATCTGCTGATGGTCTGTCTGTCCAATTGGGGCCGTGCAAAGAAAGAAGAGAAGGGGGCCAAGGACTAAAGGTACCTTCACACGAAGCGACGCTGCAGCGATAGCGACAACGATGGCGATCGCTGCAGCGTCGCTGTTTGATCGCTGGGGAGCTGTCACACAGACCGCTCTCCAGCGACCAACGATGCCGAGGTCCCCGGGTAACCAGGGTAAACATCGGGTTGCTAAGCGCAGGGCCGCGCTTAGTAACCCGATGTTTACCCTGGTTACCAGCATAAAAGTAAAAATAACAAACAGTACATGCTCACCTGCGCGTCCCCCGGCGTCCGCTTCCTGACACTGACTGAGCGCCGGCCCTAACAGCAGAGCGGTGACGTCACCGCTGTGCTTTCACTTTCACTTTAGGGCCGGATCTCAGTAAGTGTCAGGAAGCAGACGCTGGGGGACGCGCAGGTGAGCATGTACTGTTTGTTATTTTTACTTTTACGCTGGTAACCAGGGTAAACATCGGGTTACTAAGCGCGGCCCTGCGCTTGGTAACCCGATGTTTACCCTGGTTACCAGTGTAAGACATCGCTGGTATCGTTGCTTTTGCTTTCAAACACAACGATACACGGCGATCGGACGACCAAATAAAGTTCTGGACTTTATTCAGCGACCAGCGACATCACAGCAGGATCCTGATCGCTGCTACGTGTCAAACTAAACGATATCGCTAGCGAGGACGCTGCAACGTCACGGATCGCTAGCGATATCGTTACAAAGTCGTTTCGTGTGAAGGTACCTTAAGCCCTGAAGTACCCCAACAGCGAGAGGAAGAGGAGATGAAGTGGAGCCAGCAAACAAAACACTGAAGAAGCGGTCAGAAAGATAGGATGAGAATCAGGAGAGGGCAGTGTCCTTAATGCCTAATGACTGGAGCCTAGAGAGTAGGAGATGGTGATCAACAGTGTCGAAAGCTACAGAAAGGTCGAGAAGAATGAGCAGAGAGTGGTCACCAGTACATTTTGCTGTCAGATTGGTCACTTAGATGAGTGCAGTTTCAGTCGAATGTAGGGGGCTGAAGCTGGACTGTGAAGAGTCTAGGAGGGAGTGAGTGAAGAGGTAACAGGTAAGGCGGGAGTAGACCAGGCACTCCAAGAGTTTAGAGATGAAGGGGAGATTGGAGACTGGTCTGCAGTTATTTGTGCTGGATGGGTCGAGAGCGAGTTTCTGTAATAATGGAGAAATGATAGAGTGTTTGAAGGAGGAGAGGAAAATGCCAGAGGAGAGGGAGAGATAAAAGATTGTAGTTAGGCGAGTTGTGATGACTGGAGAGAGAGACAGGAGGAGATGTGAGGGAATGGAGTCAGAAGTGCATGAAGTCGGACGAGAAGAAGAGAGGAGCTTGGAGACTTCTTCTGTGATGGGATCGAATGTGGAGAGTGAGCCAGGGGAAATGCAGGGAGGGATGGGAGTCACTGAGCTTGGTGGTTGGGAGCGGATTTCCTGATGGATGTTATATATTTTCTCTATAAAGTGGGAGGCCAGGTCATCAGCACAAATGTCTGTGATAGGGGCTTGTGCTTTTGGCCTGAGGAGGGAGTGAAAGGTGTCAAAAAGTTTCTTGGGGTTGTTGGATAGTGAGGAGATCAGGATGGAATAGTAGGTCTGTTTGGAGAGGTGAAGGGCAGAGTTATAGGTTTTTAACATAAATTTGAAGTTGATGAAGTCTTCTGTTGTGCGATTTTTTTTTTCTCCATAAGCGTTCAGCACCCCTAGAGCATCGCTGGAGAAATCGGGTTTGCGATATGAGCCAGGGCTGTTTTACTCTGTGTTTGGAGGTTCTGAGGGTGAGAGGAGCTACTTGGTCCAGGGTGCTTCTGAGAGTGTCATTGTAGTGGTGTACAGCCAGATCAGGACAGGAAAAAGAGGAGACTGGGGACAGTGGTCTGAAAGTGTATGAGGGTTAATGGCTTGTAGATTTCTGAATGCATGGTAAGTAGGAGTGTGCTGGGGTGAGTGAGGATTTGTGAGGGTGAAGGAGAGAAAGTTGTGGTCAGAGAGAGGAAGAGGAGAGTTATTTAGGTAGGAGATTGAATGAAGCTGGACCAGGTCAAGGGTGTTACCGTCCTTGTGTGTCTCAGAGATTGAGAGCTGTGAGAGGCCGAGAGAAGTGGTTAGTGATAGAAGCTGGGACGCAGATGTGGAAGTGGAGCTATTAATGGGGATGTTGAAGTCTCCCAGGATAAAGTTTGGTAGTTCTGAGGACAAAAAGTTCGGCAACCAGGCTGAGAAATGGCTCAAGAAGTGGGTGGGTGAGCCTGGGGGTCGGTATATGACTGCTACTCTGAGGGAGAAGGGATGAAAGAGCCTGATAGTGTGGACCTCAAAAGAAGGGAATGAGAGTGATGGAACTGGGGGATGACCCGGAAAGTGCATTGTGGGGACAGAAGTATGCCGACTCCCCCACCAGGTCTGTTTGTGGGTCTCAGGTAATGAGAGAGTTGTAAGCCACCATGGGAAATGGCAGCAGGGGAGACAGTGTCAGAATTCTGGATCCAGGTTTCAGTGAGGGCCAGCAGATTCAGAGAGTTGTTCAGAAAGTAGTTGTGCAGGAAAGGAAGCTTGTTGCATATAGATCGTGGATTCCAGAGGGCACAATTGAAAGAGGGAGATGAGGGAGTGCAAGTAATATTAATAAGGTTAGTGTGGTTTTGATATGAGGTAGGGTAGGGGTTGAGGTTGGGGGATGGTGGACCGGGGTTGGGGGAGATGTCCCCTGAAATCAGTAGGAAGTAGGAAGATAAAGAGGAAATAGTTTTTGTAATTGTATGAAGTTTTTTTGTGCAATGTGTTTGGCCAAAATGGGCTGAGCTTTTTTATATACACAGGAGCTTTGTATATAGTATGTAGTGTACAGGTAATACAGGGATCACCAGTGACATTATACACAGGAGCTCTGTGTATATTATATATAGTATACAGGTAATATAGTGACGCATCGGTGACATTATACACAGGAGCTCTGTATATAGTGTACAGATAATACAGGGATCACCAGTGACATTAGACACAGGAGCTCGGTAAATATTATACACTCTGTATAGTGTATAGTGTCAGTGTACAGGTAACACATTGACTTACCAGTGACATCTCTAGGTGAAGGCTTTCATCTTCATCTGGCACAGTCCGCCATCAATTCTTCCAGCCAGGACTCATCCATGCAGAAAATAACCCAGGTTATCAATAGCTAATCGCTTCTAGAGCACATTCCCCACTTTTCCTCCAACTTATACACTAAGCCAGATGAAGAATAAAAGCAACATAATGCCATTCTGCACAGTAGCAGGACCTCCCTTTTGTTCCCCCCATGGAAAAAAGTTTTTTAAAAAGTAAATTATATGACAGCAGGAATTATATCCCCTATTTGAACCCTACAGTAATTATGTCCCACACTTGCTACCACAAACTAATAATGTATGTTCCTCATTTTGCCCACCATAAAGTAATTATGTCCATCAACCTTTAATATTGTCCTCCATCCTGAGACCCTATGTTTCCCATATCTTGGGCCCCTATGTTCCCCATCCTGGGACCCCATGTTCCTCCTTCTTGGGCCTCTATGTCCCTTGTCCTGACCCCTATGTCCCTTGTTCTGGCTAATGTGCCCCTTGTCCTGGCCAATATGTCCCTTGTCCTGGCCCCCATGTCCCTTGACCTAGCTTCATGTCCCTTGTGCTGGCCCCATGTCCCTTGTGCTGGCCCCATCCTTCAGATCTGGCACGGCAGTGTTAAAATGGCAGCCAAATTATCAGAGGCTGGTGACTAATGTCATTTTGTCCGTCGCTGGCAGCACATGATAATGAAGTCACATGCCGGCAAAGTAGCCAGCTTTTGAGGTCGCTGTCATGTGCTGCCTATGACGGGCACACTGACGTCAGCCACCATCCTCTGATAGGTCAGCGGCCATGTTAACCACTATACATTTCAACTGATTGTGCATCCGAGGACACACATTCATTTGAAACCAGCGGGCCCCCTCTACGTCCTGTTCGGGGGCATGCCGAGGACCCAGTCCAATAGAGAATTGTCCGGTGTCCCAGTGCTCAAGTCCGACCCTGTACACAGTACATTATGTCAAACCACATCTTTTTAAAATAGTGAAGTTGATAACCTTTCTGCATGGATTCTTTTTTCTGCACTCTTCAGCTAGTCTGCACTTTGATGAGGTTGCTATTTATGTCATCCCTTTGATGTAGCTGAAACTTTGGGGACTCTCCCACAGTTGTATGTACGGGAAACTATGAATGCAATGCACATCTCAGGCATATTTTTTTTCTGAGAGCAAAAAAAGTTTCTTGCTTTTGGTCATCAAGTGAAGCTTATATATGATGGGCACGAAGCCACTATATGATCCTAGGATGTAAACACTAACCCACGCCAGCCTTGATTCGGAAACTAATCTGGTAATTGCAAGGCAAACAGAGAGAAGCCGCCCACAAAGCGCAGAGTTTTCTTCATTTTACTGTGGGAGGGTTATAAATAGTCTGTGAATTTCAGTTAATGATCGCGTGGGCAGACGAGAGCTGTGTTTATCAGCGTCAGACTCGATTCCTTGAATTACACAAATGAATATTAGCAGAGACTCTTGTTCAGACTCGCGTCAATATCACAAAAACGTAATTAGTGCACCCAGTGTCCTTGAAGCCTGACAAGGATTTGGGAGGAATGTTCTCTCTCTACACCTATTGCATGAGTAGAATTGGAGTAACCATTTTACAGTGAAAAAAGGGGAAATCCCTATTGTAAAATGTTCATCATGTTAACGTTCCAAGGCTATGTTCACGCGTTACATTTTTGCTGCGTTTTTTTCTGCAGGCAAAAGATGCTGTCTGGGCTGTAAAAAAAAGCTGCTAAAAAAGCAGGTTTTGATGTGTATTTGCTGCATTTTTTGATAACATTTAGTGCCCCCACTCAAAAAAAATTCATAATGCAACTTCCATAGGCCCCTATCACACATCATTTTTTTGCCATCAGTCATAATCCATTGGCTCGACGGATGTAAAAAACTGATGCGACGGATTCGTTTTTTCGACGGATCCGACTAGGGGGGCTGGCTAATTGGATCCAAAAAAAGCGGAGCATGCTCAGTAAAAAAAAAACAACGGAATCCGTCGCCAGATTCTGTCATTTGATGGATCCAGCGCCCATAGGCTTCCATTCTAGCAAACGACGGAGACAAAAAACTTTAATATGTCTGTTGTCTCCTCGGCCGCCGGACAAACAATTTTCGACGGATCTGGCGGACGACTGATGAAACGTGAGGCCATCCATCGCAATCCGTCGCTAATACAAGTCTGTGTGAAAAAAAACGGTGGCATCAGTCGCCAGATCCTTTTATTAAAAAAATTCGACGGATTGCGACTGATGGCAAAAAACTGATGTGTGAAAGGGGCCTTAGGTTTTTGCGCTTACCCATTCCTTTCTATGGGCGGAAAAAATGTTGAAACACCGCTGAAAGAAGTGACATGCTGTACTTTGCAAAAACGCAGCAGTTTTCCAATTCAGTCAGGCAAAAAAGCAATGTGTGTTCAGGTGATTCCTAAAAATGTCATAGCCGTTGCTGGTATTGTAAAACGCAGCTTAAAATGTGCAGCAAAAACACAACGTGTGAACATAGCCTTATCTCTGCTTGCCCACCAGTCAATTTCTAAATATATCAATTAAAATGTTTGTTTTATGCAAAAAAAATTCTTCTGATATATCACATTGATTTGTGAGATGAAAATAAATTAGTACAGCCATTGAGTAATAAAGCTCTATGCGCAGCTTATTGTACAAGACGTTTCTTGTGCTGCTCAAGTTCTTTTTGAAACATCAATTTTAGACAGGCCCATCATATCACCTCGCTATTCTAGTGAGTTTTTCGATCCAACTACATCTAGGTGACTTCTTTCATCTTTCACACACACTCCAAGCACATCCATATATGTATACTCCCAAATACTGGCTGGTAACCAGTTCATGCAGCTTTATGGCTCGTGCTCATGGCCGTATTTCCAGTCTGAGTATGATGGAAAATAAAACATTGGATTGCACTTGGACCAATGTTATTCTATGGGGCCATGAATGTGTCAGATTTTATCAAACTTGGGCATGCAGTGACATTTCCTCAGACCATCTCGATCCGATTTGGCAGGATTCGAATGACATCTGAGTGCAGTCCAATTTCCACAACTAAAAGAAGGGAGACAATGGAAAAAAAAACTTCTCAAAAAAAATTTCAGACTTTTCGAAAAGATTTATGCCTGTAAACGTATTAATAAATCGGTCCGATTATATGTAAATAATGTACAACAAGCTGGTGTGATTTTGTTACTTTTCTAAATAAATTTTGGGACTTTGGCAAGGGTGTAAATTTCAAGCAAACACTTGACTTATTATCCTTATTGATGGCCTTGGAGTTATTCTATTCCTTGACAAAAAGGTGTATTTTTATTTGAGGATTACTTTAGAAACAGAAGTTTTAAAAAAAGGAAAGTCTGACCACTTGGCAGCTACATACATCATTGTGTGGTACTCCCTACGCAGTGGTTACTTGTGGCTCATTTTCACACTTGTTTTGTTCTTGGTCACTGACTCATCTCCCTGTAAGTTCTCACTATTCCTGGATGTTCAGATCTAGGATGTGTATTACCTGCTCAGTGTTTCCATGCAGTGTTGGACTGGGGTGCCAAGAGCCCACCAGTATCATTGACTTTGGGGGGGGGGGGGGGCACTTTTCACCTGCATACAAATATTACACAATCACAAATGTACCTATATCTCTATATTAATAAGCTGGGTAGTTTGGTTAATGCATGAAGAGGTGCTGCTTTTTTCTGTACAGAGTGAATCAAGTGAATTATGCCAAGTACTGCCCATACAGTGGGGTTGGGGGCCCAGATCTGCACGGAGGCCCACTGGAAAAAAAGGACTAGCACAAAAACAGACACCTTGGTTTGCTTTGCATCTGTTTTTGTTCCATTTGTGATGGATACACTTTTAATACAGAGGTCTCTGAACACTTCTAATGTTATAAGCATGGGCAGTGATAAAGGGATCCATTAACAGATAACATAATGGATGACCATTCCGATACCCATAGACTTCAATATTAAAAAAAGGAGATCCAATTGCTGTTTTTGTGACTGGACTATGGTTTTTGATTCAGCAGACAGCAGCTGAAAAGGAGGGAAACTGATAACGTTTTGTCACTTCCATTACAGTTCAAATGAATGGATTATGTACTGGAACACTTTATTTTTGTATTTATGATCCCAAAACAGAAAAAAAACGACTGGACATGTGAACAGAGCCTATACAAGATTACTACACTGGAGTTCTTATGTTGGGCAGAGATATTAGAGATGTGATGTTTACGCAGTGAAAGGTTGATGAAATTTCATGATTCTCCCACAACAACAAATATCAAGATCAGGAAAGTTATCCAACAAGTATAATTTCTCCTTGCGGAGATTGACATGCTAAGCATGCCGAGATGAGGAGACTTAAAGCCGCAATGCTCCTCTGGGTAATATGCTAATTATGCAAATTGTCTCTTCAGAGAGGAAGAGAGCTAGAACTCTAGTGCCACCTATTGGAAGGTAGCAGTCCTACAAGTCAATGTTGACCCTTTAATGAGCCTTGTCACATGACATGATAATAGCCAAACCAGAATCTCAATTTGCAGACACTGTGTTTCGGGGTACTGCCCCTCGGTTTGGCTGTGTGAGAGGCGTCAGACTGTTATCCAAGAAGTATCATTTCTCCTTGCGGAGATCGACATGCTAAGCATGCCGAGATCATGTGACAAGGCTGGTTAAAGGGTCAACATTGACTTGTAGGATTGCTACCTTCCAATAGGTGGCACTAGAGTTCTAGCTCTCTTCCTCTCTGAAGAGACAATTTGCATAATTAGCAAGATCAGGAAAAAAGGGATTGGACATGTTGAATTTCGACATGTCTGATCATTTGTTAGCACCGGAGACAAGCTGATGCCCATTGAATCATAAACAGTAATGCATGTTCAGTAGCACATTTATGGTGGACTGGGAAGATACAGCTGCCACACGAAGGTTATCTCATGGATAGGGACATTTATAAAAGACATTTTTGAGACAGGATTGGTTAAACTGAGTGAGGTATCTGCCAGATATGCATTTCCTACTCTTCCGTGGAAATAAAATGTGGTAATAGGAAAATTATGTATCTTTATTGTCAGCCAAAAGAACTCTCTGATGATAATTATTGCACTGTCATAGCCAACTTGTGGCATGCTCATGATTATTAATCAGAATGAAGAGCCATGCTCAGCTGAGCAATGCTCAATGGAGTCAGTGCTAGGGATGAGTGGACTCATGGAAATTTGGGTTCTGGTACCCTACCCGAACTTGAACCACAACTGGAACCTCTTGAAAACAATGGAGACCCGATCTTTGGGTCTGGTTAAGAAAAAAAATATCTCTCTCCAACAGACTTCCCTGGAACTCCGAACATTGCAACGGACTTCCAGGAAAGTCCATGTTCGGCATTTAGCACCAAATACTGACTGTCCGGTACAAACAGAGAACTTTTAAGATCGGGTTTGCTCACCTCTAATAAGTGTTAGGGATGGATGGAAGTTTGGATTCTTGCACCTAACCTTAACTTTTTAAAAAGTACGGTTCAGGAATCAAAATAGTGCTCAAACTTCCACCAGAACCCGAACCCCATTGAAAATAATGGATTCCTGAACAGCTAAGAAAAAAAAAAAAAATTCTCTCTCTCTCCACCATGAACTTACACCGGATGTCAGCAGAAAGTCTGTGTTCGGTGTTCAGGTCTGAACAGTCACTGTCGGGTACGAACACTGAACATTTCTGTCCGGGTTCGCCCATCTCTAGTCAGTGCCACTTGGGAAGCTAATGTCACTGTAATTATGATATTTGTTTCTACTTTCCTTTTTCTCTATACAGGTACGGCTTAGAAAAATGTGTATTAATTAACAAATTAGAAGAGAAACTAGTTTTCAGCAACAGGTTATGGTAAGATGGGGTAGGCATTTACTAGGCTCAAGCCGCAAGAGGACTCTTGCATCAAGCAGCAATATGCCAGAAGTAATATTAGGTGTAGGTAATAAAAAAACGCCAGCAGGGATGTTGATTTACTCAACGCCAAGGCAGCCTGCTGCATCTCCTTCTCTGGCTCCCGTGTTCCAGGGTCTGCATGTGCCATGCAGGTCTCGTGGTAACGCACTTAGATGCACATGTGCGTGCTCCCTGTGTCTTAAAGGGACTGCATTGCACACACCTAATGTGTGTGTGTAATGTCTAAAGCCAAGAGCTGGGAGGCACTTAGAATGTAAGGCACCTTCACCTGTTGGGAGGTACCTAAGCAACAGTTGTCTTGTTAGTCTGCTAGCTGCTAATTTACTGTTAGGTCCTTGTACCTTTCCAGTTTACCTGTACCAGTACCAGCCTTGTCTGAATCAGTACCTGAACCTGAAACTGCTCCAGCGGTACAGGACCTGTGCTTGAGACCTGCACTAGTTCCGGTCCCATGTGAACCAGCTCCAATATATGTTCCATTAGAATGTGGTCCTGCTTTGTCTACTGTTTTGAACCATGGGATCAGCTGCTGCAGTACTGGGACCTGTCCTGGAGTGGCATCAAAGGTCCACCTGTGACTCAAGTCAGTAACCCCACCATCAGGGGCTCTAGTGAAAACCCAGGTATTCATTTAGTTATGCCCCTTCAGGTTCTCCCCGGCCTGTGGCGCAGTGGGACCACGATCCACCAACGTGGCAGCTGTATGTAGCACAAGCGATTGGGCAATTGCAAGTTCAAGTCAAAGAAACGTTTAAAAAAATACATATATTGTGGTATCAATACATCCATAAAGTTCAATCTGTCAAAATATAAAGTTAATTAACCTGATAGGTAAACGGCATAATGAGAATTAGTTTTTTTTCAGACTCCGCGACACTGCAAAACAAAGGAATAAGAGGGGATCAAAACATCTTATCTACCCTAAAAATGGTTAAAAAAAAACCCAAAATGTTACATGTCTTGGAAATTGGCAACACAATCAAAAATGTTTCCTATTTTACGGGTTTTTTTCACCACTTTAATAAAAAAAATTATACATGTTCAGTGTCTCCATATTCATACTGACCTGGAAAATCATTTTCACGTTTTCTGAACATTGTAAATAGAAAACCTAAAAAATATCACATGATAAAATGAATTGTGTCATTCAAAAGTACAACTCAAACAATCATATGGCCATGTCGACGTAAAAATAAACAGTTATGGCACGTGGAAGAAAAAAAGAAAGCATCAAAAACACAAAATGGAAAGTAGTTAATGGATGCAATAATACCAGTTGTGGTTTTTATTTAATTTAAAATCAGGAAAAATGTAATGTTTTAATATTCATCTTTTTTTTATATTTTTGTAAACTTTTTTTTTTCATTTTTTACCTTATTTTTAGAACCCCCCCCCCCCCCCAATGAACTTTAACTTTCAATCATTTCATCACTTATTTTATGTACTGCAATACCCTGGTAATGGACTATATAGAATATATAGTATAGTACAAATTGAAGCATCCTTTGATGCCTATACCTGATCTTCAGGGAAGAACCAAGATGGTAGTGATGGATGAGGCCCCTGGCTGATACTGTAATACAAAGGTGCTCTGTAATTGTGTCACAAGGGGCTGTTGGGTACCAGTGAGGGTGCACTGCCAATAAATGTTGGTGTCAGTGCTCGATAGATCCATTTATATGGTTAAACAGCAGTGATCACAGCCATTGCTATTGCTACAGGTAGATGTTGACTGCTCCATACAGGACAGATGTCAGCTGTAATATTCAGACTCAGCTCTCGAGCCCGCTCCATATCCAGAGACCCTGACTGCTATACGCCTGGTTACGTGAAGGAGTTAACTGGCAGGCTCCTTCTTGTAAATGTCGCCACTTCAGTAAAAAATAACATTTATGTAACTTTAATGTAAGATTGACTAAAGAAGTAGGTCAGGTTGACTAGTTTCATATGATTCATTCTAAAAGTGTTAAACAATTTGAAGCATATGAAGAACACCGATCCATAGTGACACCTCATATGCGCCACGGTCTTACAGTGTACAGGAAGTATCGGTCTTCATTGCACTTTGGTACTATGTCAACAGTGAGTATATATTAGAGATGGCCGCCCACCATGGACAATATTGTATATGCATAGGCCATACCATAAATGTCTGACCAATTGGGGTCCAACACATCTATCAGACATTTATGGTATATCATCTGTCAATTCCCAATAGCACAATAAGGGGCCACGTTCTCAAGAAAGATGAAAATCTTGTATATATTGGACCTTTAATGGCAGATTTACAAACTATACCATAGTGTTCAAGATGGGAAGAAACCTTTACCAATAGGACAATGTATTGACAGACACCATTATTAATAATGATAGATGTGAGTGAAACATTTTAAGACAAGTTTAGAATACAAGTTTGCCATCACTCTGTGACCGACCGCAGACTTGTAAATCCTCACAGCATGCACAGTGAGTGCTGTTGGGATTCTCCAGTGCCATTGCCATACTCCCGGCCACATCCAGACTAGACATATTAAGCCTGCTCAACTAACTTGTATTGAGTCAGGCCGTGCAGTCTAGTCGTCACGTGACTGCATGTATGTAAATCATACTTGCGTTCACACACCTGCTCGCTCCTGGCGCAGGCACCAGAGTATCCTGACAGCACGCACACTGCTCGCTGTGAGGATTTAAATGTCTGCAGTCACATAGAGTGACTACAGGCTTAGGCTAGACACCCCCTTTAACCCGGTGAAGAACTTTCTTAGGTAATGGTGTATCATGACTTCAATTTTCCATCATAGAATGGTATGATTTTGCAGCGCCCCAGAGTCCTGGTCGTTGCAGTACTGATGCTCCGCCGCTAAGGGGGGTGTTGGTACGTCTGATCGCACTAAAGGAATTCACCTGACCAGGTATCACACACACTACACTTCACACTCCAGCCACCAGGGGGAGTGGTTCTATCTAGTAGGCCACTCCTCACACTCTGGTAAAACTGGGGGTTGGACAACAAGACAGGGAGAAGTAACAGGGAAGAGCTAGAGAGAGGACCTGTCAGGGATGGGATCCTGACAGATTCCTAAGAAAGGACAAAAAGTGAGAAAACGGAAATACAGCGAAGAGGCGATAGGACCAGAAGGAGTTGTGCTGTAAGATCGAGGCAACATCCTTTTGAGGCGCAAACAGTCAGTGGCCGGAACGCCGAGAAAGTAAGAGACTTTAAGCATTACTTCAAACCACGGCAGGACAGCCAATTATAGGTTGGCTGTCTCACTAAAACACCTAAGCAGACAACGGAGGCAGCTGTGGGAGAGGGGCGACTCTAGGGTCCTGGAAGAACTCCAGGCCTACCCCGTCATACGGGTGCGTCCTAACCATATCATCTGGGGGACGGAGAGAACGAAGATCAGAGACAGACAGAATCAGTTGTGAGGACTATCCCGGGGTGCTCAGCAGGGAAGGACTACAACACATAGGCGCTAGAAGGTAGATGCTGATTCCCACCTGTTAAGGGGACTCCTGATGTGCCTTCGGACCGGCCGGTCGCAGACAGCCCGGTTAACAGTGTTCTGGATTGGGTACCTCCAAACCTTCAGTAAAAAGGTAAAGAGACTGCAACCTGGTGTCCTCGTTATTCACCGCGACCTGCACCACACCACAACAACATCACTCTCCACCTTCATTGGACGCCCCTCAGCAGGGTCACGGGCCGGGTCTAGCCACCGTGACAACCCCAGAACTGCGACAGAGAGGCCCGGTACCGGGTACCCCTCGGCCCTGTGGCAGTGGGGGCGCTCCAACTTGGCGTCACGAACAGGATCTACTTAAGCCTGAAGAATCAGGTCATGTGTGCCTTGGAACTGTGATTTATTGTGCTTGGACTGTGACTTATTGCAAAGACTGTAAATTGCTAATTGCCGCCAAGAGTTCCCGCCACAATTCGCCATTGCCACGCACGGAGGGAGGAGCCTTAGCTTCGTGCGTGGAACCGGTCAAGAGAAGCGCGGAACGAGGAAGCGCGGTAAAGTGCCAACTCCGGAAGAGGAACTCCGACCTCCAGCAGGTTAGTGGGAGGAAGGGACAGCCATGTCCGAGTCGGGAGGAGCGGAGGCGGCGGTCGCAGCCGTGGACACAGGGGCAGCTCCGGTCCCTGCAGCGGACGTAGCCGTGGCCCTAATACCACCACCGGTTGCCGCAGAACCCGCTGCCCCATCAGCCAGCCGGACACTGCCGCCACCACAAAGGCCATAATGCCCTTCTCTATGCCGTACCTGCCCGGAGCGGCCTGGCTCCCACGATACTCCAGGGAGTCGCATACGTTCACTGACTTTAAAGAAGGGATCTGCAGCCTGCTTGAGTTCTATCCCCTGACAGAGCCTCAGAAGGTTCATATGATAATCGGCCAACTCTTTGGGGCGGCTCTGAGAGAAGTGAAGTCCTGGCCCGCCGCAGATAAGGGAACGGCACAGCAGGTTTTTGCAAAGCTTAAAGCCACCTTCGATACCCCTACTGCTACAGAAATTAAATTGACTTTCTATGGATGCACACAGAGACCGCAAGATAGCTTACGGGACTATGCCCTTAATATCCAGGAGGCACTGCGGGCCATCAAGCAGAGTGACCCCGGCAGCATGCAAGATGAGGACAAACTCCTGAAAGAGCGGTTCATTGAGGGGCTCCTGTGCAGTCACCAAAGGGGCCAATTACACTTCTTGGCCATGCAGAATCCAGACTTGACTTTTGCGCAATTCAAGGATAAAGCTATCCAGGCGCTGCAGGAGCGACAGCCCAGCCGTGCAATACCACCCAGGCGTCCCGCTCTCACATACCACCAGGAGGTGGCGCCGGATGCCCCAGTCGCCGCCGAGGCCGACGCCCAGAGCCTAGAGGACAACTCCCCTGCAGGACTCCGCCTCCAGATGCAGGAGCTGACCAAGAGCATTGCTGCCCTAGCCCGGACGGTGCAGTCCCTACAGGAGGCCCCCAAGGAGAAGATCCAGCTGGCCTCCAGACCAGAAGATGTTCCCTGGATGCGACAGAGGAGGACTCCGCCGACCAGAGGCCGGGACGACGATCGCTTCCATCGGGACGGACGACCCATCTGCCGCCGCTGTCACCAGGTGGGCCACCTGGCAAGGTACTGTCCTTTAAACGAGCAACCCCTGGGGCAAAGGGCCAACCCCCAGGAGTAGGACAATCAGGACCTGCCGCATTGGAGAGCCAAATACGTTGGAGGGCAGCCAGTTCTTCCTGTTGTGATCGACGGTATCCCCATGAACGCTCTGCTGGACACCGTTTCCCAGGTGACGACTATGCCTTACGTGCTTTATAAACGGTATTGGGAGGACACCAATATTACTCGTGGCCCCGATGACGATTTCACCATCATAGCCAGTAATGGTCAGCCGTTGCCACAAGTGAGGTATAAAGAGGTCACCATCAAGGTGAGGCGGGTGGAATTGAAGGCCCAGGGGATTGTAATTGTTGATATTGACCGCCGTGAATGTAATCCCATGATGACTATTGGCACCAATGTGATAGAAAATTGTCTTGCAGAAGTTATCGTCTTGTTGCAACAGGTAGCAGAAACTGCTGGCTACAGTGAACAACGCGCCCTGCAAAAAGAAATCAGAGCTCTGATGCAGAGACAGCAGGTAGAGCTGACTGGTGGTGAAATTGGTCGTGTCACTGTGAGTGATTCAAACCCTATCGCGATACCTCCCAGGAGTGAGATGTTGATATGTTGGGCAGCCATAGGCCTCAGGGGTAAGGACTACCAGGCCCTGGTAGAACCCGTCTATTCAGACAATAGGCCCACTCTCCTAACAGCCAGGGGGGTGGTCGACATCCACCAGGGGAGGGTGCCAGTACGTGTCCTTAATTGCGGGGAGGAAGAGGTCCATCTCACCAAGTATGTCACGCTCGCCAAACTGTTCACCGTCAATAATAGTGTGATACAGACACCTGAACCCTTGGCCCCGTCTAACTTGGCGGGGGACAATGGTTCTGCAAGGCACCCGAAAGATTGGTGTCGGGAACTGCACGTGGGCACCGACTCCACCCCATCCCATCAGAAACAGGGGGCCTACCGGGTGGTTCACGAGTACGAGCGGGTATTTAGCAAACACCCCTTAGATTTTGGACAGGTGAAAGGGATCCAACATCATATCCCCACGGGAGATCACCGGCCCATAAAAGAGAGATACCGCCCTGTACCCCCAGCTCACTACCAGTGTGCTAAGGACATGTTGCGAGAAATGAAGGAGGCTGGGGTGGTGAGAGACAGTTGTAGCCCCTGGGCAGCTCCGTTAGTCCTTGTTAAAAAGAAAGATGGCACAATGAGGATGTGCGTTGATTACAGGCAGTTGAATCGCATTACACATAAGGATGCATACCCACTGCCCAGGATAGAGGAGTCTCTGGCTGCCCTAAAGTCTGCTAACTATTTCTCCACCTTAGATCTCACCAGTGGGTACTGGCAGGTTCCCGTGGCGGAGGCGGACAAAGAGAAGACGGCCTTCTCTGCGAATTCAACTACGTGCCCTTCGGATTGTGCAATGCCCCGGGGACGTTTCAGAGGATGATGGAGTGCTGTCTGGGGCACAAGAACTTTGAAACCATACTGCTATATTTGGATGATGTCATTGTCTTCTCTAAGACCTACGAAGACCATCTGAAGCACCTGGCTGAGATGTTTGAAGCCCTGTCCAACTTTGGCTTAAAGGTGAAACCGTCCAAATGTCATCTGCTGAAACCCAAAGTGCAGTACCTGGGCCATGTGGTGAGCGCTGAAGGAGTAGCCCCAGACCCCGACAAGGTCACGGTGATCCAAGACTGGCCGAGGCCAGCAACCTCCACGAAGTCCGGCAGTTCCTCGGGCTGGTAGGCTATTACCGAAGGTTCATCAAGGACTTCACCAAGAAGGCCACACCCTTGCAAGACCTGTTGGTGGGCCAATCAAAGAAGACCAAGGGGAAGAACGCCCCATTTGACTGGAACGAGGGGCTGGAAGGATCCTTCACTTGTTTGAAGTCGGCACTGACGGGAGAAGAGGTACTGGCCTACCCCGAATACGACCAACCGTTTGTGCTGTATACGGATGCCAGCAATGTGGGATTGGGAGCCGTGCTGTCCCAGGTCCAGAAAGGCAAAGAGAGGGTGATCTCTTACGCCAGCAGGAAGCTCCGTCCCACGGAAAGGAACCCTTAAAGGAGTTCCTTTAAACTGGAGTTCCTTGCCATCGTCTGGGCAGTGACAGAGAGGTTCAAACACTACCTGGTCTCGGCGAAGTTCACCGTCTTCACGGATAATAATCCGCTGACACACTTGGATACGGCCAAACTCGGGGCCTTGGAACAGCGGTGGATGGCTCGGCTGTCCAACTACAACTTCTGTTGTGAATTCTGCTCTTGGGCTCCCTCCGGTGGTTATAAGTGGTAGTGCTGCTGTCTCTGGATCGCAGCATTCATGTTATGACCCCAATGGCGAGGGTCTCAGAGATATCAGCAAGTCTGCGAAGTACAAAAATCCAGCTCATAGGGCAGTGGTAACTGGGTTGACCATATATCTACTCCTAACGCCAACACTAGAAGTAGCCGGGGAACATGCCTACGTTGGTCGCTAGATGTCTCGCGCCAGCCTGAGGACTAACTACCCCTAGAAGAGGAAAACAAAGACCTCTCTTGCCTCCAGAGAATAGACCCCAAAAGTTGGATACAAGCCCCCCACAAATAATAACGGTGAGGTAAGAGGAAATGACAAACACAGAGATGAACTAGGTTTAGCAAAGAGAGGCCCACTCACTAATAGCAGAATGTAGTAAGATAACTTATATGGTCAACAAAAACCCTAACAAAAATCCACACTGGAGATTCAAGAACCCCCGAACCGTCTAACGGCCCGGGGGGAGAACTCCAGCCTCCCTAGAGCTTCCAGCAAGGATAGGATACAGATTATGTACAAGCTGGACAAAAATGCAAACAAAAACAATAGCAAAAAAGCAAGAAAGCAGACTTAGCTTAATCAAGCAGGAACCAGGATCAGTAGACAAGAGCACTACAGATTAGCTCTGATATCAACGTTGCCAGGCATTGAACTGAAGGTCCAGGGAGCTAATATAGCAACACCCCTGACCTAACGACCCAGGTGAGCATACAAGGGATGATAGACATACCCAGAGTAAAAACACTAGTAGCCACTAGAGGGAGCCAAAAGGTAAATTCACAACAATTCATCAGGTGTGTCCACTTTTTGCAATTCTGACTTTGCTATTTAGTCTTGCTTGACCCTTTAGTCAGTGCCAGTTGTCCATTGTTCCTGGAGGATTCACATCCCTGCCTGGTCTCTCCTGCTTTGCTGTTCATTTCAGCAAAGATAAGTTCTGGGCTTGATTTTTGCAGTCCACATGCTGTGGGCCTTATTGTTCAGTTCTTTTCCATGTTTTTGTCTTGTCCAGCTTGGTCTGTATAAGGATTTGTTTAGCCAAGCTGGTATCTCTGGAGATGCAGATATACCCTCCATATCTTTAGTTAGATGTGGAGATTTTGTATTTTCTGTGGTGGATATTTTCTAGTGTTTTAATACTGACCGCATAGTACTCTGTCCTATCCTTTCTATTTAGCTAGAAGTGGCCTCCTTTGCTAAATTCTGATTTCAGTCTGTGTATGTTTTTTCCCTCTCCTCTCACAGTCAATATTTGTGGGGGGCTGTCTGTTGTGAATTGACTTTTTGGCTCCCTCTTGTGGTCACTAGTGGTATGACTCTGGGATTGTCTTTCTTCAGTTTGGAACTCACCTGGGTCGTTAGTCCAGGGGTGTCGCTATATTAACTTCCTGGATCCTTAGTCCAGTGCCTGGCATCGTTGTAATCAGATCCTTCTGTTGCTCCTGTCTGCTGGTCCTGGCTCTTGCAAAATTAAGCTAAGTCCTGCTTCTTTGTTTTTTCAGTTATTTGCTTTGCTATTTTTGTCCAGCTTGTACTAAATGTGATTTCTGACCTTGCTGGAAGCTCTAGGGGGCTGGTGTTCTCCCCCCGGCCGTTAGTCGGTTCGGGGGTTCTTGAATATCCAGCGTGGATATTTTAATAGGGTTTTTGCTGACCATATAAGTCATCTTACTATATTCTGCTATTAGCTAGTGGGCCTCTCTTTGCTAAATTCCTAGCTCATGCTTATGTTTGTCTTTTCCTCTTACCTCACCGTTATTATTTGTTGGGGGCTTGTATCCAACTTTTGGGGTCTTTTCTCTGGAGGCAAGAAAGGTTTTTCTTTTCCCTTCTAGGGTTAGTTAGTTCTCCGGCTGGCGCGAGACGTCTAGAACCAACGTAGGCACGTTCCCCGGCTGCTTCTATTTGTGGTGCTAGGATTAGATATATGGTCAGCCCAGTTACCACTGCCCTATGAGCTGGTTTTTTGTGTTTGCAGACTCGGTATTTATTCCTGAGACCCTCTGCCATTGGGGTCATAACAGTATGCCAGGCCAACATTGAATGTTTAATGCATTGCAGAAGTGGGATTATAAGAAAGGAAATTCTGAGGGTTTTTTTTTTTTTTTTTCCTCTCTTCCTCCCCTTTACCTCTGAGTGGCTTGAGCTTGCTGCAGACATGAATATCCAGACCTTGATTACAAGTGTGGACCAGCTTGCTGCTCGTGTGCAAAGCATACAAGATTTTGTTACCAGTAGTCCAATGTCTGAACCTAAAATACTTATTCCTGAACTGTTTTCTGGAGACCGATTTAAGTTTAGGAATTTCAGGGCTAATTGTTAATTGTTTCTATCTCTGAGACCCCGTTCATCTGGAGACTCAGCTCAGCAAGTTAAAATTGTTATCTCTTTTTTACGGGGCGACCCTCAGGACTGGGCCTTCTCGCTAGCGCCAGGAGATCCGGCATTGGCAAATATTGATGCGTTTTTTCTGGCGCTCGGATTGCTTTACGAGGAACCCAATCTTGAGGTTCAGGCAGAAAAAGCCTTGCTGGCTATTTCTCAGGGCCAGGATGAAGCTGAAGTGTATTGCCAAAAATTTCGGAAATGGTCCGTGTTTACTCAGTGGAATGAGTGTGCTCTGGCCGCAAACTTCAGAAATGGCCTTTCTGAAGCCATTAAGAATGTGATGGTGGGTTTCTCCATTCCTACAAGTCTGAATGATTCCATGGCGCTGACTATTCAAATTGACCGGCGTTTGCGGGAGCGCAAAACCGCTAATCCTCTGGTGGTGTTGTCTGAACAAACACCTGATTTAATGCAATGTGATAGAATTCAGACCAGAAATGAGCGGAAAAATCATAGACGTCAGAATGGGTTGTGTTTTTACTGTGGTGATTCTACACATGTTATATCAGCATGCTCTAAACGCCTAACAAGGGTTGTTAGTCCTGTCGCCATTGGTAATTTGCAACCTAAATTTATTTTGTCTGTAACTTTAATTTGCTCATTGTCCTCTTACCCTGTTATGGCGTTTGTGGATTCAGGTGCTGCCCTGAGTCTTATGGATCTGTCATTTGCCAAGCGCTGTGGTTTTGTTCTTGAGCCGTTGGTTAATCCTATCCCTCTGAGGGGTATTGATGCTACGCCATTGGCGGAAAATAAACCGCAGTTTTGGACACAGGTAACCATGTGCATGACTCCTGAACATCGGGAGGTGATTCGTTTTCTTGTTCTGCATAAAATGCATGATTTGGTCGTTTTGGGTTTGCCATGGTTACAGACTCATAATCCAGTCTTGGATTGGAAGGCAATGTCTGTGTCAAGTTGGGGCTGTCAGGGTATTCATGGTGATTCCCCGCCGGTGTCTATTGCTTCCTCTACTCCTTCGGAAGTTCCTGAGTATTTGTCTGATTATCAGGATGTGTTCAGCGAGTCCAGGTCCAGTGTTCTGCCTCCTCATAGGGACTGTGACTGTGCCATAGATTTGATCCCAAGTAGCAAATTTCCTAAGGGAAGACTATTTAATCTGTCTGTACCTGAGCATACCGCAATGCGTTCGTATATCAAGGAATCTCTGGAGAAGGGGCATATCCGTCCTTCCTCTTCCCCTCTTGGTGCGGGATTCTTTTTTGTGGCCAAGAAGGACGGATCTTTGAGACCTTGTATTGACTAACGGCTTTTGAATAAAATCACTGTTAAATTTCAGTATCCTTTGCCTCTGTTGTCAGACTTGTTTGCCTGAATTAAAGGAGCCAAGTGGTTCACCAAGATAGATCTTCGTGGTGCGTACAACCTTGTGCGCATTAAGCGAGGAGATGAATGGAAAACCGCCTTTAATACGCCCGAAGGTCATTTTGAGTACTTGGTGATGCCTTTTGGGCTCTCTAATGCTCCTTCAGTGTTTCAGTCCTTTATGCATGATATTTTCCGGAAGTATCTGGATAAATTTATGATCGTTTATCTGGATGATATTCTGGTTTTTTCTGATGACTGGGACTCGCATGTGGAGCAGGTCAGGATGGTGTTTCAGGTTTTGCGTGAGAATGCTTTATTTGTTAAGGGCTCAAAGTGTCTCTTTGGAGTACAGAAGGTTCCCTTTTTGGGGTTTATTTTTTCCCCTTCTGCGGTGGAGATGGACCCAGTCAAGGTCCGTGCTATTCATGATTGGACTCAACCCACGTCAGTTAAGAGTCTTCAGAAGTTCTTGGGTTTTGCTAACTTCTACCGTCGTTTTATTGCTAATTTTTCTAGCATTGCTAAACCTTTGACGGATATGACCAAGAAAGGTTCTGATGTTGCTAACTGGGCTCCTGCAGCCGTGGAGGCTTTCCAGGAGTTGAAGCGCCGGTTTACTTCGGCGCCTGTTTTGTGCCAGCCTGATGTCTCACTTCCCTTTCAGGTTGAAGTGGATGCTTCTGAGATTGGGGCAGGGGCCGTTTTGTCGCAGAGAGGCCCTGGTTGCTCTGTGATGAGACCTTGTGCCTTTTTCTCGAGGAAGTTTTCGCCTGCTGAGCGGAATTATGATGTTGGCAATCGGGAGTTGTTGGCCATGAAGTGGGCATTTGAGGAGTGGCGTCATTGGCTCGAGGGTGCTAAGCATCGTGTGGTGGTCTTGACTGATCACAAAAATCTGATGTATCTCGAGTCTGCTAAACGCCTGAATCCTAGACAGGCCCGCTGGTCATTGTTTTTCTCCCGTTTTGACTTTGTGGTCTCGTATTTACCAGGTTCAAAGAATGTGAAGGCTGATGCTCTTTCAAGGAGCTTTGTGCCTGACTCTCCGGGAGTCGCAGAACCAGTTGGTATTCTTAAAGAGGGAGTTATCTTGTCAGCCATTTCTCCAGATTTGTGACGTGTGTTGCAGAGATTTCAGGCTGGTAGACCTGACTCTTGTCCACCTGACAGACTGTTTGTTCCTGATAAGTGGACCAGCAGAGTCATTTCCGAGGTTCATTCCTCGGTGTTGGCAGGGCATCCGGGAATTTTTGGCACCAGAGATCTGGTGGCTAGGTCCTTTTGGTGGCCTTCCTTGTCACGGGATGTGCGGTCGTTTGTGCAGTCCTGTGGGACTTGTGCTCGAGCTAAGCCTTGCTGTTCGCATGCCAGCGGGTTGCTCTTGCCCTTGCCTGTCCCGAAGAGGCCTTGGACACACATTTCCATGGATTTCATTTCAGATCTCCCGGTGTCTCAGGGCATGTCTGTCATCTGGGTGGTATGTGATCACTTTTCTAAGATGGTCCATTTGGTACCTTTGCCTAAGCTGCTTTCCTCTTCCGATCTGGTTCCTGTGTTCTTTCAGAATGTGGTTCGTTTACACGGCATTCCTGAGAATATTGTGTCTGACAGAGGATCCCAGTTTGTTTCCAGGTTCTGGCGATCCTTTTGTGCTAGGATGGGCATTGAGTTGTCGTTTTCGTCTGCCTTTCATCCTCAGACTAATGGACAAACGGAGCGAACTAATCAGACTCTGGAGGCTTATTTGAGGTGTTTTGTTTCTGCGGATCAGGATGATTGGGTGACCTTCTTGCCGTTGGCTGAGTTTGCCCTTAATAATCGGGCTAGTTCCGCTACATTGGTTTCGCCATTTTTCTGCAACTCTGGTTTCCATCCTCGTTTTTCCTCGGGACATGTGGAGCCTTCTGACTGTCCTGGGGTAGATTCTGTGGTGGATAGGTTGCAGCAGATCTGGAATCATGTGGTGGACAACTTAAAGTTGTCACAAGAGAAGGCTCAGCGTTTTGCCAACCGCCGCCGCGGTGTGGGTCCCCGACTTCGTGTTGGGGATTTGGTATGGCTGTCTTCTCGATTTGTTCCTATGAAGGTCTCCTCTCCTAAATTTAAGCCTCGCTTCATCGGTCCTTACAAGATATTGGAAATCCTTAATCCTGTGTCCTTTCGCTTGGATCTTCCGGTGTTGTTTGCCATTCACAACGTGTTCCATAGGTCTTTGTTGCGGCGGTACGTTGTACCTGTGGTTCCTTCTGTTGAGCCTCCTGCTCCGGTGTTGGTTGAGGGCGAGTTGGAGTACGTGGTGGAGAAGATCTTGGATTCTCGTCTCTCCAGGCGGAGGCTTCAGTATCTGGTCAAGTGGAAGGGCTATGGTCAGGAGGATAATTCCTGGGTGGTTGCCTCTGATGTGCATGCGGCCGATTTAGTTCGTGCCTTTCACGCTGCTCATCCTGATCGCCCTGGTGGTCTTGGTGAGGGTTCGGTGACCCCTCCTTAAGGGGGGGGTACTGTTGTGAATTGACTTTTTGGCTCCCTCTTGTGGTCACTAGTGGTATGACTCTGGGATTGTCTTTCTTCAGTTTGGAACTCACCTGGGTCGTTAGTCCAGGGGTGTCGCTATATTAACTTCCTGGATCCTTAGTCCATTGCCTGGCATCGTTGTAATCAGATCCTTCTGTTGCTCCTGTCTGCTGGTCCTGGCTCTTGCAAAATTAAGCTAAGTCCTGCTTCTTTGTTTTTTCAGTTATTTGCTTTGCTCCTATTTTTGTCCAGCTTGTACTAAATGTGATTTCTGACCTTGCTGGAAGCTCTAGGGGGCTGGTGTTCTCCCCCCTGCCGTTAGTCGGTTCGGGGGTTCTTGAATATCCAGCGTGGATATTTTAATAGGGTTTTTGCTGACCATATAAGTCATCTTACTATATTCTGCTATTAGCTAGTGGGCCTCTCTTTGCTAAATTCCTAGCTCATGCTTATGTTTGTCTTTTCCTCTTACCTCACCGTTATTATTTGTTGGGGGCTTGTATCCAACTTTTGGGGTATTTTCTCTGGAGGCAAGAAAGGTCTTTCTTTTCCCTTCTAGGGTTAGTTAGTTCTCCGGCTGGCGCGAGACGTCTAGAACCAACGTAGGCACGTTCCCCGGCTGCTTCTATTTGTGGTGCTAGGATTAGAAATATGGTCAGCCCAGTTACCACTGCCCTATGAGCTGGTTTTTTGTGTTTGCAGACTTGGTATTTATTCCTGAGACCCTCTGCCATTGGGGTCATAACAGCTGTCTATCCTTTGGGAATTTTCTCTGAGGCAAGATAGTTTTCCCTTTTCTATCTCTAGGGGTAATTAGTCCTCCGGCTGTGTCGAGATGTCTAGGGAGTGATAGGTACATTCCACGGCTACTTCTAGTTTCGGTGTTAAGTTCAGGGTCTGCGGTCAGTACAGGTACCACCTTCTCCAGAGTACGTCTCATGCTGCTCCTAGGCCACCAGATCATAACAGACTTCACCATCAAGTACCGGGCAGGACGCACTACACCAGCGGTAGCGAGCATAGCGGGCCCTGTTAGGCCAATAGCAACCCCTGCGCTGCGAAGGTCCACACGCAGCACTCAGAATCAAACTCCCCTCCGCTACAAAACTTGGAGATATTAATGAGGGCTGCTATTTAGTTGAAAATGTTTGTGTACATATCTTTTGTTACAGGTTTTAAAATGGACAAACGGAGTAATGGACAGTGAATTGCTCCAAAAACTTCTAAAAGGGGACCCCTTTGTTTACCCGGGGTCCCCGCTGTTTCAACCACTGAACTGAGAGTCATAAACTGTGCATGACCTAACTTTCGCAACGTTCAAGAGTCCTCACCTCCCATAAAGTGAAGCACTGTTATGTTTAATTGTTTATAATATTTCAAGATGTTGTGTGTTTTCTGTTAACATGTATTGTTGTTACTTACTTTCCCAGTCTGGGAGTACTGGATTTAACCGGGGGGGAGTGCAGCGCCCCAGAGTCCTGGTCATTGCAGTACTGATGCTCCGCCGCTAAGGGGGGTGTTGGTACGTCTGATCGCACTAAAGGAGTTCACCTGACCAGGTATCACACACACTACACTTCACACTCCGGCCACCAGGGGGAGTGGTTCTATCTAGTAGGCCACTCCTCACACTCTGGTAAAACTGGGGGTTGGACAACAAGACAGGGAGAAGTAACTGGGAAGAGCTAGAGAGAGGACCTGTCAGGGATGGGATCCTGACAGATTCCTAAGAAAGGACAAAAAGTGAGAAAACGGAAATACAGCGAAGAGGCGATAGGACCAGAAGGAGTCGTGCTGTAAGATCGAGGCAACATCCTTTTGAGGCGCAGACAGTCGGTGGCCGGAACGCCGAGAAAGTAAGAGACTTTAAGCATTACTTCAAACCACGGCAGGACAGCCAATTATAGGTTGGCTGTCTCACTAAAACACCTAAGCAGACAACGGAGGCAGCTGTGGGAGAGGGGCGACTCTAGGGTCCCGGAAGAACTCCAGGCCTACCCCGTCATACGGGTGCGTCCTAACCATATCATCTGGGGGACGGAGAGAACGAAGATCAGAGACAGACAGAATCAGTTGTGAGGACTATCCCGGGGTGCTCAGCAGGGAAGGACTACAACACATAGGCGCTAGAAGGTAGACGCTGATTCCCACCTGTTAAGGGGACTCCTGATGTGCCTTCGGACCGGCCGGTCGCAGACAGCCCGGTTAACAGTGTTCTGGATTGGGTACCTCCAAACCTTCAGTAAAAAGGTAAAGAGACTGCAACCTGGTGTCCTCGTTATTCACCGCGACCTGCACCACACCACAACAACATCACTCTCCACCTTCATTGGACGCCCCTCAGCAGGGTCACGGGCCGGGTCTAGCCACCGTGACAACCCCAGAACTGCAACAGAGAGGCCCGGTACCGGGTACCCCTCGGCCCTGTGGCAGTGGGGGCGCTCCAACTTGGCGTCACGAACAGGATCTACTTAAGACTGAAGAATCAGGTCATGTGTGCCTTGGAACTGTGATTTATTGTGCTTGGACTGTGACTTATTGCAAAGACTGTGAATTGCTAATTGCCGCCAAGAGTTCCCACCACAATTCGCCATTGCCGCGCACGGAGGGAGGAGCCTTAGCTTCGTGGGCGGAACCGGTCAAGAGACCCTTACGCTGGCGGAGGACAGAGAATGAACTTCAATCCAATATTGCAGCCAGCATGCAGCCAGCAGGTAAGGAAAGGGTGAATCAAACACCCGAAAACCCCGCCCCTATGGCTGAAAATTGTTTCCTCCAAATTCAGGTGACAGTGTCCCTTTAAGTCCTCTTTTTCTCTGAAGAGGCAATTTGCATATGAGGTTTACATAGGCAGAATTAAATTACAAAATAGAATGGAAAAGGGTGAAATAACCTTAGCTAACTGAAAAAAAACCTTTTAAAATGTAACTTTTATTGGGTAAATGTATAAAATACAACCCACCAAGTGAAAGTGCAAAAGTGCATTAAAATAACAATAAGATTTAGAGAACCAGAGGAGAAAATCTATAAACAGTAAGGGATCAATATATTGTTCTATCCTCCCTGCTTAACGCTGGAACATCAGCATATGGATATAATTAAATCAAAATGCTGAAATCATAAACTTGTATAAGTCCTTATTATACAACTCCTCCTTATTATACAGCTCCTCCCAAATCTTAGCACAACTCATCAAATATCAAAATATTCAAGTATAGAAACCTTGAAGGTTTATCACATAGAGTATACTTCAATACTTCCTCAAATAGTGCTAGATATAACACCACACAGAAACCCACGGTGTGTTGATATAGAAACACTGTCCCTTACTGTAAATCTAACTAGCAGCCTACCTATTTGCGGAGGTTGGCACCCTAAGAGTATGTGTCCACGTTCAGGATTGCATCAGGATTTGGTCAGGATTTTCCATCAGTATTTGTAAGCCAAAACCAGGAGTGGAACAATTAGAGGAAAAGTATAAAAGAAACATATGCTCCACTTCTGTATTTATCACCCACTCCTGGTTTTGGCTTACAAATACTGATGGAAAATCCTGACCAAATCCTGATGCAATCCTGAACGTGGACACATACCCTAAGATGATGAGAAGTGGCACCCCTGCTCGTGCGATGGCTGTCCCTAGGCTCCTATACACACCCTGGGGAGACGCAGAAAGTGAAGAAGAAAGCCAGATGGGCGTGAATCCTGGGTTCTGATGATAATCAGTAGCCTGATGAGTGTATTATTTCTGATGGCATAAATTGATTTAACAACACCCAGCAGATGAGAATTAGAGCTAATCGTGTTAGTAGTAGGGATAGTATAAACATTCACACAGTGGGATCAAAAAATACTCTATGCGAAAATATCTGGGCTCATAAAGAATCCCAAACATGCCAAAGACACAAAAAATGAAAAGGCCATTGGCAGGCACCGTTTGTGAAATAAAGATAAAAGGAAATCTCACAAGCTTATGTCTTCAGATGCAGCAACCTGGTAAATATATCAATAATACAAATACAATCAGGTGCTGCCCGACAATTATTTAGGGTAGTACAGAAAATGCCAAACACAATTTCTCAAATGTAGGTGACATAAGACATATATATTGCACTATCAGGTGGTATTCAAATCATGGCAATCAGAAATTAAGCGAATTCAGAGTCCCCTTTACCAGGTGGAGTTAAAAGCCGCCCTACTAGCGTGGTGGTATTGTAGTCCCTTACTGCCTTTGGCTTCTGGCAAGGTCCTCACAATTCTCTGTGTCCTCCATGAGAGTTAGGACACAAACCCGTATGACAAGTGGCTCGAGCCTTTTTATAGGGTCTCTATCACAACCCGGGCTCTATGTTCCACTGTGCCTCCTTGGTATTCGGGCAGACAGGTGATGTGTAATCCAGCTGTCCTGACGGTTTCTGCTGTGCCTCCTAGAGTCCGACACAACCTCGGTCTTCCAGCTACCGGAATCTGCACTCAGCCAGGGAGGTAGCCCAACGCTGCTATGCTCCCCTGGTGTCTCTCTCCTGTGCTTCATTCTCCTGCATGCTCACTAAGCACTGTTCTTCTTTCTCAATTCTTTTTCCCCAGGAGCTGCAGCAACTCTGGCTGCACGGCCCCCTCAGTCCTTCCGACACTCGCTGTCTGACTGCTCTCTTCTCTGTCTTCCTGACAGATTACTCCTCACTTCCCCTCCAGCCAGAATATATATCTAGGGAAGTTCCCCTGAAAACCGGGTTCAGAGCTCCCCCCTCTGACCTGGAGTGCGAACATGTTGTGTGCTTTGTGTTTACCTGGTGAAAGAGATCTTCCTTCGCTTCCAAGCATGACATCACTCTCCCCATGAGGAAAGCAATGCTACTGTGACAACTAGGACCCTGGGGTATCACAATTACATTTTGCACCTTGTTTTTGCATCTAGTTTTTGACATTTCAGCCCGTTTTTCGTTCTTTTAGTTTATGCCATTTTTTAAGTCTTTGTGTTTAGTTTTTTTTTCATATTCACAAATGTGGAAGTGGTTTTTGGTTTCCAAATGTTTGGGGCCAATTTATTAATTGCAACTTTTTGACAACTTGCACAATTTATGCACAAATGTACTTCACTCCCAGGAGTGATTTTTACTGTAAAAAGACACAAAACAAATTAAAGACAAAAATAAAGAGCATTTTAAATTTTACATAAAATTCATGTACCACGTGCGCCATTCTGAAGAATTTAGTGGTATAAACACCAACGACTACCTCAAAACAAAATAAAGAAAACTGACTAAAAAAAATGGCAACGGAGAATAGGGCTGTTTGTGTTCAGCTTATTGTCAAGGGACATTTCTAACAAGTATGGATTGGTCAAAGCGGGGAACCTCTTTAAATTGTCAGTAGATCTGGAATTAATAAATACTGATTTTAACCAGGTGTGTTAGATCTTACAATAGTAATGATCCTCTCTGACCTGATACCGTCCAATATAACATGGTCTTCTATAGCATCGATCACATAACGTGAGATTATCTAAATAGAATAATAACCTTGCAAATATTATTTGGTCCCATAAGAATATCAGATTACTGGATTCACTGTAATTCCTACTGATGAGATCTGTAATAATGTGACATACCATCATGATGTGACAAGCAATGATATATTTTTAGCAATTAATACTTACATTATAGTGTTTATGCAAGATTAAAATAGGCCGCCTGTATGTGCTTTCTTCAAGTAAGAGTTCAGTTTCAATTTCCTGTTTGAGTCAGACCTGACACCTTTCTTGAGTCATTTCGGGTATGTTAAGTCTGTGCTGCTCACGCAAAGCCTGTTTACAATTAGCTTGTACTGGGATTCCCAGAAAGAGTCACCAACTCTGCAGATCTCATCCGGACATCCTCAGGCTGTGTGACACAGGTGTCAGCGGCTAAAAATAAGTGGTCTCTTTGCATGAAGTGGTTAACTGATGAAACGAAACTTCAGCTCTGATACAAGAACTTAAACCAAAGCACCTTCCTGTACTATGCACGATGCTTAAGAACACTGCTATAGCAATTGGGTTGTCTTAGGAGAGGATTGTGCCATCTCCCGAAGCCATCACAACCCAATCCTGATTTTTTTTTTTCTCAGATATCACATATACCCATTAAGTTGAATGGATCTATTTACACATCCGTGAAAGTCACCGATCTGAGTTTGAGATCCATGAGCTCAGAGCAGGTCTATGCACATCCAAACGTCAATGGGATTCATGAAACACAGATGCAAATCAGTAGGCTTCTGACTTGCTTCCGTTTTGCATCCATGGATCACTGATCTTTTGCTTAGTAATAAATTTGAATAAAAGCTACTATATTTGAATAAAGCCATGACCTTCCAGGGGTCTTTTTATTTGCTTGTAAGCAAGCCCACTCTTTAGTGAAACAAAACAAAAGAGAAAAAATAAACAGATGTTATTAGGATGACATCTGATAAAATATATCAGATTCTCTTGGATGGTAAAATTCACCCAGATTTGTGAATGGAGCCTTAAAATGTAGCTCAAAACAGGTATATCACCAGATTCACAATAAGGGTGCGCTCATATCAGCATTTAAACTCGGCAAGTGCAATGCGAGAAAAGCTCGCATTTCACTCGCTACAATGTTAGGCAATGAGACAGTGCTCATCTGCGAGTTTTTCCTCACCTGGAATTGGGGTAAGGAAAAATTTGCAGCATGCTGCATATGGCCACATGAAACAAGGGGTGACCCCTCACAAAAAATGACATGGGGTCCCCCTATTTTTAATAACTAGCAAAGGCTAGGCAGACAGCTGCAAGCTGAAATTAATCGCCTGGGAAGCTCCATGTTTATTGCCTCATTCACAGACTATAAACATCAGCCCCCAGATGTCGACTTTCCCTCTGCTGGTTAATCACAATATGCGGGACCTCACGCCTTTTTTTACTTTTCATTTTTAATAATTACCTAAATATATGTGCAGTAAACTACACACTGCACTAATTATATATCTCACTGACATATTTCTATCTATCTGTATATAAGATTGTTTTATTAGTTCGAAAACTAGCTTGAAGTGACAGAGAATTACTGTAAGTAAAAGCTGATGTCAAAAATGCATTGCATGCTGTCAAGCTCTGACGGTCCTCGGTAAGGAAGGGGACCCTAACTATCCCTGTCTTGGGGTACTCTTGAAGGTAGAGAGGCCAGAGTCTCCAATCTTACTATGCTCCTGTTAAACCTTGGTCTGTCCCATCCTACACTCCATGAGGCATGGGACAGAAATGTAATGTAAACAAGACATAAAAGACAAAACAGAGATAACAGCAAACCTCTATCAGCACTAACCAACAATAGGGAGGAGGATAGGGACAGGGAGGAATAAACTAAATGGAGAAAATGGAGACAGGGACTAAGAGATAAACACACACGTACTACAGCAAACCACAGAACACTTCTACAACTCTACTCCAAACGCTTTAGCACACAGCACAGTAAGATGAATGTTTCACCGACAGGAACAAAAAGTTCTGACCAGCTTATATAGGAAGATGTACTGACCAGATCAGAAGCAGCTGAAATGGAGCTGCATGCTTCTGACCAGCATACAATGGGTCATTAACCTCTTCTGCACCAGAAGAAACTAAATCCATTTAATATTTGACACAAATCACACCATCTCTAAAGCAGACCTACGATTCCTTTCCCAACACGATCGTCTAATTCCAGGTCTTCCAGGGGGACGTAACACCCTTGTGACAGTACTTCCCCTTCTACGAGGGGCCACTGGACCCTCGGGACCAGGTTTATCAGGATGAGCCACATAAAAGGACCAAATTGGTTTACTGGCATTCACCTCAGATGCTGGTACCCTCATCTTCTCTTCAGGACCATACCGCTTCCAGAGAACCAAGTATTGTAAAGAGCGGCAAACCATATGAGAATCCACAATTCTTGCCACCTGAAACTCCAAATTACCATCAACAATAATTGGTGGCGGCAGCAAGGGTGACAGCTCCACAAGCGCTACATATTTTTTAAGCAAAGACTTTTGGAAAACGTTGTGGATTTTAAGAGTTGGTGGAAGCTCAAGACGAAAGGCCACAGGGTTAATTACGGTGACCACCTTATAAGGACCAATGAACCTAGGAAGGAATTTTCAGTTTAATATTTCTGGTAGACAGCCATACTAAATAATTCACACCCAGGTCCAGACCTGACAACCATTTCCCATCAGCCATGCATTTGTATCTGTCCCCTATGATCCTTAAGTTGCTTTTAACCCCTTGCCATACAGATGGGAGTGATGAAGAAAATCGTTCCTCCCCAGGAACACTAAAGACCCCTCCTTACTGAAGGTACAAAACTGAAGATGGAAGCCATATGCATGACAAAAATGGAAACTTACCAATGGACTCACTGTGACAATTGCTTAAGGCAAACTCAGCTAATGGTAGAAAATATGACCCCCTGGTTATCTGACACAAAACACCTGAGGTATGTTTCCAGACTTTGGAGTAGACGTTCATTCTGACCATTAGTTTGAGGACGAAACGCTTAAGAAAAGATTTGAAGAGAAGATTTGTAATAAAATCCATGGATAAATGTGTCCAAGGCCGGTCGGGTATGGTTAATGGTAGAAGAGTCCCAGATGGATGAGTATGTGGCGTCTTAGGATCCGCAAGACATTACAGGAACACACAAAGTTGACTACATCCGTATGCAACCTTGGCCACGAAAAATTATGAGAAAGGAGGTCCAAGGTTGCTTTATTACCTGGCTGACCAGCAGGAGCCAAGCTATGATTGCGGGACGAGATGTACTTTTGAACAATACCATTGGTTTTACCATGCCGTGTAACAGAAAATGGAAAAAAATTCCAAGTGCGGTGAAATTGCAAAAAAAGTGCAATCTCACACTTGATTTTTGCTTGGCTTTTTTGCTAGGTTCACCAAATGCTAAAACTAACCTGCCATTAAGATTCTCCAGGTCATTACGAGTTCATAGACACCTAACATGGCTAGGTTATTTTTTATCTAAGTGGTTCCAAAGTTAGCTAAAAAAAAAAAATAAAAAAAAAAATTGTGCGATTTTCCGATACCCGTAGCGTCTCCAATTTTCGTGATCTGGGGTCAGGTGAGGGTTTATTTTTTGTGTGCCAAGCTGGCGTTTTTAATCATACCATATTGGTGTAGACACGTTCTTTTGATCGCCCGTTATTGCATTTTAATGCAATGTCGCGGCGACCAAAAAAACGTAATTTTGTCGTTTTGATTTTTTTTCTCGCTACGCCATTTAGCGGTCAGGTTAATCCTTTGTTTTTATTGATATATCGGGCGATTCTGAACGCGGCGATACCAAATATGTGATTTTTTTTTAATTGTTTTATTTTGATTGGGGCGAAAGGGGGGTGATTTGAACTTTTATATATTTTTTATTTTTTTTTATATTTTTAAACACTTTTTTTTTATTTTGTCTAGAAGCATGCACAACTCGATCGGCACTGCTACATAGAGGTGAAGTACAGATCACCTCTATGTAGCAGAAATGCAGGTGTACTTTGAACGCAGACCACAGGATGGCGCTCAAAGCAATCGGCCATCAACAACCATAGAGGTCTCAAGGAGACCTCTGGTTGTTATGGCAATGCACCGCTGACCCCCGATCATGTGACGGGGGTCAGCGGTGCGAGCACTTCCGGCCGCGTGCCCAGGAGCGCTAGTCAAATGCTGCTGTCAGCGCTTGACGGCGGCATTTAACTAGTTAATGGGCGCGAGCGGATCGCGGTTGCGGCTTTGAGGTGGGCTCACCACCGGAGACCACCTCAAAAGCAGGGGATCTGCCAGCTGACGTACTATTCCGTCAGCTGGCAGAAAGGGGTTAAAAGAGTGTAGGGGCTCCCTCTTTAACTCCATTGGCAGCACGAGGTCATGATCGTGTGATGCTGGTGTTGGCCATGGCAATTCATGGCCAAATAGCAGCCTTAGAGTCTGCCGGCTATAGTGACCTGTTCAGATGTTAGCGACATTTAGGTGATAAAAATACACTTTTTCATTCCTGTTATGCCACTTTGTATTAATTCCTGAAAAGTACCTAAAGGGTTAATAAACTACCTGACAGCAGTTTTCAATATGTTGAGGGGTGCCGTTTTTAAAATGGTATCACTTCTGGGGGTTTTCCAAATTATAAGACCCTCAAAGTCACTTCAAACCTGGAAAGGTCCCTAAAAAATAAATGTTGTAAATTTGCTTGAAAAAATTAATTATGCTACATTTGAAATCTCCTAAAATGCTAACAAAATAAAACAACATTTTACAAATGGTGCTGGTGTAAAGCAGGCATGAGGGAAATGTTATTTATGAATGCTTTTCTGTGGTATGACTATCTGGATTAAAGGGATAATCATTCAAAGTTTGAAAATTGATATTTAAATTTCTGTCAAATTTCTGATATTTTTTAGAAAAAAGACAAAACATATCAACCTAAATTTACCATTATCATAAATTATAATGTGCCACAAAAAATAGTCTCAAAATCACTGGGATTTTTTTAAGCATTCCAGAGTTATTACCACATAAAGTGACACTGATCAGATTTAAAAAATTTGGCCCAGTTACTAAGGGGTTAATCCCATAGTGTTGGGTATCATATGGGCAGATAGGAAAAACAGTTAGCTAATGGTTCACGCAGCCACCAGGAACTTGAATTAAAGCAAGATAAGGTGCGGCCCTGCGCTTAGTAACCCGATGTTTATCCTGGTTACAAGCGAACGCATCGCTGGATCGCTGTCACACACAACGATCCAGTGATGACAGCGGGAGATCCAGCGACGAAAGAAAGTTCCAAACGATCTGCTACGACGTACGATTCTCAGCAGGGTCCCTGATCACTGCTGCGTATCAGACACAGCGATATCGTATGGATATCGCTGGAACGTCACGGATCGTACCGTCGTAGCGACAAAAGTGCCACTGTGAGACGGTACCCTTACGCAAAGTTTGGCAAGGAGTGGATCAGGTGATTCTTCTTAGCTAATGATGAGCTTAGACTGGGTGGACCTGTTTTATCTCACTTTTCTCAATTCGCTTAAGTAATAGTTGACCTACTAGGGTTGATGGCTCAAGATATGCTTTTGGACAAAAGAGAACATGGGAGATAATAGAACATTGCTTATTTTGTGCTTGTGTTCTGTAAGCTTTTTATTTCACAGAGTACACTCAATATGTTCCAGATGTACGCTGCAACCGATGGCTCGCATTGATGAGGGGCCCAGGCTGTTCTATTCTGGTCATTTATAGATATGACAGTGTTGTTATTGACCTACTTTAGTTTCCGGGCATACTCTTTGTACGCAGCTCATACCTTTTCAGTAAATCTGTACAAGAACATTCGATACTGTTATAAAACATTTTATCTGCACTTGGAACAGCTTTTATTTGTCTTGTTAAAAAATAACAGCTTTCTCATATCGCTGTTGCCAAAGTTGCAGAGAAACCAGAAAATGGCTGATGTTATGTATTCAGCTTTTAATAGAAGTTGTAGGACAATATTACTAATTGTAAGTCCATGTTCAGTGACACCTAATTCACACTATGGTAAGCTACCCACCACTTCTCTATAAATAAGCAAATTTAGGCTGGTTTCACATAGAGCATTTTTTTAATTTATTTTAAAATGGCATTGGAGTTTTTTATTTTTAGGCCAGAAGTCACACCTTTATATTTCCTATCACCTTGTGTTGCCCAAACAAATACACATACGTACATTTTAGACCTAAAATAGGACCTGAACCCCTTTACGAGATGGCCAATTATCGTTTTTATTTTTTCCTCGCCTTCTTCCATAACTTTTTCCATCCACATAACAGTATGAGGGCTTGTTTTTTGCGGGACGTAGTTTTGAATGACACCATTAATTTTATCATGTGATGCACTGGAAATCGAGAAAAATTTCCAAATGCGGAGAATTTCAAAAACAATTGTTTTTTTTTAAATTTACTATGTTCACTTGACCTGGCAATATGATTCTCCAGGTTGGTACAGTTAAGAAGATACCAAACATGTATAGTTTTTATTGTTAAAGTGGTGAAAAAAAATTGGAAATTTGAAAAAAATTTGAGACATTTTCATTTTTTGAGACCGGTAACATTTTCAATTTTTGGGATATGGAGCTCTGTGAGGGCTTATTTTTTTGTGCCCTAAGCTGACGTTTTTATTGATACCATGTTAGTGTAGATACGATGTTTTGACAGCCTTTTATTGCATTTTATTGCAAAGTTGCAGCGGTCCAAAAAAACGTAATTCTGAAGTTTCAATTTTTTCCTTGTTATGCCGTTTACCAATGGGATTAATTTATTTTATACTTTTGTAGATCGGACTTCTACAAATGCAGAGATACCAAATATGTGTTATTTTATTGTTTTATTTTTAATGGGGCAAAAGGAAGACGAATTGAACTTTGGTTTTTTTTTATTATTTTAATATTTTTACAAACTTTTTTTCACTTTTATCTGTATCTAACAGTCCCCAGGGGTCTTGAAGCTGCAATCATCTGATTGCATGTACTATACATGGAGTAGCAGTACACTACTATGTATAACAGAAATCACAATCTCCTATGAATGCCAGCTAAATCATAACAAACACGGACATCTTCAGCAGATCTCAGGTTATGATAGTGTAGCGCCCCCACTGCCGCAGGGCCGAGGGGTACCCGGTACCGGGCCTCCGAGTCTCTGCTCTGGGGTTGTCACGGTGGCTAGACCCGGTCCGTGACCCTGCTGAGGGGCGCACAATGAAAGGTGTAACAGTTCGATGTGGATGGTGATGATGTTATGGTGTAGTGCCGGTCGCAGTAAATCACAAGGACACAGGGGTGCAGTCTCTTTACCTCTTTACTGAAGGTCTCTGAGTCCTCAGTCCGGTTCACCAGGCTGCGCAAGTCCGGCCGGTCCAATGGCACCTCCAGAGTTCTCTTTGCAGGTGGAAATCTGTACTTTCCTACTAGCGCTATGTGTTGTGGTCCTCCCCTGCTGTGCTTACGGGATAGTACCCCACAACTGTTGTGTCTGTTTCTGATGTTCCCTCACAACTCGTTCAGATGATGTTCTTCTCCTCCGTCCCTCCCTGATGGTCTGGTTAGGACGGCACCCGTATGACGAGTAGGCTCGGAGCTCTTCCGGGACCCTAGAGTCGCCCCTCTCCTAGTATGCCCCCCATGTCTTCATAGGTGATGTATGTGAGACAGCCCGCCTTAGACTGACTGTCCTGCCGTTGGTTTGAAGTATGGCTTGGAACTCTATACTTCCTCGGCGTTCCGGCCACCGGTGAATTACGCCTCAGTAGGATGTTGCCTCGGTCTTACAGCACGACTCCTACTGGAACTTCTCCTTCTGTTGATCTCGTTTCTCACTCAGCACAATATATCTCGCTTCTTATCCTTTCTTAGGGCACCGCCGCTATCCTGAGCAGGCACGGTCCCGTAACGTTCTTTCCAATTGCCAGGCCTCTGTCAGGATCCCACCCCTGACAGGGACCCTACCGAATCTTCCCCCACAACACCCTCTGCCACAAGGTGTTGCCTGGTTCCCACCCAGTCAGCTTTCTCTCTAACTTCCTGCCTGACCCCCAGTTTTACCAGTATGTGAGGAGTGGCCTAATGAATAGTACCCTTAGCTCCCCCTGGAGGCCCGGCTGTGAAATGTATTGGTGTCTGTGATACCTGGTCAGATGAACTCCTTCAGTGCCATCGGACGTACCATAGCCCCCCATGGTGGCGGAGCAACAGTACTGCAACGAACAGGACTCTGGGGCGCTGCACTAGCAACCCATCAGGGCCCCATGATCATGTCACGGGTGCGCCAAAGGGAGCGTGGAATGATGAGCTCGCTGCCACTGAGTGTTAAATGCCGGTGTCACAACCAGGTATTAGGGTATGTTTCCACTTGCCGGATTACATCAGGATTTGCTGCGGATTGGACGCTGCGTACAGCCACAGCTTCCAATCCGCAACATCCAGATGTTACAGCATAGTGGAGGGGATTTTATGAAATCCCATCTCCACTATGTGTGCACGGCCGCATCCGCCGGCCCTGAGTATCCAGACATGCGGTGCATCTTTATAGACTGAAGCATGTTTATTTATCTTGCGGAGACGGAGCGTCTCCGCAAGATAAATACCACAGTCTATGTATAGGATGCGGTGATTCCGCATGTGTTCAATAAACACATGCGGAAACACCGCTCATACAAAAGGGGGCAGGGCTTTGGGCGGAGCGTGGTATTGGCTGCATCCAAAGCGCAGCCATTCCGGCATGTGGAAGCATACCCTTTAGAGGCAGATGATGACTGAATAATTCAGCTGTCATCAGCTGGGAAAGATGTAGACATGGCTTGCGAGCCCGTATCAAAGTAATTGTACATCATATGTTGTGAAAGGGTTAAGTTAAAGGTGGTTTCTCACAAGTAAAATACATTTAATTAATAGATTTTCGAGTAAAAATAAATTCCACAATTGGATGTGTTAAAAAAAATGTTCCTGTGGTGAGATAATCTTATAAATGTGCCCCTGCTGTGTACTGTGTAATGGCTATGTCTCACCATATAGAAACATGGTCTGATCATACCACAGCTCCTGGTGCTTTTTGTGAGGTAAAACAATTCTCTGCTTGTTTAAAAGTTTAAAAACAAGCAGCAAGTGTTTTACCTCAAAGAAAGAATCAGTTGTGATTTCAAGCTGTAATTTTTACGATATGAATATGAAGCGGAAAGAGGACACTAGGGGAGCGCAGGAAGGTGAGAATAATCTTTTGGGTTTACTTACCTCTGTGAATGGGCAAGGTCGTGGACAGGATGGGGTTCAGGATGGGGCAGCATATGGGCCCAAGTCAGGGGACATAGGGATCTAAGACGTCATCGCTATGGTCACCACTATTTTTAATAACCAGCTGAGGGAAAGTAGACAGTTGGGGGCTCATGTTATTATTATGGGAAGGGGCCAATATCCATAAAGGTTCCGAGCTCCATAAAATCAGCTCAGAGCTGTCTGCATAGCCTTTACTGGCTATTAACAGAGGGACACCCCAAAAAATGATGTGGGGTCCCCCCTATTTTTAATAACTTGAAAAGGCTATGCAGACAGCTGCAGGCTGATATTAATAGGCTGGGAAAGGACCATGGATATTTGTCTCCTTCCAGACTAAACACCAGACCTCAGCCGTCCCAGAAATGGCGCATTCATTAGATGCGCCATTTTTAGCACTTAGTCTATGCTCTTCACCGCTTGTCTTGGTGCGTTGGCAAGCGGGGTAATGGTTTTGGAGTTTATGTCAGCTGCTTTATGTCCGCTGGCATCAAGCCCAGGGGCTTGTAATGGAGAGGTGTCTAAAACACAACCCCATTACTAACTCCGTATCCAAAAGTAAGAAAGACACACACAGAGGAAAGTTCTTTAATTAAACAAAACACATCCCGATAAATCCCTTTTTTTTCCCATTTATTAAGATAAAATTAAAATAAAAAATCAAAGTAATACTCACCTGATTGCCATTAATCTATAATGATGAGCTCCCATGATGATACCCGACTTCAGCTGTAGTGCTGAACTGTGACATTAGTAATGTGAATCTGGCTGCTGCGACGTAACGAGCAAAAAAGTCAAATTGCCAGAATTAGGTTTCTTTGGTTGCCGCAACATTGCATTAAAATGCAATAACGGGCAATCAAAAGATCATATTTGCACCAAAATGGTATCATTAAAAACATTAGCTCAGTACGCCAAAAAAAAGCCATCACCCAACCTGAAATCACGAAAAATGAAGACGCTACGGGTATCGGAAAATGGCACAATTTTTATTATTATTTTTAACAAACTTTTGGAATTTTTCTACACCACTTAGATGTCTATGGTGTCTATGAACTCGTAATGTAGAATCATAGTGGCAGGTCAATTTTAGCATTTAGTGAATATGGTAAAAAAAAACAACAACAACCCCGGGATTGCACTTTTTTTGCAATTTTACAGCACTTGGAATTATTTCCCCGTTTTTTAGTGCATGACATGGTAAAACCAATGGTATCTTTCAAAAGTACAAGTCATCCCGCAAAAAACAAGCCCTCATATGGCCATTTTGACCAAAAAAATTAAAAAGTTATGGCTCTCGGCAGAAGGGGAGCACAAAATGTAAATGTAAAACCAAAAATACCTTTGGTGTTTAAGGGGGTTAATAACAAGCACAGGTTAAACAGACAGCTGTGGGCTTATATTAATAGGCTGTGAAGGTACCATGGATATTGCCCTCCTCCCAGACTAATAACACAAGCCCTGAAATGGCGCATCCATTAGATGCATCAATTCTGGTGCTTAGCCTCGGCTCTTCCCCATTGCCCTTGGGCGTTGACAATCGGAGTAATGGTTTTGGGGTAGAGAGGCACCTTACAGACACCCCAATTACTAACCCCGTAGTCAAAAGTAATAAACACAAACAGAGAAAAGTCCTTTAATTGTAAAAACTACACACCAACAATTACCCTCATTTACCCACTTATTACCATAAAAATAAAAGTAATCCACTGTGGTCCGCCGTAAAGAAATAGTAAGGAGGTTCCATGACAATCTCCGACTCTGCTACATCCGGAGGCTGTGGTGACCGGTGACATCAGTAACGTGATCGGTCTCCACTGAGAGTAGCGTGAGAACCCGGCTGCAGTGATGAGCGGTGACGTCATTAAGATTACTGCAGGTCATTGCTGGCAATAATTTTGCTTTTACCATCCACCTGAGCATTTCATTCTGATATGTGTCACACGGATGACACACTTTATGTGCGTGTGTGCGGGATGTTTTGTGATCCTTCCTGACGGAAAAAAACAGACATGTCTACGTGTGGGTCACATGGACATACGTTCCCTGTGAGCACACTGTGCGTGGTCCCATAGATTTAAAAAAGTAAGTGTCTCAAGTACGTCTGAAAACTGTGACCACACATACTGGAGACACTGACGTGTGAAGGGGGCCTTACACAGTAGCAAATATGCACTCACAGAGGTTCTCTGCTAAAATCAAGTAATCACCTATCATCAGGCCTCATTCACACATTCAGTTTTTGTTCAGTATTTTACATCAGTATTTGTAGCCAAAACCAGGAGTGGGTGAAAAAAGCAGAAGTGGTGCACATGTTTCTATTATACTTTTCCTCTGATTGTTCCACTCCTGGTTTTGGCTTGCAAATACTGAGGTAAAATACTTACCAAATACTAAATGTGTGAATAAGGCCTGAAGATAAGTGATAAGTTATTGATTGGTGGGGGTCCGACTGCTGGGATGCCCACAGATCGACGGAAAGTACAACTTTTATCCCCATTAGTATGATCGACTCGACCACTAATCCATTCAGACTATCTACAGAAGAACTTTGGGCATTTGCACCTAACTACTAAGAAGCAAAAGGCAGAACATTATTTTTACAGACCCATAGACTTCTATGATTGACTTTAATCCGTAATTCGGATCAAAATTAAAATATACATATTCTTTTGGTCATACACATAATCCCCCAAAATACATGGGCATGAGGCCTTATCTGACTGATAATAAGCCAGTCCTTCTCAAGGAATCTATTTTCTCTATTCACTTAATATGGTGCATTGTGTCTAGGAGCGTTACATTCATTGAGAACTTCAACAATATCACTTTATTTTACTTGGCTCCAGAACATTTAGTCCATCTGGCCTGCAAATGGATTCAATTCCACATTGTAAAACTGTTTAAAAAGACCACACCAAAAACAATAGAAATATGTTAGAAAAACATTCCTTTCAACTCCACACAAGTTGTATTTATTTTCCAGTTGTTACAGGTCACTTGGTTTCTTCAGCTGTTCAATTCACTAGAAGTTTCCCTAGTAGTGCGGGAACTGTCCTGATCCTCAGCAGTAGGGCCCTGGTCATGCCAATTCTTCTTCACAAAGGTAAGGTGCATTTACATGGGCAGATTTCTGCTCTTAAAGAGCATTTACCAGCTATAAACAAATCAATGGGCGCTCATTAAAAGGCTTCTTTCTCATGGGTCGATTCAAACTGTTTAGGGTCAGAACGACCGTCAATACAATCATTCTGTTCCCTTCATAGAATGTGTCTTGTCGTCAGTGCATGCCTCTTAGATCAGGCAATGTGAGGTCGACAATGATGATATATTGGTGACCATAAATGATCTAATCAAGCGACGAACAAGTGTTTTTGTCATTTATCGTCTGATCATCTGACAGTGATGGAGGAAAAGCGTTCTTGTGAATGCCAATTACCGGCATTTAAAGGGCCATTTAGGAATATGTTAAATATATGAAGAGACAACAGTGTCCATAATTCCTGAAGGAAGCAAGTGATACGAGCCATAAGCTTTGTTCTCACTATGAGGGTGCAGCACGTTGGGCCCTTAAAATAGCAGTCTTCTGACATACAGTATACATAATAGAATCATAGAATGTTAGAGTTGGAAGGGACCTCAAGGGTCAGCCTGTCCAACCCCTTGCTCCAAGCCCCCTGTCCTGGTGCGTTGACAAGCGGGGTAATGGTTTTGGAGTTTGTCAGCTGCTTTATGCCCGCTGACATCAAGCCCAGAGGCTAGTAATGGAGAGGTGTCTAAAACACAACTCCATTACTAACCCCGTATCCAAAAGTAAGAAAGACACACAGAAAAAAGTTCTTTAATTAAACAAAACACATCCCGATAAATCCCTTTTTTTCCCATTTATTAAGATAAAATTAAAATAAAAAATCAAAGTAATACTCACCTGGAACTGTGACATTAGTAATGTGAATCTGGCTGCTGCGACAAGTGATGACATCATAAGGTTATCACAGTTCATAGCCAATGAACTGCGGTAACTACTGAGGTCACCTTAGTTCACAGGTACCGGTTCTCAAAAGTTCAGCTCAGTAGTGGTAATATGTGGTCTGATCATGGAGTGGCGATTTTTGTCCCTTGCATGTGGTATTATCTGGTCACCATGTGGTGGTAATATGTGGTCTGGTCACAGTGTGGTGGTATTTGTCCCTTTTATGTGGCATTATTCAGTCACTACTTGGTTACTTGGTGGTAATATGTGGTCTGATCATGATGTGGCAGTACTTGTCCCTTGTATGTGTCCCTTGTATGTGTATTCGGACCATAGCGGGACCGCCCCTGGGTGAGTATAATCTAACCTCTTTTTCTCATCTTTCAGGATACATCGGGGTGCTTATCTACAGCATTCCAGAATGCTGTAGATAAGCCCCTGATGCTGGTGAGCATAGCTCATCTTCGACTTTGGGGGTGACAGGTTCCCTTTAATTCTCCTCTGAGCCTTCTTTTTTTGCAAGCTAAACATTCCCAGGTCCTTTAACCATTCCTTGTAGGACATCAATGTGCCTGTAGGCTTTTTTGCAAAAAGAATGCACACAATTCACCAATATGCATTGAAACCCCTTATATTAACTGTGTTAACCCCTAACTGTATCATGACATACATGCACATTGTGGTGCAGTCATAGGGATGGAGAGGGCACGTGCACTGTGACTATGCCATCTGCAGTAGATGTGGGCTGTTATATACTGTATGTCTAGGCTCGCATGCTGCAACGGTCAAGATTGCAGCTATGTGGGACTCCTTTCATACCATGGTAAATAACGAAAATGGCATGTAAGAATTTTGACAGAAGGAGAATGGTCTTTCAGTCACCATATTGGTCCTGTTAAGCATTAGCTCCCTGAGTTACGATGGGTGGCGATCGCAGTCAGAGGTCTAACAATGCCTTTTGTGAATCCCACACGATAACCTATTAAATACAGTAAATCCTGCTGGAGACAGTGCCTAATAGGATTCCTGGCAGTCTTTGGATAGGGGTACATGAGCATATAAAATATCGTTCCATTTCATTCAAAAAAGTGGGACAATTTTTTTCTCACTTGTGCAGTCCCTAAATAATCAGTTTTTTTTACTGCAGCAGCTATTAATCATTTACAGGACCATTTATAGTTTCCCATGTTACAGAATGTAATGTATCCATAAAAATCAAATGTTATACTATGGTTCCATACAGCATTTGATTTTTTTACTCACCTATAGACTTGTATGGATGAGTCTCAACTTATTTATGGAAGAAACTAGTGTATACTGTGATTTTTTTCACACACGGATTCGGTCAATGAAAAACAATTGCTTATCTGCACTGCCATAGTGAATAACATTGGTCCAAGTGCCGTCTGTTTTTTCCGCGGACATTACTCAGACAGAAAGTATATGTGTAACACCCCAGGTTCCTGGTTGTTACAGTGGCATTGCTTTCCTCAAGGGGAGAGTGATGTCATGCTTGGAAGCAAGGAAGGATCCCTCTATCAGGTATTCACAAACATGCAACATATTCTTACTCCAGGCCAGAAGGGGGAGCTCTGATCCAGTTTCTGGGTGGCTCCCCTATATATATTCTGGATGGAAGGAAAGTAGTCCGTCAGTCTGTGAGAGAGACAGAGGAAAGAGGCCATGCAGATGAGAAGATGTGCAGCTCCTGTGAGGAAAGTGTGGGGCCGTGCAGCTACGTGAGGTGCTGCAGCTCCTGGAAAGGAGAGAGAAAAGTACGGAACAAGCTGTAGAGAGCATGAAGGAGGAAAAGGAGCAAAGGAGAGTTGAGAGCTGGAGAGAAGCTGCGACTGAGCTTCCTCCACCCTGAGCGCAGATACCGGTAGCCGGAAGACCGAGATTATGGGGGTAACTCTATGCCCCATGGCAGAAACCAGTGGGCAGCAGATTGCAAGTTACCTGTCCACCATTAACACCCGAAGACACTGTAGCAGATAGAGCCCGAGTCGTGATAGAGATCTTGTAAAAAGGCTCGAGTTACCTGTCATGCGGGTAGTGTCCTACCTAAAGGGGGACAGAGAGAAAATGTGAGGACCTTGTGTGAGGCCTAAGGCAGCAAGGGACTACAACGCAGTGCTAGAAGGAAGGCTTCCAACCCCACCTGGTCATGGGGATTCCCAATTCGCTTCCAAGCCGGCCGGACCATACCCCAGCACCTGCGATCCGGTACCCTGGACTGTGGGTGTTCTCCATTTATTTCCGGCACAACCCCATCCTTGCCAAACACATCGGTAGCCCTGGGGACCCAGCTTCACCTGTGGGAAGACATACCATCCCTGCTGCCATAACATCACTCCAGAGAACCCCTTTAAGCAGCGTCGGTGACCCCTGACCGAGTACCACAGGTGGCGTCGTGGACTTTTATTGTTTCACAAACCCCTTTAAAGACTTTTCCTTTAACATGGGTGCCCAGGGCCACGGACAGGGTCACCGCTGCCGTGACACATCCCTTTAAGTACCGGACCCGGTACCGAGTACCCCATGGCCCTGGCGGGCATTCCATATGGTCATGTGAATGAGCCCTAATAATAGATCCACAGGATAAGTTAAGCAAAGTACAGCAGTGCGCAGTCGCCGGGAAAGGTCAGAGAGGCCTGTCGCCTGCGCATTGCAGTACTTTGTTCTGCCCTCAACAGGGCAGATAAAGTACGCCTGCGCAGAAGCCGTGGCAGGAAGCAAAAAGGAAAAGGACGTCATTGTATAAAGATGGGAGGCGCCGGACCCAGACCGCACCGGGACCGCCCCTGGATGGGTATAATCTAACTTGTTTTTTTAATCTTTCAGGATACATCGGGGGCTTATCTACAGCATTACAGAATGCTGTAGATAAGCCCCTGATGCCGGTGGCCTTAGCTTATAGGTGAAAAATGGGGTGACAGATTCCCTTTAAATACAAATCCCAAAATTACACTGATAAAAGTTCCAGCTCTTTCTGGAAAGGAAAAAAAAACAGCCCTGTTCTGTAAAACAGAATTAGTAAAACGTTATAGCTGTCCAAATATGAGAACCAAAATAATAATAATAATTTGTTTTAAGAATTTATATTCTTGTGCAAAAGTTAATTGGATATCACTGGAATCATAAAAATAAAGTACACATGTCAATTCTACTGTTTGGCGAAAACAGTAAAAAAAGAAAATAGAGAATCTGATTTTTTTCATTTTTTTGTTCTACTTTGATACGAAAAAAATAGAATATGATGTGTTTTAATTTCTGTATGCATCCAAATATTGTACTGATGAAAACTACTACAGTTTGTCCTGGAAAATGAAATTTTCTGCGACCCATAGTTTAAAGAAAGTATTGACAAATCTGTTTTGCCAACAGATCTACTGTATGTATCCATTCTGTTTTTTCCATGAATGTGGAAAAAGAAAGACAGATTTTTATCAGCGTAATGGATCAGATTTTCATCAATATTTGGTCAGTGTGTTAATATTTTCCAGCAGTGATTTTCTTCAATGACAAAAAAACATTGATAGAACACATGTGTGAAACACAGACATCTGAATGGGGCCTTAAACTTAATGCATTCCAATCAGATTTTGCAGACTAAGCTCAAACATATAAGTCTCTAGGGATCCATCAAAAACAGACAAAAAAACATTTTACATCTAATTTGCAAGTGTTTTCATTGGTTCTAAGGGTATGTGCACACGTAAAATGGTCCACTGTGGATTTTTCCGCAGCGGATTTGATAAATCCACAGGGCAAAAACACCGCGTTTTTCCTGCGAATTTATCACGGATTTACCGCGTTTTTTGTGTGGATTCCACTGCAGTTTTACACCTGCGGTTTTCTATTATGGAGCAGGTATAAAATCGCGGCAGATTCCGCAGAAAGGATTGACATACTGCGGAATATAAACCGCTGCGTTTCCGCGCGTTTTTTTCCGCAGCATTGGCACTGCGGATTGCGTTTTCCATAGGTGTACATTATACTGTAAACTCATGGGAAACTGCTGCGGACCGGCAGCTGCGGATCCGCTGCAGATCCGCAGCAAAATCCGCATCGTGTGCACAGAGCCTAAGTGTTTAGACTGCTTGCAGCCTTTAGTTTTAAAACAAATTGATGTAAAATGGATGCAAAACAGGTAAAACCAATGTCACATAGGAGAAAAACGGTCTGTATTTGGTGGATGTAAAGGTGGACATGGTGTGTGAATGAGGCCTTAGAAGGACAGGTCAAATCCAACCAGTTAGAGCGTTGTTTCTACAGCAGTAGAGTGATTGTTCACAAGGTTGATTATGCTCGCCCTTTGATACCAAGTTCAGAAAATTATGATGTAAAGTCCAACAGGGTTGAACATTTGCCACCCACATCTAATTACTGAATTATCCACTGAGCCATGTGGCTGAGCTGTGCAGATAAGGCCAAGATTGTGCTAAAAAACATCAACGGACAGAAATTCAACATATATGATATCTGGAATATGTGGGAACTACACAGGGGGTAGTAGTGGGCAGCAATGGTTCATAGATCCATGAGAGGTCCAATTTTTGTTTGGATGGTGACATTAATTATTCCACAATTGTGAAACAAGTATACTATGATTTACAAATCATGAGGTCTATGTGGTGCAGGCTATTTGGGGATCATGGGAAGGGAGGAGGGATGTCTATTATTCACCATTCAATGTAACTTACACTTCAGCTACAAGCATCTGGCTCCCCAGATCTTCTGGTTTGTGCCCAACACAAGATGGTGCTTCCTGTGCCAGCAAATGACCAGCTATGTGTAAAGGGGGCTTGCCGATTACTCACTTCAGTAACTAAAAGACTATCTTCACTTCAAAATATTGTGAACCAGCATTCCTAAGAACTCTCATTTCACGATAGTCTTGCAGTCTAAACACGCTGCAGGTCACCCGATCACACAGCTGCTGATAAAGCCACAAAACACTAGGTCATCGGGTGAAAGGATCTTTTGTGCTGCACAAAAAGTCTTGGTTCTCTGCAGTAACTCATCCTGTGTGACTGAGGTAGGGTTGAAATCGCATGCTCCCAAAGACTATAAACCAAGGGTGTACAACTCCAGCCCTCAAGGGCCACCAGCAGTGCATGGTTTCACGATTTTCTTAGCATTGCACAGGTGATAATTTAAAGGGTACATCTGGGACTTTATATAAGACAAAAAATATGCCCAAGCACTAACAGGCAGGTAGTTGCTACTTACCTGCCTATTGTGCACAGTGCTGTTCTTACTCGGCATATAGTGGTCACATACCGCTCCTTCCGGAGATTCAGCTGCCCCTGCTGATGTGATGAGGCGTGGCTTCCGATGTCATTCTGATTGACAGCCAGATTCCTGTTGCCTAACTGGGAGAGCCAGTTGTCAATGAGAATGACGTTGGAAGTTGCGCTCTGTCAACAGAGCGGTGCGCAAAAGAAGCCTCCACTTTGTCACTGTGACATCAGCAGAGGCTTGTATTGAAGAACTGAAATAAATTAACTTTTTGATGATAATCTAATTTAGTGAGAAGCACTTGTATAAAGCTGGCACTGTCAGGTCTGGGTCCTGGTCAGCACCCGTCTATTTTAAGTACGGCTGGCAACTAGCGAGGTGAACTACAAGAGTTAGCGACCATCTTGATTGGGGTACACCTTGTCGCGGTGGGATGATTTGTTTTTATCCTTAGTTCTGTCTGTTAAATGGCCATAGTGTGAATGGACACCTACACGAGTTGAGTTTGCTCGTCTGTTTCTTCGGTTTTGTTTTCAGTAACTGTATAAAAAAAAGGAAACTAAATGTAAATGTAAAGTTCAAAAAGGTGCAGATTGTGTAGTGTCAAAGTGCACCTAGCTAGACTCATAGCTACAGTGTGTCCTTCCATTGGCACCAGCAAATATCATATCACTGCGATAATGGAGCAGGCAAGTTGCACATTTCATTCATTTCATTGCAAATGGTAAAATATGTTTTGACATCTACAGCATAAATTGTCATTTCAAATCTGCGATGTTGGTCAGTTTAAGGCTGCAGATATTTTATCCAGTATTTGCATTAGATTTCTTAACCCCTTAGCGACCGCAGATACGCATTAAAACGGCGGCCACTAAGGGGCCTTATTCCCTTATTGGTGTTTTAAAATGGCGATCAGGAATAAGGCTTTAGTGCCCCCAAAGTCAGAAAATCTCCGGGGTCTCATCTACTGGGGGTAGCTGAGACCCTGGAAAATATGATCAGGGCTGGATTTTCCATTGTCTGATCACGTGATCGTCGTTATTCAGTGAATAACAACGATCACAAAAAAAGTGTGCCCGCTGTTTTAATGATTTCTCTCTAGTCTGACATGATATACATATGCTTGTCAGAGGAGAGAGAAATGATACCCATCAGTACCCCCGATACCTCCATCATCCCCTGGTCCCTCCTGATTACTTTCCCGCCCGACGTCACCTTACTGAAAAAAAAATGTCGGACACATTTGCAGTGCACCCGGCGAGATCTGCCTGACAGTACCCAGCAGCAATGGGAAATTTTTCCTATTGGTTCCTTTTTTATCACTGTGATAGAAACTTGCGCACTTGCGCTCAACACTAATGACAACATATTCAATATGACAACCTAATGTTAGCAAATTTTGTGTTGTACCTGTGGGTTGAAAATGATCACTATACCCCTGGATAAAATCCGTGAGGGAAGTAGTTTTCAAAATGGTGTTACATGTGGGGAGTTTCCACTGTTTAGGCACATCAGGGGCTAATGGCGCTCCTTCCCTTCCAAGCCCTGTTGTGCACCCAAACAGTAAATTTCCCCCACAAACCAGGTATCGGCGTATTCAGGAGAAATTGTGCAAGAATTTGTGTCCATTTTCCCCTGTTACCCTTGTGAAAATAAAAAATTTGGGGTCTAAACAAATTTTTTTGTGAAAAAAAATGTTAATTATTTCCTTCAACATTGCTTCAGTTCCTGTGAAGCACTTGAAGGGTTAATAAACTTCTTAAATTTGCTTTTGAGCACCTTGAGGGGTACAGTTTTTAGAATGGTGTCACTTTTGGGTAGTTTATGTCATATAGGGTCCCCCACTTGAAATGTGATGTGGTCCCTAAAAAAATGGTTTTGCAAATTTTGTTGGAAAAATTGCTGGTCAACTTTTAACCCTTATAATTTCCTAACAAAAAAAAAATATGTTTCCAAAATTGTATTGATGTAAAGTAAACATGTGGGAAATGTTATTTATTAACTATTTTGTGTGACATATCAATGATTTAAGGGCATAAGAATTCAAAGTTTGAAAAATTCAAAATTTTCCACTATTTAGCCAAATTTCTGGGGGTTTTTTCACAAATAAACACAAGTCATATCAAAGAAATTTTACCACTATCATGAAGTACAATATGTCATGAAAAACAATCTCAGAATCACCAGGATCCATTGAAGCGTTCCAGAGTCATGACCTCATAAAGTGACAGTGGTCAGAATTGTAAAATTTGGCCTGGTCATTAAGTATCAAATTGGCTCGGTCACTAAGGTATGCTGGTATTGTGAAATGCAGTGAATTTTCCATCTGGAAAATCCGAACTGAAAATCTCCTGAATTTTCACCCTGTGGCATAAAGGTTTCCAGGACCATCCTAGACTGCCAAAAACATAAACTGTGAATAAAAAACAATTAGACGATTCATTTATTGAGAACTGATACAGCTGATTTGATTCAAAGGATCAGAAACAAGAGTTGTTGTTTTTTCACTGGAATCAGTGTCATGTCTGTCAGTGGGGCTGTATCTGATATGGCAGCTCATTCCTATTCTAGTGAATGTACCAGGCACATCTATATGAGGGCACTGCACCTGGGAACACAATGCATTCAACAATTGAAATTTGGTTAAAATAAATCACAAACAAATGAATAAAAAGTTAGACGGGACATCTGATAACGTGCTGGATGGGGCAGCTGATGACGGGGCAGCTAGTTCTCTATATGCTACATCTTGCAGCTAGCATGGTGTTTTCAATTATTCTCTGAAGAAAGGAAACCAAATCTAGACAATGAGAGCTGAGGTTTCCTTAAAACATGTGTCTTCTGCTTTGACCAAAGTCTGACCAAATACTGAAAATCAAAGACACAAAAAATTTCCCTGAAAAAGAACCTGCATGATGACAACAAGTGCCCACATATTTCTGAAACCGTCCGTCATCTATCCACAAAGTAGGTAGTCTTTATGTGACCCTCAATTCGGCAGTATCATGCCTTGCTGGACCGTCTTTTCAATCAAGTGCACAGTCAAATCTTCATTGATATAGTTATAACTAGGGTTGAGCGAAACGGATCGGACATTTTCAAAAGTCGCCGACTTTCAGCAAAGTCGGGTTTCATGAAACCCGACCCGATCCCACTGTGGGATCGGCCATGCGGTCGGCGATCTTCGCGCCAAAGTCGCGTTTCATATGACGCTTTCCCCGCCATTTTTTCAGCCAATGAAGGAGTGTGGGCAGCGTGATGACATAGGTTCCGGCTTGGTTTGTGCGGCGTCACAGGGGGTAAAACCGCGATCTTAACGTTTGGGATATAGCGATTTATACAGTGAAACACAAACTTTGCAGGGACGGAGGGGAGAGAGAGAGAGAGAGAGAGACTGACTTGCATTGGGTTTCGTGTTTCGGTCGGCCCCCCGACTTTTCACAATAATCGGCCGATTTCACACGATCCGACTTTCGAGACAGTCGGGTTTCACGAAACCCGACACGATCCTAAAAAAGCAGAAGTCGCTCAACCTTAGTTATAACCTGTTATGTTATGAGAATCGTACATCATTTGTATACTTCTTTAACCTACTCAAGGATACTCCAAAAAAGTACTATGGGAAGTAGACCTCTCAAACCACAAATGGGGTCTACATCCTGCTGCACCCATCTCAATCAATCAGTAGATCAAGAAAATGTTCATTTTTCAAGGTATAGCAGTAAGGCTTCCGTCACACTAGCAGTATTTGGTCAGTATTTTACATCAGTATTTTTAAGCCAAAACCAGGAGTGGGTGATAAATACAGAAGTGGTGCACATGTTTCTATTATACTTTTCCTCTAATTGTTCCACTCCTGGTTTTGGCTTACAAATACTGATGTAAAATACTGACCACATACTGATAGTGTGACCGTAGCCTAAGGCTGGGTTCACATTGCTTTGGTGCAGTCCGTTCAACGCATGCATTAAACGGACTGCGCCAACACTAGTGCCTTTTAAAGATCGCATTATGCGATAGCGCAGATGCTCCACCTTCGCTATCGGTGACGGAAACGCTGCAGACCGTGTTCGAGGGTCCATCACAGAATGACGGCACATTGCTAACGCATGCCGATTATGACATGCGATAGCGATGCGCTACATAATGGCAGTCAAAGGGTGCGCTAACGCTTCTGTTACATAGCGTTAGTGGCGCTGTGTAACGGATGCTGTCAGCGCATTGCCATTGACGCAATTGATTGCCATTGACCCTGCCTAACTTCTATATGCTGCCTTTTTGTTTTAGACCTTCAGAATTTTACCTTTCATTATATCTATATATATATATATATATATATATATATATATATATACAGCATAGTATTTAATTATTGATTTATCCCCTTTCCTCTCTCCCAACACAGCATGGCTTCAATCTCAGTTTAACACTTCCCCAAGCTACTCCTCTCTTTCTTTCAAGTTGTACCTAATTTCTCAGCTGATTCTACTTGTTTCTTTCCTTTTCTCTTTCTTTTCTTTTCTCTTTCTTTTCTTTTTTTTCTTCATCATTTCTTTTTCTATCTTCTTTCCAATCCCTATATCAGATACTCAATGTCCTCTCCTTTCGCTCCCCTCACTCTCCCTCTACTTCTCCCTTTTTTCACATATTCTTGTCGGCGTTTTCTTAAGTTTAGGTTACACTTTCAGTCTTTTTTAAACCCCCTGACCTTGAACTCTTGCAATACAATTGTTTTGTTTTTTTTCACTTGAAAAAGATGCTAGTCCAGCATTGAAAGTCGTTGTGGAAATAAAAAACATTCAACTCCTCTTGGTCCTAAGTATTCTTCATTACAGCAGCGGAGCTCGATATTGTTTTATCTTCAAAATTGGTCACACTGAAACCTAAGGCCAGTGCTTTGATATCTGGTTTCAGAAATCATTGGGGGTCTCACATCCCCACTAATCAACAGTACTGAACGGGGGCTATACAAAAATGATTGAAATGTTAACCCCTTTCTGACCTCGGACGGGTAGTACGTCCGAGGTCAGAACCCCCGCTTTGATGCGGGCTCCGGCAGTGTTTTGAACAGCTGACATGTGCCCGCAATAGCAGCGGGTGAAATCGCGATTCACCCGTCCCTATTAACTAGTTAAATGCCGCTGTCAAACGCTGACAGCGGCATTTAACTGGCGCTTCCGGCCATCCGGCCGGAAATGAGCGCATCGCCAACCCCCGTCACATGATCGGGGGTCAGCGATGCATCAGAATGGTAACCATAGAGGTGGTCGGCGCTCATAGCACACCTGCAATTCAGCTACATAGCAGCTATCTGATGATCGCTGCTATGTAGCAGAGGCGATTGAGTTGTGCCAGCTTCTAGCCTCCTATGGAGGCTATTGAAGCATGGTAAAAGTTTTAAAAAAAAGTAAAAAAAAATGTGAAAAAAATAAAAAAAATATAAAAGTTTAAATCAAAATAAATCAATAAAAAAAATCAAACCTACACATATTTGGTATCGCTGCGTTCAGAATCACCCGATCTATGAATAAAAAAAGGATTAACCTGATCGCTAAACGGCGTAGCAAGAAAAAAATTCGAAACGCCAGAATTACGTTTTTTTGGTCGCCGCGACATTGCATTAAAATGCAATAACGGGCTATCAAAAAAACGTATCTGCACCAAAATGGTATAGTTAAAACGCCAGCTTGGTACGCAAAACATAAGCCCTCAACCGACCCCAGATCACGAAAAATGGAGACGCTACGGGTATTGGAAAATGGCGCATTTTTTTTTTTTTTAGCAAAGTTTGACATTTTTTTCACCACTTAGATAAAAAGTAACCTAGACATGTTAGGTGTCTATGAACTCGTAATGACCTGGAGAATCATAATGGCAGGTCAGATTTAGCATTTAGTGAACCTAGCAAAAAAGCCAAACAAAAAAAAAGTGTGGGATTGCACTTTTTTTGCAATTTCACTGCACTTGGAATTTGTTTCCGGTTTTCTAGTACACGACATGCTAAAACCAATGATGTAGTTCAAAAGTACAACTTGTTTCACAAAAAATAAGCCCTCACATGGCCAAATTGACGGAAAAATTAAAAAGTTATGGCTCTGGGAAGGAGGGGAGCGAAAAGCGAACACGGAAAAACGAAAAATCCCAAGGTCATGAAGGGGTTAAGTTACACTTCATGGGACTTTAAGGTGAATCTAACAGAAGATGAACAGATGTGATAACTGACCTCTGTGACCCATCAATAGAAGCCTGGACCTGTCATTAATGACAAGCCTCTCCCAATTATTTCATCATGCACACCCATATTTCCAAAGCCATAATGTTCTCATTTAGGCCCCAGTCTTTAAGAAACTGTGACAAATTATTCTGAACATTAAAATAAACAATATCATCAGGTTTGTAAGATCCAGAGTGAAATAAACCTTCTTAAAAAGAAGTATTTGGCATGTCAATTTGATTTCCAAAAGTTGCTCCATGAAGACGTCACACCGCCAATGTGCAATAATGTGCAAAAAGTGTCACAATAAGGAAAGATAATGGAAATGATCACGGACAAGAAGGTGTTCTGTGTCTGCCGAATAATGTTAGTGTGTATAATAGGTCAGGTAGGAAGTATGAAAAGATTCCTAGCAGAAGAAGGGTGTGATGCCAAATTCTTTACAAATCTCCTGGCCAAGTTTTTTGCAGTGATTTTTGAACTTCCAGTAGAAGCTGCAGACATCATCTGCAACACTTACATTTTTTAAATTTGGTTAAAAACTCCAATTTCTATCAAATCCTATTAAAAAAAAATCACAAAATGCTTGAAAACCCCTCAACAGGCTGCAATCGACATCACAACCATTGGTTGGCCACCTAGACATAAATAGTACCTGGCAGCTCTGATGTCCTCGGTTCTGTTCTCCCCATTTTTGGGCTGTCCCACACGTCCAGATAATTCCGGTACCGGAATAAATCGGTACCGGAGTTATCCGTGTCCGTGTGCCTGGAAACTCACGTAGGCCATACGTGCGGCACACGTGTGCCGCCCATATGGCGAGTGGGTACCACACGGAGCGTGTGGTACCCACGCGTGTGGTACCCTGCATCGTGCTGAAGCCGCGATTCATATGTTCCCTGCAGCAGCGTTTGCTGCAGAGAAAATATGAATAATAGTGTTTAAAATAAAGATCTATGTGTCCGCCGCCCTCCCACCCCCTGTGCGCCCCCCCCCGCTGTTCAGAAAATACTCACCCGCTCCCTCATTGGCTGTCGCTCCTTCCTGGTCTGGCCCCATCTTCTCCTGTATGCGGTCACGTGGGGCCGATCATTTACAGTCATGAATATGTGGCTCCACCTCCCATAGGGGCGGAGCCGACTATTCATGATTGTAAATGAGCGGCCCCACGTGACCGCATACAGTAGAAGGCGCGGGGCAGAGAGGAAGGAGTGACAGCCAACGTGGGAGCAGGTGAGTATTTTCAGAACAGCGGGGGGGCGCACAGGGGGTGGGAGGGCGGCGGACACATAGATCTTTATTTTAAACACTATTATTCATATTTTCTCTGCAGCAAACGCTGCTGCAGGGAACATATGAATCGTGGCTTCAGCACCATGTGGGGGGGACAGCGCTTCCTGTAGCGCTGTCTCCTGCACGCACACGGACCCCAGACGGAGAACGTCCGTGTGAGGGCCGTGTTTTACACGGACCCATTGACTCTATTGGGTCCGTGTAATCCGTGCGCTCCCACGAACACTGACATGTCTTCGTGTTTGGCACACGGAGACACGGTCCGCAAAAAATCAATGACATCTGAACAGATGCATTGATTTTTATGGGTCTACGTGTGTCAGTGTCTCCGGTACGTGAGGAAACTGTCACCTCACGTACCGGAGCCACTGACGTGTGAAACCGGCCTTTGCGTGAGTTTCATCCAGGTTCTTCGGTTTCCTCCCATGTTCCAAAGACATACTGATAGGGAATCTAGATTGTGAGCCCAATGGGGACAGTGATGAAGTTAAGTGCTGAGGAAATTAAAGGAGCTATATAAGTCCTCCTTGACAAAACCGTGTAAAACATGTACATGAAAAACCAGAACCGGTGTAATCTGTGTTTTCCATCAGTGTGTCCATTTTTACCATCCATGTGTCATCAGTGTTTTTCCAGCATTTTTTTCAGGTTTTCCAGGTTAAAGAAAGAAATAATTGCCAAAGCTTCTCCTATACTTTGCAATATTAAACCCGCACATCACCCGGATGGCACACGGATGCTTTTCTTGGAGCCATAGACTTGTATTGGCCATTGTCATAATTGTTGCCATAAAAAAACAGACATGTCTCCTTGTGTGTTGCATGGACTCACGTGTAAAAGCACGGACATGTGCATAGCAGCATTGGTTATAATGGGTGTGGTATCTATGAAAAAAACGGATACAGCACGTACTGGAAATACGGATGTGTGAAGGAGTAAAATAAATAAATATACTATGTGTAGAAAAGAAATGGGACTCATCTCTAAATCATTGAATTCAGGTTTTTCATTCAGTCCCATTGCCACAGGTCTATAAAATCCATCCCTTAGTCCTAGTCAGCCTTTACAGACATTTGTGAAAGACTGCTTTATTCTAAAGAGCTCACTGATGCAATGTGGTACTGTAATAGGATGACACCGTTGTATAATGTCAGTTTATGGAATTTTGTGTTATATCTTCTTTCTTCTGAATATTCCAACTGTAAAGTAGAAGTAATTAGAATTGGAAAGTAGAAGTATTTAGCAACCTAAAGGAACTCAGTCATTAATTTGGAAACCACATAAAGCTACGAAGCGAGGTCGCTGAGTGCTCTGGAGCATAATGCATAAACATTGCCAAAGCTCTGCTGAGGCAAGGACTGCAGAGTCCTAAGCCTCCTCTGGTATTAATATCAACACAAAAGGGGTGCGGTGGGAGCTTCATGGCTTGTGTGTCCATGGCCTAGAAGCTGCAGGTAAGTCTTACATCACCAAGCACAATGCCAAGCAAGCAGCATAAAAAGTTGCCACTAGATTGGAGAAATGTTCTGTAGAACATCACACTTCTCTATGTGGCAATCTTATGAACAAGTCTGGTGAATACCAGGAGAACATTGCCTACTATCTGCCAGCTGAAAAGTCTGGTGGAAGAGAGATATTGACTTGAGGCTGTTCTTTCAGGAGTTGACCTAATTCCAATAAAGGGAAATATTAATGCTTCTGCATACTAAGACATTTTGGATAATATGTAGCTTCTAACTTTTTGAGAACATTTTGGTGAAGCCCCTTTTCTATTTCAGCACTGTGCCCTAGCACTCACAGGCTGGCCATAAAGGCATGGTTGGTTTAGTTTGGAGTTGAAAAACCTGACTGGCCGCACAGAGCTCTGAACTCAACCCCATCCAACACTCTTGGGATGAACAAGAAAGAAGATTGCACTGGCTGACCTCTCAAGTGCTCTTCTGTGATGAATGGGCAACATTCCAACAAACATGAAAATCTTGTGGAAACCCTTCCAAGAAGAGCAAAGACTCTGCTTGTTGCCAATGGAGAGTAGTGTGTAAACTACATACAGTTGAAACCAGAAGTTTACATACACTACATAAAAAGACATATCTGCATGTTTTTCTCAATATCTGACATGAAATCAGAATAAACCTTTCCCCTTTTAGGTCAGTTAGGATTACCATAATTATTAATATTTGCCAAATTCCAGAATAATGAGAGAGAGAAAGAGAATGTTTAAGGCATTTGTATTACTTACTGCAAAGTCAAAAGTTTACATTTACATTTCATTAGTATTTGGTCCCATGGCCCTGAAACTGAATGACTTGGGTCAAACGTTTAGGATATCCTTCACAAGCTTCTCACAATAGTTGGTCAGAATTGGGCACATTCCTCCTGACAAAACTGGTGTAACTGATCCAGGTTTGTAGGTCACCTTTCTCGCACTGGCCTTTTCAGCTTTGCCCATACATTTTCAATAGGATTGAGATCAGGGCTTTGTGGTGGACACTTCAGAACATTGACTTTGTTATCCTTAATCCACGCTGTTACCATTTTGGCAGTATGCTTCGGGTCATTGTCCATTAGGAAGACCTATTTCCGCCCAAGTTTAACTTCCTGGCTGATGTCTTGAGATGTTGCTTCAGTATTGCCACATAATCTTTTTTTCTCATGACGCCATCTATTTTGTGAAGTGCACCAGTCCCTCTTGCAGCAAAATAACCCCACACCATGATGCTGCCACCCCCATGTTTCACAGTTGGGATGGTGTTCTTAGGCTTCCAAGCTTCTCCCTTTTTCCTCCAATAGTAAAAATGGTCATTATGTCCAAAAAGTTAAATTTTAGTTTCATCAGACAACAGGACATCTCTTCAGAAATTAAGGTCTGTGTTCATGTGTGCATTTGCAAACAGTAATCTGGCTTTTTTATGTTTCTTTTGGAGTAATGGCTTCTTCCTGGTAGAGTGGTCTTTCTGCCCATGTTGATACAGTAATTGTTTCACTTTGGATATTGACACAATCTTACCAGCTTCCGCCATCATTTGAAAAAGGTCTTTTGCTTTTGTCCTTGGTTTGATATGCACATGTCAGACCAAAGCACGTTCATCTCTGGGACACAGAACCCATCTCCTTCCTGAGTAGTATGATGGCTGGACATTCCCATCTTGTTTGTACTTGCATATAATTGTTTGTACAGATGAAAGAGGCACCTTCAAGTATCTTGAAATTGTACCCAAGGATGAGCCAGTCCACAATTCTCTTCCTGATATATTGGCTGATATCTTGAAACATTCCCATGATGCTACACAAAGAAGCAGTGTGTTCAGGTGTGCATTAAAATGCATCCACAGGTTTGTCGCTAATTAACTTAGATGCTGCCAAAAAACGTACAGAAGCTTTCAAAAACACATGACATCATCATATGGGCAGTCCAGAATGCTTTAAAGGCATAGCAATCCTGGTGTATGTCAATTTTTGACTTTTCGGTAAGTAATAAAAATGCCGCAAGACATTTTCTCATTTTCATTATTCTGGCATTTGGCAAATATTAATAATTATAGTAATCCTAATTGTCCTAAAACGGGAAAGGTTTATTCTGATTTCATGTCAGATATTGAGAAAAACAAGCATATGTGTCTTTTTATATATTGTATGTAAACTTCTGGTTTTAACTGTATTAAAGGTTTTTATCATCTTTGTGTTGTCGGATAGTGCTATCAGGCCGGCGTCACACATGCGAGTTTTACGGACGTAAGAGCGCAGAAACTACGTCCGTAAAACTCGCATTACATACGGCACAATTATTCTCAATGGGGCTGCTCCTATTAGCCGTATATTACGGTTCAGTATTATACGGCTTTCTACGGCCGTACAAAATCGCAGCATGCTGCGTTTGTCAGCGTATTGCGCAAATAATACGCCAATGAAAGTCTATGGGGGCGAGAAAAATACGGATTCCACACGGACCTGCAGTGTGACTTGCGAGAAATACGCAGCGGTGTTAGTGAAAAGTCGGTAATTCAATTGCCGGCTTTTCATTTCTCCTGCACAAACCCGACAGGATATGAGACATGGTTTACATATAGTAAACCATCTCATATCCCCTTTTTTTTGCATATTCCACACTACTAATGTTAGTAGTGTGTATGTGCAAAATTTCAGCGCTGTAGCTGCTAAAATAAAGGGTTAAATGGCGGAAAAAATTGGCGTGGGCTCCCGCGCAATTTTCTCCGCCAGAATGGTAAAGCCAGTGACTGAGGGCAGATAATAATAGCCAGGAGAGGGTCCATGGTTATTGGCCCCCCCGTGGCTAAAAACATCTGCCCCCAGCCACCCCAGAAAAGGCACATCTGGAAGATGCGCCTATTCTGGCACTTGGCCACTCTCTTCCCACTCCCTGTAGCGGTGGGATATGGGGTAATGAAGGGTTAATGCCACCTTGCTATTGTAAGGTGACAATAAGCCAGATTAATAATGGAGAGGCGTCAATTATGACACCTATCCATTATTAATCCAATTGTTGGAAAGGGTTAAAAAACACACACACACATGATTTAAAAGTATTTTAATGAAATAAACACAGCGGTTGTTGTAATAATTTATTGTTCTCTCAATCCATCAGGAACACCCTCGCTTGGCAAAATAATAAACGCACAAGATACATACCTTCTGATGTCAGATCACATCCCACGAAGTAATCCATCTGAAGGGGTTAACTAATATTACAGGCAGGAGCCCTGCTAAATGCAGCGGTGCTCGTGCTTGTAATTCCCTGGCGAATGAATGAAATGTAGGTCATTGACCTACATTTCCTTCAGTCGCGGTGATGCGCCCCCTGGTGGATGTCCTCATATGACCTGGAGCGTGGGAAAAAGTTCCCAGGCTGCAGTTCATGAGAACATCCAGCAGGGGCACATCACCGCGACTGAAGGAAATGTAGGTCAATGACCTACATTTCATTCATTCGCCGGGGAATTACAAGCACGAGCACCGCTGCATTTAGCAGGGCTCCTGCCTGTAATATTAGTTAACCCCTTCAGATGGATTACTTCGTGGGACGTGATCTGACATCAGAAGGTATGTATCTTGTGCGTTTATTATTTTGCCAAGCGAGTGTGTTCCTGATGGATTGAGAGAGCAATAAATTATTAAAACAACCGCTGTGTTTCTTTCATTAAAATACTTTTAAATCATGTGTGTGTGTGTTTTTTAACCCTTTCCAACAATTGGATTAATAATGGATAGGTGTCATAATTGACGCCTCCGCATTTTTTTTTTTTTGCGTTTTTTTTTTTTGCGGAATTTTAGCGGATTTTTTTGCGGATTTTTTGCGGATTTCCTCCTGACACTCCAAAATCATGGGAAATCAGCAAAAAATCCGCAAAAAGAATGAACATGTTGCTTCTTTTTGCGGATTGCGTTTTTTTGTGGAAAAAAACGCAAAATTTGCACAAAAAATGCAGAATGCATTCTAAATGATAGGATGCATAATTTAAGCGTTTTTTTGTGCAGAATTATTGCGTTTTTATCGGGGAATTCCCCAAAAAAACGCAAAAATTCCTGAAGCAATCCGGACGTGTGCACATACCCTTAGGGTAAGTTCACACAGAGCGTTTTTGCTGCGGTTTTTGCTGCGGTTTTTTATGCTAATTTTCAGCTGCTTTTTACAGTACCAGCAAAGCCTATGAGATTTCAGAAATCTCATGCACACACATTGGTTTTTTGTGTGATCAGTATTTTGTGCTTTGCTGCGTTTTTTGGACATAGAGCATGTCACTTCTTCAGCATTTTTGCTGCGCAGCAAAAACGCAGGTATTATTATTTGCTGCATTTTTGCTGCTGAAAATCCAAGGACATTAGCATGGACAAAGAGAAAAAAAAAAAAACAACAAAAAACAGCACCAAATACGCAACAAAAAACACACCAAAAACGCACCTAAACCTGCGTTTTTGAGGCAGCTTCTTTCCTGCCAAGAGGATCAGTTTTTGCTACAGAAAAAAAAAGCAACAAAAACGCCCTGTGTGAACTTACCCTTAACCCCTTCCCGCCACGGCCCTTTTTCGTTTTTGCATTTTCGTTTTTCGCTCCCCTCCTTCCCAGAGCCATAACTTTTTTATTTTTCCATCAATATGGTCATGTGAGGGCTTATTTTTTGCGGGACGAGTTGTACTTTTGAACGACATCATTGGTTTTACCATGTTTTGTACTAGAAAACGGGAAAAAAAATTCTAAGTGTGGTGAAATTGCAAAAAAAGTGCAATTCCACACTTGTTTTTTGCTTGGCTTTTTTTCTAGCTTCACTAAATGCTAAAACTGACCTGATATTATGATTCTCCCAGGTCATTACGAGTTCATAGACACCTAACATGTCTAGGTTCTTTTTTATCTAAGTGGTGAAAACAAATTCAAATCTTTGCTAAAAAAAAAGCGCCATTTTCCGATACCCGTAGCGTCTCCATTTTTTGTGATCTGGGGTCAGATGAGGGCTTATTTTTTGCATGCCAAGCTGGCGTTTTTAATGATACCACTTTTGTGCAGATAAGTTCTTTTGATCGCCCGTTATTGCATTTTAATGCAATTTAAGGAACAGCTAAACCTTTTAATAAGCAGTGAATTACAAAATTGCTTTTATTTACAAGCACAATCCGACAATATCCATTTCTGAAGATGGGAATAACCCTTTAAAGCCTATATTTTTAGGAAGAGATGTCATACGAGCTCTTGCAGGTGTAATGTTTAGGTGCCCTAATACTTTTGTCCATATAGTCTTCCTCTTCTGACAGTTTCTCATTTTTGTTTTTAAAGCTGATCATCTTGTGTAACATATGTCAGGATATAGTGAGCTAAAAGGAAAAGGAAGGAAGAACAAATCTGTAACTTTATGTTCACTGACAAAAAAGGAAATATGATGTGACGTTTCTATTATAAGTTAATGGGATCTGTTAGGATTTATTGCAACAAATATGGAATGGATCAAGGAAAACCAGACACCTCAACACCAGTGTGGAGAGACTCTGACATGTTACTTATTGTTAATAATAGAACACCAGAAAAATGGAGTACATAAGACCACCACAAAATGAGTAAAATACAAAAAGTTTATTAAACTAGTACAAACAGTAATAGCCATACATATTGGCGTCAATTAAATACATGGGTCACCGAAAACATATACACATAAATCAATCCATTAATCCTGCTCACCCATAATAACTGGCACAGTCCCTGCGTCTCCTCGCTGGCCCCCTGACGCGCGTTTCACGTAGATGCTTTGTCAAAAGGGGAGTTGTTAATGATGTACTTATTTACTAAATGTTCAGATTTATTTTGTATTATAGCTTTATAAAGCAATTTAATGCTTGTGTTTTCTTTTATTTAGCTCTACATGACTGAAGAGGAATATACAAAGTAACGACTGAAATCAATGTAATAAAGCTTTTATGTTGCGGTATGTATATATTTTTCAAAATACTAATTTTTCAAATTGTGATAATAAATATTTTGTTAAGGGTTTTGACTGACTGAAAGCCATCATACATCATATGTTTGATTTTAAATGGAATCTGTCAGTAGGACCGTCCCACCTAAGCCATCTATATGGGCATGTAGGTCATAGGAAGCTGAATAAGAGGGTACCTTAACATCGGCGATCTGATGTCGCATTCCAGATCCATTTTTCTTATATGTAAATGACCTCTTCCAGGCTGTGAGGAAGATGCTGCCTGGAAGATAACTCTGACTCCAGAGCTTATTTTTCATGAAGGGGGAGTTACCAGTGTGAGACAAGTAGCTAACACCAGGGTATAGAAGGAGAGCTTTTTACATCTATTCGCCTGGTGTTGGTGCTGTGTGGGGGCCATTGTTGCCATGTTTTCATGCCTGGAGTCATAGGGACTCTGCTTCTCAGCATGGGTGTTGTGGGGCCCCAGGTCACCCGCCCTGTTGGTGCACTGTCGGGTTACGCATGCCGCACCTTTCAGGCTAGCGACCTACTGAGAGGTTCACCGTGATATGGCCGTGGGCTTCATACAGTCTGATCAGAATGTTAAACCGAGAACCTCATGTTCAGTTGTAAATTTTTGCCTTGTGGCATTAGATCAAAGTGTGAATATTGGGATGTGTGGTCCATGTCTTTTTCTACAGTTATAAGTAACTAACACAGAACAGGAGAAATTAAATTTGTCTTCTTGCAAACACATTTTTTCCTTCACTCTGAGCTCTCTCTGCTGTATTGCATCAATATTGCAGCCCTGTCAGCCTGTGAGATGGAAGCTGAAGCTGAGAGGAACCTGCAGATGTGTCAGGTATAGTGTTGAGCGATACCGTCCGATACTTGAAAGTATCGGTATCGGAAAGTATCGGCCGATACCGGCAAAATATCGGATCCAATCCGATACCGATACCCGATACCAATACAAGTCAATGGGACTCATGTATCGGACGGTATTCCTGATGGTTCCCAGGGTCTGAAGGAGAGGAAACTCTCCTTCAGGCCCTGGGAACCATATAAATGTGTAAAAGAAAGAATTAAAATAAAAAATATCGCTATACTCACCTCTCCGACGCAGCCGGGACTTCAGCGAGGGAACCGGCAGCGTTGTTTGTTTAAAATTCGCGCTATTACTTGGTTACGTGAATTCCCGGCTTGTGATTGGTCAGGTCGGCCATGTTGCCGGGACGCGGACCAATCACAGCAAGCCGTGACGAAATTACGTCACGGCTTGCTGTGATTGGTCCGCGTCCCGGCAATATGGCCGCCCTGACCAATCACAAGCCGTGACGTCACGGGAGGCTGGACACGCGCTCATTTTAAAATGGGCGCGTGTCCAGCCTCCCGTGACGTCACGGCTTGTGATTGGTTGCGCCGCGGTCAACCAATCACAAGCCGGGAGGCTGGACGCGCTCATTTTAAAATGGGCGCGTGTCCAGCCTCCCGTGACGTCACGGCTTGTGATTGGTTGCGCCGCGGTCAACCAATCACAAGCCGGGAGGCTGGACGCGCTCATTTTAAAATGGGCGCGTGTCCAGCCTCCCGTGACGTCACGGCTTGTGATTGGTTGCGCCGCGGTCAACCAATCACAAGCCGGGAGGCTGGACGCGCTCATTTTAAAATGGGCGCGTGTCCAGCCTCCCGTGACGTCACGGCTTGTGATTGGTTGCGCCGCGGTCAACCAATCACAAGCCGGGAGGCTGGACGCGCTCATTTTAAAATGGGCGCGTGTCCAGCCTCCCGTGACGTCACGGCTTGTGATTGGTCAGGGCGGCCATATTGCCGGGACGCGGACCAATCACAGCAAGCCGTGACGTAATTTCGTCACGGCTTGCTGTGATTGGTCCGCGTCCCGGCAACGTGGCCGACCTGACCAATCACAAGCCGGGAATTCACGTAACCAAGTAATAGCGCGAATTTTAAACAAACAACGCTGCCGGTTCCCTCGCTGAAGTCCCGGCTGCGTCGGAGAGGTGAGTATAGCGATATTTTTTATTTTAATTCTCTCTTTTACACATTTTAACATTAATGTTGTTGCGATACCCGATACCCGATACCACAAGAGTATCGGAATCCCGGTATCGGAATTCCGATACAGCAAGTATCGGCCGATACCCGATACTTGCAGCATCGGAATGCTCAACACTGGTCAGGTATAATCACACACAGCTCTGCAGTGAGACCAGGAGAGCAGAGAGCGGCCATCACACTGGTAACTTGACCTTCATGTATACTAAGCTTTGGAGGCAGAGTTATCTCCAGGCAGCGTCCTCCCCGGAGCCTGGAAGAGGTCATATAAAGTGATTAAAGATGATTTCTCAGCAACCAGGCATCTGATTTGAGTCATACAAGTAGGACTGTTTTCAGCAGTCTATAACCTGAGCGCCCATATTAATAGTTTAGATAAGTCACATGTGGTGACAGATTCCTTTTAAGCTGATAAAAGCAGGTCTGTCACTTAGAAGCATCAATTTTACAGTATAATGAGAGCATTATCTGCTGCTCTTGATGACCAAAGGTGTCCATTTAAAATAATACATGCAAATAAAATTGTTGTGTCAGGGAAAAGGTTTTCTGACAAAACAGGTCAATCTCAATATTGGCTAATCATGGGGCTCCTAGCAGTAGGACTGCACAGATCAGCTTTAGGCCGGGATCAAACATACGCGAGATACGGCCGAGTCTCGCAGGTGAAAACCCAGCTGTGGCGCCGGCACTCCGAAGTGGAGCGTGCAGCTCCATGTATTGCTGAGCGGCTGCACGCTGCACTCCGGAGTGCCAGCGCCAGAGCTGGGTTTTCACCTGCGAGACTCGGCCATATCTCGCGTATGTGTGACCCCGGCCTTAAAGGTGTAACACCGGTGGGTGTGGACCCACTACGCCTCGGTCCAGGCTTACCCTGGAGAGGCGTAACTAAGTGACTGTAGAAGAAATAGTGGAAAAATCCAGCAACCGCAAAAAATATTTTTTATATATAAAACCTCACATTTATTTGGATATGGTTAAAAAACAAGGAAAAATTAATATAGTATACAATAACATGGTGGACACAGGGTCTACATGTTTTTAGCCTTACTGGCTCTTAGTCTTGAGTCTTAGCCTTTTTTAGGAGGTGCTGGATTTTCCACTATTTATTCCATGGTTTCAGCTCAGGAGCCAGCCTGATCCCTCCGTCACCGTGCCCTGCTTCAATATATCTTCTACATCGGTGATCTGATGAACTGTTCATTTTTCTGTAACTAAGTGACTAGCTGGTATTCACTAGAGCCTCTGATGGTGAGGATAGGCTTTGCTGCAGGTAGTTATCAGGTACCAATTTTGGACAGTCCCCCGGTCTACAGCAGCTGACTGGAGAGTAAAAGGCACGGGCACGAGGTACAGGAGAACGAAGGCAAAGAGGCGGTCAGACAATCAGGGGTCAGGGATCAGCACAGGATCAGGCTATAAAGCCAAGGTCAAGAGCGGAGACGACAGTCAGGACGGGTATAGAAGCCAGGAGAGTCAGAAAATACATGCACCCACGGGATCCAGAGACAAGCAACTGGGAACCAATGATCGGGCAAGGAATGATGGGAAAAGCTGCCTAATAAACCCCCGCTGCTGCAGATGATATATACTAGATTATTTGCAATTAGTCTGTTATCAGTGTGTTTTGTTTGGTGTTACATAGGACTGCAGGTAAAATCTACTATATTATCTGTACGCAGAGAGTTCTTACTGTGTTAGCTGCAGTGTTACATTTTACTTTTTGTGTGAGTGGGATGACAGAAGGAAGATGGCCGCAAAAAAATATACGTTCGGGTTTGTGCCCATGATCTTTGGTGAACCTAGCACACCCCTGATGAAGTTATTATCCATCAGAACAGAAAGGCTCAGTCTGCACAGCACTTGTATGCCATCATTTATATGCAAGGGTGCAGTTAGACCCCAATGCATTTCTATAGGTACTCTGAGTCCTCTCAAGAGAAGTGCACTTTGTAGCTGCTCTCCACACCAGCCTTTCTATGAAAGCATAAATGAATAGCATTAAAGCTGGTCTCCATATTGCTGTCCTATTTACTAAGGTAATGATGAAACATAATGTGGGAATCTGTTTTCAAAGGATCAGGGTGACTTATAAAGACATGAAATGCGAAGTCGTCAAGATTGATGTTTCCGTTCACCACGGCTTTATTTAGGGTCAACTGTTTATTAATCATGTGGCCTCTGTGCCTTTTTAACTGTTTTAAATGTTTTGTTGTCTATATATATATATATATATATATATATATATATATATATATATATATATATATATATTAATAAATTACATTAATAAAATACATTTCTATTTTATGTGAGTTTTGCATCTTCTGTTTTTTTTCCTCTAATATCTCATTTATATGCGTTGGGTTGATCTCCTTACATCTATTGGTGGTGCCCACCCTATTCATAGCGGCATTTAAGAGAAAAGCATACTTTAAAAGCAGCAGACGGAAAGAATCCAAGTCAGCGATCGGGAAGAGCCGCTGGGAATCTGACTGTCTGACTAGTCTCCAGCGTGAATCAGTCCTCACTGGCTTCTCCTGGCCCGCTGTGCTGGAGTAACAGGTCTCTGCCTATGTATGCATATAAGGACATACTAGTCAATCCAGGGCAGCAGACGGGGAGACTCCAAGTCAGCGAGCGGGAAGAGCCGCTGGGAATCTGACTGTCTGACTAGTCTCCAGCACGAATCAGCCCTTGGCGGCTTCTCCCGTCTCACTGTGCTGGATTGATAGGTCTCCGCCTATGTGTGTGTATAAGGACATAAGGTCAATCCATGCTGCCCGTGGACTGGACAGTGTGTATCAGCTCTCAGGTTGACTTTAAATCAGTTTCCTGTGTGAGGGTAGAGTATAGATTCTGAGTCTGACTGCCACTGTGCAATAGTGGAGAATCGGAGATTCTGTTAAAGATCACTCTTATGTAACCTGGTCAGATACAGATCCTAATCCCATATTAGTGTCACTGAAATGTACAAGCTCCCTGCCTGGCAGTAATAAGGGACATCTGAAGGCCTCTTAAGGTACCTTCACACGAAACGACTTTGTAACGATATCGCTAGCGATCCGTGACGTTGCAGCATCCTGGCTAGCGATATCGTTTAGTTTGACACGCAGCAGCGATCAGGATCCTGCTGTGATGTCGCTGGTCGCTGAATAAAGTCCAGAACTTTATTTGGTCGTCAGACCGGCGTGTATCGTTGTGTTTGAAAGCAAAAGCAACGATACCAGCGATGTTTTACACTGGTAACCAGGGTAAACATTGGGTTACCAAGCGCAGGGCCGCGCTTAGTAACCCGATGTTTACCCTGGTTACCAGCGTAAAAGTAAAAAAAACAAACAGTACATACTCACCTGCGCGTCCCCCAGCGTCTGCTTCCTGACACTTACTGAGCGCCGGCCCTAAAGTGAAAGTGAAAGCACAGCGGTGACGTCACCGCTGTGCTGTTAGGGCCGGAGCTCAGTCAGTGTCAGGAAGCAGACGCTGGGGGACGCGCAGGTGAGTATGTACTGTTTGTTTTTTTTACTTTTACGCTGGTAACCAGGGTAAACATCGGGTTACTAAGCTCCCCAGCGATCAAACAGCGACGCTGCAGCGATCGGCATCGTTGTCGCTATCGCTGCAGCGTCGCTTCGTGTGAAGGTACCTTTATTCTCCTGCATAGTTGATTACGACCACACACAATATGGACATCTAAATTCTTAAATTCAATCTAAACAACACTTATTTAATGTGTGCCAGTAATTTATCTATATCTTTTATGCTTTTGCTGCAACTGGCATTCTTCTGGATGTAAAATACCTATTTGCTAATTGTATGAACTTTTGTTCTTTAACCATCCAATATGTATTCATGGGCTAATAGCGGTGAATTACTAAGCCAGTCATTACCATACACAAAATACCTTTCTTCCTCCAAGTAACTTAAAGGATTTCTCAAGGTTTAAAAAAATGTTCTTTTCCATAGGTTTCTTCAGTCTAAAAATAACAAGTTAAGCCTTTCTTACCACCTGCAGGTGCAGTTCTGTCTCTTCGATGCAGTCACTTTGACCTCATGACTACATGTGTGACCATTGCAACCAATCGCTAGGTTCAGTGGTCACGCCAATCTAAATGGCACAAGACCGCTGAGCCTAACGATTGGCTGCAGTCGTCATGTGCTTTAGTTGTGCCATCACTCTGCAGCCAATTTAACAAAAGCAATAGTGGCGCTGAAGCAGGTTGTTGTGTGAGCAGTGATCGCTCTAAACACAGACTAGACTATGACAACTCGGACCCATGAAGCCTGAAAGGCCATCAAGTGTTTCACGTTCCTCCTAAAGAACTAGAGGGCAGAGAAGAGTGTGAATTACCTACAGAAGGGAGTGTGCTGACATAGAAAGAGATCCCAGACTCTTTAAAACAAACCACGAAATACAAAATAAAGGATTAAGTATGTATTGTTAGAAAATATGCTACCTGCTTCCTAAAAAACCAAGAAGATAGCTGCAGGGTAAAAACATAAATAGCAAAGAGATAAACTCATGCTGGTCTTTCACTGACTGGCTTAACCTACAGCAGTATGGCTGGTATCCAAATGAGAATATCACCAGCCGGAAATACCAGCAGGGGGAAAGTATATAAAACCGCACCCAAAAGGTGATAGGGCACACAAATTAGTAAATTATAAAAAATGCTGTTACCCTAAAATGACTGAAAAAAGGATAACAGAAGCTAGACACCTGGAGAAAGGGTGTATCTGCTGAGGCTTGGTGGACAGAGAAGCCGACCACAAATCAAGGCTCAAGGGTTTGAACTCAGATGCATGACACACTGCTATTGCAAAAAAAGTATTTTATCTTGTAAAACTCCTTTAAGATTGTGTCCTGAAAGATTACTGCACCTGGTAGCATAGTACAAATCAAACAGATCATATGTTTAACTCTGAAGCGGGACTATGCAACAAGGATGATTAGTCCAAGAGGCCAAACACCGGTGACTTCTCCCCTTCTTGTACCCTTTCACTGACAGGTCTCGTCCTATATGCACATATAGGGAAACACCAGTCAGTCCAGTGGAGTGAGGTGAGGAGAAGCCACCGGGGATCGGTCTCTTGACATCTTAGTTGTATTTCGCCAGCCAACATCTCAAAGTATGTTTAATCTAAAGGTAGAATTGAGAGTGAAACATACACGTTTGCAAAGAAGGAGTCAGTCTGATCTATGCTGCCTGTGGTTCGAGAAGAATGAGTCAGCTGACAGATTCCCTATAAAGAAATAAAACGAGTAGTCGGCTTTACCTTGTGCTCAGGATTGTATTTACTACAGGAAAAAAGAGCTGGATTCGGCAGTGGCACTTGTCTTCTGATGCCTGTCAGGACCTGTCACTAACATCATCATTCAGGGTGGAGGGGGGTCCTGTTACTTGGTTGGCTCAAATAGACAAATATGTCTATCTACCACGCGCCAAGGCCCCTACATTGAAGGAACAGTATCAGAGAGGGTCCCAGTCGACAGACCTCCACTGATGGAATCTACCTTTCTGAATGCATATCAGGTGATATTATAAGTGGAAAACCCCTTCAAGCTGGGGGGGATTCATAATTAGAGATAAAACCCAAACCAACATCTTAACCCTTTTTTATTTACCAGATCATATGATGGTAAGCCTACTTTAAAGCACTGGAAGCTAAAAGATATGAAGTCATGTAACAGGTAATTTCGAAACCCATCACGGAAATTATACTGAGAAAGAAAACTAAGAAAAAAAATCTTAAATGTGAGAGAAAAAGGTACAATCAGGTTGAAGACGTGTTTGCCAAACCACAAACTGCTTAAAAAGATATACTGACATAAAGCGCCAAGACATAGGTTAGACTGATCCAGCTACAGATAGACATACAGTCAGAGCTCAGCAACATTGTGGGGACCAGAACTGGGACAAACCCGAAGCATCGAGCCAACAAAGGTAAAGAGATATTTGCTTCTTTTATCACTAGTCTGCTCTTGGCAGTCGCCTGCTATATGTTTCATTTCACAGTGCTATTTGCTTGGTGGAATCTTATCTTTCATACATATCTTTCAAGATAAGTGCCAAAAATGCCCAAAATAAGACCGAATTATCAGCTTCACGTGACTTGTTTCTTTTGCTACTCAGGCAGCAAGTTAATGAATAACCCACATCAGAACAGGCTTTTTGGTGCATTAGGCATAAAACAAAGTTTATGGCACTTGAGTGGTTACAAATAGCGTTGTCTCCAGCACCTGGCATTGTTACACCGAGGCGTAACATGTCTCATATATTGTCACATATTATGTAAATGTAAGATGAGAGTTTTAGTTTCAGGTTGTATAACACTCAAAGACTTACATTTACTGCCGCCACAAGTTTTTCTTTCTCATTTCAATTTTGTAGAAGTACATCTCTATGTATAGAACATGTAGCTCTAAAATTCACCCGAAAAGTGGCTATCCTGTGCTGGGGAGACAGCATGCACAAATCAGCTCTTCAATACTTCAGGTTCACTGAGTAGGTTGCATCAACGGCAGCTTTTTCATTTTATTTAATTTATTTTTTTTGCACATTTTAAGATATAACTTGCATATGATTGCAATGTTTATACTCCTTGTAAGGCTGGAGTCACACTAAACATAGAAAAAATCGGTCCGATTCTCACTGACAAGAGTCGCACGAGTGTAATGCAAGTGTCATGCGAATACAATCCGATTTTTTCACACCTACCATCTGATTTACAATCGAATGCTATTCGATTGAAATGCTATTTTAACATGAGCTTTTGCATAGAGCAATTCTCTATGTCATTTACACATCGTTTTCAAAGGAAATATTCTTCAAAACAAATACATACACACTATACAAGATAGATAGAACAAAAGCCAGCATTCATCTGCCACGTACAGTAAAATCGCAGCGTGACAGGTTTGAATAGAATAGATATATACACATAGAATACATAGATATATAGATGTCAGTGATACACACATATATATATGTATATATATTACATAGATGAATAGCCGGCAATTCAGCAGCCGCATTGTGTAAAATCACAGCAGGAGCAAACAGCATAGAATAGATGGATTACATACAGTAAATACACATAGAATAGTTATATATAGATGTTAGTGACATATACAATTAGTACAGTATGTGTGCAGCTTTCTGTACATGTATTTAATTAATAAAATATTATTTTTCTGAAAAAAATGGCATGGGCTCCCGCGTAATGTTCGTAACCAGCAGAGGGAAAGCAGACGGCTGGATGTTTATAGCCTGGGAAGGGGATAATACCAATGGAGCTTCCAGGTTATTAATATCAGCTCACAACTGTATACTTAGCCTTTACTAGCTATTAAAATGGGGGACCCTAAAAAAAATGACATAGGGTCCCCCTATAATTAATATAGTTAATTACCAGCAAAAGCTATGCAGACAGCTGCGGGTTTATATTAATAGCCTAGGAAGGGGTCATGGATACTGGTCCCCCAGGCTAAAAACATCAGCTCTCAGCTGCCCCATAAAAGGGGCATCTCTAAGATGCGCCAATTCTGGCACTTAGCCTCCCTCTTCCCACTTGCCCTGTAGCGGTGGCAAGTAGAGTGATAGTTGGGGGTTGATGTCACCATTGTATTGTCAGGTGACATCAAGCCCCAAGGTTAGTAATGGAGAGGTGTCAATAAGACACCCCCATTAATAACCCGATAGACACATTATATGAAAATACAAACACCCAGAATAAAATCATTTAATTGAAAGAATGACAAAGACTCCTTTAATAAATCTTAATTAAACCATACTTACGACCTTGCCCATTCCACCGACGCCCTCGTCATCTGCAAAAGACAACAATATTCCTCACCTTTCCACAGAGATGCTGCTAATTCATTTGTCCTATGATGGGTCTAGCTCTGCTAACTCTAGATGGCAGGCTGCATGGCTGCATGATGCGACCATACAGCCTGTCATCCAGTGTGTGCTCAGTGTCTCCTTGTGAACTCCTATTACCTATCTGACGACACTGTGAGCGTAAGAAAGTTCCCCTGTTCGCGGTGCAGTCAGATAGGGAATAGGAGTTCATAGCCAATGAACTCACTTCCACAGCACTCGCACTGACGTCAGAAAGGTGAAGTGAGTTCATTGGCTGTGAACTCGCAGGACCTGTCTGATGGCACTGTGAGCAGGAGAACTTTCTCACCTTCTCTATATAATAGATTGATAGAACAAAAGCCGGCAATTCATCTGCCATGTACAGTAAAATTACAGCATGACCGGTTATAATACAATAGATAGAATAGATATATACACATAGAATACATATATAGTTGTCAGTGACACAAACATATATATATAGATATTACTTAGATAGATATGTATTTAATTAATTTTTGGAAAAAATTGGCATCTGCCACCGCTGCCTAGTGTCTCCCTGTGAACTCAACACCACGAACGTGAGAAAGTTCTCCTGCTCACGGTGCTGTCAGACAGGTCCTGGGAGTTTACAGCCAATAAACTCAGTTCACCTATGTGACGTCAGCGTGAGCGTGGTGGGAAATTTTCCCATGGCGCTCGCACTGACATCAGAAAGGTGAAGTGAGTTCATTGGCTGTGAACTCCCAGGACCTGTCTGACAGCACCGCGAGCAGGAGAACTTTCTCACACTTCTGGTGCCATCAGACAGGTAATAGGAGTTCAGTGAGACATTGAGCAGATGCTGCTTAGTGTATCTGCTGGATGACAGGCTACATGGTTGCATCATGCATCCATGCAGCCTACCATCTAGATGTAGCAGAGCTGGACCCGTCGTGGGACAAATGCATTGTCATCTTCTCTGCGGAAAGTTGAGGAATATTGTTTGTTTTTTAACTCTTTTGCAGAAGACAATGGCATTGATGGAATGGGTGATGTCATAAGTATGGTTTAATTAGGATTTATTAAAGGAGTCTGTGTCATTCTTTCAAACCCCACCAAGGACAACATCTGCAAGGAGTTTGTATGTTCTCTCTGTGTTTGCGTGGGTTTCCTCCGGGTTCTCCGGTTTCCTCCCACATTCCAAAGACATACTGATAGGGAATTTAGATTGTGAGCCCCATTAGGGACAGCGATGATAATGTGTGCAAACTGTAAAGCGCTGCGGAATATGTTAGCGCTATATAAAAATAAAGATTATTATTATTCTTTAATTTAAAGGATTTTATTCTGGGTGTTTTTATATAATATGACCATGGGGTTAGTAATGGGGGCATCTTATGGACGCCTCTCCATTACTAACCTCGGGACTTGATATCACCTGATAGTAGAAAGGTGACATCAATCCTCCCCAACTATCACCCCACTTGCCACCGCTACAGGGCAAGTGGGAAGAGCGAGGTTAAGTGCCAGAATTAGTGCATCTTAGAGATGCGCCTTTTCTGGGGCAGCTGAGAGCTGATGTTTTTAGCCTGGGGGGCCAGTATCCATGGTCCCTTTCTAGGCTATTAATATCAGCCCGCAGCTGTCTGCATAGCTTTTACTGGTTATTAATTATAGGGGAACCCTATGCCATTTTTTTAGGGTCCCCCATTTTAATAGCCAGTAAAGGCTAAATATACAGTTGCGATCTAATATTAATAGCCTGGGAAACTCCATGGGTTTTACCCCCTTCCCAGGCTATCAACATCGGCCCCCAGCCGTCAGCTTTCCCTCTGCTGGTAAAGAAAATTATGTGGTAGTCCATGCCATTTTTTTTCAGAAAAATAATCTTTGATTAATTAAATACATGTATAGTAAGTTGCACACACACACTGCACTAATTCTATATGTCACTGACATCTATATATATATATCTATTCTATGTATATATATATATCTATTCTATCTATTCTATTCTAACCTGTCACTTTGTGATTTTACTGTATGTCAAAGGACATCGGTGCATAAAAATCGGACAGCACTCGCATGGTCCGAGTGCTATGCAATTTTTTTTCTCGCACCCATAGGTTTTCATTGGCGAGTCTCAGCCGAGTCTCAGCGCCAATCGCAGCATGCTGCGAGTTTACACGCACATCGAATATGCCTGAGAAAAAAAAGCTGATGTGAGCTGCCCCATAGATTAACACTGTACCGAGTGCTATGTGATGTTTTCTTGCACAGCACTTGGCTGTATTCTTCGGTAGTGTGATAACAGTATAACTTCCCTTAAAATGCATACTCCTAGTGATGGCTTAGTGACATTGGGTGCAATGTGGGCACAGTCCTCCAGGCCCTGGCAGATGCCCCATGCTCATTATTGCCATGCTTCTGCTGCACATGTCTGTGGTCTGTAAGTGAAGTCTTCCAGAGAAGTGCTCTGTGTAAAATATCTCTGGTGAATCTGGGTTTTAGTAGTTGGTGATTTGTGGTTGTGTTAAGTTTCAGGATTTTATTTCCCCTATTAATAACATCTGCCAATATTATTAACAAAATTTCTGCAACTGATGACCCCACAGGAGAAAGCTAGGAAAGCAAGCGCTCATAAAGGACATTTATTTTGTATGGTTGTCACCTCACTCACTATATATGTGTCGGTTTGGTCAAAATGCACATTCAAAAATTAAAAATTAAGGCACTGAATCATCTCACAAAAATTAGAGAAATATAGAATACAATACAAAGTGTTTTTTTGTGTGGCTTTAACTCGCTCACTATGGCGTATTTTCTTGGAGTAAAGGGTGTTTTTTAAAGAACAAAAAAAAACAAAAAACTTCATGATCTTGATCTTGTGTGTGGACTTTTTTCATGCATTTTTTTTCCATAAGCTTCTCTATAGCAATTAAGAAACAAATCTAAAAAACATCTAAAAAAAAAAAAAGGCTGCTCAAAAAGCATTTGTAAAAATGAAAAGTCATGTTATTTACCAGTTAAAAAACAAAACCTCTGTGTGGAGGTGTAAAATCCAGTTGCCTTTTTTGCCATCATTTTCTATCTACATCAGCTCCAGGGTAAAGTTCTTATAATCTTAGTTAGGATAATGGATTTTTTTCTAAACCCAACACACACACTGCAGCAATCAATTGTACCGTTTTTGAGGCAATTTGCTGTCATAATGTGTTTTTTTCTACATTGACTTCAATGGGGGAGACCATGTTGAATCAAAACATCTTGTAAAACATTTATAAACAACTACATCAAGGTGAAACTGTTGTCTGGGACTTAACAAATCTTGACTTCTCTGTAAGATAGATCATCACTATCAGATTGGTGGGGGTCTGACACCCGGCGCCTCGACCAATCAGCTGCAATCCACTCTGGCATATAAATGGTGTACCGGGCAGAACACAGCAGCGCCATACATTGGTTAGTGGCTGGTACCCAGTACTGCAATTTATCTCCCATTCACTTTAATGGGAGATAAACTGCTGTACTTGGCTGCTGTCACTAAGCAATGTGCAAGGTTTCTGCATTCTGCCCTGTACATCTTATATCTGGCTGCATTTCAGCTGACTAGTGGGGTGCCGAGTGTCAGACCCCCACTGATCTGATAGTGGTGGCCTATCCTACAGATTTCTGCTTTCATGCAGTCCAGATCTTCACTGCTGGGAAGGAACAGGTCATTTACGCTGCCCACAACCTTGGGGGTCATTCTGATTTTTCTGGTTCAGACAGGTCAGGACAGATGCCCCCTAACTTTATAACAGGGGCTTCCGTCTTTAGTTACAGCTGCTTGCAACATCACAAACATCCTTAATTTCCCCCTCTGAAATTCCTCTGTCCTTTTTTTCTAATATTTATATTTCCGTGGCCCATAAAATGTTGGCAATTTAACAATACAATAAATTATATTAATATTGAAAATATGTTACTTATCACACATTCCAAGGAGGCACCGACTTGGCCCTGTTCCTGTTTTTCTTCATTATTATTGGGAAGTAATAAAGAAAACGGCAAAATGTTGCTTATCTAAATGAAAGCATGGTCTTTTTCAGCAGCAGATCTCGATATTAGGGATAATATAAAACACATCTGCTACACACATTAATCATTACATCACTTTATAGTAGGGAATGATCCATTTCCTATGTTGTCAGTTTGAAATAACCGAAAAAGTCATTAGACTATGTTGTTGTTGGTATGGCCACCTTACCAATTTTGTTTCACTGTCACTGGTAATGGAGTGTTTTTCTGTGTGTGTGTGGGTGCACTATGGCAGTTTAGGCCCAATGTTGAATGGGAGAGAGGTATGTAAATTAGTTCTCCTCTGGGAGGGCGAAGGCTGTCTCTCGTGCCACCTATTGGAGATTCCATGTAGCTAACTTGTAATAAGGGAAATTTATCTTCCACGCTACATTAGTTTTCTAGTGGCAAATAAGTCACCAAAATTTGTGGTTTTCAAAACAATGAGCTGGTCTTGAAAAAAGGAACACAGCCTACCGCAGGGTGACAAATGAACTATTGTCTATGCCAGAAAGCTGTCATACATTGTAGATCGTAGGTGGAATGAATGATAGCTAGTAGTTTGCATGCATTTCATTTTCTGGTGCTCAAAAGATACCCTAAATGTATTAATAAGAGGGCCACAGGTTCAAGACTGGTCTATGAAACACCCGTCTGGAAACATTTCTTCTTCCTCCAAAGTCTACATTTTCTTCCTTTTGGAAGAGAGCTAATTTACATTTTAAAAAGAGCGATGGTATATAATTAGGATATGAAGTGACTTAATCATCACTAGGGGTCTCACCTCTGGGACCATCAGCTATCCTGAGTATAAAGGAGCAACCTTGGCTACCCAGCTGTGAAGGGAACTGTAGCCACCCCCATCAACTTGAATGGAGTGCGCTACCGGGGATGGACAAAAGTGCCCTGTGCAGAGGAACAACTGTAAAGGGGAAGCAGCGCTGAAGTGCGCCCCTTGATGTTCAGGATAGGTGGGGGACTGGAGGTCTGACATCCAGCGAGCATTGAGTGATGGTGTATTCTAGTAAAATGTCACTCAATTGCAGATATGGGAAGACTTCTTAAATCAGTGTTTCTTATCTCTAGTCTACAAATTCCCCCAAATATGTCATGTTTTAGGAATATCTTTAAGAGGTTGTCTTCTAGTCAGCTAACTACCACAGACAATTACAGGTGGTGCTGTGACTTCTCAAATGGGGCAGACACCGCTTCCAGAGCTTACCGAGACCTGTCGAGTGGCCAGCTGGAAGGTGGGGTATGCCTCCATTTTTTTTTTTTTTTAATTTATGCCTAAAAAATATTTTACTACTGAACAACCCCTTCTTAACACATGGCATGCCTAAAAAATATATATACCGTATATATTTTCTGTTGACCAACCCCTTCAAGGATGCACTCACACAGTACAGTTTTGTTGAGCATTTGTGAAGAACCATTACAGTTTTGGTAAAAATCTATGTAAAATGACTCAACATGACGGAGATGTGATGGCAGACTTGGTATTGCACATTTAATATAAGCATGGACTGTATTATCAGGAATTGCCACAGGTGTTCTCTCTATGAATTATCCTGAGTTCTCATGATCTTTTGGGGGAGCTTAAGAACTGGAGATGCAAATGTATAATAACAACATCATTTCCCTGGGCTACAATTAAAAGTATAAGTATCAAAGCTACCTATGAAATACAGGAGCTGGAGAAGGACATGCGCCATCTGAACAGGGTTGTCAAGGTCAGACAGTCCCTGGAATGTCACAGGTGTCCCAGATCTTAGACTGACCATGTGGAGCACAGTCACACCTCATACTGATTGATAATGTCACTCAGCGGAATGTATGAAATCCAATGGATGTTAAGCTGAACCTCGTTCATGTAGAACAGCCGAGCGTGAGATTGTTGTGCTTCCGCTACACTTCAATTTTATGGATGAAGAATGTCGATGTTCCAGATCGGATTATCATTTGCAATCTGTGTGAAGTGTTCTGCTTAGAATAGCATTTTCCATCCTGAACAGCCGGCATGTCAAGCAAAAGACCAAAGTCATTCATTTCCATACTTTTCTACTCCATATCTTTATGAGTACAGAAAAAGTCCCACCTTAGCTTAAAGAGCAATGTAAATTGTTATTTTTTAAATTGACATTTGGAAACTTATTGCAATTTTGTCTTACCGCAAATGCGTTATAAACAAGGTATCATTTTATGCACTGACTCACCAATGCTCCTATAGCACCAACATATTCTGTAGCGTGCAGTCTAAGGCCTCATTCAGACTTCAGGAATTTTTTACATACGAGAGAAACGGATCTTCATCAGTGATTTTCATCAGTTTCTCTAGGTTGTGGGCAGAGTTTCATCAGTTTTTTCACTGAGAAAAAATAGTTCTCCACCTTCTCCTATCTAAAACTCCACAGAGAAACACACAGTCAATAGGTCCCGTAAAAAGTCACTTTATTATATATAAATTAAAAACTATACAACAGAAACAGGTACATAGGAAAAAATGGGGCTAGTGAGACACAATGTGGCAGTACCAGTAATAAACATCGGGCTTCAGGGTACCACCCACCGCAAAAACACACCACACAATACTATCTTAAACCACTAAGAATGGTGTAACACGTATGTGCATGAAATCATTAAAGACACACCCGATAACCTTACATCAGGCTGATAAGCAATACATATGGTATAAAGCAAGTGCAAAAATAAGGTCACTAAAAATCAGCCATTTATAGCGGTGATACATTATAATAAACACACGGTATAATACCTGGTATGCAAGAACGGTGAGGGACCCAGAGCCCACCCCACGCGCGTGTGTGTTTCTCTGTGGAGTTTTAGGATTTCTGTTTTGCAGTTGGCCCTATTCTGTCCCAACATGCACACATGGGATATTGATTTTTGCATTAATTGTGATATATTGTAATGTTTGTGCCCCATATGTATAACATGTATGTCACAACTTTATTATCTTCTCCTATCTAAGGCTAGGCTCACATTGCGTTAACATCAGCCCGTTCAACACATGCGTTAACGGGCTGCTGTTAACGGAAGTGCCGATATGTCATATCGCTAGCGCAGATAGAGCTAGCAGATGCTCTATCTGCGCTAGCAGTGACAGACCCAGAAACGCTGCAGCCCGTGTCCCAAGGCCCGTCACTCAATGATTGCACATCGCTAGCGCACGCCCATTTTGGGCGTGCGCTATCGATGCACCCGAAATAGAGCTAAATGGCGACGTTAACAGACTGCGTTACACCGCGTTATGTCGCTGTGTAACGCAGTCTGTCTAACGGACCGCTAAAACGCAATCTGAACCTAGCCTAATACTCAGCACATAAATGGCATCCAAATGCGGTCCGACTTTTTTACTGCCTCATAGACTTGCATTGCTGATTTTGATCCAACGCAATATTGAACATGTCTCCACATTTTTGCATGGACCTCTAAGGCTGCCGTCACACTAGCAGTATTTGGTCAGTATTTTACATCAGTATTTGTAGCCAAAAACAGGAGTGGAACAAATAGAGGAAAAGTATAACAGAAACATATGCACCACTTCTGTATTTATCACCCACTCCTGGATTTAGCTTACAAATACTGATGTAAAATACTGACCAAATACTGCTAGTGTGACGGCAGCCTAAGGCCGGCATCACACTAGCAAGTTTTACGGACGTATGAGAGGTGCAGAAAATACGGATTGCATACGGTACAATGATTCTCTATGTCCCAGCTCCTATCTGCCGTATTTTACTGATCCGTATTATACGGTCTTGTACAGTCGTAGAAAATCGCAGCATGCTGCGTTTGTCACTATGTTGCGCAAAAAAAAATCGCCAATGAAAGTCTATGGGGGCGAGAAAAATACAGATTACACACGGACCATGCGTGTGACTTGCGAGAAATACACACCGGTGTTCTCTAGAAAAGCCGGCAATTCAGTGCGGTGTACAGTAAAATCACACTGACAGAATAGAATGTGTCAGTGGGACACATATACACTGTGTTCCAAATTATTATGCACAAAGAGTTTAGGAGTGATAAGGTTAGACTTTTTTTGTTTGTCATTTAAACTCATTGATGGTGGTGTGTGTCAGGGCTCTTTATATCACTGAAAGCAATTGCAGATACCTGTGCAAATTAGTTTGGCAGGTGTGTCCAAATAAAGGCAAGACTACTTAAGAAGGCTGTTCCACATTATTAAGCAGCCTACATTTTTTGCCAAAATGGGAAAGAAAAAGGATGTGTCGGCTGCTGAGAAGCAACAAATTGTGGAGTATTTAGGTCAAGGCATGACTGCAATCAACATTGCCAAGACACTTCATCGTGATCATCGCACAATCAAGAAGTATGTAGCTGATTCCCAGCACACACGTGTGCGTGCTGATAAGGAAAAATTGAGGACTCTTTCCAACAGGCAATTGCGTAAGGTTAAAAGAGCAGCTGCAAAAATGCCTTGTCATAGCAGCAGACAAGTTTTTGAAGCTGCTGGTGCCTCCAACGTCCCCAGAACAACAAGATGCAGGGTCCTTCAGAGGTTTGCAGCTGTGCGTAAGCCATCCTGTTGACCACCTCTATCCACTGCAACAAGCAGAAATGGCTCCAGTGGGCCAAATGATACATGAAGACTGACTTCCAAACGGTGTTCACCGATGAGGGCCGTGCAACGCTCGATGGTCCAGATGGATGGAGTGGAGGATGGACACCCCATGAAAACACGGCTAAGGCACCAACAAGGAGGAGGTGGAGTAATGTTTTGGGCTGGAATCATGGGGAGAGAGATTGTCGGCCCCTTTATGATCCCTGAAGGGGTAAAGATGAACTCCATAATCTATGTGGAGTTTCTAAAACAACACTTCCTACCATGGTTCAAGAGGAAGAACTGTGCTTTCCGCAGCAAGATCATTTTCATGCATGATAATGCACCGTCTCATGCTGCAAAAAACACATCTGCATCTCTGGCTGCTATGGGCATAAAAGAGGACAAACTTATGGTGTGGCCACCATCTTCCCCTGACCTCAACCCCATTGAGAACCTCTGGAGCATCATCAAAAGGAGTGTCTATGATGGCGGGAGGCAGTTGACATCTAAGCAACAGCTCTGGGAGGATATTGTCCACATGCAAAACAATTGAAGCAGAAACCATCCAAAAACTGACAAATTCAATGGACGAGAGAGTTCAGAAGCTTCTTTTGAACAAGGGGTCCTATGTGCAAATGTAACATCACCTAGAATAAAGTTTTCACTTGAAAACTGTTTGATTTCATTTTGTAATAAGCTGATAATGCTTATAACTTCACAATTGACCATTTTTTTGTTCAAAATGAAAAAAAAGGTTGAAAACTCTGCTGTGCATAATAATTTGGAACATGCATTTTGAGTGTTTATTTTTTTTTAAAAAGATACTATTTTCATAGGCAGTTTTTTCCAAAACATTGCAATTATACTAGAATAGTAGATGACTGGAAAATAACAATGACTGCAATTCAGATAGGTAATTTAGAGAAAATATGAGGAAATATTATTTGCATAATAATTTGGAACACAGTGTATATATATATATATATATATATATTTATATTTCATACAGCGCTAGATATCATAAAAGCCGGTAATTCAATTGCCAGCTTTTTCTTTCTCCTTCACAAACCCGACAGGATATGAGACATGGTTTACATACAGTAAACCATCTCATATCCCTTTTTTTTTGCATGTTCCACACTACGAATGTTAGTAGTGTGTATGTGCAAAATTTGGGCGCTGTAGCTGCTAAAATAAAGGGTTAAATCGTGGAAAAAATTGGCGTGGGCTCCCGCGCAATTTTCTCCACCAGAGTGGTAAATCCAGTGACTGAGGGCAGATATTAATAGCCTAGAGAGGGTCCATGGTTATTGGCCCCCCCTGGCTAAAAACATCTGCCCCCAGCCACCCCAGAAAAGGCACATCTGGAAGATGTGCCTATTCTGGCACTTGGCCACTCTCTTCCCACTCCCGTGTAGAGGTGGGATATGGCGTACTGAAGGGTTAATGTCACCTTGCTATTGTAAGGTGACATTAAGCCAGATTAATAATGGAGAGGCGTCAATTATGACACCTATCCATTATTAATCCAATAGTACGAAATGGTTAATAAAACACAAACACATTATTACAAAGTACTTTAATGAAATAAAGACACAGGGTGTTTTAATATTTTATTAGACTCTTAATCCACCTGAAGACCCTCGTTCTGTAAAAAAGGAAAAAAAATAAAACAACAATATCCCACACCTTCTGTTGTTCCGTCAGTCCCACGATGTAAATCCATCTGAAGGGGTTAAATCATTTTACACCCAGGAGCTCTGCTAAAGCAGTCGCTCCTGTCTGTAAAACCCTGGGGAATGAATGGAGTGCAGGGGAATGTCCTGTAGTTACCTTGAGTCGCGGTGATGCGCCCCCTGCTGGATGTCCTCATATGAACTCGAGCGTGGGAAATTTTCCCAGGCTCGAGTTCATATGAGTTCATCCAGCAGAGGGTGCATCACCGTGACTCAAGGTAACTACAGGACATTCCCCTGCACTCCATTCATTCCCCGGGGTTTTACAGACAGGAGCGACTGCTTTAGCAGAGCTCCTGGGTGTAAAATGCTTTAACCCCTTCAGATGGATTTACATCGTGGGACGTGACCAGAATGACGGAAGGTATGGGATATTGTTGTTTTTTTATTTTTCCTTTTTTACAGAATGAGGGTCTTCAGGTGGATTAAGAGTCTAATAAAATATTAAAACACCCTGTGTCTTTATTTCATTAAAGTACTTTGTAATAACGTGTGTGTATTTTATTAACCATTTCGTACTATTGGATTAATAATGGATAGGTGTCATAATTGACGCCTCTCCATTATAAATCTGGCTTAATGTCACCTTACAATAGCAAGGTGACATTAGCCCTTCATTATCCCATATCCCACCGCTACACGGGAGTGGGAAGAGAGTGGCCAAGTGCCAGAATAGGCGCATCTTCCAGATGTGCCTTTTCTGGGGTGGCTGGGGGCAGATGATTTTAGCCAGGGAGGCCAATAACCATGGTACCTCCCTAGGCTAATAATATCTGCCCTCAGTCACTGGCTTTACCACTCTGGCGGAGAAAATTGCGCGGGAGCCCACCCCAATTTTTTCCGCGATTTAACCTTTTAATTTAATAGCTAGAGGGCCCAAATTTTGCACATACACACTACTAACATTAGTAGTGTGGAATATGCAAAAAAAAGGGATATGAGATGGTTTACTGTATGTAAACCATGTCTCATATCCTGTCGGGTTTGGGATGGAGAGAGCAAAAGCCGGCAATTGAATTACCGGCTTTTATGATATCTAGCGCTGTCTGAAATATAAATATATATATATGTGTCTCAATGACATATATATATATAGATACTGTATATACGTTTTAACGAACATTTGAGCACATAAATCCATTAGATGTCGGTTTTGCAAGCCTGCGAGAAAATATCGCAGTATGGATGCCATACGGATTACATATGGAGGATGACATGCGCAAAATACGCTGCCACACCCTGCCTACGGATGGCATACGGACCACTATTTTGGGAACATTTCTGCGTATTACGGCTGTAAAAAATGGACTGTATTTTCATACGCTGAGTGTGACGCCGGCCTAAGTCTGAGCGAAAAAATCTGACATGTGAACAACCCCATAAACTGTCATAGGCAAGAGTGGTATCCTTGAAAAAAACCAGATAGCACTCATGACAAACTGAACTGTAAAGGAAGCCAAGAGCTATGTTCACACATTGTATTTTTGCTGTGTTTTTTATGCAACTTAAAAGTTGCTTTTTATAGTGCTACTTTTTGTGACTGAGTTGGAAAACTGCTGCTTTTTTAAAACAATTCTTTCCTGCCTTTTAGCTGTGTTTTTTCACCTAAAGAAAATAATGAGTAAGTGTAAGGCTATGTGCACACGTTGCGGATTGGGGTGCAGAATTTTCTGCACAAAATCCGCATCTCTTGGCAGAAAACGCACGTGTGGATTTGACCCGTTTTTTATGTGGATTTTGTGTGTTTTTGTTGCGGATTTTCTGCGTTTTTTACCCCTGCGGATTTCTATAATGGAAGGGTTCAGAAATGCTGCAGATCCGCACAAAGGAAGTGACATGCTACTTCTTTTGATCCGCAGCGGTTTTCATGCGGAATTTTTCGCACCATTAGCACAGCTTTTTTTTTCCTATTGATTTACATTGTACTGTAAATCACTTTGCAGAACTTCAGCGTTTCTGCGCAGAAAAAAACGCTGTGGATCCGCACTAAATTTGCTTCATGTGCACACAGCCTAAGAAAAAAGCCAAAAACGTTGCCATCAGTTTTTGCAGCATCTTTAGTAAAAGGAAAAACAAAAAAACAAGTACAGCAGGATGTGAAACCTATTTATTTTTGTGATTTTTCCCAAGTTGTAAATTGCTTTGTTGTCTTCACCTGAGCAGGGTTGTTATTAATAGCTCAGTTGAAATAAATTAGGGATGTGTGTGAAATTGAACATTGCCTGACCTACTCCATTCACTGTGAATGTCTTAAGTAAACTATTCCTAACCAATTCAAATCCCCCCGCTGTTTTTACATTTACAATTGTGTATTTTTTTCACAAACTCATATGAACTTTTTTGTTCAGAATAGTCACTATTTTTTCAGGCATAAAAATCTTTTTCTACCAAATAATCTTATCAAATGGTCCTTTTTTTTCAAAAAATGTTTTATGGTTTCGCCAATGTCCTAACACCAGGCATTGTTCATGCTTGTATGGCGGAAGCATAGCTAAACTTTGGTATCCTGAAAACCGTGGCTTTTTTGGTAGAGCATTGAACGGCAAGGTGGATTGTTGCTGAAGGGAAAAAAAAACAAAAACAAACTTTAAATCTTCAGCTTAGCGAGTGTGAGCGAGCTGAGTGTTTCCTGAGCGTAAGTGTGAACGGCGGTAAGTGTGACTTGTGATTCAGTGACTTTGAAATCAGGGAGTTTCCAAGGGAGGAATTGCTGTCTGTATTTTATTAATACTTTGTATTTATTTTTATTTAACGTTTCTGTGTGGTGCAATCCCCATTAGGAAATGTGCTCCACAATTGTTAATGCCATCCAGTGCACATCTTGCCACATGTATGCAGTCCTTGATCAGCCGGTCGAGGGTGCATACTGCTGTGCGAGATGTGAGCACGTTGTGCATTTGGAAACCCAGATACTGGATCTAAATGTGCAGCTGGCAACACTGAGATCCATAGACAATATGGAGAGGAGTCTTCTGCTCACAGAGCAGACGCTCAATGGGATAGATGAGGAGGGGGATGGTAGGATGGAGCTGCAGGACAGTGTGGCAGTTAGCTGGGTGACAGATAGAAGGCGGGGTAGAGGGAAAAGTGCCAGGGAGGCTAGTCCTGATCTGGCACACCCCAATAAGTTTGCTAAGTTGGCAGATGAGGCGGGTGCCAGTACAGGGGTAGCACTGCTGCAGCCAGGCATGTCCTCTGAAAGCCGGAGGAGTGACTGCTACAGTAAGGAGGGAAATAGAAGAGCAGGGCAGGCCAGACAGGTGCTGGTAGTGGGGGATTCAATTATTAGGGGAACAGATAGGGCAATCTGTCACAAAGACAGGGATCGTCGGACGGTGTGCTGCCTACCTGGCGCTCGAGTCCGACACATCGCTGATCGGGTGGACAGATTACTGGGAGGGGCTGGTGAGGACCCAGCGGTCATGGTGCACATTGGCACAAATGACAAAGTTAGAGGTAGGTGGAAGGTCCTTAAAGATGATTTCAGGGAATTAGGCTGCAAGCTGAAAGCAAGGACCTCCAACGTGGTATTTTCCAAAATACTGCCTGTACCACGTGCCACGCCAGAGAGGCAACGGGAGATTAGGGAGGTTAATAAGTGGCTCAAGAATTGGTGTAGGAAGGAGGGGTTTGGGTTCCTGCAGAACTGGGCCGACTTCTCAGTGGGCTACAGGCACTACGCTAGGGATGGGCTGCACCTCAATGGGGAAGGTGCAGCTGTGCTGGGGGAGAAAATGGCTAGAAGAATGGAGGAGTGTTTAAACTAGGGATTGGGGGGGAAGGTATTCAATTTATAGGAGGGGAAGATAGTGCAGATAGAGACCTGGGCACAAATAAGGAAGTTGGGGATGGCGGTGGCATGGGGGGTGGGGTTAGAACAGTTAGTAATTTAAGAAAGAATAGAAGTACAGAGAGGAACATCAAGTGCATGTATCCTAATGCCAGAAGCCTCGCCAACAAAATGGACGAATTAGAACTAATGTTGTTGGAGCATAATTATGACATGGTGGGGATATCTGAGACGTGGCTGGATGAGAGCCATGACTGGGCTGTTAACTTGCAGGGCTATAGCCTGTTCAGAAATGACCGTACAGATAAGCGAGGGGGAGGGGTCTGTCTGTATGTAAAATCGTCCTTAAAACCCATCCGGCGTGATAATATAGGTGAATTTAATGAAAATGTAGAGTCCCTGTGGGTGGAGATAAGGGGAGGGGGAAAAATAATAAATTACTGATAGGGGTTTGTTATAAATCTCCAAAAATAATGGAAGCAATGGAGAATATCCTCGTAAAGCAAATAGATGAAGCTGCGACTCAAGGAGAAGTCATTATTATGGGGGACTTCAACTACCCTGAAATAGATTGGGGAACAGAAACCTGCAGTTCCAGCAAAGGTAATCGGTTTTTGACAACTATGAGAGACAATTACCTTTCACAACTGGTTCAGGACCCAACAAGGAGGGGGGCACTGCTAGACCTAATATTAACCAACAGGCCAGACCGCATATCAAATATAAGGGTTGGGGGTCACTTGGGGAATAGTGATCACAAAATAATAAGTTTTCATGTATCCTTCAATAAGATGTGTAGTAGGGGGGTGACAAGGACACTAAACTTCAGGAGGGCAAATTTCCAACGGATGAGAGATGATCTTGGTGCAATTAACTGGGATGATATCCTGAGACATAAAAATACACAAAGAAAATGGGAGACGTTTATTAGCATCCTGGATAGGACCTGTGCACAGTATATACCGTATGGGAATAAACATACTAGAAATAGGAGGAAACCAATATGGCTAAATAGAGCTGTAAGGGGTGCAATAAGTGACAAAAAGAAAGCATTTAGAGAATTAAAGGAAGTAGGTAGTGATGAGGCACTAAATAAATACAGAAAATTAAATAAATTATGTAAAAAGCAAATCAAGGCAGCAAAAATTGAGACAGAGAAACTCATTGCCAGAGAGAGTAAAAATAATCCCAAAATATTCTTTAACTACATAAATAGTAAGAAACTAAAAAATGAAAGTGTTGGCCCCCTTAAAAATAGTCTGGGGGAAATGGAGGATGAGGAAAAAGCCAATATGCTAAATGACTTTTTTCCATCAGTATTTACACAAGAAAATTCCATGGCAGACAATATGATCAGTGATAACAAAAATTCCCCATTAAGTGTCACCTGCTTAACCCAGCAGGAAGTACGGCGGCGTCTAAAAATCACTAAAATTGACAAATCTCCGGGCCCGGATGGGATACACCCCCGAGTACTGCAGGAATTAAGTACAGTCATTGATAGACCATTATTTTTAATCTTTAAAGACTCCATAATAACAGGGTCTGTACCACAGGACTGGCGTATAGCAAATGTGGTGCCAATATTCAAAAGGGGACAAAAACTGAACTCGGAAATTATAGGCCAGAAAGCTTAACCTCTACTGTGGGTAAAATCCTGGAGGGCATTCTAAGGGATGCTATACTGGAGTATCTGAAGAGGAATAACCTCATGACCCAGTATCAGCACGGGTTTACTAGGGACCGTTCATGTCAGACTACGCATCCGTAATATACGGTCTTGTACGGCCGTAGAAAATCGCAGCATGCTGCGTTTGTCACCGTATTGCGCAAAAAATCGCCAATGAAAGTCTATGGGGGCGAGAAAAATACGGATTACACACGGACCATGCGTGTGACTTGCGAGAAATACGCACAGGTGTTAGAGAAAAGCCGGTAATTCATTTGCCGGCTTTTCATTTCTTCTTCCCAAACCCGACAGGATATGAGACATGGTTTACATACAGTAAACCATCTCATATCCCTTTTTTTTTGCATATTCCACACTACTGTTAGTAGTGTGTATGTTCAAAATTTGGGCGCTGTAGCTTGTAAAATAAAGGGTTAAATGGCACAAAAAATTGGCGTGGGCTCCCGCGCAATTTTCTTCGCCAGAGTGGTAAAGCCAGTGACAGAGGGTAGATATTAATAGCCTAGAGAGGGTCCATGGTTATTGGCCCCCCCTGGCTACAAACATCTGCCCCCAGCCACCCCAGAAAAGGCACATCTGGAAGATGCGCCTATTCTGGCACTTGGCGACTCTCTTCCCACTCCCGTGTAGCGGTGGGATATGGGGTAATGAAGGGTTAATGTCACCTTGCTATTGTAAGGTGAAATTAAGCCAGATTAATAATGGAGAGGCGTCAATTATGACACCTATCCATTATTAATCGAATAGTACGAAATGGTTAATAAAACACACACACATTATTTAAAAGTATTTTAATGAAATAAAGACACAGGTTGTTGTAATATTTTATTATAGTGGTAATCCACCTGAAGACCCTCGTTCTGTAACAAAGGAAAAATAAAAAAACAACAATATCTCATACCTTCCATCGCTCAGGTCAAGTCCCACGAAGTAAATCCATCTGAAGGGGTTAAATCATTTTACAGCCAGGAGCTCTGCTAAAGCAGTGCTCATGCCTGTAAAAACCCCGGGGAATGAATGGAAAGCATAACCATGGACCCTATCCTGGCTATTAATATCTGCCCTCAGTCACTGGCTTTACCACTCTGGCGAAGAAAATTGCGCGGGAGCCCACGCCAATTTTTTGTGCCATTTAACCCTTTATTTTACAAGCTACAGTGCCCAAATTTTGCACATACACATTACTAACATTAGTAGTGTGGAATATGCAAAAAAAGGGATATGAGATGGTTTACTGCATGTAAACCATGTCTCATATCATGTCGGGTTTGGGAACGAGAAAGAAAAAGCTGGCAATTGAATTACCGGCTTTTCACATATCTCGCGCTGAATTAAATATAAATACAGTATATATATATATATATATATATATGTGTGTGTCTCAATGACATATATATATATCTATATATATATATATAGATATATATATATATACATGCTGTATATATGTTTTAACGAACGTTTGAGCACATAAATCCATTAGATGTCGGTTTTGCATGCCTGCGAGAAAATATCGCAGTATGGATGCCATACGGATTACATACGGATGATGCCATGCGCAAAATACGCTGACACACCCTGCCTACGGATGACATACGGATCACTATTTTTGGAACATTTCTGCATATTGCGGCCGTAAAATACGGACCGTATTTTCATACGCTGAGTGTGATGCCGGCCTATGGCTGCAGAAACAAATGCAGCAAAAAAGCAAAATGTGAACATAGCCTAAGTCCGGTTTCACACATCTGACTTTCATGGTCAAAATGTAGACCGTGATATCTGGACTGACCGAGGGACTCTAAATCGGCAGCCTCGCAAGCAGTGTCTAGTCTGGACATCATATTCCCTAGTCAGACCTTGAAAGTCGTATGTGTGTGAAAATGGTCTTAGTTTCTTATTTTATAAAAAATCCACACTAGGGACTGTTTCATTGGAAATCAAAAAATTGGTATAGATGTAGCCGCAGAATAATGGCTGGTGCACTACAGTACATGAACAGCGTGCCAGGCTCACTGAGCTGTTGTGTAGCACATCTGTCATACTCTTTAATTCAAGGAAAAAAAAACAATTCACGGTTTGGGGTGAACTAACCGAAATGAAGAGTCTCGATCCACTAGTATAATATAATACAAAGGAGTGGTTTTTATTCCAGAACGCATTAGTACGCCGGACTGGCGTCTTTCTCAAGTGAAAAAAAAATTGTACTTAGTACAGTTGTTTTTTTACACTTAAGAAAAACACCAGCCCATCGTGGAAACACGTTGTGGGATAAAAAGCGCTCCTTTACATAATTGGATCAAGAATCTTCATTTCGGTTAGTTCACCCGAAACCGTGAATTGTCTTTTCCTTCAAGCTTTCTGGTGGAGTTCACCTCTCAACCACGGGGCAGCAGCCACCGTTATTGAGCTGTCACAGAGGTTGTGCCTACACAACTCGCTCCAGTGAGCAAAGTACCTGGATCTATTTTATCTTTTTATTAAGGTATCACCCTATGGTCTGGTGCGCTCTGTTTCCCTACAGTTTTTACCTCTACTCTTTGATTAAGGATCATGTCTTTCTGCTGCAGCAGCCATTATGTTGATGGCTGCTACGCCTGTATGATTTATAGCATGAAAGGAGCCCACAGAACCCAGAAAAAATCTCACAGAGACAAAAGGAGGTAATACTAACTCCCACTGGCACAATGAAGCGTGTGGACCCTAGTGCAGAATGTATTATGGGTCTTAAAATGTATTGGTTTTGTCATATGGGTCAAATAAATTTTTTTTGCCCCTTTAAGGTTCCAGGTCCCAGGTGTGACTAAAACCCATGACAATTCTATGCCAATCATCAGATTCTAACAAGGCACTGCTAGGCAAGTGACCTAACTGCTTGGCTACGAGGTGGCAGCTCTACTTTTTCTTTGCCAGCCTGAGGCCGGCGTCACACTGGCGTGTTTTACGGACGTATGAGAGGCGCAGAAAATACGGATTGCATACGGTACCATGATTCTCTATGGCCCAGCTCCTATCTGCCGTATTTTACGGATCCGTATTATATGGTCTTGTACGGCCGTAGAAAATCGCAGCATGCTGCGTTTGTCAGCGTATTGCGCAAAAAATACGCCAATGAAAGTCTATGGGGGCGAGAAAATTACAAATTACACACGGACCATGCGTGTGACTTGCGAGAAATACGCAGCAGTGTTCTCTAGAAAAGCCGGTAATTCAGTGCGGTGTACAGTAAAATCACACTGACAGAATAGAATAGAATATTTGAATAAATGTGTACACATAGAATAGGTATATATATATATATATATATATATATATATATATATATATATACACTATGTTCCAAATTATTATGCAAATGATATTTTTCTCGGATTTTCCTAAATGGTCGGTGCAAATGACAGTCAGTCTAATAAAAGTCATCACCCGTTAGAGTATACATCGAATTTTATTGAAGAAACCTCCCAATGATAACAGTATAATCTCCAAAATGAATAAAAACTCAAAATGCACTGTTCCAAATTATTAGGCACAGTATAATTTCTAAACATTTGATATGTTTTAAAGAAAAGAAAATGCTCATTTGTGGAATTTGCAGCATTAGGAGGTCACATTCACTGAACAAAAAAGTTATTTAACTCCAAAACATCTTAACCGGCCAAGTTACATGTTAACATAGGACCCCTTCTTTGATATCACCTTCACAATTCTTGCATCCATTGAACTTGTGAGTTTTTGGAGAGTTTCTGCTTGTATTTCTTTGCATGAAGTCAGAATAGCCTCCCAGAGCTGCTGTTTTGATGTTTAAACCAAAAAATATAGGAGCACAAAATAACCTATTGCATATATATTTAAATCAAATTCAAGCAGACAGCAAAATCCTATACCAAAAAAACCACTTGAACAAATAAAACCATAATAACCACATAATCATTTTATATTCAAAATATAAATATTTTTATTGAAGACACCAATCCAATTTAACACAAAAACATGATAAAAAACACATACAACAAATCTAAAAAACAAGGAGAGCAGAGCACCCCACGTAATCCAATTTAGTTAATAATATAACATACGGTACTATGTACATCCAGCTAGTCATAAATAGGGAAACAGATATTTAATATTCACAATCTCATTATATCACAAATAATATTTTACAGACAGGAGCACAGCTGCATTAGCAGAGCTCCTGGGTGTAAAATGATGTAACCCCTTCAAATGGATTTACAGCGTGGGACAAGACTGGTCGACGGAAGGTATGGAATATTGTTGTTTGTTTTGTTTACCTTTATTTCAGGTGACAAGGGTCTTCAGGTGGATTGAGAGTATAATAAAATATTAAAACACCCTGTGTCTTTATTTCATTAAAATACTTTTTAATAATGTGTGTGTGTTTTATTAACCATTTCATACTATTGGATTAATAATGGATAGGTGTCATAATTGACGCCTCTCCATTATTAACCCCTTTCTGACATCGGACGTACTATCCCGTCGAGGTGGGGTGGGCCCGTATGACCATCAACGGGATAGTACGTCATCACCGATCGGCGGCGCTCACGGGGGGAGCGCGGCCGATCGCGGCCGGGTGTCAGCTGCATATCGCAGCTGACATCCGGCACTATGTGCCAGGAGCGGTCACGGACCGCCCTCGGCACATTAACCCCCGGCACACCGCGATCAAACATGATCCTACCTCCCTCCTCGCCGCAGGTCCCGGATCCAAGATGGCCGCGGCATCCGGGTCCTGCAGGGAGGGAGGTGGCTTACCGAGTGCCTGCTCAGAGCAGGCGCTTGGTAAGCCTGCAGCCCTGCACAGCAGATCGTCGATCTGACAGAGTGCTGTACACACTGTCAGATCAATGATCTGTAATGTCCCCCCCTGGGACAAAGTAAAAAAGTTTAAAAAAAATTATTCACGTGTGTAAAAAAAAAAAAAAAAAAAAAAAAATCCTAAATAAAGAAAAAAAAAATATATTTATTATTCCCATAAATACATTTCTTTAGCTAAATAAAAAAACAAACAATAAAAGTACACATATTTAGTATCGCCGCGTCCGTAACGACCCAACCTATAAAACTGCCCCACTAGTTAACCCCTTCAGTAAACACCGTAAGAAAAAAAAAAAAAAAACGAGGCAAAAAACAACGCTTTATTATCATACCGCCGAACAAAAAGTGGAATAACACGCGATCAAAAAGACTGATATAAATAACCATGGTACCGCAGAAAACGTCATTTTGTCCCGCAAAAAACGAGCCACCACACAGCATCATCAGCAAAAAAATAAAAAAGTTATAGTCCTGAGAATAAAGCGATACCAAAATAATATATTTTTTCTATAAAATAGTTTTTATCGTATAAAAGCGCCAAAACATAAAAAAAATGATATAAATGAGATATCGCTGTAATCGTACTGACCCGACGAATAAAACTGCTTTATCAATTTTACCAAACGCGGAACGGTATAAACGCCTCCCCCAAAAGAAATTCATGAATAGCTGGTTTTTGATCACTCTGCCTCACAAAAATCAAAATCAAAAGCGATCAAAAAATGTCACGTGTCCGAAAATGTTACCAATAAAAACGTCAACTCGTCCCGCAAAAAACAAGATCTCACATGACTCTGTGGACTCAAATATGGAAAAATTATAGCTCTCAAAATGTGGTAACGCAAAAAATATTTTTTGCAATGAAAAGCGTCTTTCAGTGTGTGACGGCTGCCAATCATAAAAATCCGCTAAAAAACCCGCTATAAAAGTAAATCAAACCCCCCTTCATCACCCCCTTAGTTAGGGAAAAATACAAAAATTAAAAAATGTATTTATTTCCATTTTCCCATTAGGGTTAGGGTTAGGGTTAGGGCTAGAGTTAGGACTAGAGTTAGGGCTAGGGTTAGGGTTAGGGTGAGGGCAAGCGTTAGGGCTAGGGCTAGGGTTAGGGCTAGGGTTGGGGCTAGGATTAGGGCTAGGGTTAGGGTTGGGGCTAGGGTTAGGGCTATGGTTAGGGCTAGGGTTGGGGCTAGGGTTAGGGCTAGGGTTAGGGCTAGGGTTGGGGCTAGGGTTAGGGCTAGGGTTAGGGCTAGGGTTAATGTTACGGCTAGTGTTAGGGCTAGTGATAGGGCTAGTGATAGGGCTAGGGTTATTGCTAGGGTTAGGGCTAGGGTTAGGGCTAGGGTTGGGGCAAGGGTTGGGGCTACAGTTAGGGTTGGGGCTAAAGATAGGGTTAGGGTTTGGATTACATTTACGGTTGGGAATAGGGTTGGGTGTGTCTGGGTTAGAGGAGTGGTTAGGGTTACTGTTGGGATTAGGGTAAGGGGTGTGTTTGGATTAGGGTTTCAGTTATAATTGGGGGGTTTCCACTGTTTAGGCACATCAGGGGCTCTCCAAACGGGACATGGCATCCGATCTGAATTCCAGCCAATTCTGCGTTGAAAAAGGAAAACAGTGCTCCTTCCCTTCAGAGCTCTCCCGTGTGCCCAAACAGGGGTTTACCCCAACATATGGGGCATCAGCGTACTCAGGACAAATTGGACATCATCTTTTGGGGTCCAATTTCTCCTGCTACCCTTGGGAAAATACAAAACTGGGGGCCAAAAAATAAGTTTTGTGGGAAAAAAAAGATTTTTTATTTTCACTGCTCTGCGTTGTAAACTGTAGTGAAACACTTGGGGGTTCAAAGTTCTCACAACACATCTAGATAAGTTCCTTGGGGGGTCTAGTTTCCAATATGGGGTCACTTGTGGGGGGTTTGTACTGTTTGGGTACATCAGGGGCTCTGCAAATGCAACGTGACGCCTGCAGACCAATCCATTTAAGTCTGCATTCCAAATGGCGCTCCTTCCCTTCCGAGCTCTGTCATGCGCCCAAACAGTGGTTCCCCCCCACATATAGGGTATCAGCGTACTCAGGACAAATTGGACAACAACTTTTGGGGTCCAATTTATCCTGATACCCTTGTGAAAATACAAAACTGGGGGCTAAAAAATCATTTTTGTGAAAAAAAAGAATTTTTATTTTCACGTCTCTGCGTTATAAACTGTAGTGAAACACTTGGGGGTTCAAAGCTCTCAAAACACATCTAGATAAGTTCCTTAGGGGGTCTACTTTCCAGAATGGTGTCACTTGTGGGGGTTTTTAATGTTTAGGCACATCAAGGGCTCTCCAAACGCAACATGGCATCCCATCTTAATTCCAGTCAATTTTGCATTGAAAAGTAAAATGGCGCTCCTTCCCTTCCGAGCTCTGCCCTGCGCCCAAACAATGGTTTACACCCACATATGGGGTATCAGTGTACTCAGGACAAATTGCACAACAATTTTTGGGGTCCAATTTCTTCTCTTACCCTTGGGAAAATAAAAAATTGGGGGCGAAAAGATCATTTTTGTGAAAAAATATGATTTTTTATTTTTACGGCTCTGCATTATAAACTTCTGTGAAGCACTTATTGGGTCAAAGTGCTCACCACACATCTAGATAAGTTCCTTAGGGGGTCTACTTTCCAAAATGGTGTCACTTGTGGTGGGTTTCAATGTTTAGGCACATCAGGGGCTCTCCAAATGCAACATGGCGTCCCATCTCAATTCCAGTCAATTTTGCATTGAAAAGTCAAATAGCGCTCCTTTCCTTCTGAGCTCTGCCATGCGCCCAAACAGTGGTTTACCCCCACATATGGGGTATCAGCGTACTCAGGACAAATTGTACAACAAATTTTGGGGTCTATTTTCTCCTGTTACCCTTGGTAAAATAAAACAAATTGGAGCTGAAATAAATTTTGTGTGAAAAAAAGTTAAATGTTCATTTTTATTTAAACATTCCAAAAATTCCTGTGAAACACTTGAAGGGTTAATAAACTTCTTGAAAGTGGTTTTGAGTACCTTGAGGGGTGCAGTTTTTAGAATGGTGTCACACTTGGGTATTTTCTATCATATAGACCCCTCAAAATGACTTCAAATGAGATGTGGTCCCAAAAAAAAATGGTGTTGTAAAAATGAGAAATTGCTGGTCAACTTTTAACCCTTATAACTCCGTCACAAAAAAAATGTTGGTTCCAAAATTGTGCTGATGTAAAGTAGACATGTGGGAAATGTTACTTATTAAGTAATTTGCGTGACATATGTCTGTGATTTAAGGGCATAAAAATTCAAAGTTGGAAAACTGCAAAATTTTCAAAATTTTCGCCAAATATTCGTTTTTTTCACAAATAAACGCAAGTTATATCAAAGAAATTTTACCACTATCATGAAGTACAATATGTCACGAGAAAACAGTGTCAGAATCGCCAAGATCTGTTGAAGCGTTCCAGAGTTATAACCTCATAAAGGGACAGTGGTCAGAATTGTAAAAATTGGCCCGGTCATTAACGTGCAAACCACCCTTGGGGGTGAAGGGGTTAACCTGGCTTAATGTCACCTTACAATAGTAAGGCTATGTGCACACGTAGGTCGGGTCCTCTGCGGGTTCTCCCGCAGCGGATTTGATAAATCTGCAGGGCAAAACCGCTGCGGTTATCCCTGCAGATTTATCGCGGTTTGTTTTGCGGTTTCCGCTGCAGGTTTACTCCTATACTATTGATGCTGCATATGCAGCAATATGCAGCATCAATAGTAATGTTAAAAATAATTTAAAAAATGGTTTATACTCACCCTCTGACGTCCCGATCTCCTCGGCGCTGCACGCGGCGGTCCGGTTCCAAAGATGCTGTGCGAGAAGGACCTTCGTGACGTCACGGTCATGTGACCGCAACGTCACCGCAGGTCCTGCTCGCACAGCAACCCTGCGACCGGACGGCCGCGTGCAGCGCTGAGAGGTGAGTATATCATTATTTTTTTATTTTATTTCTTTTTTTTTTACACAAATATGGTTCCCAGGGCCTGGAGGAGAGTCTCCTCTCCTCCACCCCGGGTACCATCTGCACATGATCCGCTTACTTCCCGCATCGTGGGCACAGCCCCATGCGGGAAGTAAGCGGTTCAATGCATTCCTATGGGTGCAGAATCGCAGCGATTCTGCACAAAGAAGTGACATGCTGCGGAATGTAAACCGCTGCGTTTCTGCGCGGTTTTTCCCGCAGCATGTGCACAGCGGATTGCGGTTTCCATAGGGTTTACATGTAAATGTAAACGCAATGGAAACTGCTGCGGACGCGCAGCTGCAGTAACGCTGCGGATCCGCGGTAAAACCCGCATAAGTGTGAACATGGCCTAACCCTTCATTATCCCATATCCCACCGCTACACGGGAGTGGGAAGAGAGAGGCTAAGTGCCATAATAGGCGCTTTTTCCAGATGTGCCTTTTCTGGGGTGGCTGGGGGCAGATGTTTTTAGCCAGGGGGGGCCAATAACCATGGTACCTCCCTAGGCTATTAATATCTGCCCTCAGTCACTGGCTTTCCCACTCTGGCGGAGAAAATTGCGCGGGAGCCCACGCCAATTTTATCCGGGATTTAACCCTTTAATTTAATAGCTAGAGCTTCAAAATTTTACACACAGACACTTGTTACATTACTAAAGAGGAATATGTAATAAAAAAGGGATATCAGATGGTTTACTGTATGTAAACCATGTCTCATATCCTGTCGGGTTTGGGATGGAGATAGCAAAAGCCGGCAATTGAATTACCGGCTTTTCACATATCTCGCGCTGAATTAAATATAAATGTATAAATATATATATATATATATATATATATATATATATATATATATATATATGTGTGTGTCTCACTGACATATATATATATAGAGAGAGAGAGAGACTGTATATATGTTTTTAGGAATATTTTAGTACATGGATCCATGATTTGTCCATTTTGCAAGCCTGCGCAAAAAAATCACGAAACGGAAGCCATACAGATGACACACGGATACATTTGTCAGTAAAAATTGCATCCTCGCATTGAATACGGAATAGTGTTTTGTGAAAATTACTGCGTATTACGGCCGTAAAATACAGACCGTCTTTCCCTACGCTGAGTGTGACGCCGGCCTTAGTGTTCTTTATCGTATCATTATCGACTTTTCCAATTAGACATTTTGCTAAGTTTATATATGTATTAACTTACTCAACACTTCTGATTCTAGATGGATAAAGCAGCTAAAAACTGATTACCTTTGGTTAGAAAATTTCTTCCAAATGTTTTACAGCACATTGTAGATATTTAAAATATTTTACTAGTGAGGAAATCCTGTTGCAAATGATCTTTTAATGTACATTTGCTAATAAAATGCATATAGTGTAAATAGAAGTCTGATCAATGTGAAGGAAACAAATGTTTTTTCAGCTTGGTTCTTTAATCCTTTTCTGAGCAGCTATTTCCACTATGTATATTACGGTAAGCGGATTACAGTTTGGACAAAAAAAAAACATTAGCTCAATAGTACAAAAGTTAATGAGCCTTGGTCTATGGTAAACCTTCCAAGTTACAAAACTACTATAATAAATTCAGGAAAAACACTATGGATTGAGAACTTTACTAGTATATCATTTATCTTTTTCTATATAGTGAATTGTTCTCTTTATAGATGTTCTCTAACCCTAAAGATAAACCATTGTTCCCTGTAAAAAAAACACCTTCTTATACCCCCCGGCCCCAGCAGAAGGTTCCAGTATATGCCCCCATTATGCCACTGTGGGTATTAATGTTAAATTAATTTATATATGGTGGATGCTTCTACATAAAAAGTGGCATCTGTTCTTTTCTGTACAGTAAAAAAAAAACAAAAAAACAATGTACAGTATACACCACAAGAGGCCAAAGGGACTCTTTTGGTCTCTGTCCAGTGAACGTGGACTATGGGTATCTTTGAATTACGCGCCTCTTATGCCAAACAGACTTCATAGTCAAAGTGTGAATAGAACCAAAGTCCAGTTTACAGTATGTTGTATGAACTGACTAGCGGTCTCATGACCTGAACTCAAGAGCCTCATACTGTTTAAGCTTTTAAGTCTTTTGAGTATGGGTCAGGACTCAGGAGTAGAGATGAGCAAACCCGAACTGTAAAGTTTGGGGTTCGTACCGGACACCTAGTCTCTGATGCTGAACTATGAACACAGACTGCTTCCAGAAGTAGGTTTTAATGTTGGGAGTTCGCATGCTGAGAGAGACTCTACTTCATTTGGCAGCCCCCCCAGCCCTTACTACGACCATTTTATAGCACCAAAGTTCGGGTTCTATTGACTTCTATGGGGTTCAGGTTCAAGTTCAAGTAGAGTTCTGGTACCCAAACCGAACTTTGGACTAAAGTTTGGTCGAACCCAACAAACTCGAACATCCACAGGTCTGCTCATCCCTAGACCTGTAGCCATCCATACCTAACAATCTCTACTCAGACCATGAAACATGGATGTTGGTAAGTGGCTTAACAAAAAGCAGCATAGATAGAATAGATTCTAATTGCCTTTTTCATCTTGCTGGGTTTAAATCCAATTTCATCAAAGAATTCTCGAAGGAAATAAAAAAAAAAAATTCTAGCATGTACTAGTCCTGTCCATCTTGCAGTGCTAATCTCAAGTTAGTGGACATGATAGGCCTGTAAATTTACATGTTTCTCTGAACGTAGCCTTACAATGCAGGGGGAGAAATTGTAGAAAATCTCATGATGATCTCTTCCCCAGAACATTCTGAACCAGTGCAAAACTACCATTATCAATAAAATGAGCAAACAAGAGAACCCAGAAGGTCATACCTCTGTGTTTTACGTGGGACAGAAAGAAATAAGGCAAGCACACACAAGTTCTTGATCCAGATGGGTTGTGACAGCAGAAAGACTTCACATACACATGTACCCCCAGCTGAGTGTGTTTTCAATGGAGGGAGAGGAAGAAGTCTCTGTCAGGCACCACTAGAATCAGACTATATCCCTAAAGAATTCCATGCATCAAATGTCTGTTGCCACCTTAAAGAGTTATAACCATCTTTAAAAGTTGTCACCTATTCATAAGATAGGTCAGAACTTGCTGACCAGTGGGGGTCCAATGGCTAAAATGGCCAACCTAACTTGATATTTGCACTCTAATCCATGCATTCTCTATGAGACAGCCAGAAGAAGCTGAACACTGTATTTGGCTGTCTTCGATAGTCCCACAGAGAGGGAATGAAGAGGTTGCCTGAATGCCCAGTCATTCAGACAAGGCATCTTAGAGTCAAGGTTTTTTTGTATTTTCCTGACTATGAAAATTGTACATTCACACTGAAGGCATCAAAACTATGAATTAACACATGTGGAATTATATACTTAACAAAAAAGTGTGAAACAACTGAAATTATGTCATATATTCTAGGTTCTTCAAAGTAGCCACCTTTTGCTTTGATGACTACTTTGTACACTCTTGGCATTCTCTTGATGAGCTTCAATGGGTAGTCACCGGGAATGGTCTTCCAACAATCTTGAAGGAGTTCCCAGAGATGCTTAGCACTTGTTGGCCCTTTTGCCTTCACTCTGCGGTCCAGCTCACCCCAAACCATCTCGATTGGGTTCAGGTCTGGTGACTGTGGAGGCCAGGTCATCTGGCGTAGCACCCATCACTCTCTTTCTTGGTCAAATAGCCCTTACACAGCCTGGAGGTGTGTTTGGGGTCATTGTCCTGTTGAAAAACAAATGATGGTCCAACTAAACGCAAACCGGATGGAATAGCATGCCGCTGCAAGATGCTGTGGTAGCCATGCTGGTTCAGTATGCCTTCAATTTTGAATAAATCCCCAACAGTGTCACCAGCAAAGCACCCCCATACCATCACACCTCCTCCTCCATGCTTCACGGTGGGAACAAGACATGTACAGTGCATCCGTTCACCTTTTCTGCATCGCACAAAGATACGGTGGTTGGAACCAAAGATCTCAAATTTGGACTCATCAGACCAAAGCACACATTTCCACTGGTCTAATGTCCATTCCTTGTGTTCTTTAGCCCAAACAAGTCTCTTCTGATTGTTGCCTGTCCTTAGCAGTGGTTTCCTAGCAGCTATTTTACCATGAAGGCCTGCTGCACAAAGTCTCCTCTTACCAGTTTTTGTAGAGATGTGTCTGCTGCTAGAACTCTGTGTGGCATTGACCTGGTTTCTAATCTGAGCTGCTGTTAACCTGCGATTTCTGAGGCTGGTAACTCGGATAAACTTATCCTCAGAAGCAGAGGTGACTCTTGGTCTTCCTTTCCTGGGGCGGTCCTCATGTAAGCCAGTTTCTTTGTAGTGCTTGATGCTTTTTGCCACTGCACTTGGGGACACTTTCAAAGTTTGCCCAATTTTTTGGACTGACTGACCTTCATTTCTTAAAGTAATGATGGCCACTCGTTTTTCTTTACTTAGAATTTGTATTATGGCAAAAAAAGCAGCTAACAGTCTATTCAGTAGGACTATCAGCTGTGTATCCACCAGACTTCTGCACAACACAACTGGTCGTCCCAACACCATTTATATGGAAAGAAATCCCACTTATTAAACCTGACAGGGCACACCTGTGAAGTGAAAACCATTCCCGGTGACTACCTCTTGAAGCTCATTAAGAGAATGCCAAGAGTGTGCAAAGGAATCATCAAAGCAAAAGGTGGCTACTTTGAAGAACCTAGAATATAAGACATATTTTCAGTTGTTTTACACCTTTTTGTTAAGTATATAATTCCACATAATTAATATTAATATTAATTCATAGTTTTGATGCCTTCAGTGTGGATGTACAATTTTCATAGTCATGAAAATACAGAAAATACAGAAAAATCTTTAAATGAGAAGGTGTGTCCAAACTCTTGGTCTGTACTGTACATGCGATTAGTTTGAGGTATAAAATCCTGATGATGACCCCTGGTGCTTGTTGCTGGAGTAAATATGGAGGTACCAGCAAGCCTCTTTTCTTTGGCCAAGTCCCTTATATGCAGGGCTAGGTTTGCTAACAGAACCTTTGCTATTGGTGAAGGTAAGACTAGCTAGGTCTTTGTTTTCTGTATGCATGATTCCTATACTACGATATCATGGTGTGCATTATCCCTGTAGTGTGACATTATTGTGTGCATTCTTTCTGCACTGTGACATCACTTTATGTGGGATCTGTCATGATCCAGGTAAGGGTTTGCTTCTTGCTTTTCCTTCCCCGGCCTGGTTATGGTGGGTTTAGCCTTTCCTGCCTCTCTTTGGTTCTTGGGTGGCTATTTATTGGTGCCACTCCTGGTAGCATTTGTCAGTGATAGTTCCAGTCCCTGGCTTGAGCAGCTGACCCGTATACCCTAGTGATCCTTCTGCCTCTGATTACCCATATTTGTACCTGACCCGTTCCCTATCCCTGACTTATTGTGTGTTTGGTGGTTTCCTTCGGTGTATGACTCAGCTTGAATTCTGAACCCTGCCTCCTGCTTTCCATCTCTGTTACTACGTTTCCTGTCTGGCTTTGACTCTTTGGCTCGTACCCCGACTATGTCTTTTGTCTCGCATTTTGGATCCCGTGCTCCCGTCTGGTTCCGATTTCTGGCTTGTCTCTGACCACATGCATTGCTGTTACTTATGGTACTTCATCTTCCTGTTTGTTGCTGACCGGCCTGTCTGAATAGAGGATCCAAGGGGTAACATTTCGCCTTGCGGAGAGAGACATGTCAAGCCTGACATGCCAAGGTGAGGAGACTTTTAAGCTGCAATGCTCTTCTGGGAAATATGCAACTTGTCACTTCAGAGAGTAAGAGGACTAGAACTCTAGTGCCTCCTATAGGAAGTAGCAATCCTAAAAGTCAATATTGACTCTCTAACGAGCCTTGACACATGACTTAGGATAAAATCCCAAACCAAATTCTCAATTTGCAGACACTGAGATTTTGGTTATGGCGTTTATCCTAAGTCATGTGACAAGGCTCGTTAGAGAGTCGATATTGACTTTTAGGATTGCTACTTCCAATAGGTGACACCAGAGTTCTAGTCCTCTTCCTCTCTGAAGAGGCAATTTGCATCACTTTATGTTTAACCCCTAAACTGTGACATCACTTTATAATTCCTGTGCTATTACTTCACTAAGTAGAATATTCTTGTACTGTCATATCATGGTGCGCATTATCCCTGTTCTGTGACAGCTACCTGCGTATAATGAAGCTATTGTCATATCAGTGTGCATATTAGATTTGCGCTATAACTTCAGTGAGTTAATCATTTTATTCTGACATCACAGTGTATATTATCTTTGCCTTTAATACATCATTGTGTGCATTACCACTCTTCTGTAAGGCTGTTACTGTGAGCTTACTGCTGAAGGTGGTCATGGTGGAGAAGGAACCTAAATTTGATATGGGATTCCATTGCTATTTGTTAAGCTCCTAATGGAAATTACTGGGAAGTACTTTCTGTACATTTTTATTTGATCATTACTGATTAAACGTGATGATCACTGCAATTAATCAGCATCTCCATGATAGCAGACAACACACAAACCAAACCCTCAGTAGACTGATACTGCAGTCATACCCCAACCAAACTTTTGTTAATTGATAAAAATAAAGTATCAACAGTTCTATTTTACTCCAATGTGTTGATACAAAAATGAATACATCCCACATCACCACATCAAAAACTACATCTAGTATTTTGTATGACCTCTGTGATTTTTAAGGCTAAGTTCACACTAGGCGTTTTGGCAGCGTTTTTTTTTCTCTTTCGATATAAGGAAAGACATCTGTGGATTCATGACCCCAACAATGAAATGTAGCTCCCTGACATCAGCAGCAGTCATGCAGACCCACTCGAGGGCACTGCCACCACCATGTTTCACTGTAGGTGCCATGCATTTAGAAAAAATGCAAGTCTAAATTGAAAGAGAAGATGCTACTATGACTTTGTGACTTTGGTAGATGTAAGGTTTTAGAAAAGAGATAGTTCGTGAAGAATGGAAAAAAAAATCGATGTTGCAATATGTCACCAACTTGTTCATTACATGCCTCGAAGACTTGGTGCCTTAGTAATCATGACGGACATAGAAAATACTAGATGTAGTACTGTAGATTTTGATGTGTGGTCTATTCATTTTGCATCAACTAATTTGAGTAAAACTGAATATTTTGTAATGAAAGCTACATTATTAATCTTACTTTCATGTTATGGGTTATATATGTGTGTGTGTGTGTATGTGTATACACTGCTCAAAAAAATAAAGGGAATACTGAAATTCCCCATCCTAGATATCACTGAATGAAATATTACAGTTGTAAATCTTTATTCATTACATAGTGGAGTGTGTTGAGAACAATAAAACCTAAAAATGATCAACGTAAATTACAACTAAAATCCCAAGGAGGTCTGGAGTTGGAATGATGCTCAAAATCAAAGCTGAAAATTAAAAAACAGGCTGATCCAACTTCAGTGGAAATGCCTCAAGACAAGGAAATGATGCTCAGTAGTGTGTGTGGCCTCCACGTGCCTGTATGATCTCCCTACAATGCCTGGGCAAGCTCCTGATGAGGCGACGGATGGTCTCCTGAGGGATCTCCTCCCAGACCTGGACTAAAGCATCCGCCAACTCCTGGACAGTCTGTGGTGCAACGTGACGTTGGTGGATGGTGCGAGACATGATGTCCTAGATGTGATTAATCGGATTCAGGTCTGGGGAATGGGCAGGCCAGTCCATAGCTTTAATGCCTTCATCTTGCAGGAATTGCTGACACATTCCAGCCACATGAAGTCTGGCATTGTCCTGCATTAGGAGGAACCCAGGGCCAACCGCACCAGCATATGGTCTCACAAGGGGTCTGAGGATCTCATATCGGTACCTAATGGCAGTCAGGCTACCTCTGGCGAGCACATGGAGGGCAGTGTGTCCTCCAAGGAAATGCACCCCACACCATTACTGACCCACTGCCAAACTGGTCATGCTGAAGGATGTTGCAGGCAGCAAATCGCTCTCCCCCCGCGTCTCCAGACTCTGCTACGTCTGTCACATGTGCTCAGTGTGAACCTGCTTTCATCTGTGAAGAGCACAGGGCACCAGTGGCGAATTTGCCAATCCTGGTGTTCTGTGGCAAATGGCAAGCATCCTGTTCGGTGTTGGGCTGTGAGCACAACCCCCATCTGTGGATGTTGGGCACTCAGACCATCCTCATGGAGTCGGTTTCTAACCATTTGTGCAGACACATGCACATTTGTGGCCTGCTGGTGGTCATTTTGCAGGGCTCTGGCAGTGCTCCTCCTGTTCCTCCTTGCACAAAGGCTGATGTAGCGGTTCTGCTGCTGGATTGTTGCCCTCCTATGGCCCCCTCTACGTCTCCTGGTGTACTGGCCTGTCTCCTGGCCTCCAGCCTCTGGACACTACGCTGACAGACACAGCAAACCTTCTTGCCACAGCTCGCATTGATGAGCCATCCTGGATGAGCTGCACTACCTGAGCCACTTGTGTGGGGTGTAGAGTCCATCTCATGCTACCATGAGTGTGAAAGCACCACCAACATTCAAAAGTGACCAAAACATCAGCCAGAAAGCATTGGTACTGAGATGTGGTCTGTGTCCCCACCTGCAGAACCACTCCTTTATTGAGTGTGTCTTGATAATTGCCAATAATTTCCATCTGTTGTCTATTCTATTCGCACAACAGCATGTGAAATTGATTGTCAAACAGCGTTGCTTCCTAAGTGGACAGTTTCATTTCACAGAAATTTGATTTACTTGGAGGTATATTCTGTTGTTTAAGTGTTCCCTTTATTTTTTTGAGCAGTGTATATATAGTATAATTTATTATTTATTTAATGGCCTTCGACTCAATCTCGAGTTATGGTGACTTGATGGATGACTGATCCGTAGGAAGATCGATCTTGTGCAAGCCTAAATATGTCCATCAGTGTCTTTTCTGCTGTTATTTTGATAATATCAAGCCTTTGGGTTGCTGGTGTTCGTATTTGCCTTGTCCCTTATATTTTTCCGACCACGATGGCCTTCTCCAGTGATTGCTCTCTTTATATGATGTGTCTAAAGTAGAGAAGTTGCATCTTGGTGATCCTTGCTTTCAGTGACATGTCTGGCTTGATTTGTTCGAAATGGATTTGTTTGTTCTTCTTGCCATCCATGGTATTGATAACATTTTTCTCCAGTAACACATTTCTAAGGCGTTGATTCTTCTTCCGTCTTGTTTTTTTATCATCCAGCTTTTGAATCCATGTTACTACATATAGGAGCCGAGTCTTCGTCATCAGTAAAATCTTCTCGATTTGAAGACCTTGTCTAGTGACTTCATTGTTAATTTGCCCATAGCTATTCTATTGACTTCCAGGGTCGTCACTGCATCTTGAGTGATCATTGACCAAAATAAGTTGTAGTCCTTTATAACTTTCAGCTCTATCGCCATCCATCTCAGATATATCCCGGTCGTACCTGGCAGTAGTCAATATCTTTGTCTTCTTTGTATTGATAATAGTCCCATATTGCAGCTTTCCATCTTGACACTCTATAATAAGTCCTTCATTCCATCTGCGCTTGTGGCTATCAATGTTATATCGTCTGCGTATTTAAGATTGTTGATAATTCGTCCAGAAATTCTGATTCCTTCTTCTTTGTCAGCAATTCCAGCCTTCCTACAAATAGCTTCTGCATAAAAATTGAAAAGAAATGACAGGATGTAGCCTTGTCTGACACCTTGCTCTACTTTGAACCATGTCGTGTCACCATCTTCCATTCAGACTGTTGCTTCTTGGTCGATGTAAAGGTTTGGGGCTCATACCCATTTGGGCTCATACCCATTTGCGAGAATAAAAACAGTCCAATTTCCGGACCAAAAAAAAACAGAGGAAAAATATGTGATTGTCATGAGAGTGTTATGCGAGTGTCATGCGAGGTCAAAGCGATTTTTTTTATTGCAACATCTGTATGACATCCGTATTACATCCTTATGCAATCCGCGTGCAATGCGATTTTAACTTGAGCTTTTACATACAGCAGCTCTCTGTCATTTACACATCGCTTTAAAATGAAATATTCTTCAAAACACACACATATTTATATGTGATAGATAGATAGATAGATAGATAGATAGATAGATAGATAAGCCGACAATTTCTGTGCGCATACAGTAAAAATCACACTGACATGTTAGAATAGAATAGATATATACAAATAGAATAGGTATATATATATACAGTATATATATATATATATATATATATATATGTCAGTGAGACACACACATATATATATATATATATATATATATATATATATATATATATATATTTATATTTCATACAGAGCTAGATAGCAGAATAGCCGATAATTCAATTGTCGGGTTCTGTAAAATCATTGCAGAACCCGACAGGATATGACACATGGTTTACACAGTAAACCATTGCATATCCATTAAACTTTTATATGTCCCTCACTAATAATGTTAGCAGTGTGTGTGTGTAAAATTTGGGAGCTGTAGGGGTTAAATTAAAGGATTAATTCACGGAAAAAAACTGGCGTGGGCTCCCGCGCAATTTTCTCCACCAGAGAGGGAAAGCCAGTGACTGAGGGCAGATATTAATAGAGGGACCATGGTTATTGCCCCCCTGGCTAAAAACATCTGCCCCCAGCCAACCCAGAAAAGGCTCATCTGTAAGATGCACCTATTCCAGCACTTAGCCACTCTCTTCCCACTGCCCTGTGGCATTGGCATATGGGGTAATAAAGGGTTAATGTCACCTTGCTATTGTAAGGTGACAATAAGCCTGGCTAATAATGGAGAGGTGTCAATATGCCTACCTGCCTGACCAGACATGAACTCAGTAGCGTGGGAAAGTTTCTGAAGATTTGCCCACGCTGTCAAGTTCACCGCGTCAGACGGGAAGTCAGCGCAGCCTAAGTGACATCAGCAGTAGTCACTGAGCATGCACTAACTCCCCGCCTGACGTGGTGAACTGACAGCATGGGAAAATGTTCAGAAACTTTTCCACGCTAATCAGCGGGGAGGCTGTGCAGGCAGCTTTTCATTCATTCCTCCATGGTTTACAGCCCAGCCGGTAGCATTAGCACTGCTACGGGTAGTAAACTAATTAACCCCTTGAGATGGATTTACAGTGTGGGACTTGAATGTACGGCGGACAGGTATGGGATATTGTTGCTTTTTTATTTTGCATTTTTTTTCAAAAGAACGAGGGCTTCGCTAGGATTGAGCATACAATAAGATATTAAAACCTGTGTATGTAATTATTTCATTAAAATACTTTATTCTTAATGTGTGTGTGTATTTTTAACCCTTTCAGACTATTGGATTAATAATGGATAGGTGTCTTATTGACACCTCTCCATTAGTAACCAGGCTTAATGTCACCTTACAATAGCAAGGTGACATTAACTCCTTATTACCCCATATGCCAATGCCACAGGGCAGTGGGAAGAGAGAGGCTAAGTGTCGGTATAGGCATATCTTACAGATGGCCTTTTCTGGGGTGGCTGGGGGCAGATGTTTTTAGCCAGGGGGCCAATAACCATGGTCCCTCTGTAGGCTATTAATATGTGCCCTAAGTCACTGGCTTTGCCTCTCTGGCAGAGAAAATTGCGCGGGAGCCCAAGCCAGTTTTTTCCGTGAGTTAATCCTTTAATTTAATACCTACAGCTCCAAAATTGTACACACACACTACTAACATTATTAGGGAGGGATATATAAAATATAACAGACATGCAATGTTTTAGTGTATGTAAACCATGTCTCATATCCTGTCGGGTTCAGTAATGATTTAGCAAAAGCTGACAAATTAATTACCAGCTTTTCTTCTATCTAGCTCTGTATGAAATATAAATATATATATGTGTCTCACTGACATATATATATGTTTTCACGAATATTTGAGCCCGTGAATCCATTATATGTCCATTTTGCAAGCCGGTGAGAAAATCTCGCCATACGGATGACACACGGAAACTTTTTGGAGAAAAATCCGCATCCTCGCATTGCATACGGATGACATACGGATCATTGTTCGGGAACATTTCTGCGTATCTCGGTCCTAAAAAATGGACCGTATTTTTATACGTTAGGTGTGACACCGGCCTTATACATGTATACATTAAAGGGAACCTGTCACCCCCAAAATCGAATATGAACTAAGCCCAACAGCATCAGGGGCTTATCTACAGCATTCTGGAATGCTGTAGATAAGCCCCCGATGTATCCTGAAAGATGAGAAAAAGAGGTTATATTATACTCACCCAGGGGCGGTCCCGCTGGGGTCTGGTCCGATGGGTGTTGTGGTCCGGTCCGGGGCCTCCCATCTTCTTACGATGACGTCCTCTTCTTGTATTCATGCTGCGGCTCCGGCGCAGGCGTACTTTGTCTGTCCTGTGGAGGGCAGACCAAGTACTGCAGTGTGCAGGCGCTGGGAAAGGTCAGAGAGGCCCGGCGCCTGCACACTGCAGTACTTTGCTCTGCCCTCAACAGGGCAGACAAAGTACGCCTGCGCCGGAGCCGCAGCGTGAATACAAGAAGAGGACGTCATCCTATGAATATAGGAGGCCCCGGACCGAACCGCGACGCCCATCGGATCGGACCGCCCACCCAGGTGAGTATAATCTAACCTCTTTTTCTCATCTTTCAGGATACATCGGGGGGCTTATCTACAGCATTCCAGAATGCTGTAGATAAGCCCCTGATGCTTGTGGGCTTAGCTCATCTTCGATTTTGGGGGTGACAGGTTCCCTTTAAGTACTGTGCAAATGTTTTAGGCAGGCGTGAAAAAAATGCTGAAAAGTAAGAATGATGTAAAAACATAAACCTGTAAATGATTTAATTTTTATCAATTAACAAAATGCAAAGTGAATGAACCAAAAAAGAAATATCAATGAATTTATTCCAAAATAAACTATTACCATTTCTCTTTTTGAAAGCGTATAATATATAAGAATTTTTATTTTTATTATAGTATATGTAATGTTATTATTACACTATTATATTAGATGTGTGTTTTTTGTAGCCAGACCAAGCTTGCCAATCAGATAAAATGTCTATTTACGGAAGTCAGCAAAAGGCTGCAAGTGAAGTAATGATAAGCAGTGTTTTGCTGGTGTGCTTTTAATAAGGGTTACTCAATAACACCAGGCAGGAAACAGACTCTCAACAGTGTTTGGGTTAATGACTGGAGGAAATGCCAGGCTAGAAGTGACATATGTAGAAGTCATTTACCTAAAACAGTGTGGGTTCACAGCTACTTAGGCTATGCTCACACATTGCGTTTTTACTGCATTTTATTTCCGCAAGCAAAACCTGCTCTCTTGGCAGTAAAGAAACTGATTCAAAAAGCAGGTTTTGATGAGTTTTTGATGCGTTTTTTGCTGTGTTTTTATTGCTGCGTTTTTGTTGTGTCTTGTGCATGTTTATAACGTTTAGTGGCCCCCAAAAAAGCCTGATTTAACTTTCCTAGGTTTTAGCACTAAAAATGCAGCACAAATTGATACCTGCTTTTTTTCTGCATTTTCGCAACTACGCATTATTTTCTATTATTATTATTATTATTATTATTATTTATTGTTATAGCGCCATTTATTCCATTTCCATGGCGCTTTACATGTGAGGAGGGGTATACATAATAAAAACAAGTACAATAATCTTAAACAATACAAGTCATAACTGGTACAGGAGGAGAGAGGACCCTGCCCGCGAAGGCTCACTATCTACAAGGGATGGGTGAGAATACAGTAGGTGAGGGTAGAGCTGGTCATACAGCGGTTTGGTCGATCGGTGGTTACTGCAGGTTGTAGGCTTGTCAGAAGAGGCGAGTCTTCAGGCTCTTTTTGAAGGTTTTGATGGTAGGCGAGAGTCTGATGTGTTCTGGTAGAGGGTTCCAGAGCAGGGGTGATACGCGAGAGAAATCTTGTATACGATTGTGGGAAGAGGAGATAAGAGGGGAGTAGAGAAGGAGATCTTGTGAGGATCGGAGGTTGCGTGTAGGAAAGTACCGGGAGACGAGGTCACAGATGTATGGAGGAGACAGGTTGTGGATGGCTTTGTACGTCATGGTTAGGGTTTTGTACTGGAGTCTCTGGGCAATGGGGAGCCAGTGAAGGGATTGACAGAGGGGAGAGGCCGGGGAATAGCGGGGGGACAGGGGGATTAGTTGGGCAGAGTTTAGAATAGATTGGAGGGGTGCGAGAGTGTTAGAGGGGAGGCCACAGAGCAGGAGGTTGCAGTAGTCAAGGCAAGAGATGATGAGGGCATGGACTAGGGTTTTTGCAGATTCTTGGTTGAGGAATGTACGGATTCGTGAAATATTTTTGAATTGAAGTCAGCAGGAAGTGGAAAGGGCTTGGATATGTGGTTTGAAGGAGATATCAACGTCAAGGATTACCCCGAGGCAGCGAGCTTGTGGGACTGGGGAGAGTGGGCAGCCATTTAGTGTAATGGATAGGTTCGTTGGGGGGGGGGTTGCGTGAGATGGGGGAAAGATGATGAATTCTGTTTTGTCCATGTTAAGTTTCAGAAATCTAGCGGAGAAGAAGGATGAAATAGTGGACAGACATTGAGGGATTCTGGTTAGTAGGGAGGTGATATCTGGTCCAGAGATGTAGATCTGTGTGTCATCAGCATAGAGGTGATACTGAAAGCCATGAGATTCTATGAGCTGTCCCAGGCCAAAGGTGTAAATGGAGAAGAGCAGGGGCCTAAGGACTGAACCTTGTGGGACTCCGACAGATAGGGGGCGAGGTGAGGAGGTGGTGTGTGAGTGGGAGACGCTGAATGTCCGGTCTGTTAGGTATGAGGAGATCCAGGATAGGGCCAAGTCTGTGATGCCAAGGGATGAGAGGGTCTGTAATAATAGAGAATGGTCCACTGTGTCAAAGGCCGCCGACAGGTCGAGGAGGAGGAGGACAGAGTAGTGTCGCTTGCTCTTGGTGGTTAAGAGGTCATTGGTGACCTTAGTTAGGGCAGTTTCAGTGGAATGGTGTGACCGGAAGCCAGATTGTGAGCGGTCAAAGAGGGAGCAAGAAGAGAGATGGGAGGACAGTTCAAGGTAGACGTGTTGTTCCAGTAGTTTGGAGGCATAGGGGAGGAGTGAGATAGGGCGATAGCTAGATACAGAGGAAGGGTCAAGAGAGGGCTTTTTGAGGATAGGTGTGATGGAGGCATATTTAAAGCTTGAGGGGAAAACACCAGTTGTTAGTGATAGATTGAAGAGATGGGTTAGGGTTGGGATGAAGACTGTGGTGAGGTTTGGGATGAAGTGGGATGGGAGCTGGTCAAGTGCACAGGTGATGAGATGCAATCTTGAGAGTAGATTGGAGAGTTGATCTTCTGTAAGGGTATGTGCACACGTCAGGATTTCTTGCAGAAATTTCCTGAAGAAAACCGGAAATTTTCTGCAAGAAATCCGCATTTTTTTTTTTGCGTTTTTTTCGCGGTTTTTTTAGCATTTTGCAAGCGAAATTAGCTTGCAGAACGCTAAAGTTTTCCAAGCGATCTGTAGCATTGCTTGGAAAACTGACTGACAGGTTGGTCACACTTGTCAAACATAGTGTTTGACAAGTGTGACCAACTTTTTACTATAGATGCTGCCTATGCAGCATCAATAGTAAAAGATAGAATGTTTAAAAGTAATAAAAAAAATAAAAAAAATGGTTATACTCACCTGCAGACAGCCGATCTCCTCAGCGGCGTCCGTTCCTATAGATGATGTGTGTGTGCAGGACCTTCGATGACGTCTCAGTCACGTGAGCGGTCACATGACCGGTCTCGCGACCAATCACAAGACCGCGACGTCATCGCAGGTCCTTCACCACACACCAGCTATAGGAACCGAACCGGCAGCATGCACCTGAGAGGCGGGAAGACTGCGGGGCCACCGAAGGTGAGTATATCACTATTTTTTATTTTAATTCTTTTTTTTTTACCAATTATATGGTGCCCAGTCCGTGGAGGAGAGTCTCCTCTCCTCCACCCTGGGTACCAACCGCACATAATCTGCTTACTTCCCGCATGGTGTGCACAGCCCCGTGCGGGAAGTAAGCAGATCAATGCATTCCTAGGTGTGCGGAACCCCGCAATTCCGCAAATTTAATGAACATGTTGCTTTTTTTTCCGCGATGCGATTTTTTCGCGGGAAAAAAATGCAACATTTGCAGAAAAAATGCGGAATACCCTGAAAATAATGGGAGGCATATGTCAGCGTTTTTTTTGCATTTTTTTTGCGTTTTTATCACGTTTTTATAGCGTAAAAAACACAAAAAAAACGCGAAAAATACTGAACGTGTGCACATGGCCTAATGGTGGAGAAGTTGGTTTCGGAGGTGGAGGGCTGGGAAGTCGGGAGGAAGGGCTCTGGGGGTTGTTGACCAAAACTGTCTCTGATGTTATCAATCTTCTGCTTGAAAAAGGAGGCAAAGTCTTCAGCTGAGATAAGTGGGGAGGGAGGAGGTGCTGGAGGACGGAGGAGAGAATTGAAGGTGTTGAATAACTGTTTAGGGTTGTGAGACAGGGAGGATATGAGAGATGAGAAGTAGGTTTGTTTAGCTGTGGCGAGTGCGGTCTTGAAAGTAGTGAGGGACTGTTTGAATGCGATGAAGTGCTCGTTGGAGTGGGATCTTTTCCATCTGCGCTCAGCAGCCCTGGAAGCTCGCCTCAGTTCTTTGGTCAGGCTGGTGTGACAGGGCTGTCTGTTGATTTTCTATGGGTGAAAAAACACTACAAATACGCAAAAAAAAACGCTGAAGGTGACATGCTGCAGTTTTCAAAAATGCAGCTGTTTTCTAAATCTGTCAGGAAAATAAACTCAATATGTGTGCATGAGATTTCTGAAATCTCATAGACGTAGCTGGTACTGTAAAACACAGATTTAAATTTTCATTAAAAAAGGCAGCAAAAACACAACGTGTGAACATAGCCTTAAAGGAGTTTTCCATTTATGCATTCCTTAACGCCATTTGCTGTAGATAAAACTAATATAAGCAGCTATACTGACCAACCCCTGCTCCAGCAGCAGCACCCCATCCGTAGAGCCGCTGACCCCAGTGATTGGCTTTAGCAGTCACATGTGTTGTAGTCGTGAAGTCACTGCTGCTTCTGATTTTATCATTTTTATCTACTGTACAGAAAGCCCATACTGTAAAAAAATCATCTTTATGTCCATATATGTCTACTGTGATTTAAAGAGTTTGTCCACTTCTAAACAAAACCTTTTTTAATACTTATTGCAGAAAATATTGCATATTTACCTCCCAAACCTGCGATCTCCCTGCTGTCTCTCCTGGTGACTTCAGGACATGTCACGTGACCTCTGCAGCCAATTAGGGTCGCTGATCAGCTGCAGCTTCAGTATTCCATCAAAGTGGACGCCAGCTCTGATGGAATATGAAAGGCTGCAGCCGATCAGCCACTGGTGATTTTCTGCAGCGGTAACATAACATAATGTCAAGTGGCTGCCATGAAAGACAGGAGGGAGATGGCAGGAGTTGCATCGGCTTAAGAAGCAAGTATACCATTTTTTATTTTATGTAACAGACTACAGCTATTAAAGGGAATCTGTCAGTCAAACCATGGGTAGCAAGTATTAGCCACTGTATGATATCAGCCATATACGCTGCAGCATTTCAGAGAAAAACATATTTTTAAATAGCTGTGGGGACTGAGCAGCACTGAGCACTAGTCATACTAGCACTAGTCGTACTAGCACTAGTCGTAGCCAATATGCGTATATAGGCAGAGACTTATCAGTCACTGTCAGCGGGGGGAGAAAAACCACAGGAGACTGTAGGACTAATGCACAGTGTGGCTTGGTACCCGGCACCACACCACTGATTGCCAGCTTTCTGTGTACACTGTGCATAGCAGAAAGCTGCCAATCAGTGGTGGGGCGGGTTAAAGGCCCCGTCTCACATAGCGAGATCGCTAGCGAGATCGCTGCTGAGTCACAAGTTTTGTGACGCAACAGCGACCTCCATAGCGATCTCGCTATGTGTGACACGTACCAGCGATCAGGCCCCTGCTGCGAGATCGCTGGTCGTGTCGGAATGGCCTGGACCTTTTTTTGGTCGTTGAGGCCCCGCTGACATTGCTGAATCGGTGTGTGTGACACCGATCCAGCGATGTCTTCACTGGTAACCAGGGTAAACATCGGGTTACTAAGCGCAGGGCCGCGCTTAGTAACCCGATGTTTACCCTGGTTACCAAAAAAAACAAACAGTACATACTCGCCTTTCGGTGTCCAGGTCCCTTGCCGTCTGCTTCCTGCTCTCACTGACTGCCGGCCGTACAGTGAGAAGTGAGAGCACAGCAGTGACGTCACCGCTGCGCTCTGCTCTCAGTGTACGGCGGCTCAGTCAGAGCAGGAAGCGGACGGCAAGGGACCTGGACACCGAAAGGCGAGTATGTACTGTTTGTTTTTTTTGGTAACCAGGGTAAACATCGGGTTACTAAGCGCGGCCCTGCGCTTAGTAACCCGATGTTTACCCTGGTTACCCGGGTGCTGCAGGGGGACTTCGGCATCGTTGAAGACAGTTTCAACGATGCCGAACTCGTTCCCCTGATCGTTGGTCGCTGGGGAGAGCGGTCTGTGTGACAGCTCCCCAGCGACCACACAGCGACTTACCAACGATCACGGCCAGGTCGTATCGCTGGTCGTGATCGTTGGTAAATCGCTTAGTGAGACGGGGCCTTTATACAGAGCTCATCAATATGTAGGACTACATGGCAGCAGCTTTACTAGTCTTTAAGTCATAAAATCATTATCTTACCATTAAGAGAATATCAAAACTACAGCAAACATTCCAGTAAGTGACACTTGACACTGTAATCAGGGTTTCTGTCTCTACATTATGCTTATCTCAGATTAAGTGGCAAAAACCTGGTGACAGATTCCCTTTAAATCTTAGACAAGAAGTCAAAAGTGTAATGTAAAAAGAAAGAATCTTATAAAGGTTTATCACCAGTGGTGAACAAACTAAATCAGTGGAAACCACTACTGGTTGCCTAGGTGGCAAAAACCTGGTGACTGTGACACTAGAGCAGTGATGAGATGACCGGACTAAAGGCCAGCAACAGGAGTATGCCAGACACACTTGGTGCAAGCCGTCACACTTATGCACCCCTTTGGGGCAGGGGTCCTCTTCACCAGCTCCCACGTAAGAGAGAGGGACTTCTGAAGAGCCCTTCCTAGATGCCAATATATAAAATATCCCTCTCATGGAAAACCTGAAGGTAATGCCCAATCTCCACCCTCTAGCCAGAGAGACAGAGGAAGAGGCGAGGAGGGCGAAGAGAAAAGAGCCTCCCACCACATACCTGAACCAGGAGACATAGCGTCCCATATCTCCTGGCAACAGCTGATACTGGGAAACCTGGTGTTTCGGGACCCCTGAATACCGTCAGTGCTGGGAATGTTGGTGTCTCACCTTCCAACCATACCACAACCTGATGTAGGTCATGGTCCTCAGGAATGGAGAACATGGGAAAGGTGGGCCTCCACACCAGCCCTCCCCTCTGAAACCGACACCCCACCTCTCACAACCAGAGAGCAGTGAGAGGCAACCCGGAAGCATGAGGCTCCCGCTTGTGTGCAGAGACATAAGAGAGCCCAGCCCCCTTGACCTTCAGAGATCCACCTTGACACCCACTGGTATCCAAGGTGCTAAATCCATCCTGGTAAGACCACCACCGCCTTCCCGTGTGTTTGACAGTGACAGATTTGCTTTAGTTGAATCCTTGGCATTATTAACCTGTAACTCCAGACCGATAAATTCACATCACAACACAAAAAAATGTTAAAGACTTATTATGATTACAGATGAAGTTATGTAATTTCCCAATATACTTTTTGTATCAATTGCTCATGGTTTCCATTTGGTGTATGTTACAGCACCAATACAGTTATTGGGGCACCAGAGCCTCAAGCACATCTGCAAGTGACATTTTTCAGTAGATGAATGCCTCCTGGAAAGGCCCCTAACGTTTATACCTCTGTTATCTACCCCAAAAATTAGCCATAGCCACATCCTTTAAGTACTTTGTGATGCGAGTCTTTAGGCCGACTTTTCCATAGAGGCTTGACTAGGGATGTTGCTGAGTTTGTAAATATCCTTACTTCTGGCAGCAAGGCATGTCCAGAGCTGTCGAGGATATACCATGACGGCCAATCACCTCTATTTCCCACTCTCTACTAGGTGCCTGGTGGGTCATGAAAAACCAGCACACCACTGTCCACTACAAAAAGGCATCTGAAAACATGGAGATCGGACTTGTAGAAGCAGTGAAGACTGTATATATGGCAATGTCATCCCGATAATGGGCACTGAGGATGTCAAAGTTGAAGTGAGAGTGGAATCTTGACCCTGCCTTGAGTGAGTCAAGCGGTGACACCTGAGGTGCCACTAATCCAATTTAGAGCACCCAGACATCTACATCTAGAGTTAAATACAGGTACAATAAAAGTGTCTGAGAGAGACCTAGGAACATTTCATGGGGGAGCAAACAGAAACAAAAATGTCATAGAATATTTGGTACATGGATATTCTCTAGACCTTTAGAATAGATCATCTCTCGTATTTTGCATTTCGGCTTCTTTAGCGGTAATTTAGCAGCACCTTCAAGTCTGTCTGCACCTAGCCGTTTGATCTTTTGTAGAGGTGTGCTTTACTGTGAACTCATGAGAGGAGTATCTTCTGGTGTTTTTATAAGGCTTATGTTCTATCCACACAGAAGCGAGGAGGATTAGACTTTCTCCATGGAGTGAGCTGCCCGTGAAGCTGCTGCACATTGCTTATTTTTGTTCATGGAGCAATCTGGTGTAATAAATAAAGAATGAAATTCCTTAATCTTTCGCTCCGGGGCACTATTCACAGGTATTTGTTAAAGGTGTAGCGTAATATCTACTGAGAATCTTAAGTAAATATTCTCTGCTTCCTTCATGCCGTCTAGTCCAAACAAACGTAGGAAAAAAATCTTGTAGGATCCAAGATGTACAAGTTATTATCCGGTCTGGAAGCTGTTAAAGTTACTGATCTGCAATGTCTTCCCATATACATCAGTAATGTCGGAACTTTGTAAGGTCCTCTTCAATATCTGGACACCTATGACAACCTGATAAGGGTTAACAACCAATTTTTTTTTTCAATTGGGTTTTATTAACAATGTTGCTGCCTTTGCCTTCTGCTGCCTCTATGTTGCACTGAGTATTGCTGGTTGCTGACTGAGAATATGTCAGGAAGCTCTTTATGATGGTCTGGTAAGGATTTTGTACCTCTTTAATCTGTCAGTTTCTGAGCGCCTCTTAGTTGATTTGCAGCCATAGACCACATCAAGGTAAAATGCACAGGGAATCAAAAGCCAAATGGTGACTTTTTTAATGAAAGCCATTTCCAAAAACTACCTTTTTGTTGAGGAAGCAGCAATAAACACTCTGCCACCATTATTAACTAGATGCCAATGAAAAGTGCCACACAAATGTCACAACGAGCACCACCAATAAGTAGTCCATTCCAATACAACAGACTGGTGGTAGGACACCACCCAAAGTGTTAAGGTCTCCCCATATCACTGACAGATGGTTCCCCCCACCTACATGACTGACACTTTCCCAAAATACTATTGCCCATTGCAAATATCCAGTGGAAAATTGACAGTGTAAGACCAAGATCACACTTATGTTGGACCCTTGTACTTGCGTTTGGAGGCTTTGTTGCAAGTTCTATCATTTTCATATGCATTCTGAGAGTTTTTCCATTAAAATTACCAAATAGATCAACTATAGTCAACGTGTTCCATCAGGGTCCATTTGTGTCCATCATGGGACAGATCCATATCCGTTATGAAAAATACCCTTTATAATCATTCCTCTTTGTGACTCAGCAGACCTACTGCACATCCTGTCTTCTTGAAATCAAGTCAAATAGAAATGTATATCTATAGAGAAGACTACATAGATGATTACACATAACCAAATAATATTCTGCAGCCCTAAGGGTTTTTTAAACACTTTCTATATTATATAATAGATGTGTTACAAAATGTATTTAACCCTACATTGGCATTTTGTATATTCTAACAATTAAGGACGTGGCTTAGTTTGGTACTTAAGGACCTTCTTCTCTGTGTTTGAAATTCAAAACTTCCTAATCTTTCTATCAATTAAGCTGTTTGAGGGTTATAATTTTAGAATGGCAATATTATGGGATTTATATAATGTATTGTGTATCATTTGTATGGTATGGGTGGAAAAAATGTTACTGTTGTTTTTAGGGTTTCACGACATGGTAAATGGGTACTTCCAAGTACACTTGCAAGCTAAACGAAAAGTTCTGAGAGAAGCTAACAGAGAGAGGCAGGAATGTGTGGCCAGCTCTCCACTCTCAGAGGAATACCAGCTAGGGAGGGAAAAAAACTGAAAATGGAGCCGCCTGCGCAGTAGCAGCTATAGGTGTGTAGCTGTGATCCGATAGCTGCTGCTGTGCAGGTGGCGCCATCTTGGAGGATTTTTTTTCTTATCCAGTATGATGGCGACGCCGGCAAATGCGCAGCAGCAGCTATCGGATCACAGCTAGACACCTATATCTGCTACTGCGCAGGCACGGGCGGCGACATTTTACATTTTTTTTCTCCTAGCTGGATAACATCAAGAAAATGTATCATTGCCACACTAAACATGCAATTGTGCTGCAGAGCAGGTGCCACGGCCGGCACCTGCCTGCAGAATCATTTTTTGTCTCTTTCTTCAGTATGTTAGGTGTTCATTATGCAAGCTAGGGTGCAGGTCAGTGAGGGATCAGTGACCTGTCAGCAGTCTGCATTATGAATATGTAATCAGAGCATCACATGACCAACACTGCCTTAGGGCACAAGAATCTCATTAACTACAAACTGAATATAAAGATTAAAGAAAAACCATAAGATGGATTTCATCACCCAAGGTATCATTGTAATCAGTATAACGGTGCCGACCGGACACTGTCTGTAGGTTACTGTGCACAATCCTGCTGACAGGTTCCCTTTAAGACTCTCCCTGTCCACATTAAATTTAAGTGGGCTTTCAGTGGGACTGGCCAACCCTCTAATGTCTATGGGGTCTACAGATTTCTCCCATCTGATGATATCAGGGCAGAAAAGGATTAGGCTTGTTGATTTACAACACCCAATGCATTTGTTTCCCAAGTGGTTGGAGATGTCTAGCAGTTAAGTGTCCATGTGTTTGGGCGAGTTGTCAGAAATAGATGTTAGCCGTCTGAGCTTTTGGCCAACCACTATCTAAGGTGTTGGGTAACCTGATGACTACTTTGGAGGAGCTGGAGATGACATATGGTAGGCATGATGGGAACTGAAAATAACTCATAAAGTCGAGCAATTTGTCTATGCGAAAAAACACCGTCAGCACAGCTACGAGGTGGTGCAAAAGTTTGGCTCCCAAGCCATACACATAATAAACATAACTTAGCACTCAACTTAAGGATGCTTGAACAGGAGGATTTATTTTGCGGTGAACTCCGCGTCTGGTGGCACGCTTGCCCGCACCATGAACTTCTAACAGCACAGTTTACCGCATGTCACGGTTCCCATAATTTTTCTAGCCCATCCACAATTTTTCATCCGAGAACTAGGCATTGCATGCACAATAAGATAAGTAACTGAAGAAGATTCCATATGAACCAAAACGTTTTTTGTATACTGCAAAATAAATCATCCTGTTCAAGCATCCTTAAGTTGAGTGCTGAGCAATTTGTCTAGACATGAAAGAACAAAGCAAGAAAACATTCTAATCCCAGTAGATAATTTCCATTTTATGGCTGTAATTTCTGCACAGAAGATGACATTTCTTGTAGTGACTCCTCAGACATGATTAAGATGAGTCGAAACATAATCAGCATTGTTCTAGATCAAATGGTCGTCTGATTGTACTTCAGCCATTAATCAAAGATTGAGCAAAAGGTTATGATACAAATAAACCACAATGCAAGTCCATGGAGGATAAGTTTCCTTTCTCCCAACCCATTGCATTGTTAAATGGATATATTATATACAGAGGCTCAGGCGGGAGTCACACAACCGGGAAGTGAAGTGTTTACAAGGCTCACTAAAAATAAATACATGGAGAATGCCTCCAAGATGATGTATCCAGCAAACTCTTTTAATCAGCGTTCAGATGAATACTTATATTGTTCTTTTACATCCATGTCATTTGTAACAAATCAACAAAGCCATGCAGCTTATTTTTATACATACTGTGAGCATGCTGGGCTCTTAAAGACACAGTAATGGAGGGTCATTATGGACAACATAGCTAAATATCCTACATGTGAGGTTGGCCACACACTGGGAAATGTAACCAAAATTGCTCAATACCGTGCAGTTAGGAATTAGAGGAAATCTAAGTGTTTTAGTTCTTGGTTTAAATTGACCAATATGATTACGGTATATGTGGGGGAAAATACTTCAATTAAATCCAACCATAGAGTTAAATCACCCATTAACCAGTTTTAGCTAAAACTGGAAAACAAATAGGGATCAATGATCATTGTATTGTTGTGTGGTGGCACTGTACTAAGAACAAAAGGATCAAGCATTGAAATCCAACATGTTTGAGCCTCCTTTTTCCCTGACATTATTGAAATATACAGGTTAAGCCAAATTTTCTCTGACTTTACTCTATGCGAATGCACACTTCCGAATCCTGACAGCGTGCGGTTCACAAGCTGTCAGGATTCACTGGTATTGCCAGTGAGAACAGGAGATCATGTGACCACAAGGGTGCGATTTGCTTCCACCTCCGGCCACAGTTTGACTAGACAAGCATGACTTCTCTTAGTGCAAGTGAATTAAGAGAAGCCGAGCACGACTAGTTGGCACATGACCTCATGTATACAAATCACATATTTACGGTCACGTGACCATCCGCTCTCACCGGCTCTGACCTTCATGAGCAGCACCTTGAGAACGAGTTATTTAAAAGTCCAAGATACTGAAGTGTTCCAGTCATTGTGACTCTCGGGAGGCTAAACTCACTGGGAGTTGTGACCACACTTGAGTTATGGCACATTAGCATTGCACTTTTTTTCACACATTTAAGAATGCTCCCTTCCATGCTAGGCTTTCTGAATAAGTAAAGGATTTTTTAAATTTCCCCTTTGGCAAAGGGAAAGCTACCTATTTCCTCACTGTGGTCTTCTTATCCAGAGGAATGGTTAGATTTGTTAGGGACCATTCTCTTTTGGGAGAGGGCTTGCAATGGATCTCATCCATGTGCACCTTTTTTTGCACTTTGGTGGAGAAAGTATGACTTCATGCCTATGAGGAAAAGAAAAGAAGCAATACTGTCTTCAGATTGGTCTCTGACATGAGCTACTTTACAATTTTTTTTCCATGGAGCATTGCCTTAAAAAGCCAGTATCCCTTCTGACCTTGGAAAAAAACCAAACTCTTTCTAATCTCAGTCAACCCCATTAAGAAAGTTGTAACACAAAACACAATCCTTTAACTCAAGCTTAATACTAATAAAATGCCAGTACTACAGAACAGAGAACGATCCAAGCATAACGCTCTTTAATTCTTTTACATTCAGGTCCATAAATGGGGGTTTCATGGTCCCAAATAAAGGGTAATTCTGATAGATATCTCCATTGTGTACTTACTCATGTGAAAAAATACTGTCACCTTTATTTTCGCTCTGTCTTAGATCTGTACAGCAGTATGAGGATTAGTATGTGGAATGTTGGCTCCTTCTCTTAGTTCCATTCCTATGAGAAAAGATTTGTGTTATTAATACAGCTGTCAATGTCTATCATATCCCTGTATGGTTCTTAACTATGTGCCTGCATCTACAATGCTCCAATCTGGAGGCTGTAGATGGTAATGCCGGGATTTTCTATGGGAATTATTATACTAAAAGATTATGGAGGGTTATTGGTTAATTTACAAAAAATAATCATTGGGACACAAAAGGACGTATTAATGGGTCAATTCTGGACTGAATTCTTGGCTTGTGCAATCAGTAGGTGCAGATTTGATCTGACTCAAATTCTATATTGCAGATATACCTAGAAGATGGAAGACATCTGTAGCCTGTGAACCTCGTGGTGGAGGCAGTACCACTAACAGGTAGATATGTTAAATGTAAAAAATCGATATCTCCACATACCGTTTCATTGTAGATTATTACGATTATGAGCAGACAAGATAATAATAATTATTGGCACGCAGCATGCTTTGGGTATGTCCAAGTTCAGACGTTCCTGACAGGCTGCACCAAATGGATTTCAGACTGCGGTGCACAGAGTGGAAGGTAGTTCCTATTAAACTTGTGCTTTATTAGTTGGATTTTCAATTTTCATATTTTCTTTGAACTGTGTGTTGAGTCTATCTAATATCTGTCTATTAATCTCATTTTCGAATATGTATTTACTTGCAAAAAAGTAAGAAAACAATACAAGTCCAATATAGTAATTTGGTGTGTGCCCACCAGTTGTAACCCAAAACAACTCTTTAAATGGGTTGCCTGGCCTTAGGCTACAAGTGTGCAGTCACTCTATGTGACTTCAGACTTGTGAATCCTCACATAGCGCGCACTCTCCAGTGTCCGATGCTGGGAGCAGGTGGTCATGTGACTGCAAGTATGTGATTTGCATACATTCCAACTAGACCTGTCCAGCCTCGCTTAATACATCTGCACTGAGCGAGGTCAAGCATGTCTAGTCGGCATGTGACTGTTCACATGCAAATCACATACCTGCAATCATGCAACTGCTGCTCCTGGTGCCAGCACCGGTGACTGCTTGTATGCAAATCACATATTGCACCCCACACTCCTGGCATCGACACCAGAGAATCGTCACAGCGCACAGTGCCTGTGATATGAGAATTCACAAGTCTGCAGTAACATAGAGTGAGTGTAGATTTGTACCCAAAGGCCCGACAATCCCTTTAAGACAGAAAACCATTAAACATAGGCAGCATTTATAAGAAGTGTTTAACTTGCCCATGTGCACAGTGGCAACATTTTGGCTCATTAACAGTTGAGCCTTCGTCAAGCCTTGTATCTGAATCTTTTGGAGTGTTGCCTACATTCATGGTCTGTCTATCTATCTATCTGTCTATGTACATATATGTCTATATACATATTGTGTGGATATAGCTCACTGGTTAGACTGACAGAGAAAAAGACAGGTTTCAAATATCTAAAGATTGGTTGCTTTCTGGCTTTTATTAACATAAATTCAGTACAGGCAAACAACATACGGGTTGTAAATCTAAAACAAAACTAGCTTAAAATAATCCTGCTTGACTGAGCATTTGCTAAAACGTGACTTCCCTATCTGTCACAAAACAGTAGTAACTTGTACCTATAATTTGAGAACAGCCACCCAGACAGAGACCACTGTGTGTCCAGTTAGAGATCCCCCTAGGCCTCAGTCCAGCTGCGTTTAATAATAAGACCTCAGTAAAAGGAAAACAAGTAGTGGACTAGGAATGGAGGCTTCATCCCAGTTCACTCCAGAGCCTCCAAGTTCAGTCCATACTGAGAGGAGCCAAGGTGAAACCTATACACCTACCATGACTTTTTCATTCATTGCTTACATATATGACATATATGACAAGATTTAGCAGACTCTGAGGTTGTGGTACATTGCTTTACTGTTCAGAGACACAAATATGGCCTTTATTTAGGAGTCACCAGAAGAAAACCTCTCCTGTTCATTTTGGAAACAAGTCCTGTGGATCAATGAGGTTAAAATACAACTCTTTGGCCACAGTGATCAAAGATATGTGTGTAGAAAAAAGAGCACAAAATTTCAAGAAAAGAACATGATTTTTAAATATATTGGAAAAGTCATAGTTGGAGTACAGTACAGGTTTCATCTCGGTTTCTCACCTGAAACACTTATATACATATGTAAGTACCGGTATATATCAATGTACTGGACTCGCGCCTGCTATTTAAGGTGTACAACAACTTCATCTGTATTTTCTGTATTTTATGAGGATTATATAACTGAACATATATATCTATCTCTAGTACTTTCTTGTTCAGCTGACTCTGATCTATATACTGAAATGCCGTATGTCAGGGACTCGTCATCGTGTTACCTCCACACATCTCAATGTTCCATGCCACTGGGTCCACTTAAAAACTCAGATGTAATTTTCCTACTAATCACCTTTGTAAACAGTTTGTGCTAAAATTGTACAGCACTAATGAATCAGTCGGTTAGAACAGGAAATGAGGAAAAACGCTTGTATGTTACATTACACAATCACACCTATAAGGTTTCAGTACACTTGGCATTGGTCCAGCTTGAGGAACACTTCATGAAAGAAGCCAGAAGTAATAGATCTTAATTTGCTTCTATATGTATACTGTAGCAGGAGAGACCCAAACCTATAGCACAGTAAAGTCTAAAGAAAGTAGCCGAGGATGGTTTAATAGAGGCAAGAAAACTTTGCCCCCATTTATATGATTCTTAAAAAAACAACAACATTTAAAAAAAAAAACACGCTATAAAACATGTTAAATATCACCGGTCACGAGTGAGATAAGATAGATCTACGGTATTTAAACAGTTCTCTTCTTCAAGAGGTTGTCTCATTAGAGGTTCCAAAACTTTGTCAACTAAGGGAACCAGCTAGCGATCTTTCTACAAAATGCTAAGCTATCGGCCATATTCATAAGTCGAGTCACTATGCCTACTTATGCCTCCACATTCGGCTACAAGTCACCATATAGTCCGGTGGTATCAGGGCTATATACTGTACCAGTTTATGGATATCTTTGCTATGCTACAGAACTAACTTTGGAGAATCTCGGCCTTAGGAAAACCCTTTTAGGGCATTTGGATTTCACAGAATGTGTTTATTCATTTGGAGCCCCCACTAAAATACTAATTAGAAGCTCACTGCAAACAGCAGATCTAGCTCTAAAGGACTCATGATTGCATTATATAGATGGCCATTAGATTCAATGGGTGCCATGTAATATACTATATAGACAAGATTATCACTGAATTCAGATCTTTCATTTAGTCTCTTTGGCACAAATGTATAAAATCCAACCCTGCGAAATGTAGTCTGCCTTTAATAACAACTATGAAAGATTGGGTTATTCTAAAGAGCACCAGCGCGGACATGTAATTGGAAGTCAGTTTGTGAAATTTCTTATTTGCAAATTTTTCCACATTAATTTGTGAGCGGCAAAACTGGAAACGTTTAGGGACCACCACAGCTCAGCCATGATGCTTTAGACTACATAAAGTAACAGATCAAGATCTTGAGTGTTGAGACGCATTGTGCATAAAATTTAGCAACGCTCTGCTGACTCAAAAAATTACTCTGGTATTAACACCAGCACAGTAACTGCAACAGGGGCCTCATGGCACGGGTTTACAGCTGCACGCAAGCCTTACATCACCAAGCACAATGATGACGGTTCTCTGTAGGGAAGTCTGATGAATGAGTTGGGTTTGGCAAATGTCAGGAGAAAGTTACTTGCTTGACTGAATTGTGTCAAATGTAAAGTTTGATGTATGAGCGATAGCACTATCGGGTTGTTTTTATGGGATCAGCCTAAGCCCCTTTGTTCCAGGAAAGGGAAATCTTAATGATTCAGCATACAAAGACAATTATATACAAAAAACTTTGTGGGAACAGATTGAAAAACTAAAGTACGTGAAGAAACAAACACATTTGCTGCAGATCTCACAGCTTTGCAATATTGTAACACAGAGATGGAAGTTGGAGCACTGAGAAGACAATTGAAGATGTGTTTAATGCTGTATTGTGTTGTGTCAGTTATAATCTAACTGCAGCATTTCAGAATAAAACATTCCTGGCTACAGGCCGTAAGCAAGGTTCTGATTCCTACTGCCTGTGAATATATTGACAAGTTACCTTTTAAATTGGAGTGCCATAAGGGCTAGAATTCTGTAAGGTTCATGACCTTGCTTCTCAGTGTGGTACCCTCCTCTTCTGTATGCAGGAACTTCACTTCACTTTTTGTTTGTAGAGCAGTAAATCTGAACAAGAATTCAAGGGTTAAACAGCGTCATGAGAATCTGCCTCCACAGATTATTTTAAATGAAAGGGGAAGTTACCAGTGTGATGTGTAATGGCCGCTCTCTGTTCCCCTGATCTCACTGCAGAGCTGTGTGTGATTATAACGGACACATCTGCAAGTTCCTCTTAGCTTCAGTTTCCATCTCAGGGAGACAGGGTTGCAATACAGCAGAGCTGTGAGAGCTTCAGCTAATAATGTGTTTGTTTTTGGATAATAGGCTGGAAAAACAATATGCATAATAGGATTTAACCAAATAAAAATAAGATGATGTGGGCAAATGTGCTCACCTGGTAGGGTTGTGTGACCACAGCAGTTTTGAAGAAAGGGCTGCTGCAGACCCACAATTTGAAGACCATCAAATGCTGGAGAAAAATGGATTAATTCTGTGCTGCCAATGTATGAATGATAAACAGTAGTCAGAGATCCAGGAATGCGGTTTATTTGTCAATGTGTTTCGAAGACTCGTACTGCTTCCTCAGGACAAACCCAACCTGTCTTCATCAGCCTTGTCCTGATGAAGAAGTGTGAGACTTCAAAACGCATTGACAAAAAAATGCATTCCTGGATCTCTGACTCCTGTTCATTATTCATTCACTGGCAATGTAGAATTAACCCATTTTTCAACAGCTTTTAACGTGTTTTTTTATGAGACAAAGTTCAGTTCTACTGTTCTGTGTTAGGTACATTTCTCACACTGGTAACTCCTTTCATTTAAAACAAGCTCTGGAGGCAGATTCTCATGCAGATCAATGTTCGACCCAAAGATCTTAACAGCTCATTTGCATATAAGGAAAACATGGATTTCTCGAATAACACAGGTCTGCCAAAAAAATTTTCAAGAGCTGATTTGGTTATTCCACGTAATCTTTATGTTTTTAAGTGCGCTGAATCCGAAAATGACCTCCGTTTTGTCATAGGACATCACGTTTTCTGACAATTTAAGTCACTTTGTTCAATAAGACAATACCTCAAAATAAATGAAAATAGACTCATAAAATTATTTTTTTTATTACAAATGTTTCATGAAAATCATTTTTGAACTGCAATGAGCTCACTAACACACACTAAAATCGATTCTTCTTCCCTGTGAGGCTTCTCTTGGTACATTTACGCTTGTGAGTAGCATCTGGAATGTCTCTCTGAAGCATCCAACAGTAGTCTGCCATCATTGTAATGATCCATCTTCCCTGGTATCTTCTTTCCATCTCTTTAATGTCCTGGAGGAATCGTTCACTCACAGCTCCCAAATTTTCAGGAAAGTTGTCAAGGTGGGAATGGAGGAAATGCACTTTCAAACTCATCAGGCAACCTAAAGCTTGAAATGCTTTCAGTATTCGTCCGACGATTTTTTTGTAGTCAGAGTCTTTGTTATTGCCTAAAAATTTCTCTACGACCTCTTTAAATGCAAACCACCCTTCTTTTTGAGGATGCATCATGGTATTGAAAAACTCTTGATCAGCTATGAGCCTTCTAATGTCTGGTCCGACGAACACACCTTCCTTCAATTTTACCTCCGAGAGGCCTGGAAACCTGGTGACCAAGTATTTGAAGCATTCTCCATCTTTTGGAAGTGATTTTACGAATTGCTTCATCAATCAAAAATTGAGAAAAATAAACTAAATTTGAAGAGAATTTTGCATTTTGTGGCAAATCCTGACGTCCAGGATTTTTTTCAATATTTTTTTCGTTTTCAGCACACCAAAATACATGGAAATTAGATGAAAATAATCAAACAGCTTTTTAGTCGCAGACCTGTGTAATAGATATAATCAAGAACAAACGAGCAAATTGTTACCAATGGTGTAATCGATAAACAGGTTTGTACAGAAAGAAGCTTGGGAACGTTTGCTCGTAATAATATTTTTTGTATGATAATAGCCCTGTGTAAAAGGTGCTATCCTGGAATGCATTCACTGGCAGCTCTGTGGTGACTGAGGTCAGGTCACTAGGTTCTAGTGAAGATATTGATTCTCCATGTAGACTGTATGGCTTTGTGAGTCATTACATGTACCTATTACTGATGGGTGTGGCTGAAATGACTAAATTCCCTAATTAGTGGGGGTGTGCACCTACCTTTACACAATATGCGCGTTTAAAGTATTCCAGTGCTACTGCTTGATTCTGTTAAGGTACCGTCACACTAAACGATATCGCTAGCAATCCGTGACGTTGCAGCGTCCTGGATAGCGATATCGTTGTGTTTGACACGCAGCAGCGATCAGGATCCTGCTGTGATATCGCTGGTCGTTGATTAAAGTTCAGAACTTTATTTGGTCGTCAGATCGCCGTGTATCGTTGTGTTTGACAGCAAAAGCAACGATACCAGCGATGTTTTACAATGGTAACCAGGGTAAATATCGGGTTACTAAGCACAGGGCCGCGCTTAGTAACCCGATGTTTACCCTGGTTACCAGTGTAAAATGTAAAAAAACAAACAGTACATACTCACCCTCTGATGTCTGTCACACGTCCCTCGCCGTCCGCTTCCTGCACTGACTGAGCGCCGGCCGTAAAGTGAAAGCACAGCACAGCGGTGACGTCACCACTCTGCTGTTAGGGCCGGCACTAAGTCAGTGCAGGAAGCAGATGCCGGGGGACGCGAAGGTGAGTATGTAGTGTTTGTTTTTTTTACATTTTACACTGGTAACCAGGGTAAACATCGGGTTACTAAGCGCGGCCCTGTGCTTAGCAACGCGATGTTTACCCTGGTTACCCAGGGACCTCGGCATCGTTGGTCGCTGGAGAGCGGTCTGTGTGACAGCTCTCCAGCGACCAAACAGCGACGCTGCAGCGATCGGCATTGTTGTCTGTATTGCTGCAGCGTCGCTTAGTGTGACGGTACCTTTAGCCTGATATATAAATATACTTCTCACACTCATTGTCTTTTTTGGATCTCTGAGTTAGCTGGTTCTATCTGATAGGTCATTTCCTCAGCAAGCATGAGATCTGAAAGAAAATCTGTCTGCATGAGTTCACCTGCTAAACTATTTATATGTGCATGTAGCTTTTTCAAAGACGAGTCCATCAATACCTTTACATGGCCAAGTCCGTTCCTCCATTCCTGAGAAATCAGCAGTTGAAGTGATATGCAAATTAGGCTCAAAGAGCTACTGTAGATCTGAAGCATCTGTCACTTCAGCTCAATTCCCTGCCCAGCACTGCCTCCTCCTGCTTGGCTGAAAGCCTCTACACCAGGGGTCTCAAACTGCATTCCTCGAGGGCTGCAAACCATACGCAATTTCAATAGTTCCTTAGCGTTGCACAAGGTGCTGTAATCGTTATGTGTGTAGGTGATTAAATTATTGCAGCCCTTGAGGAATGCAGTTTGAGACCTCTGCTCTACACTGAGTATTTCATACAAAAGAGCAGTCAGTCAAGAGGAGGAGGCAGCGCTGGGTGGGGAATAAAGCTGGAGCGACAAAGGATTCAGATCTACAGATAATTCTTCAGCCTCCTTTGCATTTTATTTCAAATGCTGGTTTCTTACTAACAGAGGGACTGACTGTCCATGTAAAGATATTTCTGGTTTTGTCTTTGAAAGAGCTACTTGTGCATGTAAATAGTTTGGGGGTGAACTCTGTTGTGAACTCTATTTTTAGGCTCCTTCTAGTGGTCACAAGCGGTACTGTGTAGTGTTGTCTTCTGCAGGTTGGCTGCATCAGCTGGTTCGTTATCCTTGGTTCGTTTCCTATTTAACTCACCTGGATACTCAGTTCCTTGCCTGCTATCAATGTATTCAGTGCTCTTCAGATTCCTTGTGTCTATCTTGCTCCCAGCCTCTCCAAGACAAGCTAAGTTTTTGTCCGTTCATTTTTTGATTATCAGCATTCATCATGTTTCTTGTCCAGCTTGCTAAGATGTGATCTCCTCGCTTGCTGGTTGCTCTAGGGGACTGAGTTTCTCCCCCCACACCGTTAGTTGGTGCGGGGGTTCTTGAAATCTCAGTGTGGATATTTTGTTAGGGTTTTTTACTGACCGCACAGACCCCTTACTATTTTCTGCTATCTAGTATTAGTGGGCCTCATTTGCTGAATCTGTTTTCACCCCTGTGTATGTGCCTTCCTCTTACCTCACCGTTATTATTTGTTGGGGGCTTCTATATCTTTGGGGATTATTTCTCTGGAGGCAAGAGAGGTCTTTCTTTCTCTCTAGGGGTGGTTAGTTCCTCAGGCTGGCTCGAGACGTCTAGGATTTTTTAGGCACGTTCACCGGCTACTTCTAGTGTGTTTGGATAGGTTCAGATTTGCGGTTAGTCCAGTTTGCCACCTCCCTAGAGCTTGTCCTATGTTTGTTACTTAGCTGGAGTAATTCGTGATCCTCAACCACTAAGGATCATAACAGAACTCCAGGCGACATATTCCCTTTAAGTTTATCAAGTTCAAACCTAATTCCAAGCCATTTCCACGACTTGTCTATAACTATATGAAAAGCCAGAAACACAAAGCATTTCATCTGCCCATTAAGTAATAAAAGATTTGCAAAAATTCATAACTGGCAACCCATAATTCCACTACAGGAAGGATGATCACATGGTATGAGTTCTTAATCTCATCTAACTCTTGATTTGATGTGTTTGCAGAATATTCAATTATTATCTTGGCCATTCCTTTCACAGAGAAAGATGCTTTATCATATTTAGTCATGCCTAACTAAATACAAATAATAGTTAGTCTCCCCATTCTTTTAGTAGGCCAAAACAATTCCAACTATACAGTATGTCTGTATCACTGCCCTATACAGGCTAGCTACTGCTTTGACAAAAGCTGCCAATTGTCTGCTTAAGGCTATGTTCTCACACTGCGTTTTTTCCTTTTTTTAATGCTAATTTTAAGCTGCGCTTTACAGTACCAGCAAAGTCTATGAGATTTCAGAAATCTCATGAATACACCTTGGTTTTATTTTCCTGACTGATTTAGAAAACTGCTGCGTTTTTGCAAACTGCAGCATGTCACTGCAGCTGGGCTTCTCGTACCTTTCCTGGTGCCTGCGCTCTGCAGTACTTTACTCTGTCCTCAGCAGGGCAAATCATTACACCTGCGCAGGAGCCGCGACAGGAAGCAAGGAAGAGGACATCATTGCATGAAGATGGAAGGAGCTGGACCCGGACCGCGAGGCCCAACGGACCGGACCGAACCGGACCATCCCTGGGTGAGTATAATCTAACTTGTTTTCTTATCTTTCAGGTTACATCGGGGGCTTATCTACAGCATTACAGAATGCTGTAGATAAGCCCCTAATGGCGATGGCCACAGCTTATATGCGAAAAATGAGGTGACAGATTCCCTTTAAATCATCCTTTTTTGGGGGGCCACTAAACTTTATCAACATGCACAAGAGACAAAAAGAAATCTGCAAAAACTGCTTTTTGTAAGCAACTTTTTACTGCCAAGAGAGCAGGTTTTTCCCTGCAGAAAAAAAAGCAGCAAAAACGCAACTTGTGAACATAGCCTAAAAGCAATCTCAAGTTATTGAATCTCAAGCAATCTCATATGCCCCATTACTGCAATGATTCTCCTAAAGTCAAGCTGAAAGGGGATCATTAAACAGATTTCACAATATAAGTTGCATACAATATTATACTGGTGTATTTACTTAAAACTCACACTACAAATTACATTTTTCCCCTAGTATTAAAATGAGCATTGTATAAATCCAATCTGAGCTGAATTTAAAAATGCTCAATTGATATGATTATTCAGCCATTCTAACATGGATTTTCAAAGTAAGTACACTAGCCCCATCTGTGCTAAAATGTGTTTAATAACAGATGAAGACAAACGACATGTCCAGTCCATGCAGTTGCACAGGAGCCCAGTTGATTTAAACTATACATAGCCTCAATCATGGCTCACTGTCCTCTCTTCTGTGTGTGTTTTCTCTCATCTGCGTACACAATGGAGGGGCTAATCCAAGGGTCTTACCACAAACTAAGCACTTTCAGCAGTGAGCCACAGCCTGCACTGTAATGTTATTATTTATTTATATAGCACCATTAGGGTACTGTCACACAGTCACACTTTGATCGCTACGACCGTACGATCCGTGACGTTCCAGCGATATCCATACGATATTGCTGTGTCTGACACGCAGCAGCGATCAGGGATCCTGCTGAGAATCGTACTTCGTAGCAGATCGTATGGAACTTTCTTTCGTCGCTGGATCTCCCGCTGACCGCTGGATCGTTGTGTGTGACAGCGATCCAGCGATGTGTTCGCTTGTAACCAGGGTAAACATCGGGTAACTAAGCGCAGGGCCGCGCTTAGTAACCCGATGTTTACCCTGGTTACCATCGTAAAAGTAAAAAAAACAAACAGTACATACTCACATTCCGGTGTCTGTCCCCCGGTGTCTCAGCTTCTCTGCACTGTGAGCGCCTGCCAGCCGGAAAGCGAGCACAGCGGTGACGTCTGACGTCACCGCTCTGCTTTCCGGCTCTGCTGCTTACACAGTGGAGAGAAGCAGAACGCCGGGGGACAGACACCGGAATGTGAGTATGTTTGTTTTTTTTACGTTTACACTGGTAACCAGGGTAAACATCGGGTTACTAAGCGCGGCCCTGCGCTTAGTAACCCGATGTTTACCCTGGTTACCCGGGGACTTCGGCATCGCTCCAGCGCCGTGATTGCAACGTGTGACCGCAGTCTACGACGCTGGAGCGATACTCATACGACGCTGCGACGTCACAGATCGTGCCGTCGTAGCGTCCAAAGTGTGACTGTGTGACAGTACCCTTAATTCCATGGTGCTGTACATGAGAAAAGGGGCTACGTACAGGGTTATAGATAACGTTTACAGTAAACAAATTTACAATGACAGACTGGTGCAGAGGGGAGAGGACCCTGTCCTTGTGGACTTACATTCTACGGGATAATGGGGAGACAGAAGGTCGGGGGAGCAGCAGCTCTGGCAGTGGTGAGGCGGCGGCTCTGGCGGTTGGTGAGACGGCAGCTCTGGTGGTGGTGAGGTGGCAGCTCTGGCGGTTGGTGACGCGGCAGCTCTGGTGGTTGGTGATGCGGCAGCAAGGTCAGAGCAGGCTGTAGGCTTTCCTGAAGAGATGGGGGTGGTGGATAATCGGACATGGAATTCCAGAGGATTGGGGATATTCGGGAGAAATCTTGGAGGCGGTTGTGTGAGGAACGAATAAGTGTGGAGAAGAGTAGGAGGTCTTGGGAGGATCGAAGATTACGTGATGGAAGATAGTGGGAGATTAGTTCAGAGATATATGGAGGGGACAGGTTGTGGATGGCTTTGTAGATCAGTGTCAGTAGTGAACTGGATTCATTGGGGAATTGGGAGCCAGTGGAGGGATTTGCAGAGGGGGGAAGCAGGGAGTAGCGAGGAGAGAGGTGGATTAACCGGGCAGTAGAGTTGAGGACAGACTGGAGCGGTCAAAGAGAGTTATCGGGGAGGCCACAGAGGAGGGTGTTGCAGTAATCGAGGCGGGAGATGATGAGGGCATGCACAAGAGTTTTAGTAGATTGTGGGCTGAGGATTGGACAGATTCTGGCAATAAATGAAGTTGGAAATAGTACTGGTACATAGAGATACAGCTCAATATAGCAGTGCAGTTCTACAGACCTATACCTTATGGGTAAAAAAAGAAAGGCTGAAAAGTAAACACCAATTTTTTTTTCATAAAGTTAATAAAAATAATGGTGTAAAACAGTAAACAATATCATTTTTTAATACACTTTTTAAATAAATGTCACAAGCTAGTAAATAACACTGACATCCCTATAATCATAACAACCTCTAAAATACAATAAACACATACTTTTTGGTAACTGATAAATGTTTTAAAAGAAAAGGCACAATGCTTTTTTTTCCAAGTTAATCTACAACAAAAAATAATATAAATCTAAAACTTATTTTCAACATATTTGATTAGCACAACGGTGTCTAAAAAAAGCTATAGCTTGCAAAAAAAACAGGACCTAAAATTGTGAAGTTCATGTAAAAATATAAAAAAAAAAGATATGGCTATGAATATGTGAAAATGAAAAAAAAAAAAAAACATTTTCTGGCCATCTGAACAAGTTCATCACAAAAAATTCCATATGTAAAGACTATGTAGGTATGTATTTTAGATATTCCTGTGTGCACTATAGATATTCAGGCATAATGTGTGTGTGTGTGTGTGCGTGTGTGTGTGTGCGTGTGCGTGTGCGTGTGCGTGTGATGTATTAGTATGTACATATTTTGGGGTAAGCATGAGGGTATGACAGCCACACATTCCACGCAGGGGCTCTTCTCTGTCAGTATCTGCCCCTGTTCATTAGGTATGATGTTTATATTGTGAAACATCGGCTTTAACCTTGGTAACATAGCAGTAAATCTTTTATAAACTCAGTATTCTTGTGTTACACCAAACAAGAAACATTGATGCCTGAGTTTTATTCTTATGACGCAAGATTTGTGTGGAATATCTGCAACATGATTTCAGTGTTAAATCTGGCAAACAATATCTGGCACACCTTTATCCTTTACCATATGGAAAAGCAAGGAAAATGCTGGTGGAGCTCAGTCCAAACTGTTATTAGTTGGCAAGAGCGCCCATTGTGCTGAGAAAGAAGCCAGTGTGTTGAATCATAAGGCATTATGAATCCAGTATTTAGTGCCAGGCCTAATCGTTATGTGCACATATGAGACAGAAAAAGATTGGCTCTGTATCCCGCAGCCATGGCTCATGAACTGGAAGACTTCAAGAGCTTCAGCAGTTTTTGAGTATGGGAAAACTGCATACAATTTAGGTTGGAGTATAGTCCTCACAAATTGAGCTACAGCCTCCATTATCAATGGAAAAATATTCTTCTTGGACCTGATTTTTTTTCTGTCCCATTCCTTTTGCCAATTGGATTGTCATTTTTGGTTTGTGAAAAAAAGCAGAACAAGTCAAAAAAATATTATCCTGTCTTTATTTTACTGGAGGTGGTCACCATCTAGCTTGGAGCAGGAGTCAATCAAATGTAACTGTTTATTTCCTGAACTCGATTCTTCTAATAAATAGTGCAATTAAAATAAGACATGAGAACAAGCCAGGACCTTTGTTGGAACTTTGTTTTGTAAGATCGGCAACATGTTTACTTGTTTGTAACACTTTAGTTTCCAGCAACTTAGCCAAAATAATTAGTAATTCACTTCATTAATCTTTTCCTCTAAACTCATGTGTTGGTCCATTACATAGTAAGAACATTACAATAATAGCAGAATCATTCTCATGTACCACATTTGGGGTCTCTTCCACTTTAACAAAAGTCTCAACCATCACTTATTACTATTGATTCACATAGGATGTTTGTTATGGCTGGTCTAGAGAAGAAGAGTATACTCTATTTGTGTTTAGCACACACTTTATTATAGCCAAATCAAATTTCCAAATTACTCAATCTATGCACACATGGCTGTGATTCATCTTGAAACATACAAATAATATGTGGTGGAATTTCTACTTCGCAGGAAAAGGTGAGAATTTATGCCATCGTATTCTATATTCCGTTGTGATTTCTTAATGGTAAAGATTTGAGATTAAAAGACTCTAAAATTTCTGATCAGCCTCCAGACAATAGATTTTCTTAGTTGACATTTAGTCTGATCAAAGCAGACGTCACCTAACTTCCTTGTACTGCTCGCCATGTCCCAAAAAAGTCCCGACAAGCTTGGAAATGACTTGAATCTTCCGGTAAAACAGGAAGCCTCCTGGAATTGAAACCAAAAGCATTACAAATATTAAATACATATTTTCTATTTTACACTTTCTAAATCCTATTTTACTGTAAAATGTAACTAATTAACCATCTAATGTTTATGAGTAGAGATGGGCGAACCCAAAAAGTAAAGTTCGGTGTCCATACCAAACACGGACTTCACCAGGAAGTCTGTGTTACTGTTCAGGTTCGGCCCCCCCAAACACAGGGTGTTTGTTGTGCGGTCATGTGCATGACATCGCAGCAAACACTGCTTCTAATCGGCAGTAAAATCATTATCACTGGTAAGACAGCTGTGGTTCCCATGCTGGCAAATGACAGCATGAGCCCACACCTGTGATGGAGTTTACCATCGGTCACTGGCGTCGGCTGATGGGACTGCTGCTCCCATCAGCCTGTGCCTGCTGCCGCTAATAACAGCTAGTGCAGGCGCATTGATGGGAGTATTCATCAGCAGCCTCCTGCTCTCTAAATAAATAATTTAAAAAAAACGGCATGGGTTCCCCTGTAGTTTTGATAACCAGCCAGGCAAAAATGACAGCTGTGGGCTGCAATCCTCAGCTGTCAGCGTTAGTAAGGCTGGTTATCAAAAATAGAGGGGTCCCCACTCTGTTTTTTTAAATAAATAATTAAAAAAAAAATGGTGTGAGATCCCTCTAATTTTTGACAAGTCTTGCTAAAGCAGAGAGCTAATAGATCAATGGCTGCACTCAAATTGTACTAAAGCAAGGGAATGTGCAATACATGAAATGTGAATAGCATAATAGTTTGTAAAATCTATAAAAAAACACATGAGATGCTTAGCACAAAATTTGGCCAAAAAATGTGAGCCCATCCACCACCGTCAAGGTAATCTCATAGATCGGATGGGTCCCTGACCTGACTGCCTAGTGTGAACACTTACCTCTGGCTAATAACATAGTAAAGCTTGCATTTATAGGAACGTCGGAACCAACTTTTGTTGGATGTAATTAAAATCACAGCATGGTGAAGGGCGGGGCGTTCAAGTCAGAAAAAAATAGTACATAGTAAATATAGGTAAACTGACTGAACAGAGAACTAGTCTGAACTGGTGCATAACCACTAGGCAGTCAGGTCAGGGACCCATCCCATCCATGAGATTGACGGTGGTGGATTTTTTGGCCAAATTTTGTGCTAAGCATCTCATGTGTTTTTTCATAGATTTCACAAGCCATTTTGCTATTCACATTTCATGTATCGCACATTCCCTTGCTTTAGTACAATTTGAATGCAGACATTGATCTATTTGCTATGTAAGTCTTTTTTGGTTATGCACAAGTTCAGACTAGTTCTCTGTTCAGTCAGATTACCTATAAAGCAGAGAGCTGGCAGCTGGTATTCTCAGGCTGGTTAGAGGCCATGTAAATTGGCCCCACAGCCTAAAAATAGCAGGCCGCAGTTACCCCCAAAAAAGCACATCTATAAGATGCGCCAATTCTGGCACTTTGCCCGGCTCTTCCCACTTGATCTGTAGTGGGGGCAAGTGGGGTTCATATTTGTGGGGTTGATGTCACCTTTGTGTTGTTCGGTGATATCAAGCCTATGGATTAGTAATGGAGAGGCGTCAATAAGACACCTATCCATTACTAATCCTATAGTTATATTGTAAATAAAGACACAGGAAGTATAAAGTCTTTTATTTGAAATAAAAAAACAAACACACTTTTCTATTTTTATTTAAAAATAAAAAACACAGTTATACTCACCTAATGCCCATTCCATTTAATCTTGTCTCCTGTAATATAACAAAAATAAAAAACCAACAATATCCCTCACCTGTCCAACATTCTATCCCTGTTACGGAACTGCAACACAGGACTAGGTTAGAAGGGGGAAAACTGACCCTGCACTATGACTAGGCTGATACCCTACGATGGAGTGGGCGACCCATTCCTAGCGAATAGACCCACCGATGATCCTAGGTTAATCTCAAGTGAAGACCTATAGATAGGGGGAAGGGTATCCCTGAAAGATATAAGGACTGGGTACAAAAACGGGTCACCTCCTAATAGAAGGCACAGAGAAGGTTGCAGAAACCAACTGAAAACAAAAACTAGACTAGCAGAACCAGAGGTCCCAGAACTGCACAAATTATTGAAGACAAAGCAAAGCACCAAGCTAGAACTCAAGTGGATTAACACTGTTGTCCAGCAAGAACTGGGAGGCAGGTGCTTGTTAATAAAGAGTGATACAAACACCTTACCCAAGACTAACCCAGCACCAGAGGAAAAAGACCAGCAGCCAGAACACCACAAGAAAATGGCAGATAGTCACAAACTAAACAGATACTAAAAGTCCCACGCCGTAATCCATGTATGGGGATTATTAGTTTTCAACCTGGACAATGCCAAGATGCGACTGTCCAGACTGAGAACCACTGGTGAATGAGCTGCTGCAAACACACCAGTGAGCAGTGGTGACCTCATCGGGTTTACCACAGGTCACTGAGGCAGCATTCCCAGCCGGGCCAATGAACTGCGGTGACCTCCCTCTGGTGAAATCATTGCTAGCACAGTAAGAAAAAGCCTCACGGTGTAGAGGTGAGTTCACTGCAGTTCACCAGAATTTCACTGCGATAAATTTGAATTGAAGTGAACTCGCCTCTGCACTGTGAGACTTTTTCTCACTGTGTTAACGGTGATCTCACCGGAGGGAGGTCACTGCAGTTCATTGGCCCAACTGAGAATGCAGCCTCAGTGACCTGCAGTAACCTTGATGAGGTAACTGCTGCTCGTTCACCAGTAGTTCTCAGCCTGGAAGGTCGCATTTTGGCACCATCCAGGTTGAAAACTATCTCCAGACATGGATTACGGCGTCGGACAGAACATTGGACAGGTGAGGGATATTGTTGTTTTTTATTTTTGTTTTATTACAGGAGACAAGGGATTCAATGGAATGGGCATTAGGTGAGTATAACTGTGTTATTTTTAAATTAAAAAAATGAAGTGTGTTTTGTTTTTATTTCAAATAAAATACTTTATAGTTGCTGTGTTTATTTACAATATAACTATAGGATTAGTATTTGCCATTACAGGGCAAATGGGAAGAGCCATTTCTGGGTGGCTGTGGGCTGCTATTTTTAGGCTGGGGGCCGATATACATGGCGTGTGGACGCCTCTATTCTTGATAACCAGCCTTGCTAATGCCGACAGCTAAGGGTTGCGGCTCGCAGCTGTCAGTTTTGCTTGGCTGGTTATCAAAAATACAGGAGAACCCACACCATTTTTTACTTATTTAAACCCCATCAGCAGCTACCTGCTCTCACTGTTATTAGCGGCAGCAGGCATCGGCTGATGGGAGCAGTAATTCCATCAGCAGACGCCAGTGACCGAAGGTAAACTTTTTAGCTCCGATCACAGCTGCGGGCTTACGCTGTCATTTCACAGCATGGGAACCGCAGCTGTCTGACTGGCGGTAATGATTTTACCACTGATCAGAAGCAGTGTTTGCTGCGCTGTCATGCACTGGCAAACACTGGATCTTTGCCCCCCCCTTCAAGTGAATGGGGTCCATGTTCGGGTTCTTGATACTGTTCTGGTACCCGAACCCAAACTTTTTTTACCTGTTCAGCAGAACTCACCAGACTGAACATCCAGGGGTCTGCCCATCTCTATTTATGAGGGTTTTCTGACTTGGCCAAAAGAAGGTCAACAACTGGTGAGCATGAAGGAGTATAGGAGGGTCGCGAGAGATAGTTGTTGGCTGAACGAGTGTCTATGACCAACTTTACATGAAGGCAAGTAGAAGGCAGTAAAACATCCAGCAACTCCAATAGAATGAACTACAAAAACATTATTCATTAGTAACTAGTAAAATATCAAAAGGGAAAAGTAAAAACAAACACACTCGGCCTACCTGTTTCAAGCACTAAAGGTACCTTCACACGAAGCGACGCTGCAGCGATAGCGACAACGATGCCGATCGCTGCAGCGTCGCAGTTTGATCGCTGGAGAGCTGTCACACAGACCGCTCTCCAGCGACCAACGATGCCGAGGCCCCCGGGTAACCAGGGTAAACATCGGGTTACCAAGCGCAGGGCCGCGCTTAGTAACCCGATGTTTACCCTGGTTACCAGCGTAAAAGTAAAAAAAACAAACAGTACATGCTCACCTGCGCGTCCCCCAGCGTCTGCTTCCTGACACTGACTGAGCTCCGGCCCTAACAGCACAGCGGTGACGTCACCGCTGTGCTTTCACTTTCACTTTAGGGCCGGCGCTCAGTAAGTGTCAGGAAGCAGAGGCTGGGGGACGCGCAGGTGAGCATGTACTGTTTGTTTTTTTTACTTTTACGCTGGTAACCAGGGTAAACATCGGGTTACTAAGCGCGGCCCTGCGCTTGGTAACCCGATGTTTACCCTGGTTACCAGTGTAAAACATCGCTGGTATCGTTGCTTTTGCTTTCAAACACAACGATACACAGCGATCGGACGACCAAATAAAGTTCTGGACTTTATTCAGCGACCAGCGACATCACAGCAGGATCCTGATCGCTGCTGCGTGTCAAATGAAACGATATCGCTAGCCAGGACGCTGCAACGTCATGGATCGCTAGCGATGTCGTTTCGTGTGAAGGTACCTTAAGGCTCTTAATCAGCCCATGGCCTCTGTCTGTGCATCGCGCCCTTGTTAGATTGAATGATACCAGGTGAGCTGATGTGATTTATTATCCTGGTGATAAACTGATCTTCACAGTTCCAGCTTCCCTAAACCTTGGTGATCAGTTTCTTTTGGAGCAAGCTCCATACAGGAGACATGTTTGAAACATGGTCTCTTAAGTCTGTGGTTCCGTGATGATGCATATGGAAAGAGCGTTTTCTGATGGAACAACTTTTTTAAAGATACTATCTGGTTTTCTGTAGTAAATCTTTGCATCTTTCTAATATTTGTGAATAAATTCTTTACCGTTTTCAAGAGTATTGTCAAGTGAAATGAAATGCTAGGTGAAATCCCAAGAAACAATGAAAACCCTATATTAAGGGTCACCAATCTAACCCAAGAAGAGGTGCGAAACCGGCTAAATAAGATTAAAATAGATAAATCTCCGGGTCCGGATGGCATACACCCACGAGTACTAAGAGAACTAAGTAATGTAATAGATAAACCATTATTTCTTATTTTTAGGGACTCTATAGCGACGGGGTCTGTTCCGCAGGACTGGCACATAGCAAATGTGGTGCCAATATTCAAAAAGGGCTCTAAAAGTGAACCTGGAAATTATAGGCCAGTAAGTCTAACCTCTACTGTTGGTAAAATATTTGAAGGGTTTCTGAAGGATGTTATTCTGGATTATCTCAATGAGAATAACTGTTTAACTCCATATCAGCATGGGTTTATGAGAAATCGCTCCTGTCAAACCAATCTAATCAGTTTTTATGAAGAGGTAAGCTATAGGCTGGACCACGGTGAGTCATTGGACGTGGTATATCTCGATTTTTCCAAAGCATTTGATACCGTGCCGCACAAGAGGTTGGTACACAAAATGAGAATGCTTGGTCTGGGGGAAAATGTGTGTAAATGGGTTAGTAACTGGCTTAGTGATAGAAAGCAGAGGGTGGTTATAAATGGTATAGTCTCTAACTGGGTCACTGTGACCAGTGGGGTACCGCAGGGGTCGGTATTGGGACCTGTTCTCTTCAACATGTTCATTAATGATCTGGTAGAAGGTTTACACAGTAAAATATTGATATTTGCAGATGATACAAAACTATGTAAAGCAGTTAATACAAGAGAAGATAGTATTCTGCTACAGATGGATCTGGATAAGTTGGAAACTTGGGCTGAAAGGTGGCAGATGAGGTTTAACAATGATAAATGTAAGGTTATACACATGGGAAGAAGGAATCAATATCACCATTACACACTGAACGGGAAACCACTGGGTAAATCTGACAGGGAGAAGGACTAGTTAATGATAAACTTACCTGGAGCAGCCAGTGCCAGGCAGCAGCTGCCAAGGCAAACAGGATCATGGGGTGCATTAAAAGAGGTCTGGATACACATGATGAGAGCATTATAATGCCTCTGTACAAATCCCTAGTTAGACCGCACATGGAGTACTGTGTCCAGTTTTGGGCACCGGTCCTCACGAAGGATATAATGGAACTAGAGAGGGTACAAAGGAGGGCAACAAAATTAATAAAGGGGATGGGAGAACTACAATACCCAGATAGATTAGCGAAATTAGGATTATTTAGTCTAGAAAAAAGACGACTGAGGGGCGATCTAATAACCATGTATAAGTATATAAGGGGACAATACAAATATCTCGCTGAGGATCTGTTTATACCAAGGAAGGTGACGGGCACAAGGGGGCATTCTTTGCGTCTGGAGGAGAGAAGGTTTTTCCACCAAAATAGAAGAGGATTCTTTACTGTTAGGGCAGTGAGAATCTGGAATTGCTTGCCTGAGGAGGTGGTGATGGCGAACTTAGTTGAGGGGTTCAAGAGAGGCCTGGATGTCTTCCTGGAGCAGAACAATATTGTATCATACAATTATTAGGTTCTGTAGAAGGACGTAGATCTGGGGATTTATTATGATGGAATATAGGCTGAACTGGATGGACAAATGTCTTTTTTCGGCCTTACTAACTATGTAACTATGTAACTATGTAACTCTTGTTTACATCCAGATACCAAACCTGCTGGTTACCAAATCTGCATCTCATCCTAAAAATCCACAGACAACAACTACAGTGGGGCAAAAAAGTATTTAGTCAGTCAGCAATAGTGCAAGTTCCACCACTTAAAAAGATGAGAGGCGTCTGTAATTTACATCATAGGTAGACCTCAACTATGGGAGACAAACTGAGAAAAAAAAATCCAGAAAATCACATTGTCTGTTTTTTTAACATTTAATTTGCATATTATGGTGGAAAATAAGTATTTGGTCAGAAACAAAATTTCATCTCAATACTTTGTAAAATATCCTTTGTTGGCAATGACAGAGGCCAAATGTTTTCTGTAAGTCTTCACAAGGTTGCCACACACTGTTGTTGGTATGTTGGCCCATTCCTCCATGCAGATCTCCTCTGGAGCAGTGATGTTTTTGGCTTTTCGCTTGGCAACACGGACTTTCAACTCCCTCCAAAGGTTTTCTATAGGGTTGAGATCTGGAGACTGGCTAGGCCACTCCAGGACCTTGAAATGCTTCTTACGAAGCCACTCCTTCGTTGCCCTGGCGGTGTGCTTTGGATCATTGTCATGTTGAAAGACCCAGCCACGTTTCATCTTCAATGCCCTTGCTGATGGAAGGAGGTTTGCACTCAAAATCTCACGATACATGGCCCCATTCATTCTTTCATGTACCTGGATCAGTCGTCCTGGCCCCTTTGCAGAGAAACAGCCCCAAAGCATGATGTTTTCACCACCATGCTTTACAGTAGGTATGGTGTTTGATGGATGCAACTCAGTATTCTTTTTCCTCCAAACACGACAAGTTGTGTTTCTACCAAACAGTTCCAGTTTGGTTTCATCAGACCATAGGACATTCTCCCAAAACTCCTCTGGATCATCCAAATGCTCTCTAGCAAACTTCAGACGGGCCCGGACATGTACTGGCTTAAGCAGTGGGACACATCTGGCACTGCAGGATCTGAGTCCATGGTGGCGTAGTGTGTTACTTATGGTAGGCCTTGTTACATTGGTCCCAGCTCTCTGCAGTTCATTCACTAGGTCCCCCCGCGTGGTTCTGGGATTTTTGCTCACCGTTCTTGTGATCATTCTGACCCCACGGGGTGGTATTTTGCGTGGAGCCCCAGATCGAGGGAGATTATCAGTGGTCTTGTATGTCTTCCATTTTCTAATTATTGCTCCCACTGTTGATTTCTTCACTCCAAGCTGGTTGGCTATTGCAGATTCAGTCTTCCCAGCCTGGTGCAGGGCTACAATTTTGTTTCTGGTGTCCTTTGACAGCTCTTTGGTCTTCACCATAGTGGAGTTTGGAGTCAGACTGTTTGAGGGTGTGCACAGGTGTCTTTTTATACTGATAACAAGTTTAAACAGGTGCCATTACTACAGGTAATGAGGGGAGGAAAGAGAAGACTCTTAAAGAAGAAGTTACAGGTCTGTGAGAGCCAGAAATCTTGATTGTTTGTTTCTGACCAAATACTTATTTTCCACCATAATATGCAAATTAAATGTTAAAAAAACAGACAATGTGATTTTCTGGATTTTTTTTACTCAGTTTGTCTCCCATAGTTGAGGTCTACCTATGATGTAAATTACAGACGCCTCTCATCTTTTTAAGTGGTGGAACTTGCACTATTGCTGACTGACTAAATACTTTTTTGCCCCACTGTATGTTTATATTGAATTTTAGCCTACTGTTAGTGGCTCTGTCGAGGGTAACCCGACAGCCCCGGAAAACTGGGTTTGGATATTTGTGCTAATGGGGTCATAGATGAAAACAGCCACTGACTGTAGACTAAAATGCATTATGAACATACCTTTAGAAAATTCAAGTCCTGTGCATTTTAGTATTGAATTCTCAGAGTGAAATCAGGAGAAAGTGAATATAGCCATGCATCTGTGCCTTGCTTCCAGTCTATAACTGAAAATAAGAATATTGGTATTCACTGACAGAAAGCAGAGACCTTTTGAACATTGAAGAATTTATGGAATATTCACAAAAACCACACAAAACCTTAATTCTAACGTAGCACATAGAGCACTGTTGTATATCCCTGTAGTCAATACCACACTCTAAAAAAACCTTTTCAAACAATGCTCAAAGGAGTTAACAAATTCCAGTTAATAGACTTAAAGTTCAAGAAACCAAAATGACTCATAGGTAAATCAGGCCCCAGAAATCAGCCCTAAAGCACAAACATCCATCAGAGACTGCACACCTTGAGACTGTACATCACAAAGTTGTATCCCAGTGCTAACATTTATTTCTTCCAGTAAACGGTTGGGTGTTAGTTCATTTTGTGAGCCCCCCTTCCTCTTCTACCGTATGAGTTGTAGGATACGTTTCTTACTCATTTCTCAGGAAGAGATTTTCACTTCATTGACTGAACATGAGCTGAAGTTTTTACATCAAAGACATTGCAACATTTAATCTAAACATTTTCAAAGTAAAATCTTTACATCTCGTGTAATCCATAGAAGAGACTGATAATTACAAGGCTCAAATTAATTTAGGGAACACTTAAACTACATACTGAATCTCCATGAATGTAAGATCCAAGTTAAAAATCATTACTGATATGAATATGTAATTCACTGAGACCAAAATGACGTATGGACAGGCAATAGAAACCAAAATGACGTATGAACGGGCAATGGAAACCAAGATGACGTATGGACAGTCAATGGAAACCAAAATGACCTATGAACGGGCAATAGAAACCAACATGATGTATGAATAGGCAATGGAAACCAAAATTACTTATGAACAGGCAATGGAAACCAAAATGACGTATGAACGGGCAACGGAATCCAAAATGACGTATGAACAGGTAATGAAAACCAAAGTAGTCAACTAAGGACTGGATTCCAAATCACCCCGAGAATCAAAATAAAAAAATGAAATCATAGGCACAATGAATTTGCATGAATGTCATCAACTCCAGTAGTGTATATGCTCTCCCAATTAACTTTAACCCCTTCATGACCCAGCCTATTATGACCTTAATGACCTGGCCGTTTTTTGCAATTCTGACCAGTGTCCCTTTATGAGGTAATAACTCAGGAACGCTTCAACGGATCCTAGCGGTTCTGAGATTGTTTTTTCGTAACATATTGGGCTTCATGTTAGTGGTATATTTAGGTCGATAATTTTTGCGTTTATTTGCGAAAAAAATGCAAATTTGGCTAAAATTTTGAAAATTTTGCAATTTTCAAATTTTGAATTTTTATTCTGTTAAACAAGAGAGTTATGTGACACAAAATAGTTAATAAATAACATTACCCACATGTCTACTTTACATCAGCACAATTTTGGAAACAAAATTTTTGTTTGCTAGGAAGTTATAAGGGTTAAAATTTGACCACAATTTCTCATTATTACAACGAAATTTACAAAACCATTTTTTTTAGTGACCACCTCACATTTGAAGTCAGTTTGAGGGGTCTATATGGCTGAAAATACCCAAAAGTGACACCATTCTAAAAACTGCACCCCTCAAGGTACTCAAAACCACATTCAAGAAGTTTATTAACCCTTCAGGTGCTTCACAGCAGCAGAAGCAACATGGAAGGAAAAAAGGAACATTTAACTTTTTAGTCACAAAAATGATCTTTTAGCAACAATTTTTTTATTTTCCCAAGGGTAAAAAGAGAAACTGGACCCAAAAAGTTATTGTACAATTTGTCCTGAGTACGCCGATGCCCCATATGTGGGGGGAACCACTTTTTGGGCGCATGACAGGGCTCGGAAGGGAAGGAGCGCCATTTGACTTTTTCAATGAAAAATTGGCTCCAATCTTTAGCGGACACCCTGTCGCGTTTGGAGAGCCCCTGTGTGCCTAAACATTGGAGCTCCCACACAACTGACCCCATTTTGGAAACTAGACCCCCCAAGGAGCTTATCTAAATGCATAGTGAGCACTTTGAACCCCCAGGTGCTTCACAAATTGATCCGTAAAAATTAAAAAGTACTTTTTTTCACAAAAAAATTCTTTTAGCCTCAATTTTTTCATTTTGACATGGGCAACAGGATAAAATGGATCCTAAAATGTGTTGGGCAATTGCTCCTGAGTACATCGATACCTCATATGTGGTAACAAACCACTGTTTGTGCACACGGCAAGGCTCGGAAGGGAAGGAGCGCCATTTTACTTTTGAATTAAAAATTAGCTCCAATCGTTAGCAGACACCATGCCGCGTTTGGAGAGCCCCTGTGTGCCTAAACATTAGAGCTCCTTCACATATGACCCCATTTTGGAAACTAGACCCCCCAAGGAGCTTATCTAGATGCATAGTGAGCACTTTGAACCCCCAGTGTTGTGAATTTGCTTTTTGCTCCCTCTAGTGGTTACTAGTTTTTTGACTCTGGTTTTTCTGTCATTCCTTTTATCCGCACCTGGGTCGTTAGTTAGGGGTGTTGCTATATAAGCTCCCTGGACCTTCAGTTCAATGCCTGGCAACGTAGTTATCAGAGCTAGTCTGCTGTGCTCTTGTCTACTGATCTTGGTTCCAGTTATATCAGCTAAGTCTGCCTTTTGCTTTTTGCTATTTGTTTTGGTTTTGTATTTTTGTCCAGCTTGTTCTAAATCTATATCCTGACCTTTGCTGGAAGCTCTAGGGGGCTGGTGTTCTCCCCCCGGACCGTTAGACGGTTCGGGGGTTCTTGAATTTCCAGTGTGGATTTTGATAGGGTTTTTGTTGACCATATAAGTTACCTTTCTTTATTCTGCTATCAGTAAGCGGGCCTCTCTGTGCTAAACCTGGTTCATTTCTGTGTTTGTCATTTCCTCTTACCTCACCGTTATTATTTGTGGGGGGCTTCTATCCAGCTTTGGGGTCCCCTTCTCTGGAGGCAAGAAAGGTCTTTTGTTTTCCTCTACTAGGGGTAGCTAGATTCTCCGGCTGGAGCGTGTCATCTAGAATCAACGTAGGAATGATCCCCGGCTACTTCTAGTGTTGGCGTTAGGAGTAGATATATGGTCAACCCAGCTACCACTGCCCTATGAGCTGGATTTTTGTATTCTGCAGACTTCCACGTACCTCTGAGACCCTCGCCATTGGGGTCATAACAGTTTGCCAGGCCAGTATTAAATGTTTAATGCATTGCAGAAGAGGGATTATAAGAAAGAAGATTCTGAGTTTTTTTTTTTTTTTTTTTTTTTCTTCTTCCCCTTTACCTCAGAGTGGCTATGCTTGCTGCAGACATGAATGTCCAGACCTTGATTACAAGTGTGGACCAGCTGGCTACTCGTGTGCAGGGCATACAAGACTATGTTATCAGAAATCCTAGGTCAGAACCTAAAATACCGATTCCTGAACTGTTTTCCGGAGACAGGTTTAAGTTTAGGAATTTCATGAATAATTGTAAATTGTTTTTGTCCCTGAGACCCTGTTCATCTGGAGACTCTGCTCAGCAAGTAAAAATTGTTATTTCGTTCTTACGGGGCGACCCTCAGGATTGGGCTTTTTCGCTGGCGCCAGGAGATCCGGCATTGGCTGATATTAATGCGTTTTTTCTGGCGCTCGGTTTACTTTATGAGGAACCCAATCTTGAGATTCAGGCAGAAAAGGCCTTGCTGGCTATGTCTCAGGGGCAGGACGAGGCTGAAGTGTATTGCCAAAAATTTCGGAAATGGTCCGTGCTGACACATTGGAACGAGTGTGCACTGGCCGCTAATTTTAGAAATGGCCTTTCTGAAGCCATTAAGAATGTTATGGTGGGTTTTCCCATTCCCACAGGTCTGAATGATACTATGGCACTGGCTATTCAAATTGACCGGCGGTTGCGGGAGCGCAAAACCGCAAATTCCCTCATGGTGTTGTCTGAACAGACACCTAATTCGGTGCAATGTGATAGAAAAACCGCAAATTCCCTCATGGTGTTGTCTGAACAGACACCTGATTTAATGCAATGTGATAGAATCCTGACTAGAAATGAGCGGAAAATTCATAGACGCCGGAATGGCTTGTGCTACTACTGTGGTGATTCTACACATGTTATCTCAGCATGCTCTAAACGTATAGCTAAGGTTGTTAGTCCTGTCACCGTTGGTAATTTGCAACCTAAATTTATTCTGTCTGTAACTTTGATTTGCTCACTGTCGTCTTATCCTGTCATGGCGTTTGTAGATTCAGGTGCTGCCCTGAGTCTTATGGATCTGTCATTTGCTAAGCACTGTGGTTTTACTCTTGAACCATTAGAAAATCCTATTCCTCTTAGGGGTATTGATGCTACGCCATTGGCAGCAAATAAACCGCAGTATTGGACACAGGTTACCATGTGCATGACTCCTGAACACCGCGAGGTGATACGTTTCCTGGTTTTACATAAAATGCATGATTTGGTTGTTTTAGGGCTGCCATGGTTACAGACCCATAATCCAGTCCTGGACTGGAAGGCTATGTCAGTCTCAAGTTGGGGCTGTCGGGGTATTCATGGGGATTCCCTGCCTGTGTCTATTGCTTCTTCTACGCCTTCGGAAATTCCGGAGTATTTGTCGGATTATCAGGATGTCTTCAGTGAGTCTGAGTCCAGTGCACTGCCTCCTCATAGGGACTGTGACTGTGCTATAGATTTGATCCCAGGCAGTAAATTTCCTAAGGGAAGACTGTTTAATCTGTCGGTACCTGAACATACCGCGATGCGTTCATATATCAAGGAGTCTCTGGAGAAAGGACATATTCGTCCGTCTTCTTCCCCTCTTGGTGCGGGATTCTTTTTTGTGGCAAAGAAGGACGGATCTTTGAGACCTTGTATTGATTATCGGCTTTTAAATAAGATCACTGTCAAATTTCAGTATCCTTTACCGCTGTTGTCTGACTTGTTTGCCCGGATTAAAGGTGCCAAGTGGTTCACCAAGATAGACCTTCGTGGTGCGTACAACCTTGTGCGCATTAAGCAAGGTGATGAATGGAAAACCGCATTCAATACGCCCGAAGGTCATTTTGAGTACTTGGTGATGCCTTTTGGGCTCTCCAATGCGCCTTCAGTTTTTCAGTCCTTTATGCATGACATTTTCCGGAAGTATCTGGATAAATTTTTGATTGTTTATCTGGATGATATTTTGGTTTTTTCTGATAATTGGGATTTGCATGTGGAGCAGGTCAGGTTGGTCTTTAAAATTTTGCGTGAAAATTCTTTGTTTGTCAAGGGCTCAAAGTGTCTCTTTGGTGTACAGAAGGTTCCCTTTTTGGGGTTCATTTTTTCCCCTTCTGCTGTGGAGATGGACCCAGTCAAGGTCCGAGCTATTCTTGATTGGACTCAGCCCTCGTCAGTTAAGAGTCTTCAGAAGTTCTTGGGTTTCGCTAACTTCTACCGTCGTTTTATCGCTAATTTTTCTAGCATTGTGAAACCTTTGACGGATATGACCAAGAAGGGCTCCGATGTAGCTAACTGGGCTCCTGCTGCCGTGGAGGCTTTCCAGGAGTTGAAACGCCGGTTTACTTCGGCGCCTGTTTTGTGCCAGCCCGATGTCTCACTTCCCTTTCAGGTTGAGGTGGATGCTTCAGAGATTGGAGCAGGGGCCGTTTTGTCGCAGAGAGGCCCTGGTTGCTCTGTTATGAAACCTTGTGCCTTTTTCTCTAGGAAGTTTTCGCCTGCCGAGCGAAATTATGATGTGGGCAATCGGGAGTTGTTGGCCATGAAATGGGCATTTGAGGAGTGGCGTCATTGGCTCGAGGGTGCTAAGCATCGTGTGGTGGTCTTGACTGATCACAAAAATCTGATGTATCTCGAGTCTGCTAAACGCCTTAATCCGAGACAGGCCCGCTGGTCATTGTTTTTCTCCCGCTTTGATTTTGTTGTCTCGTATTTACCAGGTTCAAAGAATGTGAAGGCCGATGCTCTTTCTAGGAGCTTTGTGCCTGATGCTCCTGGAGTCGCTGATCCTGTTGGTATTCTTAAAGATGGAGTTATCTTGTCAGCTATTTCTCCGGATCTGCGACGTGTGTTGCAGAGATTTCAGGCTGATAGGCCTGAGTCTTGTCCACCTGACAGACTGTTTGTTCCGGATAAGTGGACCAGCAGAGTCATTTCCGAGGTTCATTCCTCGGTGTTGGCAGGTCACCCGGGAATTTTTGGCACCAGAGATCTGGTGGCCAGGTCCTTTTGGTGGCCTTCCTTGTCAAGGGATGTGCGGTCATTTGTGCAGTCCTGTGGGACTTGTGCTCGAGCTAAGCCTTGCTGTTCTCGTGCCAGCGGTTTGCTCTTGCCCTTGCCTGTCCCGAAGAGACCTTGGACACATATCTCCATGGATTTCATTTCTGATCTTCCGCTATCTCAGGGCATGTCCGTTATCTGGGTGATATGTGATCGCTTCTCTAAGATGGTCCATTTGGTTCCTTTGCCTAAGCTGCCTTCCTCTTCCGATCTGGTTCCTGTGTTTTTCCAGAACGTGGTTCGTTTGCACGGCATCCCTGAGAATATTGTGTCAGACAGAGGATCCCAGTTCGTTTCCAGGTTCTGGCGATCCTTTTGTAGTAGGATGGGCATTGATTTGTCGTTTTCGTCTGCTTTCCATCCTCAGACTAATGGACAGACGGAGCGAACCAATCAGACTTTGGAGGCTTATTTGAGGTGTTTTGTCTCTGCTGATCAGGACGATTGGGTGACATTCTTGCCGTTGGCTGAGTTTGCCCTTAATAATCGGGCTAGTTCCGCCACCTTGGTTTCGCCTTTTTTCTGCAACTCTGGTTTCCATCCTCGCTTTTCTTCGGGTCATGTGGAGCCTTCTGACTGTCCTGGGGTGGATTCTGTGGTGGATAGGTTGCAGCAGATTTGGAATCATGTGGTGGACAACTTGAAGTTGTCACAGGAGAGGGCTCAGCGCTTTGCCAACCGCCGCCGCGGTGTGGGTCCCCGACTACGCGTTGGGGATTTGGTATGGCTTTCTTCCCCCTTTGTTCCTATGAAGGTCTCCTCTCCCAAATTTAAACCTCGTTTTATTGGGCCTTACAAGATATTGGAAATCCTTAATCCTGTATCTTTTCGTCTGGATCTTCCTGTGTCGTTTGCTATTCACAATGTATTTCATAGGTCCTTGTTGCGGCGGTACATTGTGCCTGTAGTTCCTTCTGCTGAGCCTCCTGCTCCGGTGTTGGTTGAGGGCGAGTTGGAGTACGTGGTGGAGAAGATCTTGGATTCTCGCCTCTCCAGGCGGAGGCTTCAGTACCTGGTCAAGTGGAAGGGCTATGGTCAGGAGGATAATTCCTGGGTGGTCGCCTCTGATGTTCATGCGGCCGATTTAGTTCGTGCCTTTCATGCCGCTCATCCTGATCGCCCTGGTGGTCGTGGTGAGGGTTCGGTGACCCCTCACTAAGGGGGGGGTACTGTTGTGAATTTGCTTTTTGCTCCCTCTAGTGGTTACTAGTTTTTTGACTCTGGTTTTTCTGTCATTCCTTTTATCCGCACCTGGGTCGTTAGTTAGGGGTGTTGCTATATAAGCTCCCTGGACCTTCAGTTCAATGCCTGGCAACGTAGTTATCAGAGCTAGTCTGCTGTGCTCTTGTCTACTGATCCTGGTTCCAGTTATATCAGCTAAGTCTGCCTTTTGCTTTTTGCTATTTGTTTTGGTTTTGTATTTTTGTCCAGCTTGTTCTAAATCTATATCCTGACCTTTGCTGGAAGCTCTAGGGGGCTGGTGTTCTCCCCCCGGACCGTTAGACGGTTCGGGGGTTCTTGAATTTCCAGTGTGGATTTTGATAGGGTTTTTGTTGACCATATAAGTTACCTTTCTTTATTCTGCTATCAGTAAGCGGGCCTCTCTGTGCTAAACCTGGTTCATTTCTGTGTTTGTCATTTCCTCTTACCTCACCGTTATTATTTGTGGGGGGCTTCTATCCAGCTTTGGGGTCCCCTTCTCTGGAGGCAAGAAAGGTCTTTTGTTTTCCTCTACTAGGGGTAGCTAGATTCTCCGGCTGGAGCGTGTCATCTAGAATCAACGTAGGAATGATCCCCGGCTACTTCTAGTGTTGGCGTTAGGAGTAGATATATGGTCAACCCAGCTACCACTGCCCTATGAGCTGGATTTTTGTATTCTGCAGACTTCCACGTACCTCTGAGACCCTCGCCATTGGGGTCATAACACCCCAGGTGCTTCACAAATTGATCCGTAAAAATGAAAAAGTACTTTTTTTTTCACAAAAAATTTCTTTTAGCCTCAATTTGTTCATTTCCTCATGGGCAACAGGATAAAATGGATCCTAAAATTTATTGGGCAATTTCTCCTGAGTACACTGATACCTCACATGTGGGGGTAAACTACTGTTTGGGCACACGGCAGGGCTCGTAAGGGAAGGAGTGCCATTTGACTTTTTGAATGAAAAATTAGCTCCAATCGTCAGCGGACACCATGTCGCGTTTGGAGAGCCCCTGTGTGCCTAAACATTGGAACTCCCCCACATGTGACCCCAATTTGGAAACTAGACCTCCCATGGAACTAATCTAGATGTGCGGTGACCACTTTAAACCCCCAAGTGCTTCACAGAAGTTTATAACGCAGGGCTGTAAAAATAAAAAATAATTTTTCTTTCCTCAAAAATTATTTTTTAGCCCGCAATTTTTTATTTTCACAAGAGTAACAGAAGAAATTGGACCCCAAAAGTTGTTGTCCAGTTTGTCCTGAGTACACTGATACCCCATATGTGGGGGAAAACCACTGCTTGGGCACACGTTGAGGCTCGGAAGGGAAGTAGTGACGTTTTGGAATGCAGACTTTGATGGAATGGTCTGCGGGCGTCACGTTGCATTTGCAGAGCCCCTGATGTGCCTAAACAGTAGAGACCCCCACAATTGACCCTATTTTGGAAACTAGACCCCCCAAGGAACTTATTTAGATATGTGGTGAGCACTTTGAACCCCCAAGTGCTTCACAGAAGTTTACAACGCAGAGCCGTGAAAATAAAAAATCATTTTTCTTTCCTCAAAAATGATGTTTAGCAAGCAATTATTTATTTTCACAAGGGTAACAGGAGAAATTGGACCACAATAGTTGTTGCCCAGTTTGTCCTGAGTACACCGATACCCCATATGTGGGGGTAAACCACTGTTTGGGCACACGTTGGGGCTCGGAAGGGAAGTAGTGACTTTTGAAATGCAGACTTTGATGGAATGGTCTGCGGGCGTCACGTTGCGTTTGCAGAGCCCCTGATGTGCCTAAACAGTAGAAACTCCCGACAAGTGACCCCATGTTGGAAACTAGACCCTCCACGGAACTTATCTAGATATGTGGTGAGCACTTTGAACCCCCAAGTGCTTCACAGAAGTTTACAACGCAGAGCCGTGAAAATAAAAAATCATTTTTCATTCCTCTAAAATTGTTTTAGCAAGCAATTTTTTATATTTGCAAGGGTAACAGGAGAAATTGGACCCCAATAATTGTTGCCCAGTTTGTCCTGAGTATGTTGTTACCCCATATGTGGGGGTAAACCACTGTTTGGGCACACGACGTGGCTCGGAAGGGAGGGAGCACCATTTGACTTTTTGAACGCAAGATTGGCTGGAATCAATGGTGGCGCCATGTTGCGTTTGGAGACCCCTGATGTGCCTAAAAAGTGGAAGCCCCTCAATTCTAACTCCAACACTCACCCCAACACACCCCTAACCCTAATCCCAACTGTAGCCATAACCCTAATCACAACCCTAACCCCAACACACCCCTAACCACAACCCTAACCCCGACACACCCATAACCCTAATCCTAATTCTAACCCTAATCCCAACCCTAACCCTAATCCCAACCCTAACCACAACCCTAACCCCAACACACCCCTAACCCTAACCACAGGCCTAATCTTAACCCTATTTCCAATCCTAGCCCTAATTCCAACCCTAACTCTAATTCCAAACCTAACCCTAAAGCTATGTGCCCACGTTGCGGATTCGTGTGAGATTTGTCTGCACCATTTTTGTAAAATCCGCAGGTAAAAGGCACTGCGTTTTACCTGCGGATTTACCACGGATTTCCAGTGTTTTTTGTGCGGATTCCAGCTGCGGATTCCTATTGAAGAACAGGTGTAAAACGCTGCGGAATCCGCACAAAGAATTGACATGCTGCGGAAAATACAACACAGCATTTCCGCGCTGTATTTTCCGTACCATGGGCACAGCGGATTTGGTTTTCCATAGGTTTACATGGTTCTGTAAACCTGATGGAAAACTGCTACGAATCCGCAGCGGCCAATCCGCTGTGGATCCGCAGCCAAATCTGCACCGTGTGCACATGGTCTAATTCTAACCCTAACCCTAATTCTAACCCTAACCCTCACCCTAACCCTAATGCTAAACAGAGCCCTAACCCTAGTGCAGAAAAAAAAATATATATTTTCTTTATTTTATTATTGTCCCTACCTATGGGGGTGATAAAGGAGGGGGGTTCATTTACTATTTTTTTTTATTTTGCTCACTGTGATGCGCCCACCATTTTGGAAGATGGCGGCACCCATGGAGAAGACGGACGGACTCCAGGAGGCTTGGTAAGTATGATGGGGGGGATTGGAGCACGAGGGGTGGATCAGAGCATGGGGGTGGATCGGAGCATGGGGGGAGCGGGCAGGAGGATGGGGGAGCAGACAGGCGGGGAGTACGGGACAGAACGGAGGACTGGGTTGGCAATTGGTGGCTGTGGGGGGGCACATCAGGGTTTCCAGCCATGGCCGATGATATTGCAGCATCGGCCATGGCTGGTGTTATGATCCCGTGACTTTGGAGCCGCATGAACTTTCTCTGGAGTAGGTGGAAACTGTACTGACCGCAAAACCTAAACTAACACCGCAACTAGAAGTAGCCGTGGGGTGTGCCTAACAAACCCTAGACACCTTGACACATCCGGAGGACTAAATACCCCTATAGATGGAAATAGGAATACTACCTTGCCTCAGAGCAGAACCCCAAAGGATAGGCAGCCCCCCACGAATATTGACTGTGAGTAGGAGAGGAAAGACACACGCAGGCAGAAAACAGGATTCAGCAAAAGAGGCCACTCTAGCTAAATAGGGAAAGATAGGACAGAATACTAAGCGGTCAGTATTAAAACCCTTCCAAAAATATCCACAGCAGATAATACAAAAAGTTCCACAATCTAACTAAAGACATGGAATGTATATCTGCCACTCCAGAGAATCCAACAAGACTGAGAAAATACTGACAATCTAAGCTGGACAAAAAAACACTGAATAGCACAGAATTATTAAGCACACAGCATGTGTGCCACAGAAACAAAACCAGACACTTATCTTTGCTGATTTGGCAGAAGGCAGATGGAAGCAAACCAGGACCAAAACCTCCCAACAACCATGGACAACTGGCAAGGACTAATGAATCCTGCACGCCTAAATACCCCAGTCAGAACTGCAATCAGCAGATACACCTGACCAGGACTGCAACTCAGGGACAACTGCATTACCACCTACAACCACCGGAGGGAGCCCAAAAGCAGAATTCACAACAGGCTGGATTGTAATATTTCACCACTTTTCATAGGTGAAATATTACAAATTGCTTTGATTGGCTGTTGCACTTTCAACAGCCAATCAGAGCGATCATAGCCATGAGGGGGTGAAGCCACCCCCCCTGGGCTGAAGCACCACTCCCCCTGTCCCTGCAGAACTGGTGAAATTGGAGTTAACCCTTTCACCCGATCTGCAGGGACGCGATCCCTCCATGACGCCACATAGGCGTCACAGGTCGGATTGGCACCGACTTTCATGACGCCTACGTGGCGTCACAGGTCGGGAAGGGGTTAAATGCTTACAGGAGTTTTCCAAAAAACAAAGTACATATTAATTAACGTATCTTGCAACAATAATAAATTCCATAGTTGGGTATGTAAAAAAAATGTTCCTGTGCTGAGATAATCTTATAAATGTGCCCCTGCTATGTACTGTGTAATGGCTGTGTCTGACCATGCAGAGTTGCGCGTTCATGGTCGACTCGGCACATATCACATGAATCAATTATGATAAGTTTGGATACAGCAGGAGAGGACAGCTGCTCCTTTCTGAGGTAACACGTTTTCCTGCCTAAAGTAACACAGGAATGAGTACTTCTGCCACATCTCCAGCCCCCTGAGCTCATCATAAACAAGTCAGTTATATAGGATCTCCAGTGGCCTCTGAGCTTATATGTCACTGACTTTATGTATGATGAGCTCAAAGGACTGCTGACACAGCAGAAATACTCACTCCTGTCTTACCTCATGCAGGGAAATGTGCTACCTTACACAGGGAAATGTGTTACCTCAGACAGTAAAATGTACTACCTCAGGCAGGAAAATATGTTACCTCAAACAAGGAAATGTGCTACATCAGGCAGGGAAATATGCGACCTTAAACAGGTAAATGTGTTACATCAGGCAGGAAATTTGTCTACCTCAGACAGGTGAACATGTTACCTCAGACAGGGAAATGTGTTGCCTCAGACAGGGAAATATGCTACCTCAGGCTGGGAAATGTGCTACTTTATGCAGGTAAATGTGTTACATCAGGTGGTAATTTTGTCTACCTCAAGTAAGCAAACATGTTACCTCAGGCATAGAAATGTGCTACTTCAGGCAGGGAAAAGTGTTACCTCATGCAGGGAAAAGTGCAACTTCGGGCAGCAAAATGTGTTACCTTACACAGGGAAATGTGTTACATCAGGTAGGAAATTTGTCTAAAGTGTTACCTCAGACAAGGAAATGTGCTACCTAAGGCAGGGAAATACGCTATGAATACCACAAGGCAAAATAGGAAAATAAACTTAAAAATTGCAATTGATGAATTGGGGCTTATATTCATGTTGACATCACCTATTGTGATTGATGGATCCTGTGTTATTAGCAGTTACCTGCCATTTTAACCCTGCCTCTGAAGATAATTAAACTTACGGAAACCCTTTCTGAAAACACACAAAGAATTAGTCTAATATAGCTCTAGTTGTGAGTGTGAAACGCACAAGATGACCATTTTCTATTTTTAACAAGATCATGATATGAAAAAAAAAACATTGCTAATTTTTTTGAAAAATACAATAATAGGTCGTTTTCTAATGACATAATCCCTTTAAGTTTACCCTTCATTTTTTGGAGTAGTGCACATAAAGTACCGTACTGCTCTGGATTGATACCAGGTTCAGTGCCTACCTGAAATAACTACTGTAGATCAAGGAATTTTATTTGGAATAATTACCTTATATATTTCTTTATGTTTAGATAGCTGAAGAAAGGAGCAACAAGTAATTAAATTGAGTGAATGTTAGCTTCTCCTTGACATCACAAACTACATAAGCGCCTTTATTCTCTGTACAGATGGCCATCACAGCAGTCACTGTCCTCTTTTTATAGTCATGATCAGGACCTAAAAGTTCATGAGAGCTGCTGCAGGCTATTATATGATGTTCCTGCAGCTGCTCTCCTAATCCCACAATCACACCCAAAGAGCCATCCTATTTATAGGGATCTATGGAGAAATTGGTGTCAGTGCCAGGCATATAGATTAGATGCCATGGTTTCTAGTACCTATCCACCAAAAACTTGATGATGATGATGGCATTGTATACATAATATATATGCATCCTAATATACATTAATTTATAGAATGGCATTATTATCAATGCAGAACATTTTTCGGAGTCATGTTGTGCTTTTTGCTTTTGCAATTCGCCCAGTTATACTATTGGTTAATGCAATTTCAAAAATCATGAACTGTAGTGAAACTTTGGCTTAATTTTAGTCTGCAGGGTTATAACAGTGCACATATAGTTAGTTTCTTCTTTTTCTGGTAAATTTCAGTTCCTGGGCACTGGTCACAGCTGCTGAGAATCTGTTTACATTCGCTCCTTGATATAGGCTGGTCTGGAAAAGGAACACATCCACAGAGAACGATGTGTGTATCCTATCCATAGGACAGACTATACAGATATTGTATATAGTATATATAGAAATAGGCTCATGTCCTGTCATGTCTATGAGATCAGTTCTTGCAAATCAAATTTAGCTGTTAGATTATTTTTATTTACTAAGCTCTGGGGGATGCTAGTTCTCATTAAAGAGATCAGAATATAGTATGGAATTTAAAAGGCAATGCTTCATGAAAAGAAGCATGCAAATCAGTTCTTTGTCAGAAGGAGGAAAGCTACAGTATGCCACCTACTGGATGTAGCTACCATTTGTCTGACCTTTTTAAAGCAGTTGTCCGGGACTTGAATGTTGCTGACCTATCCTTAGGATAAATCCTCCAAAGAAAAGCAGATAGCACTCACTGGTCTTTTGTAGAAATTCCGCTCTTTATTAGAAGTAAAAAAGCATGTTGGCCGGGGGAGTGAAGACGGGAGTGGGCAGAAGCTTGACGACGGCCGTTTCGCGCCTGCTAGCGCTTCCACGGGTCAAAACCTTAGGATAGGTCATCCATATCTGACCAGTGGGTGTACGAAACCTGTAGGTCAGCAATGTCTAATCAGTGGGGGGATTACACCAGGCACCCCACTGATCAGCTGTTCTTGGTGTTGGTGGAGGCAGTAGCAGAGCTGTACAGCATAGCTTCATCAACTGTATAGTTGTGCTGCATGCATAACTGCCCTTGTTAGAATCAATAGTGGGTGGATGTGGCAGACACAGACGATATTCCATTGATGAAGATGTGCATTGAGCAGTGAGGAGTTCCAATTACCGCCGGTACCGGGAACAGCTGATCAGTGGGGGTACCGGGTGTCACCCCCCCACCAGTCAGACAAGTTTCAGACAAGACCTTTAATGAGCCATGCAAAATGACTATGGATATTAGACAACCAGATGGGTTTCTAAGTGAGATAAGCTGTCACCAAATTGTCTGGCAGTCACTTGTTCCCCTCTCCCTATTGAGAAGCACTCTCATATAGCACTCTTGACTAGGGTTGAGCGAAATGGATCGGACATTTTCAAAAATCGCCGACTTTCAGCAAAGTCGGGTTTCATGAAACCCGACCCGATCCCACTGTGGGATCGGCCATGCGGTCGGCGATCTTCGTGCCAAAGTTGCGTTTCATATGACGCTTTCCCCGCCATTTTTTCAGCCAATGAAGGAGTGTGGGCAGCATGATGACATAGGATCCGGCTAGCTTTCTGCGGCGTCACAGGGGGGAGAGAGGAGGAGGATTATTCCCCATTGACTTGCATTGGGTTTCGTGTTTCGGTCGATCCCCGACTTTGCGCGATAATCGGCCGATTTCACTCGACTCGACTTTTGACAAAGTCGGGTTTCGCGAAACCCGACTCGATCCTAAAAAAGTAAAAGTCGCTCAACCCTACTCTTGACCAAACCAAGTGAGCGTGTGTATGAAGAATCTGGAAAAAAGATCATTCAGGTGAAAGTCTGGGCAACCTTACATACATTCAATTAATAATTGCACTTAGAAGGTGATGTCCTTGTCAATCATATAGCACGGTTTTGCAGCTAGTGACTCTTGAGTTTCGAAAAATATTCAGCTACAAAATGTGTGACTTTTTCATGTAAAACTTTGCACAAAACCATTGATAAATTTCTCTTTGGGTTTTTGACCTTCATTTGGGACAACACAATTTTTTTTAAGTGTAGTTGTCTGAAACACTAAAAATGAGGACAGAAAGTAGCCAAATATATATCAAACAGAATCTCCAAACAATCCCAGAGTGGATAAAGTGGGTATGGCCTTCTTCACCGTACAGGAGACCAACATAACTTAGGCAAAGACGATGTAACACCTGTCAGACCAAGAAATAAGTCAATAAAATGGGGAAACAAGTTAGTGACAAATATTTAAAGGGTTTTTATATATATTAGTACTGGGGAGGAACTAACTTAGGCTACGTTCACATTTGCGTTCGGCGCCGCAGCGTCGCCGCATGCATCATGCACCCCTATATTTAACATGGGGGTGCATGGACATGTGTTGCATTTGCGTTTTGTGACGCATGCGTCGCTGTGGTGCATGCGTCAGGGCGCAGAGAACGCAGCAAGTTGCAGTTTTTTCTGCGCCCAAAACCATGCAAAAGTGGACGCATGTGTCAAAAAACGCTGCGTTGTGCATGCGTTCACATTTGCGTGGTGCGTTGCGTCGCTGACGCTGCGGCGCACAACGCAAATGTGAACGTAGCCTAAGCTCATAAAATACTGAACTGCTTCCATTTTGTAACTGTAGGTGCTGGGATCTCTTAAAGTAAACAGGTCTATGAATTACCCCTTGCTGAGCTTTTTTCCCTTTCAGGAAGCTGCTTTATTTTTAGACCAGATAACCAGCTCAAATAAACATCCATTTTGTCACACTGTCAAAGAGATTACAAGTGAGAGATTAGCATTTTTTGGTGAAATAACAGACATGATCACGCAATCCGGACTCAGGAACACAGGAAGCCTCACGCTTGACGGTTTGATGTCATCATAGTAGATATCGTGTATGTAATGAGTGCCACAAAGTCAAGACCATGGGGGGCTTCAAAGAATAGCAGAACCCCGATGTCTAAAGTCATGTGATTTCTTTAAATGACTATTGAGACATGACTGGTCAAACTGGACTACACCGCTCTGAACATTGCACTACTGAGAAAATGGAACTTGAGCAGGCAGAAAAGGCTGGTAGATGATCAATTTTAATAATTGAGGAAGTAAAAGAATTTCATAACAGAATGAGCTGTGTAATCTTGGTAAAAGCTCCAAGCCTTTCATACTTTAAAATAGAACAGAAGAGTACATTTCACAAACAGCCGCAATATATTTATAAGCCGAAAAGGGAACTATCTTTTGATAGCCGGAGATGAGGGAACAAATGATTTCAAAGCTTTTCCTGAAAAACCAACTGTCATGAGATATTTTGGTAACAATAAAGCTTTCACTGCAATTTTTTTTATGTTTCGTGAGAAAATTGTGTTGTTGCCTAATATCTTGGCAGATACTTGTTTAAAATGTTAGAGCATTATTCTATACTCGGTGAAGGAGCCTCGGTTGTACTGAAACGCAAAGTCATCTATGGTTTTAAAACTACTGTATAAAAAAAGTATACTGTACTGTGCATTATACATCTTAGGAAATTAATGGAAACTTGTTCTAATTTATTTGACCCCCCCTAAAATGCCATAAACATCTATGGGCCCTGTGTAATTTGGAGGAGCCATGGGACAGATGAAAAATAATATTGATTTTATAAAGAAAGAAATGTACCATCAGGGTGTCGGCACAGTTTGCTGATATTGGAGGCCAGCTGGAGCAATGCAGCTCCGATGTGATCATTACAGCATGTGGCAGGGAACCTATGTTTTGTCTGTTGTCGGGTATGTTTGCGAACTCCCATTTAGAAGAGGACGGGCATCTGTGCAACCAGGCATGGCAACTGTGCAATTGGCCAGAATGTGGAGTAGGAGATGAGGAGAGGTAAGAGGGTGCGAGTTCTCAATGACCCTCAACGACTAGAGATCATAATAGAACAGTAATGAGTGAAGATTCAGGATCACAGATGAGTACCGTATATAATATATATAGGCTTACACCCCAGGTTGACGTTACTTAATTTCCTTTTCTGAGTTATAATGAATTTTGAGTACCGTACCTTAATTTTTGTTCTGTTGAATTAAATTTACTAAATTTAAAAACATATTAGAAAATAATATGCTATAGGAATCCCAAGGTTTCGACTACCCAAGGACCTGCACAGGAGGGTTTAATCCAACACTGCAAGAAATGTGCACATATTGCAGGAGTTGAGAAATATGTATCTATCCCTTATATAATGCTTGTAGCAGTTCAGTGGGGATAAAAATGAGTGACATCGTAATGTGTAGGCATACAGCTGCTTAAAGGTGTTGTCTGGACTTTCGACAAAAGTCTGTGGTAACTTTTAAGTGACTGCAGACTGCCAAATCGTGACACTGTGCAACGCGCTCTCTGTCACAATTTTCCCGATATTCCTGGTGTGACCTAAAGATTACGTGACCGCATGTATGTGATTTGCCTACTTGTTGTCATGTACCGGCTAGACGCATTCAGGTTCTTTCAGTAGAAGTGAAGTGACAGAAGCTGGATGAGACTAACTGGCATGTGGCGACAAGTATGCAAATCGTACACATGCAGTCACATGACCAATTCGGAATACCGGGGAATCGTGGCAGTGCTCTCATCACACATTGTCACTTTTCAGCATTTTGCAGTCATATAGAGGCATTGCGGACTTTTGTCCATAGCATAGACAATCCCATTAAGGTGCAATTACACTGCATAATTATTATTTCATCATGCAGTCTAATCATAATGCCTGTCACTCAAACAAGAAAAATGTTTGACTGTCAGGTGAATTGACCTTTTGGTTTGGACAAAAGGTCAACATTCTCGGCAGCACATCGTCCTTTCTAAACAGGACCTGTGTTGCCGAGAACAATGGCAGCCAAGCACACTGAACGATCAATAGCAGATCGTGCATCTGAAGTGGGGTTACCTGTTTAAACAGGCTATTGAATGACCACTGACCGGCTTACACATTTAATGCTGCACATCGGTCAGTGTAAATGGGTCCTTATGTCGGGACCTGGGAGACATGTTTGAAAGGATCTTGTTGAGCAGAATCACCGAATGTGATGCAGCTTCATTTTTACATGGGGGCATAGTGACCCTCATTCACAATTATCAGCCCATCTAATCATCTACAGTATATTAATGGGATAGGTAATCCCACATCTGAAACTTGGATCAAACTGCACATCAGGGGTCTGAAAATTAATAAGGGAATGAAGATTGCAGACTGAAACTGCAATTCTGTTTTAGCTAACCACTAACATATGTAAAAATCATGTCAAAGGTGTCTATAACCTTTATGGGTCCCTATAGTTGTAGACTTAAAAATATAAAATCGTCAAATTTGTGCAGTAGATCCTTTTATATGCTATTACAGTTTGGCAGACTGGAGTCTGGAGTCCAGTAATATACCGCGCAGTACAAGGATGTCTGCGAAAGTAAAGTGCAGAAACCTGCACAATATTCACCTTTCAAAATCAGTTTCGTGATTGGACTGGTTGTTAACTGTGCTTTTTCTTGAGTTTCTGTATCCAGTGCGTTCAAGTAATGGAGACAGAATCCTAGGATACTGCATGGATTATGGCCGGTCTTTCCTGCTATAACAAACAAAATCTGTAATGAAAGTGATTTAGAAAAATAATGATTGATCAAAACTGCACTGCATAAACATAATGTTGGATATGGGCATTGCTGCCTGCAATAACCCCCAAGGCAGGAAGCATGGCAATCAGTATGCAGTAAGTTCCTTAGCTCCCCCTAGTGGTGGATGCAGGCGGACAAAAGTTTATCATTTTAATTTCTATGCTGTGGATGTAAAGATCTGCACTAATATAAGGCTATGTTCACATGTCCAGTAATCATCAGTAACAGCAGATCCAAAAACAATCAGTTATTACAAAAAGTTGTGCAGATACAACTTTTTTGTCCGTTTTTAGAAAACTGATCTCTGCTGGATCCTTTTTTTTTTAACATTAATGTCTATGGAAAACTGATCCATTAATTAGCTATCTGTCTTTCTTTAATTTAAAAAAATCCGTTTTTTGCTTACTGGATCAGTTTGAAATGGAACAAAACGGACGGCTATTTAACGGATCAGTTTTCCATAGGCTTCAATGTTAAAAAAAAACGGATCCAGTTTAAATCATTTTTTTATTCAGCTGGCCAAAAAAGATGTGTCTGCACGTTTGTTAACGGATCGCTGCTTGATCCTTGATAACTGATGATTACTGGACGTGTGAACATAGCCTAACTGCTATAAAAACTATTTAGGTATTTAGATAAATAAAAATAAAAGAATACACATTTACTACCATGTTTAAATGGAAATGTACTCCTCCTCATTCATTTTATTGCTCCTCTTGAAGGATATGGGATAATTTAACAGTGCATTGTGTTGGAGCTCTTAATCCGTGATAAGGTGAACAAGAAAAATCACTTTTTCGTTAACTTTCAAAGAAGCTATATGCTTCAGTCATGATAGATGAATATATTGTATAAAAGCATCCACATGTGGGTGAAAATACTTACAATACAATGCTGCAATTCTCTTCATCTAATAGGTTAAATATGTCTCTGTTTTCTATACATACAGTACATTCCTGATGAAATCCGCTCATGGCGTACAACGTTAAGCATGTAGCAAAGCTGATAGCACAACCTAGTTCCTAGAAGACATTATAGACATGTATTACATTGTTAGCATACTGTACGGTACATAGGGACTGATGAGGACCTATGTACACCTGTCAACTCTCCTGACATTGATTTAACCAGTATGTTGGCATATAGACCCTGATTCAGGATGTAATCCTGCAATTGGACCTCATGCTGAAGTGTCTAGGAGTCCTCTTAATGATACTGCTAGTTTAGGTAGGAGTCCTCCTTAAGTAAATTGCCAGAGCTTATTACAGTTCATTCACTGCAATTCATAGAAGCCACTGATTTAAACAGGTATTCCCATCTCCAAGATCCTCTCCCAATATGTAGTAGGTGTAATAATAATAATATTAGCAAATACCTCCAATTTGAAATGTAGTATAGTTTTTCTGATTTGTTATGTCCCTTTCCTCATGTGCAGGCATTGCAGGACTTTATGTATCCATGGTTACATCCTCTAGCAACTAGCTAACTGACACTATATCAGTGGTTGTAACCATGGATACCCAAGGTCCTGCAATGCCTGCACATGAAGAAAGAGACATAGGGAATGAGAAAAACTATACTGGAGGTTTTGGCTAATATTATTATTACACCTACTCCATATTGGGATGGGATCTTGGAGATGGGAATACTTTCAGTCCTTCATCAAATTCTGTGCATGGACTGCAGCAAACGTGTGCAGCAATGGTTTTCCAAAGAGCTCTCCTTGTGTCTAATCAGGATAATTGCAGGCAAGTGGAAATATTAGGATATGTGCAAACGTTGCAGATTTGGCTGCGGATCCGCAGCAGTTTTCCATGTGGTGTACAGTACCATGTAAACCTATGGAAAACGAAATCCGCAGTGCACATGCTGCGGAAAATTCCATGCAGAAACGCAGTGGTTTATTTTCCGCAGCATGTCAATTCTTTGTGCGGAATCCGCAGCGTTTTACACCTATTCCATTATAGGAATCCGCAGGTCTAAAAACGCAGGTGTAATCCGCACAAAATCCGCAGAAAACCCACAGGGAATCCGCAGGTAAAACGCAGGTCATTTTACCTGCGGATTCTGCAGAATCCGCACAGAAAAATCCGCAATGGAATCCTCAACGTGTGCACATACCCTAAGAAATACATATATGGAATCATCGTCTTTTACATTGTCATGATAGCAATTCTTGGGGATTAAACATATTTCCTCGTGCTGCAGCATCTGTCCTCAGAGCTCTTCTGTCCTTCCTCTGTTATTACTCCTGGAAATGTATGACTAGTTGTTACCATCCGCATAGACAATGGGGTGTGGACCTACATCGTTTATAAGTACTGAATGGTGCGTCTTTTTGATGCGTGACCGATTACCGTGAACATTATTACCCCAGATTTGTGATGCATTTTTTGCCGGCATGAGCTCTGCAGCAGGGCACATAGAAATCCAAGCAAGTGACCATAAAAATGTGCATGGTATTTGGCCCCATGGAAAAAAGATGCTACGTGAAAGTCCCCTAACACTACTAGTGCCAATTGGACGTTGCTCCAGAATCATTATTTTATGAGAAATAAGCTTTTTTTAGGATAGATATGTCAGGAATGTTCACAGCGTTATAACTACACTAACACTATAGCTTAATAGCACAGTCCGACCTAAAATAACATTCATTAGACACTCTCGAAGGAACATCATAAGACATGCCGCCGCTGCCACCATGTATTCTGCAGATTATATGGCTCGTATACAACCACAACTCTCTGGGTCATATAATACTTTACGAGTCATCTGGAAAAAAACTACAACTATACCTCTATCTTTCTTCACTTTTCAAATCTTTTTTTTTTTATCGAGACGATTTTTCAGACATGGAGAATACAAGTCAAAAGCAGACTTTATATAATAGCCTGAGTGGGGGTGTAGGTGCAGTTACCCTGGGTGCCAAAGCCTGTATGGGAGCAAAATGTTATCTACCCCCACAGTCAATTGAGTGGCGCCAGCATGCACCACCTCTTTTTGGAGAAGTTTAGTGCCCTCCCCTTATGCAGAGTGTAGCTGAAATGAGCTTGTCATCGACTGATAGCAGCTATCAAGATGATAAAGCTCTGAATTAAGGCTATGCTTATATAGAGATAAAGATAGATGTAAGTATCTGGTAATAAAATAGTTAAATAAAAAAAAATATATAACAATATATAACATGTTATTTTGAAAACTGAATTTCTGATTTCAGCAAAAGAAGAAAAAAACTAGAGGGTTAAAGAGCATAGTCTAATTATATCAGTATTTTCCTCGAAATACAGTGCATGGGCTTAGAAGATAAGCGGAACGGACTCAGTGAGCGCTAAGGTTAAAAGGTTATTGGCACAAAATACTTACCTAACCCCAGGTCCTAGCAACTCATGCTGCACCACTGAACACCAGCAATGGTTCTATCTATTAAATCTTAAACAGTCTTAATCCATGCCATAAATTTGGCATGTATCATACTATTATGTCGTATGTAGGGTCCCCATGTTTGATTCAGGCTCAAGAGCTGAGCCTGCATCTTACCAGGCACATGATGGCTATGTTACACAGCCATCATCTGCCGCTAACATCATTGGGCAAAGCCAAGTGCTGCAATTTGCCATTAACTGCTTAAAGAGGATATTCGGGGCTTTAAAAAAAAAGGGGGAGCCTAAGCACTAGCACACAGGTAGTTGCTGCCTACATGCCTATTGTGTCCTCATTGTTCTCTGCTAGCACAGGGCGGTCATAGACTTCTGCTGATGTCTTGTCAACAGAGCAGCAGTTTATTTTCCCGCTGACAGAGAGGGAGTATCAGTGTCATGCTGATTGACAGCTGACACCCTCTGCCTAATTGGGGGAAATCAGCTGTCAATCTGCATGACACCAGTGGTCCTGCCCTGTCAGGAAGAGAAACTGCTGCTCTGTTGACAGGGAGCAGCTGAATCTCTGGCAAGAGCGATCAATGACCGACGCCAGGTACAACAGGCAGGTAGTTGCGTTTGTTAGCAATATCATGACTTTCTATTAAAGTCCCAAGTATCCCATTTAAATGTCACTGCTAATCTCTGACAGTTGCATTTAAATTGTGCAAACCTAGGGAGGGTATGGCGTTTCAAGTGTCCATGGCCCACTCGTGACATGATCGCATGATGCTGAAGGGCTGCCATGGCAACTGGGGACCTGCTGAAAGCCCCTAGAACTGCCATGACTCTACTCCTGGGAAAATCAAAATTTGTAGCACTCTAACTCCAATTTTTTCCCATTAAAAATAAAGAAATAAAAAAAAGCAAAAGTATTTGGCATCAGTGCCCCGTAAAAGCACGGTCTAGCAAAATATAAAATGAAACATAAAACTTTTTTAAAAATCTTTTTAATGTTTGTAATTACTTTAACCCTTCCCTACAGGCGCCATACACATACTGCTCTGTGGGAGCTGCGTTACCACAAACAGCAGTATATGTACGACGCAGTGATCGTGCGGCATCACGCTGAGAGCCGCGGCAATCAGGTGCGGGTGTCAGCTCTATGTGAGAGCTGACACCCTGCAGCAACGCCCACGATCAGTGCTAGCACCGATCGCATGCATTTAACCCCTCTGATGCCACTGTCAGTAGTGACAGCGACATCGAGGAGCATAGCGAAGGGAATGGGTTCCCTGTGAGCTTCCATCAGGACAACGTGAAACGATCGCATTGTCCTGATGATCTCTATGGAGACCCCCGGCCACAAGATGACCGCGGGGTCCTTCAGGGAAGGTTGCGTGTCAGTGCCTGCTCAGAGCAGGACCTGTAACGCCTCTTTCCCTGCCTGTCAGATGCTGATGTGATACTCTGCAGTGCAGAGTATCAGCTCAGAGCTCTGACACCATACAGTGATTTCCCATCCTGGGACAAAGTAAAAAAGTAAAAAAAAAAATATTAAAAAATGTAAAAATATTTTTTAAAAATCCCCAAATAAAGAACAAAAAACCCAAACATTTTGTCCAATAAATAAACTTATTTCTGAAAGTAACAAAATAAACAATAAAAGTACACATATTTGGTATTGCCGTACCCATAACGACGTGCTCAAGAAAACTGTCCCATTAGTTAATCCCTTCCGTGAACACCGTAAAAAAATAAATAAAAAAGGAGGCAGGAAAGCAATGCTTTATCATCATACAGCCAAACAAAAAAGTGCAATAAAGCGAGAGAAAAAAACTAATGTAAATAAAAACGGTGCAACTGAAAACGTTGTCATGCCCTGCAAAAAACAAGCCACCGTACAGCTTCATCAGCAGAAAAATAAAAAAGTGAAGAGAAGCAAAAATATATTTTTTTTCTATAAAATAGTTTTTATTGTGTAAAAGCGCCAAAACAAAAAATGATATACCGCAAATTGGGTAATGCTGTAATCATACTGACCTGAAGAATAAAGCTGCCTTACCAATTTTACCACATGCGGAATGGTATAAAAAAAACAAAAACAAAAAGCAAATCCTGAATTGCTGGTTTTTGTTCAATCTGTCTCCCAAAAATCGGAATAGAAAGCGATCAAAAATGTCATGTCAATTTTTCAATGAAACGATGAAAACATCTAAAAAAGAAGCAATCTCATGACTCTGTTGGCCGAAATATGGATAACTTATAGCTGTCTAAATATTGTGATGCAAAAACTATTTTTCACAATAAAAAGTGTATTTTAGTGTGTGACAGCATCCAAACACAAAAGCTCTATATAAATCTGGTATCGCTGTAATTGCACCGACCTGAAGAATAAAGTTGCCTAATCACTTATACCGCACGAGGAACGGCGTAAAAAATAATAAAACCAATTTTTCACTGTCTCCCAAAGATCGCAGTAAGGCTTGGCGAGCATTTATCCTGTGCTCTGCGCTGAGTGCTTACAGCGGGGTTTCCGTGTAAATCTCTGAAATACGTGATTCAGACAGAATCTCAGGCGGACGATTCCCTATAATGAGGCAGAGGGAAGCACTGCGGATGCCATAGGACCTGTGATCAGGCGGTGTCCAGCTTTTTAGGAAATAAAAGTGCCTTTGGCCACAGAGGCCAGATGAAGTCCAAAGTAACTCTGATGTCTCATTATAGTGAATAGCTTCATCTGTCACATCCAGGGTCGTACAGGCCCACCGGAGAACCGGAGGAATCTCTGGTGGGCCCAGACACTGACACCTGCTTGCATACTGGCCAACAGCTGCCTAAGGCCCTCGCTGCTCTAGGGGTCCCCAGCCAGTGGCTATGGGGCCCCTGAGTCAAGGGGCCCACCCTGTGCCAGTGGAGCAGCAGCGGGTGACAGGAAGCCACTCCTGTCCCCGCTGCTAAAGAGAAATGAATATTCATGCATGTCCACTCCCCCATGAGCGTGGAGAGGAGTGAATACCATTTCACTTTAATAGCGGGCAGCATTAGCCGCAGGCTGCAGCTAACACTGCCTGCATGTAAAGCCCCACCACCACCGCACCACTCTCTCACATTCACAAAGCACCACACCACATACACACACACATGCAGACAGACACACAGCACCACTCACCTCTCGCAGCACATCCGGCATCCTGCTTCCTGCCCGGCGCTTCCTGTCTGAGACAGCGCAGCTGGATGATGGCATCATTCAGTGCGCGGCTGTTTCAGACAGAAAGCTGACGGCGAGGAAGAGGCTGCTGGGATGTGCTGCGAGAGGTGAGTGGTGCTGTATGTCTGTCTGCATGCATGTGTTTATGTGGTGCTTTGTGTGTGAGTGTGAAAGCGTGGTGCGGTGGTCTGAGGGTGTGTGTATGTGGTGCTTTGTGTGTGTGAGTGGTGCAGTGCTGTGTGTGTCTGCGTGTGTGTGTATGTGGTGCAATGTGGTACTTTGTGTGTGAGAGAGAGTGGTGCGGTGCTGTGTGTGTATTGGAGATGTATGTATTGGAGATTGGCAATGATGGGGTGGTGGGGAAGGATGATGGGGCTGGTGGGGAAGGAGGCAATAATGGGGTGGTGGGGAAGGAGGCAATAATGGGGTATTGGGGAAGAAGGCAATGATAGATGTGGTGGAAAAGACAATGATGGTGGTGGGAGAGGCAATGATGGAGGTGTTGATATGGACAATGATGGGTGGTGGGGGAGAAAGCAATGATGGTTGTGGTGTACAGTAAAGGACAATGATGGTAGTGGTGTAAAAGACAATGGTGGTGGTGGAAAGGGCAATGATGGGGGTTGTGGGGGAGAAGGCAATGTTGGAGGTGGTGGAAAGGGCAAAGATAGGGGTGGTGGGGGAGAAGGCAATGATGGGGGTGGAAGGGGAGAACAATGATGGAGGTGGAGAGGGGCTGCATTATGCCCTATGAGGGGGGCTGCATTATAATTTATGAGGGGGCTACATTATATTCTGTGAGGGAACTCCATTATTCTCTCAGGAGACATTATATTCTGGGGGCTACATCATACTATATGAGGGGGCTACAGTATACTCTATGGGGGGCTACATTACATTCTGTGGTGGGGCTGCATTATTCTCTCAGGGGACTACATTATATTTTGGGGGACTACATCATACTATATGAGCGAGGGCAGCATTATGCCCTATGAGGGGGCTACAGTATACTCTATGGGGGTCTGCATTATACTATATGTGGGGGGCTGCATTATACCCTATGAGGGTGCTACATTATATTCTATGGTGGGGACTGCATTATACCTTATGAGGGGGTTGCATTAAATTTTGTGGGGTGCTGCATTATATTCTGAGGTGGGCTGCATTATATTCTATGAGGGGGCTGCATTATATTCTATGAGAGGGGGTGCATTATATTCTATAAGGGGGGCTACATTATTTTATGAGGGGGCTGCATTATATTCTATGAGGGAGGCTACATTATATTCTATGAGGGGGCTACATTATATTCTATGAGGTGGGCTACCCCAACCCCTGCTACATAACTAAGTCGTGTACTACCTTATATTATACCCTTATATTAGCGTGTTTTACCACACAATTGGTGGTCTTGCATTTATTTCTATGTAGCTACATAGTGGGCCCCAAGAATGATTTTCTCTGGTGGGCCCAAGATGCTCCAGTCCGACGCTGGTCACGTCACTCAGAGATTTAGATGTAAACCCCAAAGTAAGTGCTCAGCGTTGAGATCCGGATAAATGTGATCCCAAATGTTATGTAAAATGTTCCCAATAAAAGCTTCAACTCAATCCACAAAAAAAAACAAGTCCTCATTCAGGTCTGATATCTGTTAACGGAATTATAGCGGGCTTCCAACGTTACTGGTAGCACAAATGCTTTGGAAAAATGAAATGGCTCCTTGCACCCCAAAAGAAAATGAGCAAATTCTCCACTCCCAAATCCAAATGCCCCCCTCCCTTCGGAGCCCCAGTGTCAGTGTGCCTAAACCACATTTAGCGCCACGTTTGGCATTTCTGTAGTGATGAGAGCCACCTAATATACAGAGGTGTGTCTCCAGATGCATGAGCTGGGCATAATGTACTGGTCACTACAACGGCAGTTTGCAATTTTCACTCCATCATCTACTGCTGCTTGTTTCTGGAAAACACCCATGGAGTCAAAATCGTCACTACACCTGTAGCTAAAATTACTAAAGGGTTACCGGTATAATTTCCGAAATAGGGTCATTTGAGGGGGGATTCTGCTTTTTTAGCACTTAGGAGCTCTTTATATAGAATTCGCAAACTATTCTAGGAAAATCTGTGCTACAGGAGGCAAATAGCGCTCCAACCCTCCCGAGTCTTTCCGTATGGCAAAAGTAGTACTGTACATCCACATATGGGGTATTTCTACATTCAGCAGAGAGTGTGGGACGAATTCTGGTAACATTTTTACCCATTTCCCAGTATTAAAATGTAAAACTTGGGGCTAACACACAATTTCGGAGGTAAAAATGTAAATTTTTTCTTTACTGTCCAATGGTATAAAAGTCTGTGACACACCTGTGGTGTCAACATAATCACTGCACCCCTATATGAATTCATTGAGAGGTTTAATTGGTAAAATGGGGTAACTTATGGGGGGGAGCTGCTGTTCTGGCACCTCATGGACTCTGCCAATGTAACATGGCACCCTGAAACAAGTGCAGCAAAATCTGCAATGTAATATGGCGTTACTTCCCTACTGCGCTTTGCACTGTGCCTCAAAAGTAGTTTGCGACCAGATATGGGGTGTCGGTGAACTCAGGAGAAATTGCACAACAAATTTTGGGGTCCATTTTCTCCTGTTACCCTTGTGAAAATACAAAATTTGGAGCTAAAAAAGATTTTTGTGGAAAAATGATTTATTTTATTTCCACGCTCTACGTTATAAACTTCTGTGAAGCACCTGTGGACTCAAAGTGCTCAATTCACATCTAGATAAGTTCCCTAAAGGGTCTAGTTTCCAAAATGGGGTCAATTGTTGGGGGTTTCCACTGTTTAGGCACATCAGGGGCTCTCCAAATGCGACATGGCATCCACTAATTATTCCTACCAAATTTTACATTCAAAAAGTCAAATGGCGTTCCTTCCCTTTCCAGCGCTGCCATGCGTCCAAACAGCAGTATTCGCCCACATATTGGGTGTTGGCGCACTCAAGATAAATTGCACAACAAATTGAATGGAGCAATTTCTCCAGTTACCCTTATGAAAATGCAAAATTTGGAGATAAAAAGATTTATTTGGGAAAAATGTGATTATTTTTATTTCCACGGCTCTATGTTATAAACTTCTGTGAAGCACCTGGGGGGCTCAAGGTGCTCAATACAAATCTATATAAGTTCCCTACAGGTTCTAGTTTCCAAAATGTGATTCACTTGTTGGGGGTTTCCACTGTTTAGGCACATCAGGGGCTCTCCAAATGTGACATGGCATCCATTAATTATGCCAGCAAATTTTACATTAAAAAAGTGAAATGGTGCTCCTTCCCTTCTGAGCCCCGACGTGTGCCCAAACAGTAGTATTCCCCAACATATGGGGTATTGCCATACTCAGGAGAAATTGCACAACAAATTATATGGTCCATTTTCTCCTGTTACCCCTGCGATTGTAAAATAAATTAGGTCTACAGGAAAATTTTTGTGAAAGAAAAGTAAATGTAAATTTTTTCCTCCCACATTCCAAAAATTCTTCTGAAACACCTGAAGGGTTAATAAACTTTTTGAATGTGGTTTTGATCATCTTGAGGGGTGCAGTTTTTAGAATGGTATCACTTTTGGGTATTTTCTGTCATATAAGTCCCCGAAAGTCACTTCAAATGTGAGGTGGTCCCTAAAAAAATAGTTTTCCAAATTTTGTTGTAAAAAAGAGAAATAGCGTTGGTCAACTTTTAACCCTTATAACGTCCTAACAAAAAAAAATATGTTTCAAAAATTGTGCTGATGTAAAGTAGACATGTGGGAAACTTTATTTATTAACTATTTTGTCTGACATGACTCTCTGATTTCAGGGCATGAAAAGTAAAGGTTTGAAAATTGCGAAATTTTCAAAATGTTTGCCAAATTTACAATTTTTTTCACAAATAAACGCAAGTAATATCAAAGAAATTTTACCACTATCATGAAGAACAATATGTCACAAAGAACAATCTCAGAATCAGTGGGATCTATTGAAAAGTTCCAGAGTTATGACCTCATAAAGTGACAGTGGTCAGAATTGTAAAAATTGGCTTGGTCAGGAAGGTGAAAACAGGCTTCAGGGTGAAGGGGTTAAACTTTGTTTTAGTGCACTCCATGCATGAACGATGTATCTTCTATTAAAAAGAGTCAGCAAGCAGGCTCATTGACAGACCTTATCCATAATTATTATGCTCACTTATAATTATATTACATATTGAAGACTCTTTAAAGTGACCTTTGGTCCACCCAAGGCGGTGAGGGTCTAGTATGAAAGAATCTGCATTTTAGTCTGTAGCACCCGGACCCCTGAACTTCTACTAAACCTACATCAGCCATGGGTTCTACCCTGATAATACAGAGCACGTCCTGGACACTTGGTCAAAATAATAGGAAAATTAATTCACAGTAATAATATGACAACATTTGTGTGTTGTAAGAAATAATGTGTAATCTTCGCCCTGGGGATATCATGTAACGCCCTGTCTGGCTTTGTACACGGCCATATAAAAGCTCAGACATGAGCAGTAACGCCTTTCTGGTCTTTCTCCCTTTTTGACTGAGGAATCTGGACGCGGTGACAAAGATGGACAGACATAGGTTCCAGGAAAGGGATCTGCATGGGCTGTTGCTTGTGGGTAATACTACAACAAGGTTTATGAGGCCCCTCTACTCTCAGGGGAGTTTTGCAAGAACTCTGGTATCAGCCTTCAGATATTACAAGCTAGACATAGTATCATGCAGACACCAGGCTGCAGTTCAAGACAATCCCTTTTCATAGGAAAATTTCTTAAATGAAGGCCTGCCACCACTTTAAGAACTTTATCTGTATATATTTTAAAAATAAACATCTAGACCTGATGTGGCTGGTGTACTTACTATGAAAATCCAGGTTTGTTAATTAAAAATATAAACATAAGGATGAATGACCTCGGGGAGATCAAAACATCCAACACCGCGGAGACACCATCACGTGTTTCTCAACGCAGTGATCCAGAACACTGCCCCCATCCCTTATGGGAAATATGCAAATGCGTGTAGAAAAGCCGCGGAGACACCATCACGTGTTTCTCAACGCAAGCAATGAATAGCCAGGTCTTTCACCGGGAAGGAACAACCACGGGAAGGGCAGCATCCAATAAAGGAAAACCACCTATGCCAAAACATGGTGTCCATCCACAGACAGCTGTTTCGGGGTATTTGCCCCTCATCAGTGTGGAGTAGGAAACTGGCTATTAGGAGCAGTGCCTAGTGAAAAGACTATAAACATAAGGATGTCTGTGGATGGATACCATGTTTTGGCATAGGTGGTTTTCCTTTATTGGATGCTGCCCTTCCCGTGGATGTTCCTTCCCGGTGAAAGACCTGGCTATTCATTGCTTGCGTTGAGAAACACGTGATGGTGTCTCCGCAGCTTTTCTACATGCATTTGCATATTTCCCATAAGGGATGGAGGCAGTGTTCTGGATCACTGCGTTGAGAAACACGTGATGGTGTCTCCGCGGTGTTGGATGTTTTGATCTCCCCGAGGTCATTCATCCTTATGTTTATAGTCTTTTCACTAGGCACTGCTCCTAATAGCCAGTTTCCTACTCCACACTGATGAGGGGCAAATACCCCGAAACAGCTGTCTGTGGATGGATACCATGTTTTGGCATAGGTGGTTTTCCTTTATTGGATGCTGCCCTTCCGGTGGTTGTTCCTTCCCGGTGAAAGACCTGACTATTCATTGCTTGCGTTGAGAAACACGTGATGGAGTCTCCGCGGCTTTTCTACATGCATTTGTTAATTAAAAATGGCTGTATAATCTGCTTTCAAAGTTTTCCTTGTTTAAGGGAGCAGATTTCCATATTTCTCGTGCAAAGATCACATCGCAGTGCACGGACTGGCTTGACACCTCTCCTGAAGTGAGCGTGATGTATTTTTATGCAGCTGTCGCCCTCAGGTCAGGAGAGGTGCTAGGCCAGTCAGAGGATTGCGATGTGGTCCTCCCCACGAGAAATACGACAGTCTGTCTACGCCCTAATATTAAAATATATGCTCTTTATACAGCTACTCTGATGTGGGTTTTCCAAGTAAATTGTCCAGCCTCAACAGGTCTAAGAGATCTATATAATAATGTATATAGTATGTTTTGCTCATATTAGTACAGCCAGCATTATAATCCAGAGCTGAATTTACAACCTGTAAGCCTCAGAGCTGAACTCTCTACCTTTGTAACCCAAAATCTGAGCTTTTTCTGGTGACTCAAATTTTTTAAATAATATGATATCATGAAGGAAAACTTACTCTTCTATTTAGGGTTGGATTGTCCCTCCGGAGGGGCAGGTTAAGACGAAACTGGGCCCTGACTACAGCACCCCAACAATTCACTAGAAGACAACTAAATATGAATCTGACTGTGGAACCAATTGTAAAAATGAAACCTTTCTGGTGGTATGAGCTGCCTGAAATCATAACACCAAAGTTACTTATGCAATTGACAGTGGAATGCAATAGATGGTGGGCCCTGAATCACAACAATGCTCAAAAAGAGGCAGAATTGTGAATGCTGCTCTGGATGTAATTGTCACGGGGGTACTGGGTAGACTACAGCTGATTACCCGGGCCCCTGCGATATCCCTCAGACTAGGGAAAACCCTGTCTGTCCCTCTCCCAGAATTTACACTGATGGTGTGCTTGTCTGGGCCGCCAGGCCTGACCCTGACTCCTGTTTCAGCCCTATGCTGAAACCTCCACCCGCCACCCAGTGATTAGACCACACACCAACCTCCACAGAAAGCACAGACAGGGAAAACTAAAAAACGCACCACGCCGCAGACACACAGGAAAACACTATAATGTGCACAGGGCAAAACAAACACAAATATAGGAAGGAGAAATATGACAAAGGATAATATACCACCAGATACGATATTTCTTCTCCTAGACCACCACTCCAGACCGAGATCACCAGGCACAAGACACAAGCTATAATCGGCGACGCCCAAAGTCCAGAATGACTATTTAAAGGCCACGGGCGTGACCCAGCCTCCAACCAGATTACCAGCTAGATTAACCCCGGACAACCTGGATAAAATCTAGCCGGCGCCACTGAGTGTATAGTGGACAAATGTGGAATTACCGCTGTCTGTCTAGTGTGAATAGCGTCCGACATGACAGTAATAGAGGCTGAGTGTCAGGATAATGGTTCGTCAGTTTTTCATGTACGAGCGCTATCCATTTTATTCACGGAGAGCACTCGTACCTATGACAGTCTATGGGGCTTTTCGACTAGAGACTAGTGATAAGCGAATATACTCGTTACTCGAGATTTCCCGAGCACGCTCAGGGGTCCTCCGAGTATTTTTTAGTGCTCGGAGATTTAGTTTTTCTTGCCGCAGCTGAATGATTTACATCTGTTAGCCAGCATAATTACATGTGGGGATTCCCTAGCGACCAGGCAACTCCCACATGTACTTATGCTGGCTAACAGATGTAAATCATTCAGCTGCGGCAAGAAAAACTAAATCTCCGAGCACTAAAAATTACTCAGAGGACACCAGAGCGTATTCGGGAAATCTCGAGTAACGAGTATATTTGATCATCACTAGTAGAGACGTCTAATACTGATCCAATGTCGGATCTAATCAACAATGTACGGTAAGTGATCAGATCAGTGAACATGATCTGACCGCGTTCGGATGCCATCTGTGTGCTGCAGAGAAACTTGCTTTTTCTCATTAATGAATATAACTGATAAAACTCTGATGAAAATCACTGATGAAACTCCTTTTTTGAAAACCTCATGTCTGAACAAGGCCTAAATATGGCATAAGGGATACAACATAAATAATGAATTTACCAATTTTGTTCCACTTTTAGTGTATCTCATATCTATAAATAAGACGAACATACGATTTTAATGATTTCTGTACCAATATATTAACAAGCAAAAATAACATATACTTACTATATCTAATAAACTTATTAAATAGGATAGATGTTCCTATTGAATGAGAAAGAAAAAAAGGCACATCCGACCTAAAAAAGAAATAATATGTAAAAAGAATGTAATAAACCAAAATTCACCATTCTGCTTGCTGCTATTTGCCTACCTGGGCGACACACATCTGAGGGACTGTCCAGTATCCAATGTCCCTTTCCATATCAGCTAATTATCAGCATCGCCATAGCCTTCTGAGTCCCGGCTGATTAAGGTATCAGAAGAAACACATTCCTGCTGTCACTACTCACTTGGGTTTTTCAACACTTGATTTCTATTCTATATTGTTAACATTTAGTTTAATATTAACATTTCATTTTGGCGAAAGAGACAATTTGTAAATAGTTTATTCGATCAATTCTATCAATATATAAATTAGTAAATCCAACTATAGTTTACATATTACATAATATCCGATAAGTAACGTAACAGATACTAGGTGACAACTACCAAAGACAGCAATTATAGTATATCTATTGATATGGCTTAATGGGAATCTTTCCGTAGGATTAGCCCTCCTAAGCCGTTTATATGGCCATGTAGGTCATAGAAAGCAGAATAAAACGGTACATTGGTATTTGTGATATGATGTAGTATTTCTAAGAAATTCATGTTTTTCTTCATGTAAATCAGTTGTTAAGATCTATGGGCTGGACATTGATCTCCCCAAGAATCTGCCTCCAGAGCTTATTTAAAGTGAAAGGTGGTGTTACCAGTGTGAGACATGTAATGACTGACCGTCTGCTCTCCTGATCTCACTGCAGAGCTGTGTATGATTACAAAGTGCTGGGAGTAGAGAAGACATAATTGTGATTACATACACTTTTTTAGTTTTCAGCTCACACAGCCAGTGTGGAGGGGAAGAGAGTACAGCAGACCTAACTGCTGCTAGAAGTGTTGGTAATGAGACAAAGCTCAGTAACGAGCGCAGACTGTCATATGTCTCACACAGGAGGGGCTCATCTAAAAGTCTCACTGCAGAGCTGTGCCTGATAACAACCAACACTTGAGCTTTCATGTCACAGGTGGTCAGTATGTTGGAAGGGCCAGAGATATTAGCACTGTATGAGGATAATTACAGATGCAGATGTGTTTGTAATGAGACAAAGTTCAGTTGCATTGCCCCCCCACACACACATACACACTCACACACACTAGCTGCCTGTGGGATGGAAGCTGAAAGAGTGCTAGTAGCATTCAGGCACAGTTCTGACAGTACTGTGAGAGGAGAGCTACAACTGCAGATGTGGTTATAATAAGATAAGGCTCAGCTATGCTGTACTGTGTTAGTTATAATCACACACAGATCTGCAGTGAGATCAGGAGAGTATATTTTCAGTCATTACATGGATCACACTGGTGGTGCCCCTTTCATTTAAAATAAGCCCTAGTGTCAGATTCTCCAGTAGATCTTTGTCCGGCCCATAGATCTTAACTCATTTACAGTCTTAAAAATTTTGATTTCTATGGAATAAGACATCACATCGCAGATATCAAAGCATCATTTTATTCAGCTTCCTATGACCTACATGCCCATATAGACGGCTTAGGAGGGTTGATCCTATTAATAGGTTCCCTTTAATAGGCTAGATGACAACCCATATGGACACTGTAATGAAAGCTACCAATGGCTGTCATGCAGAATCAGACATATTTTGTCTCATTTTTCCTGTTTTAAGGCTGTTTTTTGTTTTTTTGCCAAATTCTTCTTTTAAGGTGTGCCTATTTTAAAGTCTGTTTTCTAATTATTTGTCTGTTTTATTTTCTTTTTGCCATTGTGGGCATGGTTTTCATAATCTTGATATTTACGGTCATGTCATTATTTTACACGGCAGAATTTTGGAGCAAATGTTAGAATTGTCAGAGATATTTCAACATATAAGACTTTCTGCTCTAAAAAGGCGCAAAAAAAGATAAAAGACAAAAATAAAGAGTTTATTTTCTATTTGGAGCTAAAAATGGCAATAAATGACAAAAGAAAAAAAAATGTGACTTTAAAAAAATGAAAATGATGAATATTGCCCAATATGACCTAGCTGGGCGCATACTAGATGATCTAGACAGCTGTGAATATCTTGTCGTTCATGACTGATGACGGAAGGTTGTCATTCTACATGTTGAAAGGATACCTGGTGAAAACAGCTGAACTGGTATGTGACTTAGGTTGGGCTTCTATATATGAAAAAATGACGCAATCCGTCATTTGTCATGAATGACTTTCCATGTATGCAGACTGCACCCAAGCATGATGAAAAAAAATACAAAATAATGTCTATGATGGACATCTTTACCCTCTTTTGGTCACAAAAAGGCACCATTAATGCTAAATTCTACAGCATAAAGCCTGTTCAAAAGGATAAATAGACTTTACAAATGAGGACAGATATGGTTGCAAATGTCAGAGCAAATATTAGTGAAAACGACATAAAATGGTCACAATTCACTATTGCTAAAGGGAACACAAGGGGATGAGGGGGTTACATCTAAAGACCTAAAAAAATGCACTAATACTTTTGTATATAGCGTTTACACACAGTGTATAGATACAAAAAATGCACTAATACTTTTGTATATGGCGTGTGTGTGTATATATATATACAGTAAAACATCTGCTGAATATATATTCTAGCTGACATTTAACTTCTAATATAATGGTTCGAAGATAAGAAATAGTTTTTAGCAGTGGTGAGATCACCTCCCACGAGTCTCTGAAGACCGCCCTTATTTTCTTCAGCTCGCAGTGGAATACATCACAGGAGTCTTGTTTTACACATCAAAATTTTTTCAGTATGAGTGAATATGTGAAGAAAGCGGAAAAGTGTGCTGGTAATATTAAAGGAATCTGTTTGTTTTATATCTTTGCCAAATATAAGTGGGAATAGATGACACATCCAAGACACGTCTTGTGGGACCTACTAGACACTATGCGCACCCTGCGACATGATTACGAATGTGGCTAAAAATATGGGCTTTCGTATTGTAGACACCCGTGAGTCAGCCGGGACCGAGCGTCGTGCTACACACTACCAGGTGGTGTATGATTAACCAGAGAATGTTGACTACGCATAATTCAAGGCGACAGCTAACAAGAATGTCTCAGAAAACTCATGGGTCATAGATCCTTATACCCTGTTTTTCAAAAACAATCTTTGTCAGAGCTCATTAGACGATTGTTAGGGTAAGTTCACATTTTTATGTGGATTTTTTAAACATATTCGCTCCAAGATTCACATAAAAACTATTCAAATCCATTCTGAATACACTTTGACATGGATTTTTGGAGCCAATCAGCTTCAAGATCATCAACAAAAAACTCCAGCATACCCTAATACTTGAACAAGTCACTAATCCTGCAATTCGTGGCCCTAGAGAGTAGGATGTTTTCCACGTGGAAGAGGACTCATTTGCAGATCCTGGGTGCCTATAAGTCTCTCTCCACCAGCTTGGCACTCTCCACTTCAGGGCTGTTTGCAAACAAATTACCTATTGTTATCACTTGGGAACTGATCACTCTTTACGGGGGCGTCTGATTGTTAATCTTTTATCAATACTCTGAAACAAGATGACAATATATTGTTTAAAACTATGTAGATTTTTTTTACTCTTTAATCAGGGCAGCACTGTACAGCAAATCTTCTAGGGAAGAAAACCTCCGTAATACAGTGAGCCAATAAACATGCCACTTTTTTTTTTTTTTTTTTAAACAAAATCCACAGATTTTTCTTACATCTTCATATGGCATCTATGGGTAAAAACCTCACCATGGGTGCATATACCGAGACCGCTATTTCATATGCTAGTCTTAAACTGAACAGCACTGGAGTAATGTGCAGTAAATGTATTTACAGGAAAGGTATGTGACATAATGTCTTTTTCAGGCAGATTTTTGATGAATTTGCCTAAAGAAGCTCTAAAAATATTTAACAGAATTAACATATGCATAGTGATGTCAAAACGACGTACTGCTTAAACTTATATGCTCGATCTTTTTGAGCTTCTTTTAACCCCTAAAGGCTTTGAATGCTGTTAAAGGTTTTTACTATCCCATCTGAAAGCAGCATGATGTAGGGGACACCCCCTGATTCCAGTGATGTCACTTTCTGAGCTTCTTGCTGTCATTTTGATAAAATCACTGTTTTCTCTGCTGCAGATCTAGCAGTTCTCTGAATGCTGAGCTCTGTATGACCTGCCACCATCGCTGATCGGCAGCTTTCAGTGTGCAAAGAAAGCTGCCAATCAGTGATGGAGACGGGGTTATACAGAG